>NC_035434.2:111814204-112419252 GCF_002127325.2 Helianthus annuus
AAAGATAGTTCATATGTAAACTTTGTTTTCATATTGAATTGAATTATAAATATCTTGAGAAGACACGTATGTTGTGGCTTAAAAAATGATGGTAGCGTGCTCGCAAAACTTGATGCTTTATATCAATGAATATTAAACATGATTAGATGTGTATTAGCATCAAATCACATTTTTTCCCATCTTTAAAGGTAGAGTTTTTAAGAGACTAGTGTGTAGAAATGTAAGAGATTGGTATGTAAAATGTGAGACTGATGTGTGTGTGTGTGTGTGTGTGTGTGTGTGTGTGTGTGTATAGTGTGAGGTTCATTGGGAAACACTAAAAAAGTGGGGAACAGTGGGGAACCGACTCAAACGAACTCCGATTGGACTCATTCCAGCGGCATTGGAACCGTCTCATCGAACCCTAACTAGGATCTTTTAACCCTAAACCCTAAATCATAACCCCTAAATCCTAAATATATTAGGGTTTGGGATTTAGGGTTTAGCTTTAGGGTTTAGCCTTAGGGTTTAGCTTTAGGGTTTAGAGTTTAGCTTTAGGGTTAGGGTTTAAGGTTTAGCTTTAGGGTTTAGCTATAGGGTTTAGCTTTAGGTTTAGCCTTTAGGGTTTAGCTTTTAGGGTTTATAGTTTAGATTTTACGGTTTAGCTTAGGTTTTACCCTTATTTTTTAGCTTTAGGGTTTATAGTTTAGGAGTTAGGATTTAGGGTTTATTTTGGTGCATATCTGTGACAACAGCTTAGATTTAGTCTTTAGATATCTTGTAATTAGTTAAATGATAAACGGTTAGCGGGTTTAGCTTTGTATTAGTGAATTAATAGAGTTTGGGCTAAACAAAACCTAGGTTGGGTCATGGGGGACGAATTGGGCTTTGTCCATGTAGTAAACCCTAGCCTAATGTTGCAACCTTGTGTTATATAAACAATGCTTTGCTTTAGGGTTTAGGTTCATCAACCAAAACAGTTTTAGAGTGAGAATTCATGAGAGCATTAGTCTTGGACGAATTTTATGTGGTTAGGGATCTTGATTGATTGTAATCAGTTGATAGATAATCAATAAAGATCCGGTTTGAAAGTAATTTCTGTTTCTACTCATTTTGGGATATTCTGATCAAGAGGATTCCGCACTCTTGATTGGATTGACAATTCTGTGAAGGTTCCATACGAATAGGGGACCTACAATTGGTATCAGAGCATTAGGCTCTTGAAGGCTCGGTTCAGAATTGTTGGCTACAGAAACAGGAAATATTTTCGAAATCTTTGAAACCTGAAAATTAGGGTTTCGAAATTTCCTGTTGGTTTGATAAAAATTTCGAAATTCTTGGCTGTTTTGGCTGTTTTCGAAATTCTTGGCTATTTTGCAGGTTTTAGGGTTTCCAGGACAGTTCTTGGTTGACTGTTTGAAGGATTTTGGGTGGAAAGGCTTGAAGATTCGAACATTGTTCTTCGTGTTCTTCAAGTTCTTCGTTCTGTTTCTCACTGGTTTTCGAAAATTACTGATATTTTTACTGTTTCGATTCTGCAGGAAAGTGTTGATAGAATCTGGAAAATCTCAGAATTTTGAAAAAGATTGAATTTCCGTATTTACTGGCTGGCGAATTTGATAAATTCGCAGACTGGACTTGCATAATTAACTGACCAGCGAATTTGGGACTTAATATCTCGGTGACCGGCGAAGTTAAATCCGAAGGCGACTTTGGTAACCATATAATTTTCCTCAGCGAAATTATTACGTTTTTCGTCGACTTTACTGGTCGTCGTAATAGCGAAAACAGACAACGAATTTGACCAGCGAACTTGACCAGCGAATTTGACCTGTGAACTTGACCAGCGAAGTTAACTTAAACTGATTAGCGAAATTAAACTTGATTGGCTAGCGAAATTAACAGCAAATTTAAAAGGGTGGAACATTTTCTGTCAAGCGCAAGAAAAAATTCATGTTTTCGTAAATAAAAACTGATCCGTAGCTCGTTCGACAAAAACGTCTGCACCGTAGAATTCCTTGCATTTCTAGGAAAAAAACTCTGGAAAATCCCAAATTCGGTTTTCGACATTATATATCATTGGATTCGTCTTTTTGAGACGATTCTAACGGTGTAATTTGGTAACCACTGTTTTCGGAGATATTTTGTACGGTTTTACCAGTCTGTTGCGTTAAAATGTCGAACATGACGAATTTGAATGCACCGAAGATGATGAAGGTGGATAATTATCTTACATGGAAGGACAGGTTCCAAACCTTCATTGAATATCAGGATGCACGCATGTGGATCTGTATTGTAGATGGGTACACAAACCCAACACACGATTTGAAGGCAGACCACGTAGAACAGACTATTTGAACATGCAAAAGGACGATAAAAAGATGTATGACGCTGAAAAGAGAGCATTAGCTGCTATCAAGATGTCCTTCCCTGATGGCATCAAGCATACCTTTAATAAGTACACTAATTCAAAGGATATGTGGGATGCATTACAAAAGCGATATCAGGGAAATGCAGATGTCAGAAAGAATAAAGCTTTGAGCTCTACAGCACGGGAAGGTTCATATGATTGGAGTGTTTATCTGGAAGATAAAGAGGATGCCACTTAGGCATTCATGGCAGAGATAGTGCCAGTTGATGAGGCTGAAACTACTGTGAATGATGCTGAACCTAAAGTGGAGAATGCTGAAGCAAAAGTGGATGCTGAAGTAGAGAAAGAGAGTGAAGCTGAACAGGTTATTGCTGATCAAACTACAGAAGTTCATGAGAAAGAGGTACAATCTAATTCTGTGTGTTTAAGATGTCGTGAATTACAGGGTGAGGTTGACAGGTTGTCAACACAAAACCAAAGTCTGGTAAGCGAGATGTCGAGCATAAAAGAGTCAAACTTTTTTGCCAAAAGAAATGAATCTTTATACTTGAAGATGATAAGAGGTTATGAAAGTGAAATTGAAGCTTTAACCTGCACACTAAACGAAAAACTTCAAGTCATAGACTTAGCTCATGACATGATGGCTGAGAAAACAAAAGAAATTTCTAAAAAATGCAAAGAGTTGTCAAATACACAACTCAAAATTGTTGAACTGGAAAAGAAATTAGGTCAATTCAGGGATTCTACTTTTGTTATGAAACACATGATGTGTGGGTTAAAGAAGAGTAATGACAAGACTAGTGTGGGATTCTAAGGATTTAATGAAGTCCCACCTCCTCTTAGTCATGATTATTCATTCCTACCTGATGAAGATGAGCTAACAGACTTTATGTCAACTGCACCAAGTAGTTTCGCTCAAGTCAAAGTGAGGGGTCTGAGAGTGATGATGCTGAGAAGAACAATAACAGGGAACCTTTGAAAAAGAAAAATTCACCTCCTAAGAGTAAAAATCAAACTTTTGTTAAAAAGATTAATTTTGTTCAATGTAGTGATATGAAGAACGAAACCACTGTTATTGAAAATGAATCGAATGTAGAGTTTGCAAAATTTAAGAACATAGAAAAATCTGAATCCAAGCAAACTGAACCAAATTCTTCCAAGGCATCATTATCTGATGAGGGATCTACCTCAAAGACTCCAGCTAAGAAGTCTATGAAAAGGAGATCGTGCTTCAGGTGTCACATCAAAGGACATGTAGCTAGCTGCTGTCCTAACAAAAAGAGTGAAGCACAAATTAGTTAAAAAGAGAGAAAGAAGTCACTAGAGAAGAGTGGTGATAAAAAGGAGAGAGAGTCCAACTCTCCAAAGTGTTGGTGCATATGTCTGTTGACTTCGTCTTGTATCAAGTCTTGGTTTCGTTGCGGTTCTGAACAAGAATGATGTCATTATATTAAATGATGACATCATAAAGATGACATCACCTCTTGCATCACATGAAATTAGTATATATGATGCATATACACGAAACAGTTTATGTTTGTTTATTATTATTTCGCTTGAATTGTTCTTGTGTAATTCCGCTCGAGAGGTCAAGTTAATGTTTCAAGCGGAATCAGTAGGGTTATATATAGGTAGTTAATGTTTCTCATTTGTGATGGAATCAGAAAGTTGTAGTCGAACTGCTGCCGGATTTTCAAGTGATATTTTAATGAGAAACAAGTATTAAAGTGATATTCTGTCTATTTCTACTCAATTCTCTCTGACTCAACATTGTTTGTTTGTTTCCGCCACTCAAACAATGGTATATTGACTTTGATTGACTCACTAGATCGTCAAATCGGTCCTACAATTGGTATCAGAGCCAGTTATGAGCCAATATACCTGAATCAGAGCATTTTTCCTACATTTTTTGAATTTCTGGACGTTTGAATGGACAAAATGGACTAAGTTTTCGATATAGTGTGTAAAAGTGTGTTTTAACAAAGCCTAGAAAGAATCAGATTCAAATTCGGCCTAAATCTGCTAAAAATGAACTGAAAATCTGATTCCGCTTGAATGAGTTTTTGATTCCGCTTGAAAATTTGAGGTTATTTCAAGCGAAATAACTGATTTCGCTTGAATTCTACCTGATTCCGTTTGAATTAAGGTATTCCGCTTGAAAATACTTCTGATTCCGCTTGAATTGTGAAACAGTGAAGTTTGAAAATTGTGAAACATTTTACGAGGTTGTTAGTAGTTGGGAAACTAAATCACGTATTTGTGTCGGTTTTCATGTGCTATATTCAATCAGACTTTAAGTATATCTTTTGAACCGACACATTAATTCGAGTTTTGATAAATGTGAACAACCCATGTGTTTTTGTTATCGACTTAGTGGAATTTGAGGCCCAATCACTTTATTAAACATCATTTTAGCGGCCCAATTGGATTGTGTTGTGTAGTAGTTTTGTCGGCCACATTGTTTTGAAAGATAATCACAATTGATCGATCCATGTGCTGAATATTAACGGTCCAATAGAGAATTTTGATTGTCTGCACCTTAGATTGGCCCAAGAAATTATCATCATTACATGTGAATTCAGATTCTCGGTCCAATCAAATTGAATTGTTTCTTGAAGTGGTCGGTCATTAAAGATTTTGAATTAAGAGCTTTTGCATGTGAAACATTTAATATCGTTAACAAAGTCATTCGATCATTAATTGAGAAATGAATGAGAAACAGTTGTCGGCTTAGTGGTATTCTGGTCCAATCAGATTTTGATTACTATCAAAGTTATCGGCCCATGTGATTGAGTTTATTGTCCAAAGTTTGCGGCCCAATCAATGCTTTAAGTGATCAGAATATTAAAATTTGCATGTCATCAGTTAGGTTGGTCAAATAAGAAATCAATCGATTTTAAATATGCATGAGATTCGTTTTTGTCGTGTAGTACTATTAGTCACGGGGTCAGAAAGTTGATTTTGTTTAACTCACTTATCGGATCACAATCAGATTCAAGGCATTTTGTGTGTTCAAGTTTAAAGTGCAACAAATCGAGCGGCAATCCAAACAAATTGTCACCCGATTCTAATCAGTTCTACTTGTCTGTGTTTTAGGTGATTTATCAAGCATCGGATACCCGCGCAAGCGAATTCTCACCAGATCTGTTGTCGTCTGATTTTTGCCATTCAATCGGATATTCATCTGTTTCAGTTGTTTGAGAAAGAGATTGAACTGATCTTAGATTGTGTGAATTTTCGTATCATTTGAAAATCTGTCTTTGTAAATCTTTCAATACCGAAACATGGGTTCTGAGTTTTATATTGCACAGAACAAGTTTGATAGTTTTATTGGTATCAAGGGAGAGTCTACAAAACAATTGATTGAAAGATACTGCCATCTAGTTGTGGAGATGGGGAGATTGAAAATAACCAAGATTGATGAGGAGTGGATCGGTAAATTGGCAGATGCATTGCCGTACGATGAATGGGGTACTTATTTGCTGGTGTTGAAGAACAATTCAGATTATATTAATTTGAATCTTAGTGCATTCGTCGAGAAGATTCAAGCTCAAGAACTTGAGTTCCAAAAGATTAGAAAATTGAAGTCTGATTCAGGAGAAGAATCATAAAACATCAACTGTTGAAGTAAAAGTCAAATCTGAGGAAAATGTTCAAGTGGTAGAGAAGCAAGTTGATGAAATTTCAGCTATCAAGGTTGAGAAGAAAGCTGAAAAGATGTCTGAGAAGTGCTTAAACTGTGATAAATTTAAAGCAGACAATGTCAAACTCTTAAAAGAGATGGAGAGTTTGACACTGGAAATCAAAATTTTGAAAGAAAATGAAAAAGTTTTTGAAGATAAGATAAAATCTTCAGAAAACAAAGATTTTTGGATAAAATGGGAAAACAAAAATCTGAAACAAAATGAAGCAAAATTTCAAGAATATATAAAAGTTTTAGAAAATGAAAAATCTGTTCTTGAAAAGAATATAGTGGAAAATGAAAATGCAATTACTTCTTGTCACACCCCGACCGCGTATAACATGCAACCGCGACGGAAAACGTCGGGGAGTGTTGTGGACATAATTAATTGTTATATAACCATGGAAATTAAAGTTACATTTTATTTATCAAACACGGGTGTTACATTGTCTTAAAAGGAAGTACAGAATTCAAAACATAGTTATACTAGTTCTATCTTCATTTTTAATCTCTAAGGCACAGGTCCGCCCTAGTATCGTGATCAACATCTTATGGAACAGCTCCTGAAAACACATGTGAAAGTAGGTACGTCAGCATAAAAATGCCTGTGAGATACATAGGTTTTGTGAAAGTGGGATTCATGACTTGAGTTTTAAAGAAATGTTTAATAACAGTCAGTCCTGAACCTGGTAATTTGTCTTCCTTTGTAAACCATTTGAAAAATGATAATGACAGATGATATGTATAGATAAACGTAAGGTTAAATGAATAACCTAGTAAAATGTGTTGAATAAGATAAGTTGTTTTGTAAGACAATGTTCTATGAAAAGTACTTATATGTCTAAACTGAAATGATTTAGATAACGCTAAGATATGTAATATTGTACAAACATTTATATATAGGAAGTACCAGCGGCGTATCCACCATGCTTGCATCATATTACATACTCCACGTTACTCAAACCATTTACCCAAACCACCCACCATGTAAGATTGTTCTTGTATAACTCAATTGTCAAGTGTTATTGTGTAAATCATGTCAAATGTCTATGTTCAATGTAAATCATGTAATGTGTATCCCAAAATGTATCATGTACGGTAAGTGAAATGTATCAACTTAAACCATATGTAAAATGCACAAAACAAGTCGTTGAAGTAAAACGTGGTCTAAATCAACGTTATGTTCTGTGGAAAAATGCATGCTCTATTGATATTAACATTTATGCGGTATTGTGAAATATGCATACATCCAAGCCTTGAGACTGTGGCGATAAACCCTTAAACAAATTAAAGGTTTATCTAAGTTATGTATATCGAATTCGGTCATTCCTTACAATCCTATCAAACCCAGGATTTCAGGAACGGGAGTTGTCAATTCCTATGGTACCACTACCTACTAACGAACGGCGTAGCTAATGTTAATGAATGTATTGTCCCACGTTAAACAAACCAAATGTCATAACAAAATGAAGGCATGTGATGTAAACAATTGTACTAAGTATGCTAAGTAAACATACGAAGCAGAAATGTTCATGTAAATCAATGTGTCCATATGCTGAGTAAACATATGCAACAGAAATGTTCATGTAAATTAATGTGTCCATATGCTGAGTAAACATATGCAACAGAAATGTTCGTGTAAATCAATGTGTCCATATGCTGAGTAAACATATGCAACAGAAATGTTCATGTAAATCAATGTGTCCATATGCTGAGTAAACATATGCAACAGAAATGTTCATGTAAATCAATGTGTGCATATGCTGAGTAAACATATGCAACAGAAATGTAATGTAAATCAATGTGTCCATATGCTGAGTAAACATATGCAACAGAAATGTAATGTAAATCAATGCATTAAGTACGCACACAATGGGCATACATAGCATAAAATGTAATGAAATCCTGTACTATAATGTACTAACAACATAGCAGGCATATGATGTGAAAACATGGAAAGCATGAATGTAACATATAGGCACATGTGTTTCACCCCAAAACAGTTTGTAAAACAGTAGAAAATGGGGTTCTATGTACTCACCTGAGATTGCTTTGGAGTTCTTGTGTAATAACCAAACAATGCTAGATCACGGAATATCAAACGACACCTAATAGGTAGCTATGTTAATATACCAGACCAAATCGGAAGGATCGGATAGTATGCGGGTTCGTAAACCAAACGAGTATGGAGACTCGTGTAATATGGTTTAACAAGGCCTACATACTAAATTGAAACCTAACCTAAGTGCTTGCGACCCATTACGACCCGTTTAGGTAGCTTATGCTACCCTAACGCGTCGTTCATGTAGAACGCGTTCGGAACGCGTAACATCGCGACCACAAGGTATAACCTCGGAAGGTTATAGCAATGGTCACCTAATGTGTTTGGTCGGATCCTAATGATCGACCAAATGGGCCGGGTTCGAAAGTATAAGCGATGGTTTAGATCGCTTACCTTACGACGCTATATAAGCACTAAATTAAAAGTGACGAGCTAAGCATGTTAGAACATGCTTAACTAAGTTTAGAAAACAGGTTTGGCATCAAAACAAACGGCTTTGATGCTCACGAGTAGTTTGGTTACAAAATATGCAAGAATGCACATTTTGGCCGAAACTACGACTCGTCACTGAGCCTAGATAACGTGGTAATCAGTAGGTATAGTCACTACGGACTATAACCATCGTGATCACGCTCACGTTATGAAGTTCTAATGAACTTCATGTTGACCATAGGCTGGTCAATGCAGAAAGTCAACAAAACGTTGACTTTCGGACTCGAAAAGCGAATAAAAGAACGAAAGAAGACTTACGGAGGGTCCCCGAATGCTAATCTAGATCAAAGAGCTCAGGTATGAAGGAATGGCATCAAGCATTTTGATCAGATTGTGTGAGTTTTTAGCAACAAGGGGGGTGGGGTATTTATAGGAAAAGTAGAGCCGTTAGGATCGTTTCTTGATTTTCATGCCACGATCCTAAGCGTCCACTTGTCAAAATGTTGTGGTTACTGAAAATGGCCCTTGGCTCTTGATTGGGTGAAAGGGCATTGCCCCTTGAACGAACGAAAGGCCAACTGCAAGTGGATTCAACATTGAATCTGGTCTGTTAGTCCCACGGGCCCGCCTCAATATGCAGGCCAAACTCACGCGGGCCGCCTGGCCCCGTCTGATCTGCACATATTTTCAGAATTGGCAGTTTTGGTCCCTGTTGCGTATTTAAGCCATTTCTGACACTTCTAAGGCCCGTAAAGCCAACTTTAAGGCCCTAAAATGATGCCTAAACATTGTGGACATGAAACATGCTCAAAAATGTTCCGGATGTTGGTTCGTTTGGCCGTACGATCGCGATGTTCGCTTAATTACGACGGAATGCGCATAAGCACGAAAAATGATCCAAATGACGCGACGAATGGATTTTTATCATGCCAAACACTAAGGCATAATATTAGGATGCTTACATAAATTTTTGGATGTCCGGATGTATTCAGAACGTAAGTTATGCGCGAAAGTGCAAACTTGTGCACTTTTTGACACTTTTAGCCCCTGAATGACCCAAAAGTTTGTTTTAGCATACCAAACCCCTCAAAGCCTATTTCTAAGCTATGTAAAGGATATTTATGGTATGTTTAACTTATGGACATGTTCCGGAATGTTCGTTACAGTTCAAATTGGCATACTTTCGCAGTTTGTCAAGTTTAGTCCCTGTAAGCGAATTAACTTGTTTTTGCCATACCAAAGCCTTCAAAACTTATTTCTAAGTTATGTAAAGGTTATTTAAGGTATGTTGAGTATATGTTGATGTTCCGGAGTATTTTTTGCGTTAAACTGAGTACGTTTAAGCACCAATTAGCGTATAATTCTCCAGAAAACGATGTAGAGTTTGAAATTGGACAAAAGTCAAAACATGAAAAATGTAAAACACAACCAAACAAACATTGGGATAAAATAACATTGCTTTATTGATAATAGAACTGTTCATAACGATTACAAGCATAAATGTTACAGTCTCCCCTACTTGTGGAAATTTCGTCCCGAAATTTATTTAGAGGAAACTCGTGGAAAAAGATGCGGATACTTCGCCTTCATTTGATCTTCACGTTCCCAAGTAAACTCGGGTCCACGTTTTGATTCCCAGCGAACCTTGACCAAAGGAATGCGCTTGCGTTTAAGCCACTTGACTTCACGTTCCATGATTTCTACCGGTTTCTTGACAAATTTCAGTGTTTTATCAACACGAATTTCGTCAAGCGGTATGTGGAGGGTTTCATCAGCTAAACACCTCTTGAGATTGGACACGTGAAAGGTTGGATGAACATTTCCAAGTTCAGGAGGTAACTCAAGTCTGTAGGCTACCTTACCGATTCTTTCGACGATCTTGAATGGTCCAACGTATCTAGGTGCAAGTTTTCCTTTCTTTCCAAATCTGATCACACCTTTCCAAGGTGAGACCTTAAGTAATACACGATCACCGACTTGAAAATCCAAGGGTTTGCGTTTTAGGTCCGCGTAACTCTTTTGACGGCTTCTAGCAGTCTGAAGGTTATCACGAACTTTCTTAACCTTATCTGTTGTCTCTAAAATGAGGGCAGGTCCAGTAAGTTGAGCCTCGCCGATCTCATTCCAGCAGACTGGTGAACGACATTTTCGACCATAGAGAGCCTCGAAAGGAGCCATGTTGATGCTGGAGTGATAATTGTTGTTGTAGGAGAATTCAATCAACGGAAGATGTGAATCCCAACTACCACCAAAATCGATCACACAAGCTCTAAGCATATCCTCCACTGTCTGGATTGTTCTTTCAGATTGACCATCCGTTTGCGGATGATAAGCTGTGCTCAGATTAAGTTGAGACCCCATAGCAGATTGCATGGTTCTCCAAAAATGAGAAGTGAAACGAGCATCTCTGTCAGAAATGATGTTCAGAGGAACACCATGTCGAGCTACAATTTCATCTACATATATTTGAGCAAGTTTGTCAGCCGAATAATCCTCACGGATTGGCAAGAAATGCGCTGACTTGGTAAGACGATCAACGACTACCCAAATGGTATCGTGACCTTTCTTTGTGCGCGGGAGTTTAGTAATGAGATCCATAGTAATGTTTTCCCATTTCCAAACTGGGATCTCTGGTTGCTCCAATAATCCGGAAGGACGCTGATGTTCAGCCTTAACCTTAAGACAAGTAAGGCATTTGGATACGTATAAGGCAATGTCTTTCTTCATACCAGGCCACCAATACTGAATACGAAGATCCTTATACATCTTATCTGAGCCAGGATGAATAGAATAACGAGACTTATGGGCTTCATCCATAAGCAAGGTACGAAGATTATCTTGGCTTGGGACCCATAAACGGTCCATGAAGTAATACGATCCATTGTCCTTCAGTTCTAGAGCAGGAGTTATGTGATAAGGAAACTCCTTATCCATCAAACCTTGGGAAACACAAGCTCGTTGAGCCTGAGAAATACGGGCTTGGATATCGGTTTGAATAACAGATTGGACACGAACACAATGAAGCTTAGTACGTTCTTTGCGACTCAATGCATCGGCTACGACATTTGCCTTACCAGGATGGTAGCGAATCTCGCAGTCGTAGTCGTTTAGAAGTTCGACCCAACGTCGTTGTCTCATGTTGAGCTCTTTCTGATTGAAGATATGTTGAAGACTTTTGTGGTCAGTGAAAACCACACATTTTGTACCATACAAGTAGTGTCTCCAAATCTTAAGAGCGAAGACAACTGCACCCAACTCAAGATCATGAGTGGTGTAGTTCTTCTCATGAATCTTCAACTGTCTCGATGCGTATGCTATGACCTTGTTCCTTTGCATCAGGACGCAGCCAAGTCCCAATTTAGATGCATCGCAATAAACGACGAAATCATCATTACCCTCAGGCAAAGTTAGGACAGGCGCGTCACAAAGTTTCTGTTTCAAAGTCAGAAACGCTTCCTCTTGTTTGACTCCCCAATCAAATGGCTTGTTCTTCTGAGTTAGAGCAGTTAGAGGAACTGCAATCTTTGAGAAGTTCTCAATGAAGCGGCGGTATAACCCGCTAGACCAAGAAAAGAACGAACCTCAGTAGGGGTAGTAGGTGTATCCCAATCCCTAATCGCACTGATCTTGGAGGGATCTACATGAATACCTTGTTCGTTGACAATGTGTCCCAAGAATTGAATTTCTTTAAGCCAGAATTCACACTTGGAGAATTTGGCGAAAAGTTGCTCTTTCTTTAGGAGTTCCAAAGTAAGACGAAGATGTTGTTCATGATCAGCGCGTGTCTTAGAATATATTAAAATGTCATCAATTAAAACGATGATGAACTTATCCAAATAAGGTTTGCAGACCCTATTCATTAAGTCCATGAAAACAGCAGGAGCATTAGTCAAACCGAATGGCATGACTGTAAACTCATAATGTCCATAGCGAGTACGGAACGCTGTCTTGGGAATATCTTCTTCATGCACACGGAGTTGATGATATCCTGATCGTAGATCAATCTTTGAAAAATAAGAAGCGCCTTGCAATTGATCAAAGAGATCATCAATGCGAGGTAGGGGATATCAATTCTTGATGGTGAGCTTGTTAAGCTCACGATAATCGATACACATCCTAAAAGATCCATCCTTCTTTTTTACAAAAAGAACGGGAGCACCCCAAGGTGAAAAGCTAGGACGGATAAAACCTTTGTCGGAGAGCTCCTGAAGCTGTTTAGATAATTATTGCATCTCAGACAGTGCAAGACGATATGGAGCTCTTGCAATGGGATTTGCACCAGGTACGAGATCAATACGGAACTCGACTTGGCGTGCTGGAGGTAGACCAGGTAACTCTTCAGGGAAAATTTCAGAATAATCCCGAACGACAGGAATATCTGAAATAGACTTACCTTGGCCTTTATCTGCTGTAACATGTGCTAGGAAAGCCACATATTTCTTCCGTAGATATTTCCGTGCTTTAAAACAAGACATGAGTTTGAGACCACCGGCAGGCTTCTCACCACGAACCTGTAGGATCTCGCCTGTTGACAGCGATACACGAACAATCTTCTCAGAACAAACTATCTCTGCGCGATGCTTGGATAACCAATCCATTCCCACTATAACGTCGAAGCTTCCAAGTTGCCTTGGCGTGAGGTCAATAGGAAAAATATGGTCGTTAAGGTTCAACTGGCAGTTACGTAGAACAGAATTAAGAATAACGGGTTCACCACTGGCAACCTCTACTGTCAAAGGTTTACTTAGTTTTGTTCTAGACACGCGAAGCATTGTCTCAAAAGACAATGACACAAAACTCTTGTCGGCACCCGAATCAAAAAGAACAGATGCTGGTTGATTATTAATAAAGAACGTACCGTTCACCACTTCGTTGTCTGCTTGTGCCTCTTGTGCATTCATGTTGAAGACTCGACCTCGAGCCTGAGCCTGATTCTGGTTTGCATTCTGGTTCTGGTTGGCTAGTCTTGGACACCGATTTCTGTAGTGGGTCAGATCCCCACAGTTATAACAAGCACCTGGTGGGTAGTTTGGTCGTGCAGCCTGACCCTGTTGCTGAGCAACTTGTTGAGCAGGGTTCTGAGCTGCGCGATTCTGAGCAAACCGACAAACATCGGCAAGATGACCCGGCTTCCCACAGTTAGTACAGAAACGGCACTGATATTGCGGCTGATGGTGACTGTTGCATTGATTGCACAAAGGTGCACTTCCTGAATAGGGCTTCTTTGCTGGAGGCTGGTTGGGAGCTGCCTGGTTAGCTTGGGCAGTGACAGCATAGTTTTGGGAAGCCTTACGCTTCCTTGACCTTTTTGATGAACCAGAATCCTTTCCATTCTTGTTTTGACCTTTCTTGCTATCTTCCTTGTCAGCCGACTGCTTCTTGCCCTTGTCACCCTTCCTGTGTAATTTATTCTTTCGAATCTGCGACTCAGTCAACGTCGCTGATAACTCGATCGCCTGACGGAGTGTGGTAGGGTTGCTACCAGTAAGGATGTCTTGTACCGAGTCAGGCAGGCCGTCGATGTACCTTTCGATAGCCTTATCGAGTGGGGTAACCATAGTCGGGCAAAGCAGACTCAACTCCTCAAACCTATCAGTATAAGCCCTGTGCTCGCCACTATCTTGCTTCAAAACATCAAATTCTTTCTCCAACGCTCATTGTTCATGACGAGGACAAAACTCCCTCATCATAAGAGCTCTCAGTTCAGCCCATGTCTGAGCTAGAGCAACTTCTGCACCTTGATCTCTCATAACCCCGTTCCACCACATAAGAGCCCTCTTCTGAAACATACTCGAAGAAAACTCGACCTTGCGATTGTCAGGACACTGCACATGACGGAAAGTGTTCTCGATGCTCTCGAACCACTGAAGAAGCCCAGTTGCTCCTTCAGAACCACTAAACTTGAGTGGCTTAGCCGAGTTAAAATCCTTGTATTTGCATGTACCATTGTTGTTGTTGTTGGCCTGGTTCCATTGAGCAAAGAGATTTGGGAATTGAGCAGCCATCTGCTGCGTAATAATTTCTGCCAGCTCGGCAGTAGCTATCTGGTTGTCGCGTCGAGGATGCATTCTAGAAGAGAAAAACATGAAATGAAACGAGTGAGATGATTGGATGAAGAGAATGAGATGAAGCAAAATCAACAAAAGCAAAGATGGCGGTTATGCATCGCAACGCAAACAAGCGACATGAAATGTCTAGTCAAAGTAAATGGGTCAGAATTAGTGTATCGTGAAGACATGCTCGCCTATAAGTGAACACTCACCCCAAGAGTTCCCAGGTAAGAGTGACTGGTCCGATTATGTGGATTTGTACGAACACTCTAGCCTTAGACAGAAAACTCAGGGTACAGGCATTCACCCTTCCAGTTCGCACGTGTTCACATTATTAAAGCCCTAAAACCTTGACGAGATTTTTGAGAATCCAAAGGGGTTCAAAACCTTATAACAGAGGGTTCAAAACCTAGTAATCAATCATCCTAGAACAGATGATTAATTTTCAAAGCGGATTCGGAACCGAAGTTCTCGTTGTGGTTATCACCTAAGGATAGGTGATGTGCATGTTTTAAAATCTAAACACAAGATAACTTGTGTTAGGGTCCTAGAAAGTTATAGTCTAGGTCAAAGCATTACTAATAACCTAATTCCCTATAACCGTTGGCTCTGATACCAACTCTTCTATCACACCCCGACCGCGTATAACATGCAACCGCGGCGGAAAACGTCGGGGAGTGTTGTGGACAGAATTAATTGTTATACAACCATGGAAATTAAAGTTACATTTTATTTATCAAACACGGGTGTTACATTGTCTTAAAAGGAAGTACAGAATTCAAAACATAGTTATACTAGTTCTATCTTCATTTTTAATCTCTAAGGCACAGGTCCGCCCTAGTATCGTGATCAACATCTTATGGAACAGCTCCTGAAAACACATGTGAAAGTAGGTACGTCAGCATAAAAATGCCTGTGAGATACATAGGTTTTGTGAAAGTGGGATTCATGACTTGAGTTTTAAAGAAATGTTTAATAACATTCAGTCCTGAACCTGGTAATTTGTCTTGCTTTGTAAACCATTTGAAAAACGATAATGATAGATGATATGTATAGATAAACGTAAGGTTAAATGAATAACCTAGTAAATGAGTTGAATAAGATAAGTTGTTTTGTAAGACAATGTTCTATGAAAAGTATGTTATTTGTATAAAATGTTATATGTCTAAACTGAAATGATTTAGATAACGCTAAGATATGTAATATTGTACAAACATTTATATATAGGAAGTACCAGCGGCGTATCCACCATGCTTGCATCATATTACATACTCCACGTTACTCAAACCATTTACCCAAACCATCCACCATGTAAGATTGTTCTTGTATAACTCAATTGTCAAGTGTTATTGTGTAAACCATGTCAAATGTCTATGTTCAATGTAAATCATGTAATGTGTATCCCAAAATGTATCATGTACGGTAAGCGAAATATATCAACTTAAACCATATGTAAAATGCACAAAACAAGTCGTTGAAGTAAAACGTGGTTTAAATCAACGTTATGTTCTGTGGAAAAATGCATGCTCTATTGATATTAACATTTATGCGGTATTGTGAAATATGCATACATCCAAGCCTTGAGACTGTGGCGATAAACCCTTAAACAAATTAAAGGTTTATCTAAGTTATGTATATCGAATTCGGTCATTCCTTACAATCCTATCAAACCCAGGATTTCAGGAACGGGAGTTGTCAATTCCTATGGTACCACTACCTACTAACGAACGGCGTAGCTAATGTTAATGAATGTATTGTCCCACGTTAAACAAACCAAATGTCATAACAAAATGAAGGCATGTGATGTAAACAATTGTACTAAGTATGCTAAGTAAACATACGAAGCAGAAATGTTCATGTAAATCAATGTGTCCATATGCTGAGTAAACATATGCAACAGAAATGTTCATGTAAATCAATGTGTCCATATGCTGAGTAAACATATGCAACAGAAATGTTCATGTAAATTAATGTGTCCATATGCTGAGTAAACATATGCAACAGAAATGTTCGTGTAAATCAATGTGTCCATATGCTGAGTAAACATATGCAACAGAAATGTTCATGTAAATCAATGTGTCCATATGCTGAGTAAACATATGCAACAGAAATGTTCATGTAAATCAATGTGTGCATATGCTGAGTAAACATATGCAACAGAAATGTAATGTAAATCAATGTGTCCATATGCTGAGTAAACATATGCAACAGAAATGTAATGTAAATCAATGCATTAAGTACGCACACAATAGGCATACATAGCATAAAATGTAATGAAATCGTGTACTATAATGTACTAACAACATAGCAGGCATATGATGTGAAACCATGGAAAGCATGAATGTAACAGATAGGCACATGTGTTTCACCCCAAAACAGTTTGTAAAACAGTAGAAAATGGGGTTCTATGTACTCACCTGAGATTGCTTTGGAGTTCTTGTGTAATAACCAAACAATGCTAGATCACGGAATATCAAACGACACCTAATAGGTAGCTATGTTAATATACCGGACCAAATCGGAAGGATCGGATAGTATGCGGGTTCGTAAACCAAACGAGTATGGAGACTCGTGTAATATGGTTTAACAAGGCCTACATACTAAATTGAAACCTAACCTAAGTGCTTGCGACCCATTACGACCCGTTTAGGTAGCTTATGCTACCCTAACGCGTCGTTCGCGTAGAACGCGTTCGGAACGCCTAACATCGCGACCACAAGGTATAACCTCGGAAGGTTATAGCTATGGTCACCTAATGTGTTCGGTCGGATCCTAATGATCGACCAAATGGGTCGGGTTCAAAAGTATAAGCGATGGTTTAGATCGCTTACCTTACGACCCTATATAAGCACTAAATTAAAAGTGACGAGCTAAGCATCTTAGAACATGCTTAACTAAGTTTAGAAAACAGGTTTGGCATCAAAACAAATGGCTTTGATGCTCACGAGTAGTTTGGTTACAAAATATGCAAGAATACACATTTTGGCCGAAACTACGAGTCGTCACTGAGCCTAGATAACGTGGTAATCAGTAGGTATAGTCACTACGGACTATAACCATCGTGATCACGCTCACGTTATGAAGTTCTAATGAACTTCATGTTGACCATAGGCTGGTCAATGCAGAAAGTCAACAAAACGTTGACTTTCGGACTCGAAAAGCGAATAAAAGAATGAAAGAAGACTTACGGAGGGTCCCCGAATGCTAATCTAGATCAAAGAGCTCAGGTATGAAGCAATGGCATCAACTTAGAGCATTTTGATCAGATTGTGTGAGTTCTTAGCAACAGGGGGGGGGGGTATTTATAGGAAAAGTAGAGCCGTTAGGATCGTTTCTTGATTTTCGTGCCACGATCCTAAGCGTCCACTTGTCAAAATGTTGTGGTTACTGAAAATGGCCCTTGGCTCTTGATTGGGTGAAAGGGCATTGCCCCTTGAACGAACGAAAGGCCAACTGCAAGTGGATTCAACATTGAATCTGGTCTGTTAGTCCCACGCGGCCTGCCTCAATATGCAGGCCAAACTCACGCGGGCCGCCTGGCCCCGTCTGATCTGCACATATTTTCAGAATTGGCAGTTTTGGTCCCTGTTGCGTATTTATGCCATTTCCGACACTTCTAAGGCCCGTAAAGCCAACTTTAAGGCCCTAAAATGATGCCTAAACATTGTGGACATGAAACATGCTCAAAAATGTTCCGGATGTTGGTTCGTTTGGCTGTACGATCGCGATGTTCGCTTAATTACGACAGAATGCGCATAAGCGCGAAAAATGATCCAAATGACGCGACAAATGGATTTTTATCATGCCAAACACTAAGGCATAATATTAGGATGCTTACATAAATTTTTGGATGTCCGGATGTATTCAGAACGTAAGTTATGCGCGGAAGTGCAAACTTGTGCACTTTTTGACACTTTTAGCCCCTGAATGACCCAAAAGTTTGTTTTAGCATACCAAACCCCTCAAAGCCTATTTCTAAGCTATGTAAAGGATATTTATGGTATGTTTAACTTATGGACATGTTCCGGAATGTTCGTTACAGTTCAAATTGGCATACTTTCGCAGTTTGTCAAGTTTAGTCCCTGTAAGCGAATTAACTTGTTTTTGCCATACCAAAGCCTTCAAAACTTATTTCTAAGTTATGTAAAGGTTATTTAAGGTATGTTGAGTATATGTTGATGTTCCGGAGTATTTGTTGCGTTAAACTGAGTATGTTTAAGCACCAGTTAGCGTATAATTCTCCAGAAAACGATGTAGAGTTTGAAATTGGACAAAAGTCAAAACATGAAAAATGTAAAACACAACCAAACAAACATTGGGATAAAATAACATTGTTTTATTGATAATAGAACTGTTCATAATGATTACAAGCACAAATGTTACACTTCTCAGCTTGAAAAATCTCTTAGCTTGAAAATGAAGCTAAGAGTGCAAGAAATCAAATTAATGAGCTTGAGAAGAAATTGAAAAGTTTTGTGACCACTGCAGCAATGATTGATCAATTATGTCCAAAACCGATCAATTCAGATTGTGATAAGAAAACCGATGATGAAAATGAGAAAAATGAGAAAAAGAAAATCTTTTTGAAATTAAAAGAAAAATTTCAAGAAACTGTTCCGCAATCAACTGAAAAGGGTAAATGCTCTACGCAAAAACCCTTGAAGAAGAAAGTAGAACAGAAACAAAAAGTTAAAAATTCAGAAAATGTTCAAAACAAATATAAAAGCTCATCAGTTCAATCATCCAATCAAGATAAGAAACCATAAAAACTGAAAAATCAAAACTCAAAAACAGTTGGTAATGAGTGGTGCTGGTTTGACCATAGTACTTCAAAGCCAAATCCAACTTTCAGGAGAAGTGATGATTACCACAAAGTCAGACAATGCTATGATCTGAGTGTTTGGTGTGAGACTGGTGAATGGTATGATAACAGAGTGTGTTATTCTTGTGGTGTTCAAGGACACATTGCTGTTAACTGCCAAAGTTGGAGGTTTGAGATGAGGAGATGCTATAACTGCCAAATCAAAGGACACATTGCCCGAGATTGCCCAATGAGATCAAATGAAAGATCGAGGGATGCATCTCAGAAAAGGGTGATGGAATCAGTCAAAGCCAAAGAAAAGCCCAAGGAACTGAAAGTTTCAGAACAGAAAGTGAAAGAATAGAAAGTGAAGCTTTCACAAGGGCAAAAAGACAGATTGAGAAAGAGAAAAGGAAGAAAGCACGAGAGTGTCTCGAAAGGATTTTGTCCTCGGATACAACAAGAAAATCAGAGAAGAGTTCTGATAAATCGTTTTGCTCACCAAAGAATGACAAATCAAGCAAAACGAATTCATCAGATGCAAATCTGAGGACAGAATGGAGTGTGAAGAAAAGAAAAGTTCCTAGTGATGAATTTGTTTCTTCTGAAACAAAAGAGCCAGTTGTTGGCAATGATCTTGACTCATCAAAGTCAAAGGAGCCATGTTGTGGTGATTCTGGTTTGACAATGAATGATGAAAATTTTCCATCATTGTCAAAAGGAATTTCAAAAGCACCCAAGGACTGTCAGGCTTGGGTGAAACTGTTTAAATGATAAACCTGACTTGTCGGAACTCCCAGGTTGGTAATTGGGGAGTAGGAATCAGCATCTTTCTTGAGAAATTCACAGGTTGGTAACTGTGATATTTCGACTTACAAGTGGTTAATCAAGGACATTAAGTTGTACTTGATTTGACTATCTTACAAGTGGTATGATTATTGAAAACTGTTTTTGTGATAAACCTACATGTGATTGAAAATAGTGTGATGAATTAAACCTCATGTTTGTGAAATGACAGATAAACTAATTTTCCGGGAAAACCATTTTGATTAAAACAAACTTAAGTGTTTTGAAATCATAATGGGAAATTAGTTTGTTGTCAGGGGGAGTTCTGATTGTTTACGCCAAGTGGATGGAGAATTGAAGCAATTCTTGTCAAGTTGTCATTTTATTTGTACAGTCTATTGTTTTCAAATTTTCCCAGAAAATCAAAATTGAAACATATTTTGATTTTAGGGGGAGAAAAATTAGAAAATTTGAAAAATCCAAAAACATTAAAAAAATCAAAAACGAGTTTTGTTGAGAAAAAGAGGAAATGATAGTACATCAGTGGACTATCACAGTACGCTAAAGAAATGAAATGTCAAATGTGATAAACGGTCTCACTAAAGATGTGACGATAGGCTCAGCTAGACTAGTAGATTTGCGATAGCGATACAAACTTAAATGAAAAAGCCTAGTTCTAGTGGGAAACATGATTGAAAGCATAGTACTTAGTTTTTTCCTTCTTGATTGTGTGCCTACTCAGTAATCGCTGAATGCTAAAAAAGCATAAAAACCGGTCAGTTTGTGAACTTTCACAACTTGCTGAAAAAGTCACTATGATTGTGCATTTCATTTTGCAAAGATTTAAACTTGTTTGATTTCTTTATTTTGTTTAAGCATTGGACATCCTCTGCGTATACGTGAGTATCGACCTGGATGTTATTGCCTAAACGTTCTGCTTTATTTTCTTTGGTGTTTCGTTTAAGCTTTGGATCACCTCTGGGTATACGAGAGTATCGAACTGGTGGTTAAAACCTAAACAACTTCAACTTATTTTTATTTTCTTATTTTGTTTAAACATTGGACTTTCTCTGCGTATACGGAAGTATCGACCTGATTGTTAATGTTTAAACATTCTGAGTTGTTTTTGCACTAATCACAGTTGATGAAAGTTTAAAGGCATTACTCGAGTTAGTGTATTACACGATGAGGGGATATGCTGAGATCGTGGGGTCCATAAGAATTTAGTGGAAAATTAATATACCTTAACGTATCGGTAAGCATTTTGAAAGTTTTTAGATTGAGTTTAAGAGGACAAATATATCGTCAATTTATGTGAATCGTTTAGAACTTAATATGTTTAAAGCTTAACGGTGCTAGTGATTTGTCTCAAAATCTGATATGATCCTCTTACGCAAACTCACAAAAATATTATCTGTAAATATTTCTTTACTGCTTTTCATCAAAATCAAAAATCCAAAAAGACTGTGTTTAGGCAAGAAATTTTGAAAAATCCAAAAAGATTTTCGACAACTGATGTTGGAAAGCTGATATTCAAAGTTTAAATGCTAAACAGGAAGAACAGAAGTTTGGGAAAGTTTGTTGAAATGTGAATTTTTTTTTAAAATAACTAAATGGATCATTAATTTGAAACCAATTTAATCTTTTTAAATACAAGTGGTAAGCATAAAGTCAAATCTTACTGTTAGTTAGAGTGTATGCAGGTATGCAGCTAGTGAATTCCAGACTGCGATCCCAACTTGTCGAAAGGGGGAGTCTGTAGACGTAAAAGCCATGTTCCTGATCTTGTTGCTACGGAGAGCCAAGAGATGGTCCTGTATTTGTGAAAGCTGGTAATGTGAGAAGATAGAGATTTGTGAAGATCCCCGAGTTGAAGCCTGTGCAGATTTAAAGCCAGGTTTCCGATACAAAACCTGTGAAAGTGCTATATCAGATTACGATCCCGGAACAACTTAAGGGGGAGTCTGTTAGCAAAGGGGAGTCTGAAGAGTGAAAGAGCTAGACTTAGAGTCTGAAGAATAGCTATTAATGTTGATTGAAGAGAAAGAGAGAGTAGACTGATTAAGACTGAAGTTTTGACGTACTAAAATCTCGTACTAAAGACTCCGTCAACATCCAAGGGGGAGACTGTTGGTGCATATGTCTGTTGACTTTGTCTTGTATCAAGTCTTGGTTTCGTTGCGGTTCTAAACAAGAATGATGTCATCGTATTAAATGATGACATCATAAAGATGACATCACCTCTTGCATCACATGAAATTAGTATATATGATGCATATACACGAAATAGTTTATGTTTGTTTATTATTATTTCGCTTGAATTGTTCTTGTGTAATTCCGCTCGAGAGGTCAAGTTAATGTTTCAAGCGGAATCAGTAGGGTTATATATAGGTATTTGATGTTTCTCATTTGTGACGAAATCAGAAAGTTGTAGTCGAACTGCTGCCGGATTTTCAAGTGATATTTTAATGAGAAACAAGTATTAAAGTGATATTCTGTCTATTTCTACTCAATTCTCTCTGATTCAACATTGTTTGTTTGTTTCCGCCACTCAAACAATCGTATATTGACTTTGATTGACTCACTAGATCGTCAAATCGGTCCTACACAAAGAAGTCAGTGCCTAAGCAACCAAAGAATGTTGCTGTCGGTGTAGATAAGGATGAAAAAGGAACTCCACAAGTTCCTCGTTTTCAAAGAAATCAACCAAGATTTCAGCCTAAATCTCCACCAGGCAGATATGAGAGACCAAGAAGCAGTTCACCTAGAATGAACAATTATAATTCAAATAATTTCAGAAGTCAAGATCAATATCAAAATCGATACCAGAATAATGGTGGTCGAACTTTTTGTAACAATGGCTTTAGAAATTATAATAATCAAGCTTTTGGGAATCAAAATTCAAGATATCAAAATCAAAATTTTCAAAGGTCAAATAGTCCAAACACATATAGGAACCCTCAGGACCAATGACTTAGTGGAAATCAACATCAAATTCCATCAACAGGTCTGAGATCCAAGACTCCAGTTAGGAGTAATGGATATTGGATGGATGTTCCAGTGGTTGGTGAATTTGGACGACCCAAGACCATTAAGGCTTGGGTCCCCCAATCTAACTAAGTTCTTAGTTGGTGTGTGCAGGAGCTAATAAGGAGGATTATCAACTTATGGTATGTTGATAGTGGCTGCTCCAGGCATATGACGGGGGATGTGAGATTGTTGACAGAGTTTGAAATTATGATGATGGACATGTGAATATTAAATGATTTAAAATGAAGTTCAAAGTGCTGAAAAGAGACTATTTGAACTTCATCGAGTCGACACACAAGATAACCTGGCAGATCTTTATACTAAAGCTTTTGACATGGCTCGCTTTGAACATTTAGTCGAACTCAACGGGATGAGGAATCCTGAATAACTGGTTTTTCATAAGAATTTTGTAAACAGTTTACCGTTTTTCTTAAAAAAATAAAAAATACAAAAACATTAAAAAATCAAAAACATAAAAAAAATATATAGAAAATAAAAAATACGTTATCACTATGTGAAAAAGAAGAAATGATAGTACATCAGCAAGTTAGACTGTCACACTCAAACTGAATTAAATTGCTTAAGTGTGATAGTAGCTTCATTATACGATGTGCCAGTAGGCAAAAAGCATGAAATAATCAACTTACCAATGTGATATAAACCTAAATGAACTGAATATGAGTGGGGAACACATCAGTAGTGTATGGTTTAATGAACTTAATTCTTGCATTGATAGATTGCCAAAATCTGAGGTTTTGGGTCTTTATACTGTTATTTCATCTAGGGATATCAGGGTTGTCCTTCTGCTGCATCTAGATACATGCTGACCTAGGCACAACCAGGATATCTTAAAAGAGAAAAAAATGCCAAATCCCATAAATGAAGAAGCTCTCCTAGAGAGTCATTCAAAAAGTGCAAAATGCATAATTCGTACCAAAAAATGGTATTTGTCATAGCCCTCGTTAGATATTTTGGTCTCTTTGCTGTACGGAAGTACTGACCTGATCACCAATTATCTAAACGTTGAAAAACAAAACGGATGAATGCAGTATACTCACCTACTACGATGAATCTTTGTGCATACCTTGATCGCGGGGGTATATCCTGAAGTAGGACATGCTAATATTTCAGTAAATAATATTACCTTAACGTATCATACGATAATGGTACTTGAAATGTTCATGCATTTTGTTTAAGTGGACAAACATACTGGTAATCGTCTTGAACTGCTTTTCACTAAAAATTAAATAAAGAATTATCTAATAGTGTGAAACAGTTTGATTGTGCTGATATGTTCTTCTTACCGGTGATTCTCTCAAAAATAGAATGTTTATTGCTTTTGTTATTTACTTGCTTTCAGAAAATATAAAAAAATCCAAAAATAGTGTCTTTTTCTGTTTAAAATTCTTAATGTACGGAAAACTGTTATTCTTGGAGGAATTGTTACTGATAGGGGGAGACGGTGTTAGAAAGTGAGTTCAAAATCTTAATCAGACAGGTTCTTGTGTGTTGGACAAAAGTTTTTGCGTGTTGGTGATAAGTTGAAAATGCTTAATCTGTAATACAGTTTAACTATCTCTTGAATAATAATAATTTATTTAACTTTGTTGAAAAATTCTTATGGTTTCTCGAGATGTTTGTTTTATAGTATACAGATTGAAGCAGTATGTTGCTGAGAAGTTGATGTGAAGATGAGAGTTTGATTGGATGCATGGTAGAACCTCCTTTCTACATTGCAGATAAGTTGAAGAATTTGGAGATTGCTTTGCAAATGCTAAACTGGAGTTTATTCAAACGCTAAAGTTTTTGAAGATTTGGTGATTGGATGCATCACCTTAGGGGGAGTCTGTTGCTGACAGAAGCTATTGAAGCTGAAGCTATCCAAAGACCAAAGACAGTGCAAGATTACATGAAGATTGCAAGAAGACTGAAGACAAAGTTATTTTATGAAGCTATTGTCAAGGGGGAGTTTGTTGGTGCATATCTATGACAACAGCTTAGATTTGGTCTTTGGATATCTTGTAATTAGGTAAATGATAAACGGATAGCGGGTTTAGCTTTGTATTAGTGAATTAATAGAGTTTGGGCTAAACAAAACCCAGATTGGGTCATGGGGGATGAATTGGGCTTTGCCCATGTAGTAAACCCTAGCCTAATGTTGCAACCTTGTGTTATATAAAGAATGGCTTTGCTTAAGGGTTTAGGTTCATCAGCCAAAATAGTTTTAAAGTGAGAATTCGTGAGAGCATTAGTCTTGGATGAATTTTGTGTGGTTAGGGATCTTGATTGATTGTAATCAGTTGATAGATAGTCAATAAAGATCCAGTTTGTGTCACACCCCCAAAATCCACCATGCGGAGTACCACCGCTTGGAGGCGTGACATGACCAGGATCGAGCCACCAATCATATCGAACAACGTATTTAAGTAAGTAAACCAACCATAATACGATTGGTGACCAAAAGGAAGTAAACCGATTTTAGTTTAACAGCGGAAGCATAAACGTAAAGTCCCAAAACATAGTCCATAGTTCAAGTTAAAGTTTCAAACGCAAGTTTAATAAGTTCACAAGGATTATATATTAAACACGGGACATAACCGTCCGTACACCACAACGACTCCTTCCTCGTGCAAGCTCCAAGCATTTAGCGACCTGTAAGGCATGTAACAACGTGTCAACAACAAAGTTGAGTGAATTCACAGTTGGTTGTTTAGTTATAGCATTCGTTTCGTAAATCATTGGTTCGTTTTGAAAACCATGTATCGTATGAGTTTGCATCGCGATCTTTCTGACATGTTTGCGAAGATTAGTGGGGGTTTCCCATGTGTTACTAGACCACGCGTATCGACTGCTACGAAAATATAAGAGGTGCCCTAAGTCAATGTCTATCAGCATTGACCCTTTGCCCATAGTCCATTAGTACACGCCCGTCCGACTGGCACGGTGTGAGGTTTGTTAAACCTAATAGCGCTATTAACTAATGACCCGCTCGCCATAGGCCTCGGCGATTAAGTCGATAAATGAGGGACTTAAAGTGATAGAGTTGATGGTCTTATGATCGTGTACGTAGGTTTTACGTACGTGCCCTTCAGTCCGAGGACAGTAAAAAGTAGTTTAACAGTAATGATAGTACAAGTAGTTAATCAATCCCATTCCCAATCCCCTGGGAATCCCATGCCTTAGAAAGAGTGTGAACTCACCTCGGTTTGCTCGGTTAGATTCTCAATATAGCTAACAGTCAAGGTCGGTCAATCACGTCCTAATATAATTTACCAGTTAGTCATTTAGTGGCTTTCAAATAGAACACAAAGTTCCTACACGTATCTATCACACAACATGCATCGTTTTAACGGTTTATGCCCCTCTAAGTTTCCCATCCATTCCCCACTCAAAATCAAACATACGATAATGCACATAACATATATACCATGTTAGATCATTCACGGATAGCATACTCGACATTTAGACACGCAAGTCACAACTTGTATCAATTCAGCATTAATATTCAAAACCCGCTGTTTTCGGACGTTTTAATAAAATAGTTAAATTATTCCAAAAATTCCCAAATTTTTACAAGATGTCTTAAACGTTCCATATTTTATTGTGTAAAAATATCGGGGTCCGGTTCACTACCAATATTTTATAACAATTCATATTCCTGACTGAACTCAGATTTATGAATTTCTGACCACAGTCCACGGAACAATTCATTAAAAATTCATCGAGTGTCCGATTTACGAAATTCCAGTGGGGTAATTACACACGCATCGGTTGTCATCTACTGTACAAATTTCATGGTCCGATTCATCACAAAACTCAGGTTATGACTGAAAGTACGACACCCATTTATTGCTGTCAAAATTCAGCTTAAGTTGCTGTTACAATTTAACATTTTAAAAATAGTAAACGAAGTCCAAAAATTACGATTCCGGTGCCATTAGAACCGTATTTCATAATATCACATTTTAGACTTAAAGTATCAGTTTTTCGTTAGGTTTATGACCTGTTTACAGCCAACTGAAGTTGGCTGTAAAACTTGGACAGATTCTGATTTTTAGTGTTTAACCTTCTAAATCGTGTTCGATCGATACCGTTAACAAGTTTAGTATTCACAACAACATCAAACATTAATATTATCCAGCAATACTCCAGATCATCAACCAATAATCATAATCACACAAGATCTACATGCTTTACACTAATATTCATTCATTAACCACCTTGTTCATCATTTTAGTAGACTTTTAGATTTGGATCTTGTATGTTCATAATTTTTAACCGACTAATCTCTTATTAACCACATCAAACATGGACAAGAAGTTGATTAGAAGCACTTACAACTAGCACAAGGCTAGGGAAGATCAAAGGCGTAAAAGTGGTGGATAAAAGCAAGATAACGAGGTCCTTCGCCTTCCGTTAGCTCCAAGACTCCTTATGCGTGACCCGAAAGACTTGTGTATGCTTGGAATGAGGAGATCAGAAGCCGAAAATGGATGTAGTGGCAAGGGGGTGTTCGGCCGTGAGCTAGGGAGGAGAGGAGAGAAAGAGAGTTTTGGTGGAATGGTGGTATTTATAAGATCTTCCATATAGCATATTCCTAGCATATTCCAAGCATATTCCTAGCATATTCCTAGCATATTCCTAGCATATTCCTAGCATATTCCTTAGCATATTCCTTAGCATATTCCTTAGCATATTCCTTAGCATATTCCTTAGCATATTCCTTAGCATATTCCTAGCATATTCCTAGCATATTCCTTAGGATATTAACAAATACGTGTAAGCATAACACAGATATTAGAAAGCAGTTAAGTAATTCCACACAGTCATCAGACACTTTAATTATCATTAATAATTTGTACGGAATACATGGGATTTTGAGTGTTGTCACATTCTCCCCCTGTTAAGAGAATTTCGTCCCGAAATTTAGTGCGTGGTTACTGAGGAAGCTAGTTAAGTTGCGTTGTTTTCCTGATTTTCCTGGGGTGTCACATCATCCCCCCGTTGATTTGGAATTTCGTCCCGAAATTCTGCGGTAGCTTCAGTCTCAGTAGTGGTTGCATTTTTCTTAAACAGCTGGGGATACTTGAGTTTCATTTGGTCTTCTCGTTCCCAGGTATACTCTGGGCCACGACGGGAATTCCAACGAACTCGGACGAGAGGTATTTTGGTATGCTTGAGAATCTTAACGTCTTGATCCGTAATCTCTACGGGTTCCTCAACGAATCGCAGCTTGTCGTCGATTGTGAGCTCTTTGAGAGGAACTATGAGGGTCTCATCTGACAGACACTTCTTCAGATTTGACACATGGAAAACATTGTGAACTCCGCTGAGTTCTTCAGGTAGGTTCAGTCTGTAAGCGACTTTGCCAATTCTCTCAATGATCTCGAACGGTCCGACATAACGCCGGTTGAGCTTGCCCCGTTTGCCAAATCGGACTACACCTTTCCAAGGTGAGACTTTGAGCAGCACTCGAT
Organism: Helianthus annuus; assembly: GCF_002127325.2. Taxonomy (NCBI): domain Eukaryota; kingdom Viridiplantae; phylum Streptophyta; class Magnoliopsida; order Asterales; family Asteraceae; genus Helianthus; species Helianthus annuus. Next base: position 111,842,875 of record NC_035434.2, read on the forward strand.
CCCCAACCTGGAACTCGAGTGGCTTTCTTCGCTTATCGGCGTAGCTCTTCTGACGGTCACGGGCTGCCGCCATGCGTTGTCGTATCTGAGCAATCTTCTCGGTTGTATCTACTACGAGTTCTGGACCAGTGATTTGACTGTCACCAACTTCTGCCCAACAGAGAGGTGATCGGCACTTGCGTCCATAAAATGCCTCGAACGGAGCGGCCTGGATGCTGGTGTGGTAGCTGTTATTATATGAAAACTCCACTAACGGGAGATGCTTTTCCCAGCCGTTATCAAAATCGATTACACATGCCCTAAGCATGTCTTCAAGGGTTTGGATGGTGCGTTCAGATTGCCCATCCGTCTGTGGGTGATAGGCGGTGCTCATATCTAAACGTGAGCCAAAAGACTTGTGCATGGCTTGCCACAGTTCAGAGGTGAAGCGCGCGTCACGATCAGAAATGATGGAGGTTGGCACTCCGTGCCTTGATACCACTTCTTTTAAGTAGATGTCTGCTAGAGTAGAAAACTTATCCGTTTCTTTGATAGGTAGAAAATGTGCAGACTTGGTCAGTCGATCCACGATCACCCAAATGGTATCATTTCCGCGTTGAGATCTGGGCAGACCAGTAACGAAATCCATGGAAATTTGCTCCCATTTCCATTTAGGTATCTCTGGTTGTTGTAGTGGGCCTGATGGTTTCTGGTATTCGACCTTAACCCTGGCACAAGTCAAGCATTTACCGACGTAGGTTGCTATGCTGGCTTTCATACCAGGCCACCAGTATGTAGTCTTGAGATCATGGTACATCTTGTCCGAACCAGGATGTACTGAGTAACGAGACTTATGCGCTTCATCCATCACCAGCTCGCGTAGGTCTCCATACAGTGGAACCCATATGCGCCCGTTAACATAGTAGGCGCCGTTTTCTTTTTGTTCTAGTCGTTGCCTCGATCCTCGTAAGGACTCAGCCCTGATGTTCTCTGCCTTCAATGCTTCAACTTGAGCATCGCGAATCTGAGCAGGAAGGTTAGATTGGATGGTAAGCTGTAACGCACGTACACGCCTAGGTATAGTATCCTTTCGACTGAGGGCGTCAGCCACAACATTGGCCTTGCCCGGATGATACTTGATCGCGCATTCGTAGTCATTCAGGAGTTCGACCCATTACGTTGACGCATGTTTAACTCCTTTTGCTTGAAGATATGCTCGAGACTCCTGTGATCGGTGTAAATGGTGCACTTGGTACCGTACAGGTAATGTCTCCATATCTTAAGCGCGAAAACAACTGCTCCCAGTTCCAGATCGTGAGTAGTGTAGTTCCTTTCGTGAACTTTAAGTTGGCGTGATGCGTAGGCAATGACCTTGTCACATTGCATCAACACACAACCAAGGCCTTGGATGGAAGCATCGCAGTAAACCACAAAATCGTCTGTGCCTTCAGGCAATGAGAGGATAGGCGCGCTACAAAGTCTATCCTTCAAGTGCTGAAATGCGGACTCCTGTGCATCACCCCAACGATAGGTGACACCCTTCTGAGTCAGTGAAGTGAGAGGTTGCGCAATCTTGGAGAAATCTTTGATAAACCTTCTGTAATATCCTGCCAGACCTAAGAATTGGCGGATCTCCGTTGGTGTGCGGGGTGCAGGCCAGTTCTTGATCGATTCAACCTTAGATGGATCCACATGAATTCCATCCTTGTTTACCACATGGCCTAGAAAGTGGACTTCGCGAAGCCAGAAGTCACATTTTGAAAACTTGGCATACAACTACTCTTTTCGAAGAAGTTCCAGCATAAGATGCTGCTCGTGTTCCTCCTGACTCTTAGAATAGATCAGGATATCGTCGATGAACACAATAACGAACTTATCCAGGTAAGGCTTGCACACTCGGTTCATGAGATCCATGAAGACCGCTGGTGCATTCGTCAGCCCGAATGGCATAACCAGAAACTCGTAATGGCCGTAACGAGTTCTGAATGCTGTTTTGGAGACGTCCTCATCTCGGACCCTTAGCTGATGGTATCCCGATCTCAAATCAATCTTGGAGTAATAGCTCGACCCTTGCAACTGGTCGAACAAGTCGTCAATACGTGGAAGAGGATAACGATTCTTCACAGTCACCTTGTTAAGCTCGCGATAGTCAATACACATCCTGAAAGTACCATCTTTCTTCTTTACGAACAAGACTGGAGCTCCCCATGGCGAAGAGCTAGGACGTATAAAACCCTTTTCCAGAAGTTCTTGTAGTTGCGTAGACAGTTCTTCGAGTTCTGATGGGGCAAGTCGATAAGGCGCACGAGCTATTGGTGCTGCTCCAGGAGCTAGCTCGATTTGAAACTCGACTTGTTGATGAGGCGGAAGTCCAGGTAATTCCTCAGGAAATACCTCGGGAAAGTCGTGTACAATAGGAATGTCTACTATCTTCCTTTCTTCCGCGGATGCATCAGTAACGAGGGCTAGGATAGCGGTGTGGCCCTTTCGTAAACACTTCTGGGCCTTAAGGAAAGAGATGATGCCTTCGACAGCACCACTCTTGTCGCCACGAATCACGAGAGGTTTTTCACCAGAACGAGGAATGCGGATGATTTTCTCCTTACAAACAATCTCCGCTCGATGATGAGATAGCCAATCCATCCCAATAACGACGTCTGTAGGATCGTATTCTGACCCAATGAGTCGTTCAGAAGAGCACTTAGACTAGTTCAGAGGCGGAATTCATTGAATTAGTCTTCGTAAAGCTTGATTTCACACTTTAACGTCTCCTGTATTGATTATATATCAGATTACAAGTTCGTGGAGACAATCGGACAGGGCTTTGCCTTTACACCTTGGAAAACACACACCTAAGACTCTAACTGACTAACTGGAACCGCTTATATGTACCCATATATATAGGAACCTTGGGCCGCTCATATGGACAAGTCCATATGAGTGATCCAACCAAGTGACATATAAGCGATCCACCAGATTGTCACAATGAGCGGTCCAAACATTCTGTCACTCGAGCGGTCCATCATCATGCCGCTCGAGCGGTCCAGCCTCTATGCCTTATGAGCGATCCAATTAACTAATATCTATACAATCTCACACCATTCACTATACACAATAAGCTCTGCCCTGCCCTAAGACTCGAACTAAGATGTAGTCGACAGACAACTGCACCAACAGACTCCCCCTTGAATGTTGACGGTATCTTCAGTGAGAGTCTTCAATCATTTCCAGCTCTTCACTCTTGTTCGGTCTTCTTCAGGAACTCAGACTGGAATCATTTCTTTTTCAGGAACTTCCTTCTGGAATCATATGCCTGGATCTTTCTCTGGCTCTAACTTTCGTCAGACTCCCCCTATTATCATGCTGGGATCTCTGTCTGGAAATCGTTATCACCATTGAAATCAACTCCTGGCTTTCTCTGTTTAAGCTCTCCTCTGGTTCTGATGTGTCTCCTGGCTATTCGTAGCAACAGGATCAGAAACCTACAAAACTCAACCATACTATTACAAACTAATACAATTTGCAATTCAACTTAATGAATCAACAAATCATATGAGAAAAATTATGAAGATCAAACTGTAGGTTACCATTCAACTTATTCATCAAGTTAATGAACCAAATTTGCATTTCAAATCTTCACAATTTTACACTCTCTCCCAAACCACAAGTTCAACATGTTTTACACTTGAAATGTCGAAAATCAGTTCTTCACATTCTGTTGTCGAAAATCTTTTTTTAATGAAATACAAAAATGAACACTATTTTTGAGAGATTGTGCAAGAGGATCATATCGGTTTTTTGAGACATATCACCAACACCATTGATCTTGATTAATCAGCAAATGTTAAAAACAAATTTACTTCTGATTGTCAGTATTGTTGTCCACTTAAACCTCTACACAAATTTTCAATTGATTCAAGATACGTATTTAATGTTTTAGAACTTAGACTTATTTGAGTGTCCCACCTCTTGAATATACTCCCGTATCCAGATCTCAATATTCTGATTTACAGGTAAGTATACTACAAATGTTATCTGTATATAAATTAGGGGAAAAATGCGAGAACTGAGGGATCTCAGGTCAGAACTTCCGTTCAGCAGAGAGATATCAGCTTCGACTTAGCAGTGGGTCCCCTTTAGAGGATCTTTTCAGCTACAACAACTGATCATCAATTTTATTGTCTAATCAGCTGAGGGCTTTATGCTATGTTTCAAGCATATTGAAGCAAGTATTAGCCAGGGACTAGGTCAGAACCACCGTTCAGCAGAAGTCCCGGAATAATACCCCAGACATCATTTGAGTATAAGAACCTAATATTTCAAAATAAGAAACCTTTCAAACGAGATTTCAGGGGTTACCTACATATCCAAGTAGTGTTCCCCACAAAATAAGTAAGTTTGATTTTAGGTTTATATCTCGAATACAATTTACTAACTGTGTGAAGTCTACTGACACATCATTAGTAAGACTTGTTTAAAACATTTTTGAATTTACAAATCTCTAGCATGCTGTGAAAGTCCACCAATGTACTATCATCTCCTCTTTTTGCAACAAAACTCATTTTCAATGTTTCAATTTTTTTAAATTTTTCAAAATTTTCTTACTCCCCCTAAAATCAAAATATGTTTCAATTTTGATTTTCCGAGGAAAAAATTGAAAACCAACTATACAAAAAAAATATGACAACATTATGTGAATTACTTCAATTCACCATTCTTGTGCAAAAACAATCAGAACTCCCCCTCACAACAAACTATTTTCCCATAATGATTTCAAAACACTTAAGTTTGTTTCAATCAAAATGGTTTTTCCGGAAAAATTAGTTTGTGTTCCAACCATTTGTAGATTTGGGGTTATCTCATCATCTTGTTTTCTTCAAACCTTTTAAAGATTTATCATTTCCAGTTTACCATAAACCACCTGTAGAAAATCAAGTACAACTTAATGTCCCTGATTTACCACATTTGAGGCGAAAAATCACCAAAGTGAAATTTCTCAAGAAATGTGCCGATTCATGATCCACGATACCATCTTGGGATCTCCGGCAAGTCAGGTTTTTCATTTAAACAGATTCACCCAAGCCTGACGGTCCTTGGGTGATTTCAAATTCTTGTTCAACAATGGTGGAAAATTTGCATCATCCATTGCTAAACCTGAATTCTCCTTTTTTACCTCAACCAAAAGCTCCTCTGGTTTTAACGAACCAGAATCATTGCCTGCAGGTGGCTTGTCTGACTTTGACCTGTCAGATTCATCGCCAACCTTCTCCTTTTTCTTCTCCTATTTTGTCCCCAGATTTGTATCTGATGAATTCTTTTTTCTTGTTTTTGCGGCTGAGGGAGTCGATTCATCAGAACTTTCAATCTTTTTGTCCGGTGAACCCGAGGACAAAATCTTCTCGAGATACTCTCTCGCCTTCTTCCTCTTTTTCCTCAGTCTGTCTTTCTGCCCCTGTGAAAGTTTTACTTTCTTTTCTTGAGTTGACTGTTCTTGAACTTTAGGTTTCAAAACCTTCTGTTCCTGGGGCTTGACTTTGACTGGAATCTTTGCCGTTTTCGGAGAATTAACCCTCAATCTTTCATTTGATTTCCTTGGGCAATCTCTGGCAATGTGACCTTTGATGTTGCAATTAAAGCACCTCCTGGTCTCATATCTCCAGTACCAGCAGTTAACAACAGTGTGTCCATGATAGCCGCAGCTGTAGCACATTCTATTATCGTACCTATCACCATTTTTAGTCCAAACACTTAGATCAAAACATTGTTTGGCTTGGTGATATTCTTTTCTCAAATCTGATGAATTTAGCTTTTGAGCACTATGGTTGGATGATCGATCTGATGACTTTTTACTATCTTTTTGTTTCTGTTCCACTTTCTTCTTCAAAGGTTTCTGTTTAGAACATTCACCTTTTTCAGTTGATTGTAGAACAGATTTCTGAGATTTTTCTTTCAAATTTAAAACCAATTTTTGTTTTTCAATTTTAACCTTTTTATCATCAGATTTTCCATCACAACCTTCAACTTTGTCACTCATTGGAACAGAGTTGATTGGTTTTGGACAAGGAATATTCGTCAGATGAAGTCACAAAACCGATCAATTTCTTTTCAAGTTCATCAATTCTGTTCCTCGAATTCTCAGCTTCATTTTCAAGCTGAGAGATTCTTTCAAGATGAGACTTGATTGAATTTTCATTTTCATTTTCAAGTTTTCAAGAACAGATTTTTCATTCATCAAAACTTTTATCTGTTCCTGAAATTTTGATTCACTCGCTTTCAAGTTTTTGTTTTCCAGCTTAATCCAGAAATCCTCATCTTCTGACGATTTCTTTTTGCTTTCAAACTCTATTTCAAACTCTTTGATTTTCTTTCTCGCATTTTCACATTCTTTCTCCAAATTTATGATTTTCTGAAGATGAGAATTGATCAGTTTTTGCTTCTCAATGTTGTTTTGACTAAAAACGTTTCTCCCATATTCAAGAATTCTCAGTTGATTTTGAAATTCTTTTTCATTTTTTGATTTTTCAATTTCAAAATCCTTAATTTTCTCTTCAAACATCTTTTCCTTTTCTTTCAATTTCTTGTTTTCAAATGTCAAACTGTTCAAACCATCCAACAGTTTGTCATTTTCAGTTTTCAACTTCTCACAATTTTCCTTCAAATTACGAATCTGATTATCATCCGTCTGTTTCTCATTTCTCAACTTCTTGATCTCCAATGCCAAACTTTCCGCATCTTTGACAAGTTTGTCATTGTCGGTCTTCAAGTTGTCACATTTGAAACACACTGATGCAGAACTTGAAATTTCATTCTCCACAGATTCTACATCCTTTGGAGTGTCCTTTGTTTCCATCTTGTATGTACCTGCACAAACAATTTTTACAAAATCAAGAGGTTTTAGATTTTCATCAATATAACATCCTCTTTTATAATCATATTTCATGTTTTGTATTGCACCAAAACATATGCAAATTCTCTTATCAATTTCAGTAATTACATCCAAATTGATTTTATCTAGATTTCCCAGATTCTGTTTTTCTAGATTCTCTTTTACTCTATTCATCAATATCTTCTTTTTATCAAAATTTTTATCATAACGTTTTTGAAGTTTACTAATGAAATCAGATGGATGTAATTTTGAGAATTTAGGTTTTTGTTTTAACTCCTTTAAAACATCATCCCATTCAGCAGGTAAAGCAGCCTCCAACTTTAATGTCTTTTCAGTATCTGTCAAATTTATATCAAATGATTTTAACTTCTCCATCATATAATCAAATCTTTTTTCCATCTCTTTCAAACTCTCATTCTGTTGACAAGCAAAATTTTCAAGTCGAAGAATCCAAATATGTTTATCATCTTGATCAAATGAATTCGTACGATATCTCCCAAATCCATTTATCCTTCCAACAAAATCATTTTCTCTTTCGTCAAATACCATCGTCATTTTTCACAAATCTAATACGTAATTGTTGACTAAAAAGCGAATCAACAATTTGTCAGATAATCGGTCCGAGTGAGTTCAAATAAGCGATCTAAGTTGGATTAACACAAAAGCGGTCCAACTAATATCCTTTTGAGCGGTCCAAAATCTTGTCCAGATAAGCGGTTCAAACCACTAAACCAAATAAGCGGCCCAGCTAGTGTTCGTTCGAGCGGACCAGAAATGCTAGTTCGAGCGATCCAGAAACTGTCACTGAAGTGTACGAATAAGCGGTCCAGCAATGTCCGAATGAGCGGTTCAGAACTGTTCGTTCGAGCGGTTCATACTATGTACGAACGAGCGGTCCAAAAAAAATTCAAATCCAAATTTCACCCACTTAAACTTCGAATTCTGATCTGAAACTTTCCAGGGTTTGTCACGGTACTATTGCGCATAATCCCTGAGATTTTCAGTAAATTCCGACCGTGAAATCTCTTCGAATCAGAAAAAGAAGGTGTAGAAGTGAGAATTTTGAGCAAAAATCGAGCTAAACGGCAAGAACTCTTCAACCTAAGCTCTGATACCACATGTAGGATCGTATTCTGACCCAATGAGTCGTTCAGAAGAGCACTTAGACTAGTTCAGAGGCGGAATTCATTGAATTAGTCTTCGTAATGCTTGATTTCACACTTTAACGTCTCCTGTATTGATTATATATCAGATTACAAGTTCGTGGAGACAATCAGACAGGGCTTTGCCTTTACACCTTGGAAAACACACACCTAAGACTCTAACTGACTAACTGGAACCGCTTATATGTACCCATATATATAGGAACCTTGGGCCGCTCATATGGACAAGTCCATATGAGCGATCCAACCAAGTGACACATAAGCGATCCACCAGATTGTCACAATGAGCGGTCCAAACATTCTGTCACTCGAGCGGTCCATCATCATGTCGCTCGAGCGGTCCAGCCTCTATGCCTTATGAGCGATCCAATTAACTAATATCTATACAATCTCACACCATTCACTATACACAATACGCTCTGCCCTGCCCTAAGACTCGAACTAAGATGTAGTCGACAGACAACTGCACCAACAACGTCGAAACTACCCAGTGTGATAGGAATAAGATCGATAGAGAAAGTCCGACCAGCTAAGACGAGGTTACAACCTTTAAATACGTGTGTGGCTTCTAGACTTTTACCGTTAGCTAGTTCTACCGTGTGTTTGGTGTTCAGAAGTGTTGGAGTGTGCTTAAGCATTTGGCTAACTTTTACGGACACATAACTAGTATCGGCACCCGAATCGAACAAAACAGTAACAAACAAGTCGTCCAGAAGAAACTTACCCATCACAACGTTGGGATCGTTCCTTGCTTCTCCCTGACCAATCACGAACACACGACCTTGGGCGCCATTTCCATTATTGTTACCTCCATTGTTGCCTCCGTTGTTGTTTCCATTGTGGTTCCCGTTTCTTTGTGTATTGTTCTGGTTTTGGTTCAGCTGGGGGCAGTTCCTCTTAAAGTGGCCCTCGGCGCCACACTGAAAGCATCCCTTATTGCCCTGCTGATGCTGCTGTTGGTGGTTCTGCGGAGCTTGTTGCTGTTGTTGGCGATTCTGATTCACAGGACATGGGCTCCTGCAATCCTTAGCTTCATGACCCAACTTGTGACACCTCTGACAACGACCCTTGTTGCACTGGCCGCTGTGGTGCAGATTACATCGATTGCACTTAGGGTGATTTCCCTTGTACCCACCCTGACCTTGATTTCCAGATGACTGCTGACTGGGGCTCTTGTACTCATCTGTCTTACGCTGCTGAGATTGAGCTGAAGTAGAACCCTTGCCCAGATTTCCATCCCACTTGCGCTTATTGTCATTGGGAGTATCAGAAGTAGTGGCGCTAATACGTTTGGGCAGCTTGTTCTACTCAACCGCCTGATCAGTGAGACGATGAGCCAACTTGACGATTTGCTGTATAGTGCCAAGGTTAGCTGAGGTTACGTGGCTTTGAATTTCCGGCACCAAGCCCTTAAGGTACAGCTCAATGCGTTTGTAGGGAGGGTCCACCATAGTAGGACACAGGATGGCCAGTTCGTTCGACCTCTTAGTATACGCCTCAATCTCAGACCCCGTCATCTTCAGGTTGAAAAATTCCACCTCTAGCTTGTGGATGTCGTCACGACTGCAATACTCTTCTCTAATCAGTTCCTTGAAGCCGTTCCATGGGGTGGCATTAGCAACCGCCAACCCAAGCAATTGGACCTGTGCTTTCCACCAGGTTAACGCAGCTCCTTCGAGTGTTCCAGTAGCATACTTCACCTTACGATCTTCCGGGCAATCACACATCTCGAAAACAGACTCGAGCTTCTCGAACCAGTGAAGAAGGCCTACAGCACCTTCTGTGCCGCTGAAAGTGCTTGGTCGGCAATCCATGAAGGTTTTGAACGTACACACAGGAGGCTGAGCATGTTGACCTATGGTGCGAGAATAAATGACAAGGTTAGGCACGAGGGTTGATTTGCGAAGGTGGGATCTAAACGTTCTAAGATAGGTCGGAGTAGCAGGTTATACCTCCTGCAGGAACAACTGCGAGTGCCTCAGCAACTCGTTCGTTGATCAGAGCCGTCAACTGGGCTTGAGTGAGGTTGATACGTCCTCCGCGTCCGCTCATGATCTTCATCACGAAGCAACGTAAGTGAGAAAAGTGTCGTGAAAGTGCGTAAGTGTGGGACGACAGTAGAGAGTAAGCACACAAGGTTCAAGTAGAAGTTATCACGTTAACTAATGCACAGTGTGAGCTATCTAACCGACAATATAACATAAATCATACCACTTATGGTGTCAAGTCTTGCACGTGGAGCGAAGCGTCGTTGTGGATCGTTGAGCACTGTACAGGTTATAGTCTATTTTTATCAAAAATCTTTTCCCATTTTAAAACCAAGTTCACTATAACCAATGGCTCTGATACCAATCTGTCACACCCCCAAAATCCACCATGCGGAGTACCACCGCTTGGAGGCGTGACGTGACCAGGATCGAGCCACCAATCATATCGAACAACGTATTTAAGTAAGTAAACCAACCATAATACGATTGGTGACCAAAAGGAAGTAAACCGATTTTAGTTTAACAGCGAAAGCATAAACGTAAAGTCCCAAAACATAGTCCATAGTTCAATTTAAAGTTTCAAACGCAAGTTTAATAAGTTCACAAGGATTATATATTAAACACGAGACATAACCGTCCGTACACCACAACGACTCCTTCCTCGTGCAAGCTCCAAGCATTTAGCGACCTGTAAGGCATGTAACAACGAGTCAACAACAAAGTTGAGTGAATTCACAGTTGGTTGTTTAGTTATAGCATTCGTTTCGTAAATCATTTGTTCGTTTTGAAAACCATGTATCGTATGAGTTTGCATCGCGGTCTTTCTGACATGTTTGCGAAGATTAGTGGGGGTTTCCCATGTGTTACTAGACCACGCGTATCGACTGCTACGAAAATATAAGAGGTGCCCTAAGTCAATGTCTATCAGCATTGACCCTTTGCCCATAGTCCATTAGTACACGCCCGTCCGACTGGCACGGTGTGAGGTTTGTTAAACCTAATAGCGCTATTAACTAATGACCCGCTCGCCATAGGCCTCAGCGATTAAGTCGATAAATGAGGGACTTAAAGTGATAGAGTTGATGGTCTTATGATCGTGTACGTAGGTTTTACGTACGTGCCCTTCAGTCCGAGGACAGTAAAAAGTAGTTTAACAGTAATGATAGTACAAGTAGTTAATCAATCCCATTCCCAATCCCCTGGGAATCCCATGCCTTAGAAAGAGTGTGAACTCACCTCGGTTTGCTCGGTTAGATTCTCAATATAGCTAACAGTCAAGGTCGGTCAATCACGTCCTAATATAATTTACCAGTTAGTCATTTAGTGGCTTTCAAATAGAACACAAAGTTCCTACACGTATCTATCACACAACATGCATCGTTTTAACGGTTTATGCCCCTCTAAGTTTCCCATCCATTCCCCACTCAAAATCAAACATACGATAATGCACATAACATATATACCATGTTAGATCATTCACGGATAGCATACTCGACATTTAGACACGCAAGTCACAACTTGTATCAATTCAGCATTAATATTCAAAACCGGCTGTTTTCGGACGTTTTAATAAAATAGTTAAATTATTCCAAAAATTCCCAAATTTTTACAAGATGTCTTAAACGTTCCATATTTTATTGTGTAAAAATATCAGGGTCCGGTTCACTACCAATATTTTATAACAATTCATTTTCCGGACTGAACTCAGATTTATGAATTTCTGACCACAGTCCACGGAACAATTCATTAAAAATTCATCGAGTGTCCGATTTACGAAATTCCAGTGGGGTAATTACACATGCATCGGTTGTCATCTACTGTACAAATTTCATGGTCCGATTCATCACAAAACTCAGGTTATGACTGAAAGTACGACACCCATTTATTGCTGTCAAAATTCAGCTTAAGTTGCTGTTACAATTTAACATTTTAAAAATAGTAAACGAAGTCCAAAAATTACGATTCCGGTGCCATTAGAACCGTATTTCATAATATCACATTTTAGACTTAAAATATCAGTTTTTCGTTAGGTTTATGACCTGTTTACAGCCAACTGAAGTTGGCTGTAAAACTTGGACAGATTCTGATTTTTAGTGTTTAACCTTCTAAATCGTGTTCGATCGATACCGTTAACAAGTTTAGTATTCACAACAACATCAAACATTAATATTATCCAGCAATACTTCAGATCATCAACCAATAATCATAATCACACAAGATCTACATGCTTTACACTAATATTCATTCATTAACCACCTTGTTCATCATTTTAGTAGACTTTTAGATTTGGATCTTGTATGTTCATAATTTTTAACCGACTAATCTCTTATTAACCACATCAAACATGAACAAGAAGTTGATTAGAAGCACTTACAACTAGCACAAGGCTAGGGAAGATCAAAGGCGTAAAAGTGGTGGATAAAAGCAAGATAACGAGGTCCTTCGCCTTCCGTTAGCTCCAAGACTCCTTATGCGTGACCCGAAAGACTTGTGTATGCTTGGAATGAGGAGATCAAGAGCCGAAAATGGATGTAGTGGCAAGGGGGTGTTCGGCCGTGAGCTAGGGAGGAGAGGAGAGAAAGAGAGTTTTGGTGGAATGGTGGTATTTATAAGATCTTCCATATAGCATATTCCTAGCATATTCCAAGCATATTCCTAGCATATTCCTAGCATATTCCTAGCATATTCCTAGCATATTCCTTAGGATATTCCTTAGCATATTCCTTAGCATATTCCTTAGCATATTCCTTAGCATATTCCTTAGCATATTCCTAGCATATTCCTAGCATATTCCTTAGGATATTAACAAATACGTGTAAGCATAACACAGATATTAGAAAGCAGTTAAGTAATTCCACACAGTCGTCAGACACTTTAATTATCATTAATATTTTGTACGGAATACATGGGATTTTGAGGGTTGTCACAGTTTGAAAGTAATTTCTGTTTCTACTCATTCTGTGATATTTTGATCAAGAGGATTCCGCACTCTTGATTGGAGTGACAATTCTGTGAAAGATCCATACGAATAGGGAACCTACAGTTTAGGGTTAAGAGATCTTAGTTAGGGTTCGACGAGCCGGTTCCAACGCCGCTGGAATGAGTCCAATCGGAGTTCGTTTGAGCCGGTTCTCCGTTGTTCCCCACTTTTTTAGTGTTCCCCAATATATATATATATATATATATATATATATATATATATACATATAGAGTGTAAGAAGAATTAAATTAAAGACAACCAGAAGAATAATAATTGCGTTTTACCATTGAGCATTCACTTTCTTTCATTTAAACCTAGCAGCAACCACCCAACCTACCCCCTAACCGTCGGAATGGACAAAGGAATGAAACGATCGTTACCATTCCATAAGCTTGTTTGGTTACTATGTGGGAACGAAATAAATTATTACCTCATGTTATTTGGTAGTCAGGAAAAGACGAATGAACAAAATTGGTGATGGGTGGTGGAAGTCGGTGGTGGCGATGGGTGGCAGCAGCGACGGTTGATGGCGGTAGTGGCGATGGGTGGTGACAGGTGATGGCGGTGGTTGGTGACGAAGGGTGGCGGCCCCTTAACACATATATATTTCTCACCACTAAACCATTTTTCAGTAATATAATTTCTAATTAATTAACTCAATTAAATAATCTTAAAATTACTTTTTTCTAAAAATAAAAAAGTAATAAAAAATTTAATCTAAAAATATAAGAATAAAATTTACAAAAATCATTAATTAAGAAAAGTACAATACTAGTATAAAACATGAAAAAAACTAGCGATATGGTTTACGTCGTCTAGATCAGGCATGTGGGTGTTTAAAATATGCTCTACGAGATCCGGTCGAAGGACATTGCGAGTTTTTGTGCAACACGGTTCTTTGAATATTATCATCTACTTAGCCTCTTTTATCATTTGAAGGATCATTTATATATAGGACATATCGTTGCACCTATGATCATGTTATGAAATATAGTGAAATAATGCATTTCTCTGATTTTGGATGGATCCATTACCCGTGTAGGGAGTTGATCTATAGCCTACCAAGGGTTTTTTTTTTTTTTCAAACTTGAACCTTATCCATTGGAAAATTTCTCCAAGACTAATGCGTACAATCAGCGCTACATAACATTTGAAGAAATTAATGTTTAGTTCCATGTGCATCGTACAAATTTGTATGTCATTTGAAGTCGGTCTACGCAAATATTATCTTCCATACAATTGAATAACACCTTCGCAAAATTACTTAAGACTTTCACGTGAGGTTCTTTCGGACATATTCAAATACACATTTCAACGGTAAGAAGGATTCACGTATGTTAGTTGATGTATAATAGATGTGCACTTCTACAATGGCGTAAAACACTTCTTCCAACTATTACACAATACTATATTACATTACATTACACTACACTCTATATTAATAATACAAGCCAATGAATAATATCTTAATATTATAATATATATATATATATATATATATATATATATATATATATATATATATATATATAGGGGTTGGTTAACGTACAATATTCCTTAACGTACAATGTGTATGAGATTAAATTACGCACGTTATAAAACTCAGAAACCCTAATCACGCATGTTGAAAACCATAATCACGCATGAACATAATTGTTGGTGCATACATCTGTCGACTTTGTCTTGTATCGAGTCTTGCATTGTACATGGCACAAAGATCTAGGAATCAAGTCATCAAGTAATTCCGCATGAAGCTTGTAATTCCGCTTGAAGTGTCATAATGTAATTCCGCACGGAATTACAAGGTAATTCCGTGTGAGTATTTAATATCAGTCATCTTGTAATCTCGCATGTATGTAATTCCGTGTGAGTGTGGTTTGTGCGGAATTAGTCCGCCTATATATAGTTGTCATTCCGTTTCAGTTGGTACGGAATTAGAGAAGAGTGTTTCCGACGGCGGAGCGCTGTCGAAGTGTCTACGTACTGTAATTGTTATCAGAATCAATATACAAGACAGATTAAAGTGATATCTTGTTGAATTTAACTCAATATGTCTGTTTCCGCCTTTCATTTTGAGTAGAACGCCTCTGATCGACTCGTTCGGGTCCGACAACGATCCTACAAGTGGTATCAGAGCACAGGAGGAGGAGTTCTAGCCAATTCATCCTGATTTCATCTGTTTCTCTTTCTTCTACACCTTCTTTTCTGAATTAAACAAGTTTCAATGGTCAAAATTGTCTGATTTTCACATATCACAAGCGAAATCATATTTTAACAAAGCCTTGAGAAAATTGGACCTTAATTCAACTAAAATCTGATAAAACTTGAAATTCCATTTGAAAAGTTGAAAGGAAATAATGGCGTCATCTTAATTCCGCTTGAAAGAATTCTCTAATTGGTATTTCCGTTTGAAGTCATTCAAACGAAATTATAATTTTGTTCCAAGTTGTTAATTCTGTTTGAGAACTGGGTAATTTCACACAGAATTACCTAATTCCTTTTGAAAAGTCTAATATCGTTTGAAAGTTGTTTGTTGCAGATAGTTTCGTTTGAACCTAATCTCGTTTGGAAGTAATTTCATTTAAAGGATATAATTTCGTTTGAAAATGTCTGACGAAGAATTTTACAACGCGTTTGCCACATCTTCGACTACTCCGACTGTCATTGCTCAAAACATGAACTTAGAAAACGAAACCAGAACTTTGCAAAAACCCCCGAAACTTATGGGAATGGAAGAGTACCATGGATGGAAAAATCGGTTTGAGAATTGGGTTCAGGCAAACCATCTAAAAGCTTGGGAAAGCATTTAAAAACAATATGTTAGACCACAGACTGCGTTGAATGTTGACAAAATCATCTCGGAATTTTCAGACAAAGAGAGAGATAGCTATAAAGGAGAGAAAATGATGATAAGTCTCTTACAACAAGAGGTTAAAGAGGATATATTTGTTTTGCTTCAGCATGATGGGAGTGCGTTTTCGATTTGGGAAGCACTTAAGAAAAAGTTTGAAGGAAGTACAGAAATGCTCAGAAGTAAAGCATCTCTGCTGAAAAAGGAGTTTGAGTTGTTTACAAGTATGCCAGGAGAAATTACAAAAACTCTTATTGAAAGATATTGTCATCTTGTGCGTACTATGTCTCAGTTGAAAATTACTAAAACTCCAGCTGAATGGGTTGAGAAATTAGCTGATGCGTTACCGCAGAAAGAATGGGGTACTTATCTCATGATCTTGAAGAATTCTGGAGAGTTTAGCAGATTGTCAATTGGACAGTTTATTGAAAAACTTGAGGCACAAGATCTTGAACAGCAAAAGATTGCAAGAATGAACAGGTCGAGCAATCAACAAGATATCAAATTGTACTACAAAGGAAATATTCAAATTGTTGAAGCAAGTCCAAAGATCCAAACTGCGTTTAGTGAAGGAAATTCATCTGGATCAGTCAATCAAAGTCCAATCAACACTAGTGGATTTTCAAATGTAAATCCTCCAAGTGTTCAAAGTGAAAATGTTGGTAATGGACATATGATTTAGTGCAATGTGGCTTTGCATCTTCAAAATGGACAGAATTTTTCCGAAGAAGTTGTAAAAAGTCATATGGCATTGCTGGTTACTACTTTGGAATCTTACGAAGGATTGATTGCTGGAAGAATTGGTAATCCGATGCTGACAAAGGAAGATTACGACCAGATCAATGCAGAGGAATTGGAGCTTATGGATATAAAATGGGCTTTAGCAAGTGTTCTGAGAAGAGCTGAAAAGTTCGAAATGATTACAGGAAGAAACGACTTTTTGGATGCTCATGTTTCAGCTTTAGGTTTTTATAAATCTAAAGTTACTTGTTTTCGATGCAGGGAGAAAGGTCATTTCAAGAGAGAGTGCAAAAATCATAAAGCTAGTGGAGCAGAGAATCCTTTTGGAAAAGATGATTATTATCAAAAAGCCATATATCAACAGGTTGCTCATCAACCACGTCAACATAAGGATTCACAAACTGCACATGGGAAAATGATTGAAGATGCAAATAAGAAAGCTTATTATGGCATTATTAATCAAGATGATGAGAAAATGGCTCCAGGTTTTAGCTGGGATAAGTATATGGATGAAAATAGGGAGTTTAAAGCGTTTATTGCTCAAATTGTTCAAAAGCCAAAGTTGATGAAAGAATGGATAGATGTGTTATCCGATGAAGAGAAAAGTCAAGATGAAGGATCTGTTTCTTCAGAAAACAGTTCAACAGAAAGCAGTGATGATGATGATGAAGATATTGAATAGATAAATGTTGGAAAAACTCATTTATCTTCTGACAATTTGAATTTTATTTTGCAGATAAATTAAAGAAACTTAAAGAGAGAAAAATTGCAAAAGAAATGAAAGAAGTGAAGATTGTTGAGAAGATAGTTGAAGTGGAAAAGGTAGTTGAAGTTGAGAAGACTGTGGAGATTGAAAAGATTGTTGAAGTCACAAAACCTTGTCTCACATGTTTGGAACCTTGCAAACAATGTGAATATAAAGATCAAAGGTTTAGTGAGCTTGAAAAGTTGAAAGAGAAGTTGTTGTTTGATGTAAAGTATGTGAAAGAGTCGTACGATATTTTGAACAAGACTGTGAATAGTTTGCAGAAGACAAACTCGAAAAGAGAAGATGCGTTGACTATGATGAATGCAACAATGATGTCGAAGCAGAAAGAGATAAATTTTTACATTGAAGAATGTGCAAAATGGAAGCAAGAGTTGGAAACTGAGAAAGCTGAAAATGAAAGAATTAGACGATTACTAAGAAGTTATTCGAGTTATGATTATTTAATTGACAGAATTTATCCAACTGTTGCAGGTTTTGAAGTGTTTGAAGATAAGAAGCCGAAGAAAAAGGATGCTGGTAAGAAACAGAATGTCTGTTATAATAAGTGTCCGCCTCCGATTTGGGAAGGGTATTCGCCTAGAAAACCAAATGAGGAACAAGTAAAAAAGGCAGTCAATGTAAAGTTAGAGTCCGAGATAACCGATGAGTTGCCAGACAATATTGACATCACGTTCATAGCGTCCGACACAGACCATGAGTCCGAATGAATAAAAAGGGTGGTCGATCAGGTGTTGGATAAGGATGAGGAGTCAGAGTCAAAGTCTGAGTCCGAAAGTTCGTGTTTGTCAGTTGGGAGTTTGAGTTCGTCTGTCAAGAGTTCTAAATCTTCGGGAAAACGGGTGTATAGTAAAGAATTTTTGTTATCGAATCCTAATTTGAATGACGAAACATTTGAAGTCGCATATACTTTGAATGATTCTGACAAATTATATTTTGATAAAGAGTTTCCAATAAGAGGTGTTAAAACTGAAATGATCAAAAAGATTTTCAAACTGACAGAAATTAATATTTCTGTAATAAAAGATGAAAATTTTTCTACAAAACCTACTCCTTACACCTCAAGAATAAAACAAAGATTAAACAAGAAAATGGGTTACAGTTCTGGTTCAGGTTATCGAAAGAAATCAAACCATAATGGTAATTTCAAAAAGAAAGGTCTCGGTTTTATTCCACCAGATAATTATAAAAATGAGAAAATTACTAAAAATACAAAATTTGTGTCAGATACATCTGCTGAGGATGAAAAGAAGAGCTCATTTTGGAGACAGTCAAATCAAGAATTTCTTGCTGAGAAGAAGAAAAATGAAGCTCATCAGAGAAAGGAGACTAGAACCTGTATAGGTGTCAGGAAGTTGGTCACATCGCTTGGAATTGTCCCAAAGCAACCAACACAAAACAGGGAGTCTCAGAAAAACTCAAAGAAGTAGTTGTTGATAAAACCGAACCACCAAATGAGAGATTTAAAGTGTTTAAAAATTCAAAATATGAAGTTGGTGAATGTTCGAAAAGATTTTACAAGCGAAGGGGAAATCTTGACACTCAAGCTTGGGTTGTTAAGAAATTAGATGTAAAATCTGGTGATGAATCTGATTCCACAAAATTAGAGGAGCCACAAATTGTTAAAAATGGTGCAAACTCAGTTCCGCCTTTGGATGATGTTCATTTTCCACCATTGCGGGCTGAGAATTTAAAATCAAAAGTTGGAAAAGTTGATGTTGGTGCACTACATCTGCTGATTACGTCTTGTATCGAGTCATTGTCTTAGAACATTAGATCTGGGCTCGAAATACGAGAAATAGTGAGATTGTATAGGTTTTAGATAGTTGGGTCGCTCTTAGAGTCAAATTTAGGTTCATGGATCGCTCATTGGACCATTAAGAGTTTGGACCGCTCGAGCGGACATGTTTGGACCGCTCGAACGGCAAACCAGCTTGGACCGCTAATATGGCTTGTGTGTTGGACCGCTTTAGTGTCAACAACATGGACCGCTCATTGGACCATGTCCAATAAGCGGTCCCAGCACTCTATATATAGTCCAAAAGGCGATCTCAGTTAGAACGTTGGATAGAAATCGTGCCGAGGTTCTGCCGGTGCGAGATTTGAGCTGTAAACGTTTGAAATCAATAAACAAGTAGTTAAAAGTGATTTGCCTGCTGTTTCTACCTTAGTTTCTTGTTATTCCGCACCTGAAACCAAGGAGAAAGCCTCTGAACGACTCGTTTGGGTCAGCACACGATCCTACAATTGGTATCAGAGCACAGGAGGAGGTTCTCTACAGAAATCAGCCGGTTTTTGTCACTTTTTCTTACTTCTACATCTTCTTTTTCTGATTCGGGAAGATTTCACGGTCGGAATTCGTTCAAAATCTCAGGGATTGTGAAAAATAGTACCGTGACAAATCCTGGAAAGTTTCGGATTAAAATTTAAAGTTTAACTGGGTGAAATGTGGATTTGATTATGGACCGCTCGATCGGACTACTCTGAAATCGCTTATCCGGACCAAATCAAGGATCGCTCTTCTGGTCGGATCTCTTATTCGTACGTATTTGGATCGCTCATCCGGACGGTTGAACCGCTCATTCGACCGGTTCAGGCTCGCTTATTCGGACGTCTGAACCGCTTATCCGACTGGATCAGGCCCGCTTATCCGGACAACTTCTCGAACCGCTTATCTGGACCGATACTGAATCGCTTATTCGGACATTTGGTGGATCGCTTATTTGGATCGCTCATCTGGACAAACTCGGTTCGCTTATTCGTCACAGTGTTTGAAAAACGTGTTATTGAATCATGGATTTCAATCTCGTTAACAGGACTCAAGAAACACTTGATAGAATAATAATATTAAAGAATGATTTTGATTCATTTTCAGGTTTTCCAGGAGAGAGTACAAGAAGTGTCATTGAGAGATACAAACATCTTGTTCGTTCAATGTCTGATTTAAATATTACAAAAGAACCAAAAGAGTGGATTGAAAAATTTATCAGTGTGTTACCGAAAGAAGAATGGGAAGATTATGTCTTGAACTTGAAAAGTTCTAGAGAATTTTCTCAACTGACAATTACTCCACTCATTAAAAGGATTGAAGAACAGATGGAGATCAAAGATAAGAAAAAGAAAGAAAAAGCAGTAAAAGTCAAAGAATCTGGGAAGAATGAATCGTCAAAGTCTACTTCAGTATGCTCAAATTGTCACAACTTCAAGACAGTCAATGACAAACTTGTGAAGGATGCAGAAAGTTTGACATCTGAAGTCAAAAAGTTGAAACACGAGAAGCATACTGCTGAAAAACAGATTCTTATAGTTCAGAGTATTTGTGAGAAGATGAAAGTTGAAAATGTTAAACTGATGGGTAGTGTGAACAGTTTGACATTAGAGAACAAAGGTTTAAAAGAAAATGAAAAGGTTTTTGAAAACAAACAGAAATCATCTGAAAATGAAGATTTCTGGATAAAATTGGAAAACAAAAACCTAAAAGCGAATGAATCAAAATTTCAGGAACAGATAAAAGTTTTGATGGATGAAAAATCTGTTCTTGAAAATTTGAAGATTGAGAATGAGAAAACTATCAAGTCTCATTTTGGGAGAATATCTCAGCTTGAAAGTGAAGCTGAGAATTCGAGGAACAAAATTGATGAACTTGAGAAGAAATTGAAAGGTTTTGTGACTAAATCTGACAGTTTGAATTTTCCCTGTCCAAAACCAATCAATTCTATACCGATAAGTGAAAAGATTGAAGATTGTGATGAAAAAATTGATGATGAAAATGAAGAATTTTATTCAGCAGATGAATCTGAGAAAAAATCTGATGCTGAAATTAAGAAAAAAAAGAAATTTTTGAAATTAAAAGAAAAATTTCAGAAAACTGTTTTACACTCGACTGAAAAGGGAGAATGCTCTAAGCAGAGACCTGTAAAGAAGATTGTAAAACAGAAACAAAAGATTAAAAATGAAGAAAAAATCTCATCAGTTCAATCATCCAATCACAATCAAAAATCAATAGATTTAAGAATTAAAAATTCAAAATTTGCTGGGTGCAGGACAGATCATAGTGCTTCAAAGTCAAATTCAGCAAAGGTGAGGAAGGAATATCACCAAGCCAAACAATGCTTTGATCTGAGCATTTGGACTAAAAATGGTGATGGGTACGATAACAGAATGTGTTATAGTTGTGGATATCACGGACACATTGCTGTTAACTGCCGATATTGGAGATATGAGACCAGGAAGTGCTATAACTGCAACATCAAAGGTCATATTGCCCGAGATTGCCCGAGGAGATCAATGGGAAGATCAAGGGTTATGTCTCAGAAAGTAGCAAGAATTCCAGTCAAGGTCAAGCCCGAAGAACTAAAAGTTCGAGAATCAAAAGTTCAACAACCGAAAGTTCTAGAGACGAAAGTTAAACTTTCTCAGGGGCAGAAAGACCGACTGAGGAAGAAGAGAAAGAAAGCGAGAGAATATCTCGAGAAGATTTTGTCCTCGGGTTCACGGGATAAACAGAATAAAAGTTCTGATGAGTCGACTCCTTCAGTTGCAAAAACAAGCAAGACGAATTCATCAGATACAAATCAGAGGACAGAACAGAGAGAGAAGAAGAAGGAAAAGGTCGGCGATGAATCTGACAGGTCAAAGTCGGACAAGCCACCTGCAGGCAATGATTCTGGTATGGTAAAACCAGAGGAGCCATTGGTTGAGGTAAAAGTTGAGAATTCTAGTTTAGCAATGGATGATGCAAATTTTCCACCATTGTTGAGCAAGAATTCAAAATCACCCAAGGTCAGTCAGGCTTGGGTGAAATTGTTTAAATAGAAAAACCTGACTTGCCGGAGATCCCAAGATGGTATCGTGGATCATGAATCGGCACATTTCTTGAGAAATTTCACGTTGGTGATTTTTCGATTTACATGTGGTAAATCAGGGACATTAATTTGTACTTGATTTTCTACTGATGGTTTATGATCAAACTGGAAATGTTAAATCTTTAAAAGGTTTGAAGAAAACAAGATGATGAGATAACCCCAAATCTACAAATGGTTGGAACACAAACTAATTTTTCCGGAAAAACCATTTTGATTGAAACAAACTTAAGTGTTTTGAAATCATAATGGGAAAATAGTTTGTTGTGAGGGGGAGTTCTGATTGTTTTTTGCACGAGAATGGTGAATTGAGGTAATTCACATTGTGTTGTCAAGTTTCTTGTATAGTTTGTTTTCAATTTTTTCCTCAGAAAATCAAAATTGAAACATATTTTGATTTTAGGGGGAGTAAGAAAATTTTGAAAAATTTAAAAATTGAAAAATGAAAATGAGTTTTGTTGCAAAAAGAGGAGATGATAGTACATTGGTGGACTATCACAGCATGCTAGAGATTTGTAAAGACAAAATTGTTTTTAAACAAGTCTTACTAATGATGTGTCAGTAGGCTTCACACAGTTAGTAAATTGTATTCGAGATATAAACATAAAATCAAAACTTACTTATTTTGTGGGGAACACTACTTGGATATATAGGTAACCCCTGAAATCTCGTTTGAAAGGTTTCTTATTCTGGAATACTAGGTTCTTGTACTCAATTGATGTCTGGGGTATTATTCCGGGACTTCTGCTGAACGGTAGTTCTGACCTAGTCTCTGGCTAATACTTTCTTCATATGCTTGAAACATAGCATAAAGCCCTCAGCTGATTAGACAATAAAATTGATGATCAGTTGTTGTAGCTGAAAAGATCCTCTAAAGGGGACCCACTTCTAAGTCGAAGCTGATATCTCTCTGCTGAACGGAAGTTCTGACCTGAGATCCCTCAGTTCTCGCATTTTTCCCCTAATTTATATACAGATATCATTTGTAGTTATACTTACCTGTAGATCAGAATATTGGGATCTGGATACGGGAGTATATTCAAGAGGTGGGACACTCAAATAAGTTTAAGTGCTAATACATTAAATACGTATCTTGAATCAATTGAAAATTTGTGTAGAGGTTTAAGTGGACAACAATACTGACAATCAGAAGTAAATTTGTTTTTAACATTTGCTGATTAATCAAGATCAACGGTGTTGGTGATATGTCTCAAAAACCGATATGATCCTCCTGCACAATCTCTCAAAAATAGTGTTCATTTCTGTATTTCTCTAAATTCAAAAATCCAAAAATATTGTATTTTTTGTTTGATATTTGAAAACTACAAAAAGATTTTCGACAACAGAGTGTGAAGAACTGATTTTTGTCATTTTAAGTGTAAAACATGTTGAACTTGTGGTTTGAGAGAGAGTGTTAAATTGTGAAGATTTGAAATGCAAATTTGGTTCATTAACTTGATGAATAAGTTGAATGGTAACCTACAGTTTGATCTTCATAATTTTTCTTATATGATTTGCTGATTCATTAATTTGAATTGCAAATTGTATTAGTTTGTAATAGTATGGTTGAGTTTTGCAGGTTTCTGATCCTGTTGCTACGAATAGCCAGGAGACACATCAGAACCAGAGAAGAGCTTAAACAGAGAGAGCCAGGAGTTGATTTCAATGGTGATAACGATTTCCAGACAGAGATCCCAGCATGATGATAGGGGGAGTCTGATGAAAGTTAGAGCCAGAGAATGATCCAGGCATATGATTCCAGGAATGAAGAAGATATTATTCCAGGCTAAGTTCCTGAAGAATGACAAAGAGAGAGTGAAGCCCGAAGACTGATCAAGACTGAAGAATTGAAGACAGCATTGTTGTGACTCGATAGTCGACTCCATCAACATCTGAGGGGGAGTCTGTTGGTGCACTACATCTGCTGATTACGTCTTGTATCGAGTCATTGTCTTAGAACATTAGATCTGGGCTCGAAATACGAGAAATAGTGAGATTGTATAGGTTTTAGATAGTTGGGTCGCTCTTAGAGTCAAATTTAGGTTCATGGATCGCTCATTGGACCATTAAGAGTTTGGACCGCTCGAGCGGACATGTTTGGACCGCTCGAACGGCAAACCAGCTTGGACCGCTAATATGGCTTGTGTGTTGGACCGCTTTAGTGTCAACAACATGGACCGCTCATTGGACCATGTCCAATAAGCGGTCCCAGCACTCTATATATAGTCCAAAAGGCGATCTCAGTTAGAACGTTGGATAGAAATCGTGCCGAGGTTCTGCCGGTGCGAGATTTGAGCTGTAAACGTTTGAAATCAATAAACAAGTAGTTAAAAGTGATTTGCCTGCTGTTTCTACCTTAGTTTCTTGTTATTCCGCACCTGAAACCAAGGAGAAAGCCTCTGAACGACTCGTTTGGGTCAGCACACGATCCTACAGTTGAGATCTCTAATCAATTTTATTCTGAAAAGAATGACTTTGATGTTGAGAAAGCGTTTAATGGAAATGTTAAAAAGATTTTTGGGAAAATGGTCGAGGGAAAGGCCAAAGGGGTTAAAGATGTTTATGCTACGAAGAAAGCAACTTACACCCCAACTAAAACTGAGGAAGGCACACCCCAAGGAAGGTCAGGCTTGGGTGTCCGTATTCTTTGTTTGAAAAACCTGACTTGCCGGAGCTCTCAAGTTTGTAATCGTGGAGCAGGAATCGGCATCGTTCTTGATAAGATTGTATTTGTGAATGAATCTTAAAATTGTTAAACTTTTACAGGTTGTGGACTTGCCGGAACTCCAGGTTGGTAAGTGAGGAGTAGGTATCGGCATCCTTCTTGAGAAATTCTCATATGTGAAAGTTTTCCTTCATGTGGTACTTAATCTTCAAGAATAAATTAGGGACATTAAATTGTACTTGATTTATCTTTCATACAAGTGATTGATAGTTATTCTTACAAGTGGTTAAAGATGAACAAGATGATGAACCCCGAACCTACAAGTGGTTTTAACAAAACTTATTTTCCGGAAAAATCATTTTGATTAAAACAAACTTAAGTGTTTTGAAATCATAATGAGAAAATAGTTTGTTGAAGGGGGGAGTACTGATTGTTTATGCCAAGTGGATGGAAATTTGAAGTTTGATACATCAGTTTGTTAATTGCTGTATAGTTTGTTTTTCAAGTTTCTTTAAATGTTTTTGTATTTTAGGGGGAGTAAGAAATTTCAGAAAATCCAAAAACATTAGAAAATTTGAAAAATCCAAAAACATGATAAAAATTCAAAATGAGTTTGATTGTGAAAAGAGGAAATGATAGTACATCAGTGGACTATCACAACATGCTAAAGATATGGAATGTTTAATAGTGATGAATGATCTCACTGGTGATATATCAGTAGGTTTTTACACATTTAATAGATTGTATTCGAGATATAAACCTAAATTTCAAACTTGCTTATTTCGTGGGGAACATTTCTTGGATATATAGGTATCCCCTAAAATCTTGTTTGAAAGGTTCCTCTTTCTGAGATACTAGGTCTTTATACACAGTGATATCTGGGATATTATCCCGGGACTTCTGATTTTGTGGAAGCAATGGCCTAGTCCCTGTATAATACTTTTTGCTTGCTTGAAATAAAGCGCTGCCCTCGGCATAAAAAATGATGAAACATTGAAAAAATGCTAATCATGTGCTGTTGAAAACAGATCCTCTAAAGGGGACACACCAAAAGTCTAGCCGTCATCTCTCTGCTGAACGAAGTTCTGACCAGAGCTCTCACGGTTTCGCATCTAACCCCTTACAGATATCATCTAGGTATACTCACCTGTAAGACTGAATATTGGGATCTGGATACGGGAGTATATTCAAGTAGTGGTACACGCGAATAAGTTTAAGTGATTAAGACATTAACAACGTATCTCGAAACAGTTGAACTTTGTGTGAAAATTTAAGTGGACCAGTATACTGACAATCTACGTGAATCATTTAGAACTTAAAATGTTTAAAGCTTAACGGTGTTGGTGATTTGTCTCATAAACTAATATGACCCTCTTACACAAACTCACAAAAAGATTGTATGTAAATATTTCTTTACTGCATTTCATTTCATTAAAAATCCAAAAAGATTTTCAGTGTGTTTTAGCATAAACTTTGAAAAATCCAAAAATATTTTCGACAACTGATGTTGAATAGCTGATTTTCAAAAATTCCGAGTACTAAACATGATGATCATTTTGTGAAGAGAAGTCTGTGTTTCTAAATGATAATATCCGAAAATATTTTGAAAATTGTTTGCAAGTGGTTCATTAGATCTCATCATTGTTCAAATTTTTCTGGATAGAATTTGAGGGAGAGTCTGGATAGATAAATTTGTTAAATGTTAAATTCTGTGAAATTTATTGTGAGGTAGAGGATGTGCAGGAGCCAGGTTTCGATTCTGATCCTATGAATGCCAAGTTCCGATACCTGAGGACTCTGTGATTTCAAAAAGCCAGGCTGCGATCCCTGCAAATCGAAAGGGGGAGTCTGAAGACATCTGAGAAGAAGATTTGTTCGAGGGAGTGTGTTAGTGCTGATAGAATCAAAGAGCAGACTGATAAAGACTGAAGGTGGCAAAGACTCGACACAGTAGACTCGTCAACATCTGAGGGGGAGTCTGTTGGTGCATACATATGTCGACTTCGTCTTGTATCGAGTCTTGCATTGTACATGGCACGAAGATCGAGGAATCAAGTCATCAAGTAATTCCGCATGAAGCTTGTAATTCCGCTTGAAGTGTCATAATGTAATTCCGCACGGAATGACAAGGTAATTCCGTGTGAGTGTTTAATATCGCGTGATCTTGTAATCTCGCATGTATGTAATTCCGTGTGAGTGTGGTTCGTGCGGAATTAGTCCGCCTATATATAGTTGTCATTCCGTTTCAGTTGGTACGGAATTAGAGAAGAGTGTTTCTGACGGCGGAGCGCTGTCGAAGTGTCTACGTACTGTAATTGTTATCAGAATCAATATACAAGACAGATTAAAGTGATATCTTGCTGAATCTAACTCATTATGTTTATTTCCGCCTTTTATTTTGAGTAGAACGCCTCTGATCGACTCGTTCGGGTCCGACAATGAACCTACAATAATCACACATGTACAAAATCATAAATCACGCATGGGGTAAAAACCCTAATTACGCATGTTATAAAACTAATAATGCGTGTTTTCCTAGCCTACACAACGTACGTTAACCCAGATTGTACAATACACTTTTTGTATATATATATACATAAATATATATAGAGGCCGGTTAACGTAGAATATCACTTATCCTACATTATGTACGCGTTATCCGTAGCCGTAGGATCTTCAATCCATCAAACTAATTTATATAATTAAATTAATCATATTAATATATTCAAATCTTATCGAAAAGGTTAAAATCGTCATTACGAGATCGTGATCTCTGTAACTGACGGAAGATAATTCAAAATCGAACCTTGAATCAATCTACCATCGATCGAAGAGGTTAAAATCTTTATTATTCACAGCCTCCCTTTGTTCTTCTTGCTGCAATTTCATAACTGTTGATTTGGGAGTTCTGAACTACAGTAACATCGATCGATCATCAACCAAAGAAGATGATACATGTTGATCACTATAATATGCGAATTCCGTGTTCTCAAAGAAGTTTTGGTAGGACATGCGAAATGCATTCTGAAACATGCGAAAACAATTAAAAACAAAAGAAAGGTTATTGATTTCTATAAGCATGCGAAAATAGGACATCTTTTGATTATAGTTTGCGAATTCTGATTTTATAACTTTATGAAAGTATTGTTTGAAACATGCGAAAATAAAAAAGGTGATATTGTTTGACAATTGTTATAGTGTACGAAATCTGTTTCGACCCATATGCGATTTTAAAAACATTGATGTTGATGCTTTCATATGGCATCAACGTTGATTAAAGTTGCACCAATAAGAAATTATGAATTGATAATTAAAAAAGATATAAATTTACTATTTTATATAAGAAAAAAATGAATTTAATATCGATTGACTTGTAATGATAACTTTTAACATAAATACCCTGAACTTACCACCATATTAAATTTACTATTTTAATGTATAATACCCAATTTTAACAACCTTCCATATTAAGACAACAAACACAAAACACACACAAGGAAAAAGTACGAGATAACAACGAAAACAAAAATGTCTTCTGAAGATTCTGAACAACTAAAGAACATTACAATAAAGGAACTATTGTCAACTCGCACATTGACAGAAGTTAGCACCGATGTCAACTCTTCTCACTTGATTCTTGATGTGCAGGGGAAGATTCTTGCAGAAATAAAGAAAAATCAAAGCATGTGGGAGAGACTCCTTGAAGAACCATCATCGAGCTTCAGAGATGCCGCATTGGAGCACATCAAGGAACAGTCTTGAGCTGATGACTTAGTCTTCTCTTTTTTGAATGATGCCTTGTCTACGGTGAAAGAGAAGATGGAGTTCAGCTCGGCAGAACGTGACAAAATCTTTGCTTCAAGTAACTAGGTTTCTCTTTATCATTTTATAGTCTTTCGTTGTGTTAAACAATAACAATAACTTTATGTTTATTATATTGTATTCTGCTTATTTTGTATACATGTTTGAGAACATCTGATGGTTAATTACTTGTATATATCGCATGAATGAATTACATATATATCGCATGTTTGTAACAAATACAAGGTAACACAAATCGCATGTCATAAAATGGACACACAATAAAATCGCATGTTACACTACTTATAAACTTATGTATATGAAATCGCATGTTTAAATACTAAAATCGCATGTCAGTATACTAAAACCTCATGTATATTAAATCGCATGTTCTCGTGTAAAATCGCATGTACAATTAAAAAATTTAATCTTCATCATCTGAAACCTCTTCCTAAACATCCTCTTCACTACCATCATCACTCTCTCCACTATAATCTTCGAACTCATCTTCCTCTTTATCAACTTCGACTTCGACCTCATTGACTTTGTGGCTGGGATCTTTCTCAATCTGGACTCCCTTCATCTTCTTTTGTTTTTTACCTTTCTGTATCTCGCATGTCTGAATATCATGACCTTTTTCATTGCATACACTACTTGTCCTTGTCCTCTTCCCTTTACGGCTGATCATTTGTTCCTTCTTTGATCTAATCCTTTTATGGGAGCCACGACCTTTGTTTCTTATACCAGTTGGGACACAGACAGTAGGAAGTGCATTAGTTACTGGTTGTTGATAACCAATCAACTTTGAAAACTGCTCAAACTTTGGATCAAGCGGCTTGGTTATACGACTCTGGTCAATTTTTTTCTTTAATCTCCTTCATTTGATCCTGACTAAAACGAGTTGATCAAGGTCAGTAATCAAATTGCTAACCAGATACTCCCCTGTATACATGATTTCGCGAGCAATCTGTTTAGCCTTGTATTGCTTATCCTTAACATCGACCTTTACATCAAACGTAGAGTTTAATTCATTCGGAACCACATCTTTTATCCATCTCTTCATAACATATTTATTTGGTATTTCTTAAACACCAAACATCTTGAAAAAAAAATCGCATACTGTTCGAAATGCAGACAGCTGCATTATGCAGTTACATCTTCACATGTTTAAAACACTTACAGGAACAAAAAAAACAAAATAAAAATTAAAATCGCATGTGTATGTGAACAAAATCGCATGTTTAAAAAATCATTTTCTTGAAAATAATTTAAATTCGCATGTGTTCCTCAAAATCGCATGTTGTAAAACATGTGCTGTATTAAATTCACATGGGGTTTTTCAAAATCGCATGTTTTAAAATATATTATGTATTACCTCTAAAAGCCCTTCTCCATGAGCTTTAAAGTCTTTCAACGATATCCTTATCTGGGCACCCTCGATTTTGGTGTCCATTGGCAGACATTCGGTAATAATTCCATATATCTCTGTCTGTTGATCGAAGAATATAGAGCTGGTATATATATATATATATATCTTAGCAGCACCTACTTCCAAAGTAGTTTTGCTCCAAACATCAGGCTTAGTATGTCTTGAAATATGATCATTCTTTCTATGATTGAACCTTTGGACATCCATTGAACCGTCAAAATGATTCATAATGTCACACCCCAACCAATGGCGGAAACATCGGGATGAGACGAAGTGTGAAGATTGCTCGAGACATCATAACGCTAATAATTGTGACAAGTATTTAAATAATCATTTCATTTCATTTCTAAAGAATCAAGTACAAGGTTTTGAAACAAAGTACAACAACATGAATAATAAAATGATACAATACAAATACAATTCTTTCTAAGTGGGTATCTAAGCATCCTACTAGATTCCATGCATCGTCAACATCCACCTGTAACATGTTAAAATAAAGTTCAATGCAAAAGCAAAGGCGAGTATACAAGTTTGATACGTACATAGCAAAAGATAAGCTTTGAACAATTCCTCATAGCAAGCATGTGATTCAAGATAAGCCTTTAAATATGGTATGTGTCTAACATATCAAACCAAGGAAACGCAATATGCTCATGACATAACCGAGATAAAGGGGCGGGTCGTTAATCCTATAGCGCTACATATGTCACGGTTTGGCTCGTACGAAGTTAATGATAAATTCAACACATAAGATAAGTCCAAGTTTAAAGCATCAAGCCATCACGTATACAAGCATGTTGTAGGAGTATTCATGTGTTTAAGCAAAATGTTCATGTGTAAGTTTGTTGATAGATAAACATGTTACACCCCAAAAGTGGTAAAAGTAAAAAGGGGGAAATACGAGTATACTCACAAAGTTTGCATATGTTTTCCGACTATCCAATGTGACAAAGTTGACGAGGTTGGAAGGTTGAATGCGTAAAGGTTTAAGTTCAAGCATGTTTAGAGTCGAGATTCGAAATGAAAGTGACATGAAAATATTATATCAAAATATTCATCTTCACACATAACACTTGTATGACACTTGGTAACCACAAGGGTTATAACGATTTCATGAGTTGAACACCCATAAGAATCATAACAAGGTTTAGGTCCTTAGATGATAACCTACTACTTTGACAAATGAATATGATTTCAACATCAAAGATTCGAGTGTACGTAGATAGTATTTAGGTTGTATAATATACACATGTTATTAAGTCCAAATGTTCAAGTATTCAAGTAAGAGGTAGAAGATTACATCTTCATTTAGGTACCTCAAGTTGAGTCATGGGTGTCATGGATGGGGTAGGAAGACAAGGCTTCCATTTAGGTACCCCTTTGATGTTCACCACTACACTTGATGTAAAAACAACCAAGGAGGGTCATGAACTAAGGTCATTACATGTATGTAAAGTAAACTAACTAATAGAAATCATCAAATCATGTGAGGATTGTATGTTTGGACAACCCAAGTTGTTCCATAATCACTCATGTATCAAAGACTATGTTTGACATGATTTGTGGGTTGAAACCCTAGACAAAACACCAAGTTTATGAGGTTTAATCCTCTGATTTCAAATGTCTCAACCTTGTTTTTAAGCTTAACCAACCATGGGATAAGTTGTAAGCATTAGGACATAGGCATGAGATGTGTTAGACACAAGTTGCATAGGTTTAAACAAGTTTTGAAGAACATAAAAATCAAACAGAAAGTTTATGGACTATTTCGGGGCATTTCCAGGTCTGATTTCTCCAAGGAGAAGTCTAGGAATCGAACCCCATGATTATCCAAGCAAGTAGGAAAAAGAATCAAGTGAATCGGATAAGAATTGAGTGAGTTATGCTCATTTTCGTGAAGGGGTGTCAATCTGCTCGAACCCTTGCTTTCAGCTACGGTTTGGAGGATGTTTTGAGAGTTTTTAGTGTTGCAAAAGTGGTAGGGAGGCTGGTTATAAGTGGTATTTATAGGGGGAAGGATTAGGGTTTCAATGGGTTAGGCTTTGGAAGTGTTTAGAAGGGGTTACACCTTGAAACTAGCCCACAAAACCCAACTGGGGCTGAATTTTGCTGAATTGGGGCTGCCATATTTCTTTATTTTTTTTTATTTTTAAAACATTATAATGAGTAATTTTGTTAATTAAGTTGTGTAATAATATGCAACAATGTTTCCCCTAACTTGTAACAAGGTAAGATATGAAATAAAACATGATTTAACTAGGTAAAAAGTGTAATGTACAAGTATATAACATGTTTGTAAGTGACAAGTATATGTTACATATTAGATGATTAACCGTTGTATAAATAAGCATATTATTAGGGGTTTTTAGGTATCAACAATATAAGGACAAGCATGGACATGCATCGTGAATAAGTATCGTATAAGTATGAATTACAAATAAGGATTTGATGTACAATGAATTCGAACGTATGAACATGTATGAATATGTAGATGGTGAATTTAAAGAAATACGAATTTTATTTATGATCCAAGTCTCGGATTTACAATGATTACAAGGAAAGAACGATTACAAGAATACAAAGTTTCCAAAAATAGTTTTACAAACGATGGTTTCTAAATATTGAAAGTATGAAAACGCGGGGCGTTACAGTCTCCCCTCCTTTAGGAAATTTCGTCCCGAAATTTATTCAAGAGGTAGACTTGAAGAGTTCTAGTAAAAATTTAAGACTTGAAAATTTTGAAATGTTTCGAAAGGCACAAAACTTTGGGAAAATAAGTTTATAAAATGATTTGTCGGGATAAAATGGTTTTGAGGCATAAGCAGGGGTAAACGTGGATAGGTAAAAATGATTTGAAATGGCTAAAATTAGAAAATCGGTTCTAAAGGTAATAAGGTAAGTTAGGATTCAAATGCTTGAGTGAGCTTGATTGTGACCGAGGCTCGTATGACAGGAAGGAAATAGGAGCATGGGGCGAACAATTGACACCAAAAGAACGCAAGTATATGAGTGATATGGGTATTAGATAGATGAAAGTTGCATGTTAAAGATGAAGTCTCGTCATGGATAATCGGACGTAATGCGTTTGTGAGTTGTTTAAAGCTTGTATTAGGTCCAAGAGGTCTGTAAAACACTGAATTTCTCATGGCACGTTTTACGAAAGTTTGGTAATATGGTGAAAACACTTATATATAGGAAGTACCAGCGGCGTATCCACCGTGTTTTGACCATGTTACATCCGTTTCGTCTTTGGTGTCATGTCACGTTCCGTGCATTACCATACGCAGTAGCACACTCTATGGTTCTCATACGCCTATCACTATAATCCCGTGTGCACCCATGATTATTTTGATCGTCGCATGATCCGCATAGCTTGTACTAGTTGTGTATGAATCAGGGTATACAAAAAAATTAGAATGTGCACGTACAAGGATATAGTATATAAGCAAGTCCATGCTTAAGTATGTGTGGGACCCACGTAAGCGAATCCCTCGGATTCCGCTCGCGTACGGGTACGAATGTATGAATCATGAGTATAAGCAAAATTATGAGCATAAGTATAAGTTTAAGTATGAATATACACGTAAGTATGGGCATCAACGTAAAACGTACGAGTAGTATGAGTATACGTGTAAGCATGAAATGTATAAATATAAGTATAAGCCTAAACGCATGAGTACAAGTATGAATACGATTATAAGTATAAGCATAAAATGTATTGTTATGAATATGAGTGAGAGTGTGAGTACAAATACTAATGATTATGTATATAGTATGAATTGAAACATAACAAAGTTAAGTATGTAAAAGTGCTCAAAAGGTTGAGCACGTAAATACGAACGATATAAGTGAAATTGTCGCGATGAAGCGACAAAACGTGTATGATGATATGCATGTATAGTTGTTTAAACGAAACGTTGAGTTTATTGAATCAAATTTAGATTGAGCTTGGTTTAAAAGGTAGAATATAGTTTGCATGAGGATATAAAGTACTTATTGGTCATGCATATCGTATTTTGCAATGAATGGAAATGCTACCTTTGTTTTAAAAGAGTGTACGAAATCCGAAGATGGTCGGCCCCCATGAAGTCTTCTTGCCCACGTGTTTTGGAAAATAGGTGTAGGAAAAGGTCTTCGAAAAAGTAAGTTCGTTTCATCAAAACAAGAAATTTTGGAGTTTTTGTGAATACGTTGATCCTTGGAAAAGGGGTTTATCAAAGGTCTTAGTGTTCATTTTAAAGGGTTGTGACAAATGGTTCGTTGATGTTGGAAATATTCTTTGGTAAAACGATCTCATAATATCTATAAGATCCTATAAGTAATTGAGAAAGGTTGGTTTGGTTTCAATTAAGAATGGAAGTCTCTAGTATGACGATATAATGTGAGCAAGTTTTAGTGATTAAGTCGAATATGAAGTTCATGGGCAAGAGTTTCGTTGGATCGATTTAATTGATAGGTAGCATTTCGTAAGGTTTTGGAGTTCGAGTAATAAAACGTTTTAAGACATGATTAAGAATCTCGTGTATATGAGTTGAGTGAAAATAGGTTGTAGAATAAGATGTACGTTTGATAAAACAATGTATTTTGAAATCGGTATGAGTGAGTATTTTGAATAATGATAAACAATTTGGGTATAAAATATGATCGAGTTTGCATAATAAGATATTTTGAAGAGACGTTTTGGTAACGATCACCTAGGTAAGGGAATCACCCCTAACTCGTTGGTGAGGTCGTTTTTAAGAAAAGGGGAGTGGAGTTAATCGTCAAGGTAAGGAAATCACTCCAATCTCGATGATACCTCTCCACTAGTTGTTACAAGGAATATGAATTTAAATTATATGAAAATCATGCATATATAAATGTATCGAAAAGGTTCGATATGTTGTGCGTGTGAAAAGAGAAATCAAAGGTAAACTCGAGGTTGAAAGATTGCATCGTATAAAATGAACAATAGAAACACATGTTTGACCAAAGTTTGGAGTGTTCCAAAATGGAACTTTGACTAACCAAAGTGGTCGAAAAGTCTTTTGAATTTGAGGAGCATGCTTTGGCCTAATAGGTAAAATACTCTCGCCGACAAGTCGGTTAACGGTATTTACCCTTCCGGTTACTACATGTCCCAAATCAATCGAAATTTCGAGACTTGGCAGGATTTATGAAAAAAAATGCCAAGGAGTGGAACTAGTCGACAAGGTGCGGGTTTCACCCCTAACTTGACGATTTCGTATCCTAAGTGTGGTTGGTACTCATCGGGTCAAAATTTAATTTCGACGTGTTGACGAGGGTCCACTAGAATTTGAAATTTGAGATTTACCATTAAGATGTGGATTTCACTCCTAGCTTAATGGCGATATCTCGTGTAAAAAAAAAAAGAATAGGTAGATTGAGAGTCGTTCACCAAATTGTGGGTTTCACGCCTATTTTGGTGAATTCGTCTCATTTGTACAATATGAGTGTTGTCGGATTTAGAATAATCGAGTAAAATGCATGAGGGAAGTGTATGTCGAAGGAGATACACAAACAAGTGTAAACACATAGGAAAGCATATCAAGAATGGTACTTAAATAATGAAATGATTAAACAAGTATTAACACATAGAGAAATATGTCAAGAATAACACATAAAGAATCGAACAACGAAACAAGTGTTAACACATAATAAAACAAGCATTAATGCGTAAGAACAATATGTCAAATATTACAGACGAGTAACATACATGTTTAAAAGAGCATGAATAAGTAACAAATAAAGTATCATGTAGTAGCCCAAGCAAAGCATACGAATAAGGCTCTAAAACTATAGACTAGGTGAAAGCATTCCTACTTTTCCTAATTCCCTATAGTTATGGCTCTGATACCAATCTGTCACACCCCAACCAATGGCGGAAACATCGGGATGAGACGAAGTGTGAAGATTGCTCGAGACATCATAACGCTAATAATTGTGACAAGTATTTAAATAATCATTTCATTTCATTTCTAAAGAATCAAGTACGAGGTTTTGAAACAAAGTACAACAACATGAATAATAAAATGATACAATACAAATACAATTCTTTCTAAGTGGGTATCTAAGCATCCTACTAGATTCCATGCATCGTCAACATCCACCTGTAACATGTTAAAATAAAGTTCAATGCAAAAGCAAAGACGAGTATACAAGTTTGATACGTACATAGCAAAAGATAAGTTTTGAACAATTCCTCATAGCAAGCATGTGATTCAAGATAAGCCTTTAAATATGGTATGTGTCTAACATATCAAACCAAGGAAACGCAATATGCTCATGACATAACCGAGATAAAGGGGCGGGTCGTTAATCCTATAGCGCTACATATGTCACGGTTTGGCTCGTACGAAGTTAATGATAAATTCAACACATAAGATAAGTCCAAGTTTAAAGCATCAAGCCATCACGTATACAAGCATGTTGTAGGAGTGTTCATGTGTTTAAGCAAAATGTTCATGTGTAAGTTTGTTGATAGATAAACATGTTACACCCCAAAAGTGGTAAAAGTAAAAAGGGGGAAATACGAGTATACTCACAAAGTTTGCATATGTTTTCCGACTATCCAATGTGACAAAGTTGACGAGGTTGGAAGGTTGAATGCGTAAAGGTTTAAGTTCAAGCATGTTTAGAGTCGAGATTCGGAATGAAAGTGACATGAAAATATTATATCAAAATATTCATCTTCACACATAACACTTGTATGACACTTGGTAACCACAAGGGTTATAACGATTTCATGAGTTGAACACCCATAAGAATCATAACAAGGTTTAGGTCCTTAGATGATAACCTACTACTTTGACAAATGAATATGATTTCAACATCAAAGATTCGAGTGTACGTAGATAGTATTTAGGTTGTATAATATACACATGTTATTAAGTCCAAATGTTCAAGTATTCAAGTAAGAGGTAGAAGATTACATCTTCATTTAGGTACCTCAAGTTGAGTCATGGGTGTCATGGATGGGGTAGGAAGACAAGGCTTCCATTTAGGTACCCCTTTGATGTTCACCACTACACTTGATGTAAAAACAACCAAGGAGGGTCATGAACTAAGGTCATTACATGTATGTAAAGTAAACTAACTAATAGAAATCATCAAATCATGTGAGGATTGTATGTTTGGACAACCCAAGTTGTTCCATAATCACTCATGTATCAAAGACTATGTTTGACATGATTTGTGGGTTGAAACCCTAGACAAAACACCAAGTTTATGAGGTTTAATCCTCTGATTTCAAATGTCTCAACCTTGTTTTTAAGCTTAACCAACCATGGGATAAGTTGTAAGCATTAGGACATAGGCATGAGATGTGTTAGACACAAGTTGCATAGGTTTAAACAAGTTTTGAAGAACATAAAAATCAAACAGAAAGTTTATGGACTATTTCGAGGCATTTCCAGGTCTGATTTCTCCAAGGAGAAGTCTAGGAATCGAACCCCATGATTATCCAAGCAAGTAGGAAAAAGAATCAAGTGAATCGGATAAGAATTGAGTGAGTTATGCTCATTTTCGTGAAGGGGTGTCAATCTGCTCGAACCCTTGCTTTCAGCTACGGTTTGGAGGATGTTTTGAGAGTTTTTAGTGTTGCAAAAGTGGTAGGGAGGCTGGTTATAAGTGGTATTTATAGGGGGAAGGATTAGGGTTTCAATGGGTTAGGCTTTGGAAGTGTTTAGAAGGGGTTACACCTTGAAACTAGCCCACAAAACCCAACT
Organism: Helianthus annuus; assembly: GCF_002127325.2. Classification (NCBI taxonomy): domain Eukaryota; kingdom Viridiplantae; phylum Streptophyta; class Magnoliopsida; order Asterales; family Asteraceae; genus Helianthus; species Helianthus annuus. The sequence goes on from NC_035434.2 coordinate 111,880,713, forward strand.
GGGGCTGAATTTTGCTGAATTGGGGCTGCCATATTTCTTTATTTTTTTTTATTTTTAAAACATTATAATGAGTAATTTTGTTAATTAAGTTGTGTAATAATATGCAACAATGTTTCCCCTAACTTGTAACAAGGTAAGATATGAAATAAAACATGATTTAACTAGGTAAAAAGTGTAATGTACAAGTATTTAACATGTTTGTAAGTGACAGGTATATGTTACATATTAGATGATTAACCGTTGTATAAATAAGCATATTATTAGGGGTTTTTAGGTATCAACAATATAAGGACAAGCATGGACATGCATCGTGAATAAGTATCGTATAAGTATGAATTACAAATAAGGATTTGATGTACAATGAATTCGAACGTATGAACATGTATGAATATGTAGATGGTGAATTTAAAGAAATACGAATTTTATTTATGATCCAAGTCTCGGATTTACAATGATTACAAGGAAAGAACGATTACAAGAATACAAAGTTTCCAAAAATAGTTTTACAAACGATGGTTTCTAAATATTGAAAGTATGAAAACGCGGGGCGTTACAGTCTCCCCTCCTTTAGGAAATTTCGTCCCGAAATTTATTCAAGAGGTAGACTTGAAGAGTTCTAGTAAAAATTTAAGACTTGAAAATTTTGAAATGTTTCGAAAGGCACAAAACTTTGGGAAAATAAGTTTATAAAATGATTTGTCGTGATAAAATGGTTTTGAGGCATAAGCAGGGGTAAACGTGGATAGGTAAAAATGATTTGAAATGGCTAAAATTAGAAAATCGGTTCTAAAGGTAATAAGGTAAGTTAGGATTCAAATGCTTGAGTGAGCTTGATTGTGACCGAGGCTCGTATGACAGGAAGGAAATAGGAGCATGGGGCGAACAATTGACACCAAAAGAACGCAAGTATATGAGTGATATGGGTATTAGATAGATGAAAGTTGCATGTTAAAGATGAAGTCTCGTCATGGATAATCGGACGTAATGCGTTTGTGAGTTGTTTAAAGCTTGTATTAGGTCCAAGAGGTCTGTAAAACACTGAATTTCTCATGGCACGTTTTACGAAAGTTTGGTAATATGGTGAAAACACTTATATATAGGAAGTACCAGCGGCGTATCCACCGTGTTTTGACCATGTTACATCCGTTTCGTCTTTGGTGTCATGTCACGTTCCGTGCATTACCATACGCAGTAGCACACTCTATGGTTCTCATACGCCTATCACTATAATCCCGTGTGCACCCATGATTATTTTGATCGTCGCATGATCCGCATAGCTTGTACTAGTTGTGTATGAATCAGGGTATACAAAAAAATTAGAATGTGCACGTACAAGGATATAGTATATAAGCAAGTCCATGCTTAAGTATCTGTGGGACCCACGTAAGCGAATCCCTCGGATTCCGCTCGCGTACGGGTACGAATGTATGAATCATGAGTATAAGCAAAATTATGAGCATAAGTATAAGTTTAAGTATGAATATACACGTAAGTATGGGTATCAACGTAAAACGTACGAGTAGTATGAGTATACGTGTAAGCATGAAATGTATAAATATAAGTATAAGCCTAAACGCATGAGTACAAGTATGAATACGATTATAAGTATAAGCATAAAATGTATTGTTATGAATATGAGTGAGAGTGTGAGTACAAATACTAATGATTATGTATATAGTATGAATTGAAACATAACAAAGTTAAGTATGTAAAAGTGCTCAAAAGGTTGAGCACGTAAATACGAACGATATAAGTGAAATTGTCGCGATGAAGCGACAAAACGTGTATGATGATATGCATGTATAGTTGTTTAAACGAAACGTTGAGTTTATTGAATCAAATTTAGATTGAGCTTGGTTTAAAAGGTAGAATATAGTTTGCATGAGGATATAAAGTACTTATTGGTCATGCATATCGTATTTTGCAATGAATGGAAATGCTACCTTTGTTTTAAAAGAGTGTACGAAATCCGAAGATGGTCGGCCCCCATGAAGTCTTCTTGCCCACGTGTTTTGGAAAATAGGTGTAGGAAAAGGTCTTCGAAAAAGTAAGTTCGTTTCATCAAAACAAGAAATTTTGGAGTTTTTGTGAATACGTTGATCCTTGGAAAAGGGGTTTATCAAAGGTCTTAGTGTTCATTTTAAAGGGTTGTGACAAATGGTTCGTTGATGTTGGAAATATTCTTTGGTAAAACGATCTCATAATATCTATAAGATCCTATAAGTAATTGAGAAAGGTTGGTTTGGTTTCAATTAAGAATGGAAGTCTCTAGTATGACGATATAATGTGAGCAAGTTTTAGTGATTAAGTCGAATATGAAGTTCATGGGCAAGAGTTTCGTTGGATCGATTTAATTGATAGGTAGCATTTCGTAAGGTTTTGGAGTTCGAGTAATAAAACGTTTTAAGACATGATTAAGAATCTCGTGTATATGAGTTGAGTGAAAATAGGTTGTAGAATAAGATGTACGTTTGATAAAACAATGTATTTATAGGGGGGAAGGATTAGGGTTTCAATGGGTTGGGCTTTGGAAGTGTTTAGAAGGGGTTACACCATGAAACTAGCCCAAAAAACCCAACTATATGGGGCTGAATTTTGCTGAATTGGGGCTGCCATATTTCTTTATTTTTTTTTATTTTTAAAACATTATAATGAGTAATTTTGTTAATTAAGTTGTGTAATAATATGCAACAATGTTTCCCCTAACTTGTAACAAGGTGAGATATGAAATAAAACATGATTTAACTAGGTAAAAAGTGTAATGTACAAGTATGTAACATGTTTGTAAGTGACAAGTATATGTCACATATTAGATGATTAACCGTTGTATAAATAAGCATATTATTAGGGGTTTTTAGGTATCAACAATATAAGGACAAGCATGGACATGCATCGTGAATAAGTATCGTATAAGTATGAATTACAAATAAGGATTTGATGTACAATGAATTCGAACGTATGAACATGTATGAATATGTAGATGGTGAATTTAAAGAAATACGAATTTTATTTATGATCCAAGTCTCGGATTTACAATGATTACAAGGAAAGAACGATTACAAGAATACAAAGTTTCCAAAAATAGTTTTACAAACGATGGTTTCTAAATATTGAAAGTATGAAAACGCGGGGCGTTACATTCTCCCCTCCTTTAGGAAATTTCGTCCCGAAATTTATTCAAGAGGTAGACTTGAAGAGTTCTAGTAAAAATTTAAGACTTGAAAATTTTGAAATGTTTCGAAAGGCACAAAACTTTGGGAAAATAAGTTTATAAAATGATTTGTCGGGATAAAATGGTTTTGAGGCATAAGCAGGGGTAAACGTGGATAGGTAAAAATGATTTGAAATGGCTAAAATTAGAAAATCGGTTCTAAAGGTAATAAGGTAAGTTAGGATTCAAATGCTTGAGTGAGCTTGATTGTGACCGAGGCTTGTATGACAGGAAGGAAATGTCGCGGCCCCCGACCCACCCTGGACGGAGTCGGGGCCCGCGATGCAGATTTCAGTGGTACCCGTGGTATTTAATTTATGCGACAGCGGAAGTCTTTTTACAACAGGATCTTTTCACCGGAAAATGCTCGTTTAATATTACACAAAGTTTTAAGGGATAAATCCCATAATTTACAATAAGTTGATTTCACACAGAAATCTTTATTTTTCAAAACACGTTTTATTGGTTTATTTACACTGAGCCACTTCTCTGAGTTTGATAGTGCTTTACTGCACTTTTCCTGGATCACACAGATCACCTGAAACATGTTTGAAAAAGGTTTTGTCAGCGGGGAAATACTGAGTGAATCATTCTGTTTTCTAAAACGACCCGTTAGTTATAATTTGAGGTATTGTAATACTTACTCACAAACTGTGAGAAAATAATTTTAAAAAGAAGAATGACTCACATTGCAGATTAACGAGCAATAGATATAAGCCTACTGATTAGCCTTGATTACACCTAGTTTAACACAATGCACACACAGACAGGTTAGTAACTAATACAGCAGTTACGTCAATTCACGAGATTAAACCCTCACAACGATTAATCAGTGCAATACTCGATAATTCAGTCGGATTCACAACGAATAACAGAGCATAGTCCGAATTCGCACAGCACTCAAATATTCAAGTCGAAATCACGACGAATAATCAAAGTACAAGCTCAATTGAGCAGCACCCGGACTATCGTTGGATAGTTATAATCGATCGGACGTTGAATCGTAATAGCGATCGAGTTATTACCCTGATTGTGGCAGCACCTCGTGATTAGTGTGTGTGTGTTGGACTGTTTCTGTGGTAACTTGATCTACGTAACTCGATTTTACGTCGTTCCAAAGACAGAATTCAAGTCCCAATGCCTAGTATTTATACGTGAAATTGGCATCTCCCGCGTGTCGCGGAAGATGACAGGGATTCTTCCGCTACTCGCCTGGGAAACCCATCTAGCCTAGAGTAGCCTTGGTGTGGATATAGGCCTGCTGAGTCGACGTTCACCGAAACTTAGCTCCCACGTAAAAGTTATTAAGATATTACCAACTAGGGTTTATCCCCCCCTAAGTTTTAGGGGCCCTGATCCTGATTCTGATTGTTATGAAAATTTTAGGGTTTATCACGTGGGTTTTTCAATTAGGGTTTCCTTATGACCTAATTACCATCCTAATTATGGATTTTAGTGACAGTTGTTACATCCTCCCCACCTTAAGAAAAATCTCGTCCTCGAGATTTACTGGAATAGATGAGGATATTTGCGCTTCATTTCCGATTCCAGTTCCCAAGTGTATTCTGGTCCTCTCTTTGAATTCCATTTGACTTTGACCAACACCAGTCGTTTATGTTTGAGAAATTTGACTTTTCTATCTTCGATCTATAGTGGTTTCTCTATAAACTTTAACTTTTCGTTCACCTCTACATCTTGAAGAGGTACTACCAGGGATTTATCTGCTAAACATTTCTTGAGATTGGATACATGAAATACATCATGTACTCCAGCCAATTCTTCTGGTAGTTGTAAACGATAAGCAACTGGTCCGATTCGTTGAATTACTGGGAATGGTCCAACGTACCTTGGACTTAACTTTCCTTTCTTTCCGAATCGTACTACTCCTTTCCAAGGAGAGACTTTTAAAAGTACTTTATCTCCTACTTGGAATTCGAGCGGCTTGCGACGATTGTCTGCATAGCTTTTCTGGCGATCTCGAGCTGTTTTTATTCTTTCCTTGATCTGAGTTATTTTGTCAGTAGTTTCTTGTACAATTTCAGGGCCTGATAATTGACTTTCTCCGATTTCTGCCCAACATACTGGAGTTCTGCACTTACGTCCGTACAGTGCTTCAAATGGTGCAGCTTCGATGCTTGAATGATAACTATTGTTATAGGAGAATTCAATTAATGGCAATTGGCTATCCCAATTTCCACCAAAGTCAATTACACATGCTCGGAGCATGTCTTCTAGAGTTTGTATTGTCCTTTCACTCTGTCCGTCTGTTTGTGGATGATATGCAGTACTTAGATTTAGTCGAGTTCCCATTGCTTTCTGAAAACTTTTCCAGAAATGAGATGTAAAACGACTATCTCTATCCGATACAATAGAGAGTGGGACTCCATGTAGGGATACTACTTCGTCCACGTATAGTTGTGCTAACCTTTCCATGCTAAAGGTTTCTTTCATTGGTAAGAAATGAGCTGATTTGGTTAATCGGTCTACAATTACCCAAATTGCATCATTCCCTCTTTTTGTTTTGGGTAACTTAGTAATAAAATCCATTGTTATGAGTTCCCATTTCCATACAGGCATTTCTAACTGTTGTAGTAGTCCTGAAGGTTTCTGGTGTTCAGCTTTAACTTGTGAACAAGTTAAACACTTGGATACGTATTCGGCTATATCCTTTTTCATTCCTATCCACCAGAAATGATTTCTTAAATCTTGGTACATCTTATTGTTTCCTGGGTGCATGGTATACCTAGATTTATGAGCTTCTTCCAAAATCTTATTTCTTAACTCTCCTTTCTTAGGTACCCAAATTCGTTTCTTATGGAATTTCCAAATTCCATCATTTCCTTGTTCTAGTTCTTTTAAGTAACCTTTCATTCTTTCAGCATCATCTTGGATTGCTGTTTTCTGAACTTCTTTGATTTGTGTCATTAAATCTACTTGTAGATTTAACCTCAAATGTCACACCCCGACCGCGTATAACATGCAACCGCGGCGGAAAACGTCGGGGAGTGTTGTGGACAGAATTAATTGTTATACAACCATGGAAATTAAAGTTACATTTTATTTATTAAACAAGGGTGTTACATTGTCTTAAAAGGAAGAACAGAATTCAAAACACAGTTATTCTAGTTCTATCTTCAGTTTTTAGTCTCTAAGGCACAGGTCCGCCCTAGTGTCGTGTTCATCGTCCTATGGAACAGCTCCTGAAAACACATGTGAAAGTAGGTACGTCAGCATAAAAATGCCTGTGAGATACATAGGTTTTGTGAAAATGGGATTCATGACTTGTGTTTAAAGAATGTTTAATAACAGTCAGTCATGAACCTTGTAATTTGTCTTGCTTTGTAAACCATTTGAAAAACGATAACATCAAAGGATATGTATAAATAAGTGCAAGGTTAAATGAATAACCAAGTAAAATGAGTTGAATAAGATAAGTTGTTTGTGAAAATAATGTCTTGTGAAGTATATGTTACTTATGTAAAATGTAATGTGTCTAAACTGAAATGACTTAGATAACGCCACGATATGTAATATTATACAAACATTTATATATAGGAAGTACCAGCGGCGTATCCACCATGTTTGTATCATATTACATACGCCACGTTACTTAAATCATTTACCCAAACCAATCCACCATGTAAATTGTTCATGTGTAAACCAAATGTCAAGTGTTATTGTGTAAACCATGTCAAATGTTTATGTTCAAATGTAAACCACCAATGTGTATGTCAATGTCAACGTGTTTATGTTCAATGTAAATCATGTAATGTGTATCCCAAAATGAATCATGTATGGTAAGCGAAATGTATCAACTTAAACCATATGTAAACTGCACGAAACAAGTCGTTGAAGTAACACGTGGTTTAAATCAATGTTATGTTCTGTGGAAAAATGCATGCTCTATTGATATTAACATTTATGTGGTATTTTAAACTATGCATACATCCAAGCCTTGAGACTGTGGCGACAAACCCTTAAACAAATTAAAGGTTTATCTAAGTTATGTATATCGAATTCGGTCATTCCTTCCAGTCCTATCAAACCCAGGACTTCAGGAATGGGAGTTGTCAATTCCTATGGTACCACTACCTACTAACGAACGGCGTAGCTAATGTTAATGAATGTATTGTCCCATGTTAAACAAACCAAATGTCATAACAAAATGAAGGCATGTGATGTAAACAATTGTACTAAGTATGCTAAGTAAACATACGAAGCAGAAATGTTCATGTAAATCAATGTGTCCATATGCTGAGTAAACATATGCAACTGAAATGTTCATGTAAATCGATGTGTCCATATGCTGAGTAAACATATGCAACAGAAATGTTCATGTAAATCAATGTGTCCATATGCTGAGTAAACATATGCAACAGAAATGTTATGTAAATCAATGCACTAAGTACGCACACAATGGGCATACATAGCATAAAATGTAATGAAATCGTGTACTATAATGTACTAACAACATAGCAGGCATATGATGTGAAAACATGGAAAGCATGAATGTAACAGATAGGCACATGTGTTTCACCCCAAAACAGTTTGGAAAACAGTAAAAGATGGGGTTCTATGTACTCACCTGAGATTGCTTTGAGTTCCTTGTATAATAACCAGATAATGCTAAAGATCACGGAATACCAACGGCACCTAATAGGTAGCTTATGTTAATATACCGGACCAAATCGGAAGGATCGGACAGTACGCGGGTTCGAAAACCAAACGAGTATGGAGACTCATGTAATATGGTTTAACAAAGCCTACATACTAAAATGAAACTTAACCTAAGTTCTTACGGTCCATCACGACCCGTTAAGGTAGCTTATGCCACCCTAACGCGTCGTCCGCGTAGAACGCGTTCGGAACGCCTAACATCGTGACCACAAGGTATAACCTCGGAAGGTTATAGCTATGGTCACCTAATGTGTTTGGTCGGATCCTAAAGATCGACCAAATGGGTCGGGTTCGAAAGTATAAGCGATGGTTTAGATCGCTTACCTTACGACCCTATATAAGCACTATACTAAACGTGACGAGCTAAGCGTGTTAGAACATGCTTAACTAAGTTTAGAAAACAGGTTTGGCATCAAAACAAAAGGCTTTGATGCTCACGAGTAGTTTGGTTACAAAATACGCAAGAATGCGCATTTTGGCCGAAACTACGACTCGTCACTGAGCCTAGATAACGGGGTAATCAGTAGGTATGGTCACTATGGACCATAACAATCGTGATCACGCTCACGTTATGAAGTTCCATGAACTTCGCATCGACCATAAGCTGGTCAATGCAGAAAGTCAACAAAACGTTGACTTTCGGACTCGAAAAGCGAATAAAAGAGCGAAAGAAGACTTACGGAGGGTCCCCGAGTGCTAATCTAGATCAAATAGCTCAGGTATGAAACAATGGTTCCAACTTAGAGCTTTAGATCTGATTCTTGTGGGTTTTTACACAAAAGGGGGGGGGTATTTATAGGAAAAGTGGAACCGTTAGGATCGTTTATCGAATATCATGCCGCGATCTCGAGCGTACACTTGTCAAATTCTTGTGGTAAGTCAGAAATTGCCCCTTGGCTCTTGATTAGGTGAAAGGGCATTGCCTCTTGATCGAACGAAAGGCCAACTGCATTAAATAGATACATTGAATCTGTCTGACAGTCTCACGCGCCCCGCGTAAGGATTTGGTAAATCCTTACGCGCCCCGCCTAAGGTTCCCAGATCAGAATTTACAATTTTGGTCCCTGCACTTTAGAAACACGTATTTTGGCCCATTTTTGGCACGTTTAAGCCCCGTTAACCTCATTTCAAGGCTCTAAGATGAAGTTAAAGTGTAGGGGACATGAAATATGCTCAAAAATATTCCGGATGTTGGTTCGTTTGGCCGTACGATCGCGATGTTCGCTTAATTACGACGGAATGCGCATAAGCGCGAAAAACGATCCAAATGACGCGACGAATGGATTTTTCTCATGGCAAACACTAAGGCATAATATAAGGATGCTTACATAAATTTTTGGATGTCCGGATGTATTCAGAACGTAAGTTATGCGCGAAAGTGCAAACTTGTGCACTTTTTGACACTTTTAGTCCCTGAATGATCCAAAAGTTTGTTTTAGCATACCAAACACCTCAAAGCCTATTTCTAAGCTATGTAAAGGATATTTATGGTATGTTTAACTTATGGACATGTTCCGGAATGTTCGTTACAGTTCAAATTGGCATACTTTCGCAGTTTGTCAAGTTTAGTCCCTGTAAGCGAATTAACTTGTTTTTGCCATACCAAAGCCTTCAAAACTTATTTCTAAGTTATGTAAAGGTTATTTAAGGTATGTTAAGTATATGTTGATGTTCCGGAGTATTTGTCGCATTAAACTAAGTACGTTTACGCACCAGTTTGCGTATAATTCTCTAGAAAGCGATGTAGAGTTTGAATTTGAACAAAAGTCAAAACATGAAAAATGAAAAACACAACCAAACAAACATTGGGATCAAATAACATTATTTTATTGATAATTGAACTGTTCACAATGATTACAAGCACAAATGTTACAGTCTCCCCTACTTGTGGAAATTTCGTCCCGAAATTTATTTAGAGGAAACTGATTGAAAAAGATGCGGATATTTTGCCTTCATTTGATCCTCACATTCCCAAGTAAACTCGGGTCCACGCTTAGATTCCCAACGAACCTTGACCAAAGGAATGCGCTTGCGTTTAAGCCACTTGACTTCACGTTCCATGATTTCTACCGGTTTCTCAACAAACTTCAGTGTTTTATCAACACGAATTTCGTCAAGCGGTATGTGGAGGTTTTCATCAGCTAAACATCTCTTGAGATTGGACACGTGAAAGGTTGGATGAACATTTCCAAGTTTAGGAGGTAACTCAAGTCTGTAGGCTACCTTACCGATTCTTTCGACGATCTTGAATGGTCCAACATATCTAGGTGCAAGTTTTCCTTTCTTTCCAAATCTGATCACACCTTTCCAAGGTGAGACCTTAAGTAATACACGATCACCGACTTGAAAATCCAAGGGTTTGCGTTTTAGGTCCGCGTAATTCTTCTGACGGCTTCTAGCTGTCTGAAGGTTATCACGTACTTTCTTTACCTTTTCTGTTGTCTCTAGAATGATGGCAGGTCCAGTAAGCTGAGCCTCACCGATCTCATTCCAGCAGACTGGTGAACGACATTTTCGACCATAGAGAGCCTCGAAAGGAGCCATGTTGATGCTGGAGTGATAACTGTTGTTGTAGGAGAATTCAATCAACGGAAGATGTGAATCCCAACTACCACCAAAGTCGATCACACAAGCTCTAAGCATATCCTCCAGTGTCTGGATTGTTCTTTCGGATTGACCATCCGTTTGCGGATGATAAGCTGTGCTCAGATTAAGTTGAGACCCCATAGCAGATTGCATGGTTCTCCAAAAATGAGAAGTGAAACGAGCATCTCTGTCAGAAATGATGCTCAAAGGAACACCATGTCTAGCTACAATTTCATCCACGTAGATTTGAGCAAGTTTGTCAGCCGAATAATCCTCACGGATTGGCAAGAAATGCGCTGATTTAGTAAGACGATCAACGATTACCCAGATGGCATCGTGACCTTTCTTTGTGCGCGGGAGTTTAGTAATGAGATCCATAGTAATGTTTTCCCATTTCCAAACTGGGATCTCCGGTTGCTCTAATAATCCGGAAGGACGCTGATGTTCAGCCTTAACCTTAAGACAGGTAAGGCATTTGGACACATATAAGGCAATGTCTTTCTTCATACCAGGCCACCAATACTGTATACGAAGATCCTTATACATCTTATCTGAGCCAGGATGAATAGAATAACGAGACTTATGGGCTTCATCCATAAGCAAGGTACGAAGATTATCTTGGCTCGGGACCCACAAGCGGTCCATGAAATAATATGATCCATTGTCCTTCAGTTCTAGGGCAGGAGTTATGTGATAAGGAAATTCCTTATCCATCAAACCTTGTGAAACACAAGCTTGTTGAGCCTGAGAAATACGGGCTTGGATATCGGTTTGAATAACAGATTGGACACGTACACAATGAAGCTTAGTACGTTCCTTGCGACTCAATGCATCAGCTACGACATTCGCCTTACCAGGATGGTAGCGAATCTCGCAGTCGTAGTCGTTTAGAAGTTCAACCCAACGTCGTTGTCTCATGTTGAGCTCTTTTTGATTGAAGATATGCTGAAGACTTTTGTGGTCTGTGAAAACCACACATTTTGTGCCGTACAAATAGTGTCTCCAGATTTTGAGAGCGAAGACCACTGCACCCAACTCAAGATCATGAGCGGTGTAGTTCCTCTCATGTATCTTCAACTGTCTTGATGCGTATGCTATGACCTTGTTTCTTTGCATTAGGACGCAGCCGAGACCTAATTTAGATGCGTCACAATAAACGACGAAATCATCATTGCCCTCAGGCAATGTTAGGACAGGTGCGTCGCAAAGCTTTTGTTTCAAAGTCTGAAACGCTTCCTCTTGTTTGACTCCCCAATCAAATGGCTTGTTCTTCTGAGTTAGAGCAGTTAGAGGAACTACAATCTTTTAGAAGTTTTCAATGAAGCGGCGGTAATAACCCGCTAGACCAAGAAAAGAACGAACTTCAGTAGGGGTAGTAGGTGTATCCCAATCCTTAATCGCGCTGATCTTGGAGGGATCTACATGAATACCTTGTTCGTTGACAATATGTCCTAAAAATTGAACCTCTTTAAGCCAGACTTCACACTTGGAGAATTTGGCGAAAAGTTGTTCTTTCTTTAGGAGTTCCAATGTAAGACGAAGATGTTGCTCATGATCAGCTCGCGTCTTAGAATATCAAAATGTCGTCAATGAAAACGATGATGAACTTATCTAAATAAGGCTTGCAGACCCTATTCATTAAGTCCATGAAAACAGCAGGAGCATTAGTCAAACCGAATGGCATGACTGTGAACTCGTAATGTCCATAACGAGTACGGAACGCTGTCTTGGGAATGTCTTCTTCATGTACACGAAGCTGATGATATCCAGATCGTAGATCAATCTTTGAAAAGTAAGATGCGCCTTGTAATTGATCGAAGAGATCATCAATGCGAGGTAGGGGATATCGATTTTTGATGGTAAGCTTGTTAAGCTCACGATAATCGATACACATCCTAAAAGATCCATCCTTCTTCTTTACAAAGAGAACGGGAGCACCCCAAGGTGAAAAGCTAGGACGGATAAAACCTTTGTCGGAGAGTTCCTGCAGCTGTTTAGACAACTCTTGCATCTCGGACGGTGCAAGACGATATGGAGCTCTGGCAACGGGATTTGCACCAGGTACGAGATCAATACGGAACTCGACTTGGCGTGCTGGAGGTAGACCAGGTAAGTCTTCAGGGAATACTTCGGAATAATCCCGAACGACAGGAATATCTGAAATAGACTTACCCTTGCCTTTATCTGCTGTAACATGTGCTAAGAAAGCCACATAGTGCTTTCGCAGATACTTCCGTGCTTTAAAACAGGACATGAGTTTGAGACCACCGGCAGGCTTCTCACCACGAACCTGCAGGATCTCGCCTGTTGACAGCGGTACACGAATAATCTTCTCAGAACAAATTATCTCTGCGTGATGCTTGGATAACCAATCCATTCCCACTATAACGTCGAAGCTTCCAAGTTGCATTGGCGTGAGGTCAATAGGAAAAATATGGTCGTTAAGGTTTAACTGGCAGTTGCGTAGAACGGAATTAAGAACAATGGGTTCACCACTGGCAACCTCTACTGTCAAAGGTTTACCTAGTTTCGTTCTAGACACGCGAAGCATTGTCTCAAAAGACAATGACACAAAGCTCTTGTCGGCACCCGAATCAAAAAGAACAGATGCTGGCTGATTATTAATAAAGAACGTACCGTTCACCACCGCGTTGTCTGCTTGTGCTTCTTGTGCATTCATGTTGAAGACTCGACCTCGAGCCGGTTCCGGATTCTGGTTTGCATTCTGGTTCTGGTTGACTAGTCTTGGACACCGATTTCTGTAGTGGGTCAGATCCCCACAGTTATAACAAGCACCTGGTGGGTAGTTTGGTCGTGCAACCTGACCCTGTTGTTGAGCAACTTGTGGAGCAGGGTTCTGTACTGCGCGGTTCTGAGCAAACCGACAAACATTGGCAAGATGACCTGATTTCCCACAGTTAGTACAGAAACGGCACTGATATTGCGGCTGATGGTGACTGTTGCATTGATTGCACAAAGGTGCACTTCCTGAGTAGGGTTTCTTTGCTGGAGGCTGGTTGGGAGCTGCCTGGTTAGCTTGGGCAGTCACAGCAAAATTTTGGGAAGCCTTACGCTTCCTTGACCCCCTTGAGGAACCAGAGTCCTTTCCCTTCTTGTTCTGACCTTTCTTGCTATCTTCCTTGTCAGCCGACTGCTTCTTGCCCTTGTCACCCTTCCTGTGCAATTTATTCTTTCGAATCTGCGACCCAGTCAGTGTCGCTAATAACTCGATTGCCTGACGGAGTGTGGTAGGGTTGCTACCAGTGAGAATGTCTTGTACTGAGTCAGGTAGGCCGTCGATGTACCTTTCGATGGCCTTATCGAGTGGGGTAACCATAGTTGGGCAAAGAAGACTCAACTCCTCAAACCTATCCGTATAAGCCCTGTGCTCGCCACTATCTTGCTTCAAAACATCAAATTCTTTCTCCAACGCTCGCTGTTCATGACGAGGACAAAACTCCCTCATCATAAGAGCTCTCAGTTCAGCCCATGTCTGAGCTAGAGCAACTTCTGCACCTTGATCTCTCATAACCCCTTTCCACCATGTAAGAGCCCTCTTCTGAAACACGCTTGAAGAAAACTCAACCTTGCGATTATCCGGACACTGCACGTGACGGAAAGTGTTCTCGATGCTCTCGAACCACTGAAGAAGCCCAGTTGCTCCTTCAGAACCACTGAACTTGAGTGGCTTAGCCGAGTTAAAATCCTTGTATTTGCATGTACCATTGTTGTTGTTGTTGGCTTGGTTCCATTGAGCAAAGAGATTCGGAAATTGAGCAGCCATCTGTTGCGCAATAATCTCCGCCAGCTCGGCAGTAGCTATCTGGTTGTCGCGTCGAGGAGGCATTCTAGAAGAGAAAAAACATGAAATGAAACGAGTGAGATGATTGGATGAAGAGAATGAGATGAAGCAAAATCAACAAAAGCAAAGATGGCGGTTATGCATCGCAAAGCAAATAAGCGATACGAAATGTTTACTCAAAGTAAATGGGTCAGGATTAGTGTATCGCGAAGACATGCTCGCCTATAAGTGAACACTCACCCCAAGAGTTCCCAGGTAAGAGTGACTGGTCCGATTATGTGGATTTGTACGAACACTCTAGCCTTAGACAGAAAACCCAGGGTACAGGCATTCACTCTTCCAGTTCGCACGTGTTCACACTATTAACCCAAAACCTTGACGACGCTTTTGAAAATTCAAAGGGGTTCAAAACCTTATAACAGAGGGTTCAAAACCTTACAATATAGGGTTCAAAACCTAGTAATCAATCATCCTAGAACAGATGATTAATTTTCAAAGCGGATTCGGAACCGAAGTTCCCGTTGTGGTTATCACCTAAGGATAGGTGATGTGCATGTTTTAAACTCTAAACACAAGATAACTTGTGTTAGGGTCCTAGAAAGTTATAGTCTAGGTCAAAGCATTACTAATAACCTAATTCCCTATAACCAATGGCTCTGATACCAACTCTTCTGTCACACCCCGACCGCGTATAACATGCAACCGCGGCGGAAAACGTCGGGGAGTGTTGTGGACAGAATTAATTGTTATACAACCATGGAAATTAAAGTTACATTTTATTTATTAAACAAGGGTGTTACATTGTCTTAAAAGAAAGAACAGAATTCAAAACACAGTTATTCTAGTTCTATCTTCAGTTTTTAGTCTCTAAGGCACAGGTCCGCCCTAGTGTCGTGTTCATCGTCCTATGGAACAGCTCCTGAAAACACATGTGAAAGTAGGTACGTCAGCATAAAAATGCCTGTGAGATACATAGGTTTTGTGAAAATGGGATTCATGACTTGTGTTTAAAGAATGTTTAATAACAGTCAGTCATGAACCTTGTAATTTGTCTTGCTTTGTAAACCATTTGAAAAACGATAACATCAAAGGATATGTATAAATAAGTGCAAGGTTAAATGAATAACCAAGTAAAATGAGTTGAATAAGATAAGTTGTTTGTGAAAATAATGTCTTGTGAAGTATATGTTACTTATGTAAAATGTAATGTGTCTAAACTGAAATGACTTAGATAACGCCACGATATGTAATATTATACAAACATTTATATATAGGAAGTACCAGCGGCGTATCCACCATGTTTGTATCATATTACATACGCCACGTTACTTAAATCATTTACCCAAACCAATCCACCATGTAAATTGTTCATGTGTAAACCAAATGTCAAGTGTTATTGTGTAAACCATGTCAAATGTTTATGTTCAAATGTAAACCACCAATGTGTATGTCAATGTCAACGTGTTTATGTTCAACGTAAATCATGTAATGTGTATCCCAAAATGAATCATGTATGGTAAGCGAAATGTATCAACTTAAACCATATGTAAACTGCACGAAACAAGTCGTTGAAGTAACACGTGGTTTAAATCAATGTTATGTTCTGTGGAAAAATGCATGCTCTATTGATATTAACATTTATGTGGTATTGTAAACTATGCAAAGCCTTGAGACTGTGGCGACAAACCCTTAAACAAATTAAAGGTTTATCTAAGTTATGTATATCGAATTCGGTCATTCCTTCCAGTCCTATCAAACCCAGGACTTCAGGAATGGGAGTTGTCAATTCCTATGGTACCACTACCTACTAACGAACGGCGTAGCTAATGTTAATGAATGTATTGTCCCATGTTAAACAAACCAAATGTCATAACAAAATGAAGGCATGTGATGTAAACAATTGTACTAAGTATGCTAAGTAAACATACGAAGCAGAAATGTTCATGTAAATCAATGTGTCCATATGCTGAGTAAACATATGCAACTGAAATGTTCATGTAAATCGATGTGTCCATATGCTGAGTAAACATATGCAACAGAAATGTTCATGTAAATCAATGTGTCCATATGCTGAGTAAACATATGCAACAGAAATGTTATGTAAATCAATGCACTAAGTACGCACACAATGGGCATACATAGCATAAAATGTAATGAAATCGTGTACTATAATGTACTAACAACATAGCAGGCATATGATGTGAAAACATGGAAAGCATGAATGTAACAGATAGGCACATGTGTTTCACCCCAAAACAGTTTGGAAAACAGTAAAAGATGGGGTTCTATGTACTCACCTGAGATTGCTTTGAGTTCCTTGTATAATAACCAGATAATGCTAAAGATCACGGAATACCAACGGCACCTAATAGGTAGCTTATGTTAATATACCAGACCAAATCGGAAGGATCGGACAGTACGCGGTTCGAAAAGCAAACGAGTATGGAGACTCGTGTAATATGGTTTAACAAAGCCTACATACTAAAATGAAACTTAACCTAAGTGCTTACGGTCCATCACGACCCGTTGAGGTAGCTTATGCCACCCTAACGCGTCGTCCGCGTAGAACGCGTTCGGAACACCTAACATCGTGACCACAAGGTATAACCTCGGAAGGTTATAGCTATGGTCACCTAATGTGTTTGGTCGGATCCTAAAGATCGACCAAATGGGTCGGGTTCGAAAGTATAAGCGATGGTTTAGATCGCTTACCTTACGACCCTATATAAGCACTATACTAAACGTGACGAGCTAAGCGTGTTAGAACATGCTTAACTAAGTTTAGAAAACAGGTTTGGCATCAAAACAAACGGCTTTGATGCTCACGAGTAGTTTGGTTACAAAATACGCAAGAATGCGCATTTTGGCCGAAACTACGACTCGTCACTGAGCCTAGATAACGGGGTAATCAGTAGGTATGGTCACTATGGACCATAACCATCGTGATCACGCTCACGTTATGAAGTTCCATGAACTTCGCATCGACCATAAGCTGGTCAATGCAGAAAGTCAACAAAACGTTGACTTTCGGACTCGAAAAGCGAATAAAAGAGCGAAAGAAGACTTACGGAGGGTCCCCGAGTGCTAATCTAGATCAAATAGCTCAGGTATGAAACAATGGTTCCAACTTAGAGCTTTAGATCTGATTCTTGTGGGTTTTTACACAAAAGGGGGGGGATTTATAGGAAAAGTGGAACCGTTAGGATCGTTTATCGAATATCGTGCCGCGATCTCGAGCGTACACTTGTCAAATTCTTGTGGTAAGTCAGAAATTGCCCCTTGGCTCTTGATTAGGTGAAAGGGCATTGCCTCTTGATCGAACGAAAGGCCAACTGCATTAAATAGATACATTGAATCTGTCTGACAGTCTCACGCGCCCCGCCTAAGGTTCCCAGATCAGAATTTACAATTTTGGTCCCTGCACTTTAGAAACACGCATTTTGGCCCATTTTTGGCACGTTTAAGCCCCGTTAACCTCATTTCAAGGCTCTAAGATGAAGTTAAAGTGTAGGGGACATGAAATATGCTCAAAAATATTCCGGATGTTGGTTCTTTTGGCCGTACGATCGCGATGTTCGCTTAATTACGACGGAATGCGCATAAGCGCGAAAAACGATCCAAATGACGCGACGAATGGATTTTTCTCATGCCAAACACTAAGGCATAATATAAGGATGCTTACATAAATTTTTGGATGTCCGGATGTATTCAGAACGTAAGTTATGCGCGAAAGTGCAAACTTGTGCACTTTTTGACACTTTTAGTCCCTGAATGATCCAAAAGTTTGTTTTAGCATACCAAACACCTCAAAGCCTATTTCTAAGCTATGTAAAGGATATTTATGGTATGTTTAACTTATGGACATGTTCCGGAATGTTCGTTACAGTTCAAATTGGCATACTTTCGCAGTTTGTCAAGTTTAGTCCCTGTAAGCGAATTAACTTGTTTTTGCCATACCAAAGCCTTCAAAACTTATTTCTAAGTTATGTAAAGGTTATTTAAGGTATGTTAAGTATATGTTGATGTTCCGGAGTATTTGTCGCATTAAACTAAGTACGTTTACGCACCAGTTTGCGTATAATTCTCTAGAAAGCGATGCAGAGTTTGAATTTGAACAAAAGTCAAAACATGAAAAATGAAAAACACAACCAAACAAACATTGGGATCAAATAACATTATTTTATTGATAATTGAACTGTTCACAATGATTACAAGCACAAATGTTACATCAAAGCACGGACTTGTTTCTGTTTTTCATGGTACTTACGACTTAAGGCATCTGCAACTATATTTGCTTTTCCGTCGTGATATTGGATATCACAGTCGTAATCGCTTAGCATCTCCATCCATCTTCTTTGCCTCATGTTTAATTCTTTTTGCCCAAATATATATCTTAGACTCTTATGATCTGTATAAACAGTAAACTTACTTCCATACAGATAATGTCTCCATATCTTAAGGGCAAAAATTATGGCTCCTAATTCTAGATCATGAGTCGTATAATTCTCTTCGTGCTTTTTCAATTGCCTAGAAGCATACGCAATTACCTTCTTGCGTTGCATTAACACACATCCGTATCCTAATTTTGAAGCATCACAATATACTTCAAAGTCTTCTGTTCCTTCGGGTAAAGCTAAAGATTTGTGCATTCGTCAATCTATGCTTTAAAATCTTAAAGGCTTCTTCTTGTCTAGATCCCCATTCAAACTTAGCGGCTTTACAGGTTAACTTAGTTAATGGTACGACTATTTTAGAAAAATCTTTGATAAATCGTCTATAGTATCCAGCTAAGCCTAGAAAACTTCTTATCTCCATAGCTGTTTGTGGAACTTTCCACTTCGTAATTGCGTCTATCTTAGCAGGATCTACATGGATACCTTCATGATTTACCACATGTCCTAAAAATTGTACTTCTTGCAGCCAAAATTCACATTTCGAGAATTTGGCATAAAGCCTTTCTTTTCTTAATAAAGTTAAGAGAACGTGTAAATGCTCACAATGTTCTTTTTGGCTTTTGGAGTAAATAAGTATATCGTCGATGAAAACGATCACAAATTTATCCAAGTATGGTTTACAGATTCGATTCATCATGTCCATGAATGCTGCTGGGGCATTCGTTAATCCAAAGGGCATGACTGTAAACTCATAATGACCATACCTAGTTCTGAAAGCAGTTTTAGGTATGTCTTCTTCTTGTACCTTCAACTGATGATATCCAGTTCTTAAATCTATCTTTGAGAAATACCTAGCTCCTTGCAATTGATCAAAAAGATCGTCAATCCTAGGTAGTGGGTATCGATTCTTAATCGTAACCTTATTCAACTCTCTATAATCGATACACATTCTCATCGATCCATCTTTCTTCTTCACAAACAGTACCGGTGCACCCCAAGGGGATGAACTAGGTTGTATGAATCCTTTGCTTAATAATTCATCTAATTGCTTTTTCAATTCTAGCATTTCGGTAGGTGCTAATCTATATGGTGCTTTGGCTATTGGTGCAGTACCTGGAATTAAATGAATTCTAAACTCTACTTCAGGTGGTAATCCAGGTAATTCTTCTGGAAAAACGTCTGGGTATTCTGACACTACCGGGATGTCCTGAAGTTCCTTATCCTTAGTGTTAATAATTACTGACATCATGTACATCATTTCCTGCTTTCTCGAATAACTAGCCAATTTCATTACTGAGATGAATTTTAATGGTTTTCGAGGTCTATCTCCAGTAATTAAAATTACTTCTCCTGTAGGTGTTTGAATTTCTACAGCATTTTTGTCGCATAGGATTCGTGCATGGTTGGCTATCAACCAATCCATTCCTAATACTACATCGAATCCTGCTAAATTCATTGGTAACAAATTTGCAGAAAACTTATGGCCTAATAATTCTATTTTTCCTTCTTGCCAGATTTTATCTATTTTCACAGAATTTCCTTCTGCGGTTTCTACTGTGAAGATTTGCCTAAGAGTGGTTAATGGTAACTTAAGATCTTGGCAAAATAAAGTATTTATAAAACTTTGGTTCGCACCAGAGTCAAATAATACTTTTGCAAAGACGTTGTGAACTAAGAACGTACCAGCTATCAC
This sequence comes from Helianthus annuus, assembly GCF_002127325.2. Classification (NCBI taxonomy): domain Eukaryota; kingdom Viridiplantae; phylum Streptophyta; class Magnoliopsida; order Asterales; family Asteraceae; genus Helianthus; species Helianthus annuus. The sequence goes on from NC_035434.2 coordinate 111,901,076, forward strand.
ATCGGGGATGAGTTCGGCCTCTTGAGTGGTCAGCTGGAATGCTCGCGCATTTCTCTTGGTTGTTCCTTCAGCTGGTTTGGCTTGGTTAACTACAGGTTTAGCTAACTTAGGACATTCAAATTGAAAGTGTCCCCTTTCTCTGCAATTATAACAAACTTTTGTTTTCTTCCTGCAGTCTTCTTCCCGATGTCCTTTCATTTTGCAAAAATTGCAAACCATGTTGCATTGTCCATAATGCTTCTTTTTGCAAATTTTGCAGAAAGGAGATAATGAGGATTGCCCGGTTCCTCTTTTCTTGGCATTACCCACACGAAATCCCTGGGTAATCTTTTGAGCTAATTCCTTCTTGCGATCTTCTTCTCTTGTGCGTACCAATTCATTCGTCAGGGTATTAGCTAATTCTACCGCATCGTCAATAGTACGAGGTCTCGCGGCTTTAACGATGTTTCGGATTTCACTAATTAACCCCCAGATGTAACGAGAGATAAGTACCGGTTCTGGCGAAGCCAGTGATGGCACTACCCTTGCGTATTCAAAGAATGTCGAAGTATATCCCCGAAAATCTACTCCTAGCATACGATGACTTAGGAACTTGTTTGCCATTTGTTCCTTCTCGTATTCGGGACAAAATTTTCTTTCAACAAGACTCTTAAATTCTTCCCAATTCATTGCATAGGCTACCCTTCTTCCTTTGGCCTGGAGGACCGTGTTCCACCATTCGAGTGCTCCTTCTTTGAACAGATTTGATGCATACATCACTTGATCCTCTGTGGCACATTTGCTTATTGCAATTACTGCCTCGGTTTTCTCTAACCAACGCAGTGTTGCAGTTGCCCCTTCGTTACCTGCAAATTCAGCGGGTTTGCAAGCAAGAAATTCTTTATAAGTGCAACCAGACGTTGCAGCTTTCATTCTTTTAGGGAGTGGGGCCTGTTGCGGATCATGATCGCCATGACTGCCGCCTCCATTTATGCTGTTACTGCCGTTATCCTCTGGAATACGTTTACTGGGAATTAATTGTGGTTCGGCAGGTTTCTGAACAGCAGCTACAATTTCTGGAATAGCATGAGCTATCCCTTGGGCGATAAAATGCTCGATATCTTGTCGAGTTATATATTGATCTTCTTGTTCTTGCTCAGATTGATTTACTTCATTAATTGGTTCATTGTTAGCGTTTTCCATCTGCTAATTGGTAAAATTATTAGTGTCTAACTTATCAATGACAAAATTCACATAGATAAGCACATAGATTATCAGAACATTCAAGTATAACCAAAATTGTCGATTTCTCGACTTTTACTTTGTTAGTATATTGTATATGCATCCATACACACCGTATTTTACAGAGTTTTATTGCCCATTTTACAGAATTTTAAGTTACTATCATACAATACGGATTTCTGTGGTTTAACTGACGGTTCTAGTAACGATGCTCCCTCTCATCGTACTTCCAAGTTAGATGCTCCCCCATTTCCCTGATCCTATTACCTGTACCTATCAGTTGTTCACCGAACTGACGGAGTTCAGCTAGGTTTTCATTACTCATGGGAGGATTTGGGAGTGGTTCTGGGTCAAATTGTGGAAGGAAGCTATAAGGACTGTTGACTATGTTTTGGAATTGCCAGTCATTGGTCCACCATTCCTCCATTTGGCCTAATGGTCTGGTATGAACTAGTGGGTCTGGAATAGCTGGTCCTAGGTTTAGTGGGAATTGAACTGTAGCCGGGTAAGAAAAGAGATTATCGTTGATAGGCTCTAAAACATCACAATTTTCCAGTAGGCGATCTATTTCGTCTTGGAACGTGAATTCCTCAGATTGTTTAGAGCTTTCGCCAATTTCTATTTGTGACATCTGTGCCTCCAAGACCATCGAACAAATACCAAACCAATGAAATTTTGTGTTTCATACTTGGAAATTTTATAAATATGTGTATCGTTTGCACATATCAATTCTCGTTCGATTTCAAGCTCTAAATCGCTTTCTGGAAAGTTATACGCAAACTGGTGTGTAAACGCAGTCAGTTTAAGGCGACAAACACTCCGGAATAGTGAAATAGGCTTAACATACCTTAAATAACCTTCAAATAACTTAGAAATAAGTTTTGGATGGTTTGGTGTGTCGAAAACAAGTTTATTCGATCGCAGGGACTATTTGTGTCAAACTGCGAAACTATACCGATTCGTATGGTGTCGAACAGTCCGGAACTTGATCATAAGTTAAACATACCATATATAACCTAAAAATGGCTTAGAAATAAGCTTTGATAGGTTCGGTGTGCGAAAACATGCTTATATGATCTTACAGGGACTAAAAGTGTCAAAAACGGCGTAAGTTTGCATTTTCGCGCATATCTTACGTTCTGGACACATCTGGACATCCAAAAATTTTGTACACACTAAAATATTTTTATTTTAGTAATCGCCATGCAAAAATTCCATTCGTCGCTTAATTTTGGTTCGTTTTCGCATCCGTTTGAATTTCGTCGTAAATAACCGAACAACGCGATCGTACGACCAAACGAGCTGACATCCGTGATGTTTTCGAGCATATTTCAGGTCCCCTATGCTTTAACTTCATTTTGGAGCCTTGAAATGAGGTTAACGGGGTTTAAACGCATCGAAAAAGGCTTTAAACGCGTGCAGGGACCATTTCTGCCATTTTGTGAAACTTTGCTGTATCAGGCACACCGTAGCGTAGCGCGAGCCCTAAGGCCTATGCCGTCGCGCTACGCGAGTGCCTCATCTGGGCAGAAAGTTCATTTTCAGCATCTGTTTGCAAATTCAGGGGCTGTTTGTGCAATTTCTTTGTGTGGTGGGCAAGTTTGTGTGTTCACCAAGGCTTCTAATCAGCTTGTAACACATGTATGGCTAGGATTAATGCTTAATGACCAAGCAAAACACTTGTGATGATCCTATTAACTCACCACAAGTATAAATAGCCATCCAAACTTCTCATTTCATTGCTCATTCTCATTTCTCTTCTCTTCAATCTGCTTTGGAAGCTCTCTCAACTGATTTGGGACTTGTCTTCTTTGTAGAAAAGATAGCAAGGACTATTGTGAGTCTTCTTTTATTCTTTTTCTTGCTTTTTCCTTATGTAGTGCAGAAAGTCAAACAGTTTGGCCAACAGTTTGACTTTCGGTTTTGACCATCAATTGGTCAAGTCAAAGTTCAATTGAACTTTGACACGTGATTGTAATCACGATAGTTATAATCCTTCGTGATTATAACCGCTGATTACCACGTTATCTAGTTGTAGTGTCGAGTCAAAGTTTCGGTCAAAATGCGTTTTAGCACGCATTTTGCAACGGAACTACTTTAGGGTATCAAAACACTTTGTTTTGATACCAAATCAGTAGGTTAGACATGTTTTGACATGTCTAACTCGACACTATTAGTTTGTGCTTGTTTAGGGTCGTAAGATAAGCGGTCTAAACAACCGCTTATACTTCCGAACCCGACCCGTCTGGTCGATCTTTGGATCCGACCAAGCTTAGTTAGTGATCATAATTGCATAGGGAATAACCACTGAGGTTATACCTTATGATCACGTAGGATCGGTTAGTCATTTGCTAGTTAGCTTGTATGCCCATAGGAAATGACCAAAATGCCCTTTTGAAGCTAAAATCCGTAATTTGACTATGTGAACATATTTTTTACTTGTAATCTGATTTAGTAACATGTTTAGGGATAATTGGGCATGTAAGACTTGGCATAGCACATAGATTACCGTCCGAACATAGTTTTACGCTAACGACGCCTTATAGTAGCTTATGTTACCATAATGTGTCGAAACGGGTCAAAAGCACTTAGGTTGGCCTTTCAATCAGAATGTTGGGACTATTAAATCATACCATATGAGTTTAATTACTCATTTGATTTATAGAACCTCATTCTATCCTATCTCCCGATTTAGGTGTCGATTTATTTATCTAGCAATCCGATACTAGGTACCACTTGATTCCTTGATTGCCCGTGCATCGATAGTTCACAAAATCAAGGATACCCTACAATCTCAAGTGAGTACATAGTTCCTCTATTTTATTGTTTTCAATTGTTTTGGGGTGAAACATATGTGCAAAACGATTTTCAAGGTTTAAACGGGGATTTCAAAAACGATTAAGATGGTTTATACAAAACTAATAACGATTTCAATAAGGTGAACAAGACTTGTTGGTTGTTATTACATAACAAATGACATTCATTAGCTCTGATCAAGCCGACCAGTATTAGGTTATGGTACCATAGGATCTGACAAATCCCGTTATCAGACTACACCCATGGTTATGTGTGGGGGTTATGTAGGTAACGACCGAACCTGATGATTGTTAACTTACCCTTTGGTGGTTTGTTAATACGAAACGAGAAACGAGTTAAACGAGTCACGAAGGTTTGAATGTTGTTAACGAGACGACCAAAAGTATCTTTTTCACTATTAAAACGAATACGATTTTGGGACGAGATAACGATTTGAAACGAGATACACGATTTGAAACGAGATACACGATTTGAAACGAGATAAACGAATTAAACGATTGGTTTTGGGTAGTGATTAAATAATGGGACGGGTGTAGTATGATAGAATCATGGTAGATACGCCGCTGGTACTTCTTATATATAAGTGATTCTATCATATTACATTGCGTGTCATTATTTAGTTCACTTGGGAAAACGATTTGAAACGGTATCACACAACGAGGTTTTCAAAACGATATAAACCATACGAGTTTTATTAAACGAACTTTTACGAGATGTTTCCAAATTATTTTACTAAAACAAATATTTTTGGGTTAGGAGTCATGGCTACGAGATTTTATAAATTATAACCATCTTGATTTGAGTTGGTTAAACTATGTTGCAATACACTTTTCAAAACGAGGTTTGTATTTTGACTCTTGTAGTCTAACGAGGTATTGCAACAAATAAACAAGCCATGAACCCGATACTCCCACAAAACCTATGTGCTCGCTCAGCAATTTCTTTGCTGATTTTACTTTTTACATATGTTTCAGGTGATATTGCTTGATGATGCTTGCTAGGAAGTTTGTGTCACATAGGACCTGGACGAGGCCTTAGTGACTTAAAAACAGTCATAACAATATGTAGTTTGTTTGTTTTGATTTAAAGACAATGTACATTACATAATAATTCAATAAAACAAAACATTTGGTTACCATGGTTGTGAAACAATAATTCTGTTGCAACACTCCCCGACGTTTCCGCCACGGTTTGTTGTTTTAACGTGGTCGGGGTGTGACAGAAGAGTTGGTATCAGAGCCAATGGTTATAGGGAATTAGGTTATTAGCATTGCTTTGACCTAGACTATAACTTTAGGACCCTAACACAAGTTTACTTGTGTTTAGAAATTTTAAAACAATACCGTCACCTATCCTTAGGTGATAACCACAACAAGAACACAATAACGAATCCGCTTCGAAAATTAATCTTCTATCCTTAGATGATTGATTACTAGGTTTTGAACCTTCTATTATAAGGTTTTGAACCCTTCCAGTCTGACTCATCTTTGGCTTTGTGCCTTTCGAGTTTTCAAAATCTCGTCAAAGTTTGGGTTTAAATAATGTGAACACGTGCAAACTGGAAGAGTGAATGCCTGTACCCTGAGTTTTCTGTCTAAGGCTAGAGTGTTCGTACAAATCCGCATTATCGGACCAGTCACTCTTACCTGGGAACTCTTGGGGTGAGTGTTCACTTATAAGAGAGCATGTCTTCGGTGATACATTATTATGACCTATTTACTTTGATTTGTCACTGCGTGTCGTTTGTTTGTTCAAGGTAACGAACAAATGATCGCCTTCCTTGTGTGGTGTCGATATTTTCAATACCTCTTTTGTTCCTCCAATTGTCAACCTCACGCGTTTCCCATGTTTCCTTTTTAGACAATGCCTCCACGACGCAATACTCAACCCGATGCTCGAACTTATACTGCTGAGGAACTCGCAGCCCTTGTCTCTCAACAAATGGCTGCTGTGCTTCCAGGCATTGTGACCCAAATCCACGAGCTATACAATAACAATAATAACAACAACAATGCACCGTGTAATTTCAAGAATTTCAATTCTGCGAAGCCGCTTAAGTTTTCTGGGTCACAAGGAGCAACCGCACTCCTGCAATGGTTTGAGAGTATCGAGAGCACATTCAGACATGTGCAGTGTCCGAATGCGCGCAAAGTTGAGTTTGCTTCAAGCGTATTTGAAAAGCGAGCTCTTACATGGTGGAACGGAGTAATGCGTGATAGGGGTGCTGAAGTGGCACTAGCACAAACTTGGGATGAGCTCCGAGCTCTCATGATGAGAGAGTTCTGTCCCCGACACGAGATTCGAGTGTTGGAACGAGAATTTGACGATTTGAAACAAATCGGGGGAGAACATCGTGCTTATACGGATCGATTTGAGGAGCTTAGTTTGTTGTGTCCCACGATGGTTACCCCGTTGGATAAGGCAATTGAGAGGTATATCGATGGTTTACCCGACTCCATTCAGGACATCCTGACTGGCGTTAATCCTACTACCGTTCGTCAAGCGATCGAGTTGTCTGCTACCCTGACTGAATCTCAAGTCAGGAATGGTAAACTCACCCGCAAGGGTGATAAAAAGAAGTCAACCGATTCTGAAATGGGTAAGGGTGAAAAGCAGGATGAGGCATCAAAGAAGTCAAAGAAGCGCAAGGCTTCCCAAAACTTCGCTGTCACCAATCAGACTGCACAGAACCCTCAGAACCCACCGACTCAACCTCCTGCAAAGAAAGCATATGCTGGTACCGCACCTCACTGCACTCGATGTAATGGTCACCATGTTGCCCAACAGGCCTGTAAACAGTGTGCTACGTGTGGTAGGCTTGGGCATTTGGCCAATACTTGTCGTTTTGGTCAAAATCAGGCTGCCCAGGTTCCAGCACAAGCTCAAGGGAACGCTGCGAGATTCCCACCTGGTTCATGTTTCAATTGCGGAGAAATGGGTCATTTTCGCAACAATTGCCCGAGATTGGTAAATGCGAATCCGAATGTTAATCCAAATCCGAACGCGAACTTGAATGTAAATCCCGCTCGTGGACGAGTGTTTAACATCAACGAGGCGATCGATGATGCAGCTTTAAACAATTAGTATTTTGTATTTCTTCTGGTTGTTATCTTTTAAACATTTAACAGACAATGCGGTTGTTATATAAATAAAATTTGTGGTTTTATTTTAAACTACTGCAATTGCATGAATGTTTGAAGCAACCTTGTAATGTCAACACAAAGACAAACTGCTCGTGTGGTTCTGTCAATCCCATGATCACTTGTGATCTCCCCTAGAACCTTAAACGCTCATTTCTTTTAAAAACCCATTGTTATTCGAGAAAAGGATTCATCTGTCCGAGCTTTTTCACCTTGGGGAGCTCCTGCCCTCTTTGTGAAAAGGAAAGATGGATCTTTTTGTATGTGTATCTATTATCGTAAGCTTGATAAGCTTATCATCAAGAACCGAATTCCTATTAAGATCTTCCTATCTTCATGGTTAGACTCTTGGAAATATTTAAAGTGCCAAATGAAATCCACGGATTGGATTCCTGGCGTACTTTAAATACCCTGGTCCAAAGATAACAAATTAAAGGTCGAATTAATCAATTTTGCGATTTTGTGATTATGTGTTTATGTGTTCTCCTTTGTGTTTTGTGCGATCCGATTTGTTTTTGAAATCCTCATAGAATCTCCCATATCTTTATATGAGGGATTCATAGTAGGATATTCAGAGGTACTACCTTAAATCCTTAATGGGCTTCTACGTGGTAGTTAAGACCCTTGGATTATATAAGTGCCATTTCATATTTCGAAAAAGACCCCTTGAGTGGTCTAGTTAAAGATTGATTCAACATCTGGTCAGGAATGAAATGTGATATAGCTGGAAAGACTTTTAGGTAGTCTGTTTTAAAAGATCATTTATTGATCTACAGGACTCAATGATGGTCTGGTCACGCTCATCACAGGTTCATTCATTTGGTTCTTCCCTACACATTATCAAATACACTACGGGGACTATGAAAGGAATTACGTAATTATGGACGCGTACATAATTATGAAATTCAGTGCACAGAAACCACAGTAAGATTTATCATGTGTAAGAACTGATAGTGGCAACAATGACGGAATGTGAACGATGTAATGAGGTACGGTGGACGCACCAATGACACTTCATATACTTGTATATAAGTGTCCCTCTTACATTGCAAGCATAATGTTATTAAAGTTACTAGAAGTTCAAGAACCCAACCAGTATTGTCTTATCCTTCCGACCTCATGTTTCGAGCTCTCACAAGTTTCCTCTGATTAAATTTCGGGACGAAATTTCCTGAAGTAGGGGAGACTGTGACATCCGTGCCTCCAAGACCATCGAACAAATACCAAACCAATGAAATTTTGTGTTTCATACTTGGAAATTTTATAAATATGTGTATCGTTTGCACATATCAATTCTCGTTCGATTTCAAGCTCTAAATCGCTTTCTGGAAAGTTATACGCAAACTGGTGTGTAAACGCAGTCAGTTTAAGGCGACAAACACTCCGGAATAGTGAAATAGGCTTAACATACCTTAAATAACCTTCAAATAACTTAGAAATAAGTTTTGGATGGTTTGGTGTGTCGAAAACAAGTTTATTCGATCGCAGGGACTATTTGTGTCAAACTGCGAAACTATACCGATTCGTATGGTGTCGAACAGTCCGGAACTTGATCATAAGTTAAACATACCATATATAACCTAAAAATGGCTTAGAAATAAGCTTTGATAGGTTCGGTGTGCGAAAACATGCTTATATGATCTTACAGGGACTAAAAGTGTCAAAAACGGCGTAAGTTTGCATTTTCGCGCATATCTTACGTTCTGGACACATCTGGACATCCAAAAATTTTGTACACACTAAAATATTTTTATTTTAGTAATCGCCATGCAAAAATTCCATTCGTCGCTTAATTTTGGTTCGTTTTCGCATCCGTTTGAATTTCGTCGTAAATAACCGAACAACGCGATCGTACGACCAAACGAGCTGACATCCGTGATGTTTTCGAGCATATTTCAGGTCCCCTATGCTTTAACTTCATTTTGGAGCCTTGAAATGAGGTTAACGGGGTTTAAACGCATCGAAAAAGGCTTTAAACGCGTGCAGGGACCATTTCTGCCATTTTGTGAAACTTTGCTGTATCAGGCACACCGTAGCGTAGCGCGAGCCCTAAGGCCTATGCCGTCGCGCTACGCGAGTGCCTCATCTGGGCAGAAAGTTCATTTTCAGCATCTGTTTGCAAATTCAGGGGCTGTTTGTGCAATTTCTTTGTGTGGTGGGCAAGTTTGTGTGTTCACCAAGGCTTCTAATCAGCTTGTAACACATGTATGGCTAGGATTAATGCTTAATGACCAAGCAAAACACTTGTGATGATCCTATTAACTCACCACAAGTATAAATAGCCATCCAAACTTCTCATTTCATTGCTCATTCTCATTTCTCTTCTCTTCAATCTGCTTTGGAAGCTCTCTCAACTGATTTGGGACTTGTCTTCTTTGTAGAAAAGATAGCAAGGACTATTGTGAGTCTTCTTTTATTCTTTTTCTTGCTTTTTCCTTATGTAGTGCAGAAAGTCAAACAGTTTGACTTTCGGTTTTGACCATCAATTGGTCAAGTCAAAGTTCAATTGAACTTTGACACGTGATTGTAATCACGATAGTTATAATCCTTCGTGATTATAACCGCTGATTACCACGTTATCTAGTTGTAGTGTCGAGTCAAAGTTTCGGTCAAAATGCGTTTTAGCACGCATTTTGCAACGGAACTACTTTAGGGTATCAAAACACTTTGTTTTGATACCAAATCAGTAGGTTAGACATGTTTTGACATGTCTAACTCGACACTATTAGTTTGTTCTTGTTTAGGGTCGTAAGATAAGTGGTCTAAACAACCGCTTATACTTCCGAACCCGACCCGTCTGGTCGATCTTTGGATCCGACCAAGCTTAGTTAGTGATCATAATTGCATAGGGAATAACCACTGAGGTTATACCTTATGATCACGTAGGATCGGTTAGTCATTTGCTAGTTAGCTTGTATGCCCATAGGAAATGACCAAAATGCCCTTTTGAAGCTAAAATCCGTAATTTGACTATGTGAACATATTTTTGACTTGTAATCTGATTTAGTAACATGTTTAGGGATAATTGGGCATGTAAGACTTGGCATAGCACATAGATTACCGTCCGAACATAGTTTTACGCTAACGACGCCTTATAGTAGCTTATGTTACCATAATGTGTCGAAACGGGTCAAAAGCACTTAGGTTGGCCTTTCAATCAGAATGTTGGGACTATTAAATCATACCATATGAGTTTAATTACTCATTTGTTTTATAGAACCTCATTCTATCCTATCTCCCGATTTAGGTGTCGATTTATTTATCTAGCAATCCGATACTAGGTACCACTTGATTCCTTGATTGCCCGTGCATCGATAGTTCACAAAATCAAGGATACCCTACAATCTCAAGTGAGTACATAGTTCCTCTATTTTATTGTTTTCAATTGTTTTGGGGTGAAACATATGTGCAAAACGATTTTCAAGGTTTAAACGATGATTTCAAAAACGATTAAGATGGTTTATACAAAACTAATAACGATTTCAATAAGGTGAACAAGACTTGTTGGTTGTTATTACATAACAAATGACATTCATTAGCTCTGATCAAGCCGACCAGTATTAGGTTATGGTACCATAGGATCTGACAAATCCCGTTATCAGACTACACCCATGGTTATGTGTGGGGGTTATGTAGGTAACGACCGAACCTGATGATTGTTAACTTACCCTTTGGTGGTTTGTTAATACGAAACGAGAAACGAGTTAAACGAGTCACGAAGGTTTGAATGTTGTTAACGAGACGACCAAAAGTATCTTTTTCACTATTAAAACGAATACGATTTTGGGACGAGATAACGATTTGAAACGAGATACACGATTTGAAACGAGATACACGATTTGAAACGAGATAAACGAATTAAACGATTGGTTTTGGGTAGTGATTAAATAATGGGACGGGTGTAGTATGATAGAATCATGGTAGATACGCCGCTGGTACTTCTTATATATAAGTGATTCTATCATATTACATTGCGTGTCATTATTTAGTTCACTTGGGAAAACGATTTGAAACGGTATCACACAACGAGGTTTTCAAAACGATATAAACCATACGAGTTTTATTAAACGAACTTTTACGAGATGTTTCCAAATTATTTTACTAAAACAAATGTTTTTGGGTTAGGAGTCATGGCTACGAGATTTTATAAATTATAACCATCTTGATTTGAGTTGGTTAAACTATGTTGCAATACACTTTTCAAAACGAGGTTTGTATTTTGACTCTTGTAGTCTAACGAGGTATTGCAACAAATAAACAAGCCATGAACCCGATACTCCCACAAAACCTATGTGCTCGCTCAGCAATTTCTTTGCTGACTTTACTTTTTACATATGTTTCAGGTGATATTGCTTGATGATGCTTGCTAGGAAGTTTGTGTCACATAGGACCTGGACGAGGCCTTAGTGACTTAAAAACAGTCATAACAATATGTAGTTTGTTTGTTTTGATTTAAAGACAATGTACATTACATAATAATTCAATAAAACAAAACATTTGGTTACCATGGTTGTGAAACAATAATTCTGTTGCAACACTCCCCGACGTTTCCGCCACGGTTTGTTGTTTTAACGTGGTCGGGGTGTGACACTATTCCCTTTTGTTTCAGATCTATTCCTATTTCCTTTTCGGGTGGTTTTGGACTTCCTCCAGTTTCTATTTCCTTTCCCTTGCTCATGATCACAGGATTTTCTATTTTAGGGAGTCTCCTAGTGGCAGGTTTCCTACGGCGTACTTTCCTCCACCCTACGTATCTTCTCTTCTTTTTAGGTTTGGCTTTTTCCAGCGGTGGAGCTTTGAATTCCACAGGTTCTTCTATGTCAGCAATGTAACCAGTAAAGTCGTGAGAGACTTCGATAGGCACTGGATATAAGTTGAGATTCTGGAAGGCTTCCGACATCTCATTCATGCTGCATAGCATATATGCAAAATGCAATGTTAAAACTTTGGAACAAAGTTTAACAAACAAACACTGAAGTTTTATTGCATATTTCTTTTTGTACAGAAATAACTGAAATAAACACACTGGGATTTTATTTATTTACGGGATTGTGATTTCTCTTACTAGACCCAAATTATCGGATATTTAGAGATTAGTATTTTCTGCTACAGTAGCTAGCATATAGAGATTTGCCCATTTCCCGTCTATTTTATTTTCCCAAGGTGTACTATTATCCAATTCTTGGACTTCTGGGTTAAACCTAACTCTCTTGGTTCGGGGTTTCTTTTTCTCCTGACTCTTTTTAAGTATTGAATCCCTTTTCTCTGGGGAAAGAGGATTCTCATAGTTTGCTTTGCGGACAAAGATTCCTTCTTCTAGGTTTACTGGGTTTCTAGAAGAAGATGCCACATCTAGTTTGTGGTAGATAGCAGACAGCTTTTGCTTACCCATACTGTCACTAAAATAACCAGTTAATACAACATATAATCACCGAATAATAATTAGTAAAATTAAGCATTTGGACAAAATACTTAATTTAGGCTTAATCAGTGGCTCGATCAGTGGCTCAATTTAATTATTAGCTCTGATACCACCTTCTGTCGCGGCCCCCGACCCACCCTGGACGGAGTCGGGGCCCGCGATGCAGATTTCAGTGGTACCCGTGGTATTTAATTTATGCGACAGCGGAAGTCTTTTTACAACAGGATCTTTTCACCGGAAAATGCTCGTTTAATATATTACACAAAGTTTTAAGGGATAAATCCCATAATTTACAATAAGTTGATTTCACACAGAAATCTTTATTTTTCAAAACACGTTTTATTGGTTTATTTACACTGAGCCACTTCTCTGAGTTTGATAGTGCTTTACTGCACTTTTCCTGGATCACACAGATCACCTGAAACATGTTTGAAAAAGGTTTTGTCAGCGGGGAAATACTGAGTGAATCATTCTGTTTTCTAAAACGACCCGTTAGTTATAATTTGAGGTATTGTAATACTTACTCACAAACTGTGAGAAAATAATTTTAAAAAGAAGAATGACTCACATTGCAGATTAACGAGCAATAGATATAAGCCTACTGATTAGCCTTGATTACACCTAGTTTAACACAATGCACACACAGACAGGTTAGTAACTAATACAGCAGTTACGTCAATTCACGAGATTAAACCCTCACAACGATTAATCAGTGCAATACTCGATAATTCAGTCGGATTCACAACGAATAACAGAGCATAGTCCGAATTCGCACAGCACTCAAATATTCAAGTCGAAATCACGACGAATAATCAAAGTACAAGCTCAATTGAGCAGCACCCGGACTATCGTTGGATAGTTATAATCGATCGGACGTTGAATCGTAATAGCGATCGAGTTATTACCCTGATTGTGGCAGCACCTCGTGATTAGTGTGTGTGTGTTGGACTGTTTCTGTGATAACTTGATCTACGTAACTCGATTTTACGTCGTTCCAAAGACAGAATTCAAGTCCCAATGCCTAGTATTTATACGTGAAATTGGCATCTCCCGCGTGTCGCGGAAGATGACAGGGATTCTTCCGCTACTCGCCTGGGAAACCCATCTAGCCTAGAGTAGCCTTGGTGTGGGTATAGGCCTGCTGAGTCGACGTTCACCGAAACTTAGCTCCCACATAAAAGTGATTAAGATATTACCAACTAGGGTTTATCCCCCCCCTAAGTTTTAGGGGCCCTGATCCTGATTCTGATTGTTATGAAAATTTTAGGGTTTATGCAGAATCACGTGGGTTTTTCAATTAGGGTTTATGCAGAATCACGTGGGTTTTTCAATTAGGGTTTCCTTATGACCTAATTACCATCCTAATTATGGATTTTAGTGACAGTTGTTACAGGAAATAGGAGCATGGGGCGAACAATTGACACCAAAAGAACGCAAGTATATGAGTGATATTGGTATTAGATAGATGAAAGTTGCATGTTAAAGATGAAGTCTCGTCATGGATAATCGGACGTAATGCGTTTGTGAGTTGTTTAAAGCTTGTATTAGGTCCAAGAGGTCTGTAAAACACTGAATTTCTCATGGCACGTTTTACGAAAGTTTGGTAATATGGTGAAAACACTTATATATAGGAAGTACCAGCGGCGTATCCACCGTGTTTTGACCATGTTACATCCGTTTCGTCTTCGGTGTCATGTCACGTTCCGTGCATTACCATACGCAGTAGCACACTCTATGGTTCTCATACGCCTATCACTATAATCCCGTGTGCACCCATGATTATTTTGATCGTCGCATGATCCGCATAGCTTGTACTAGTTGTGTATGAATCAGGGTATACAAAAAAATTAGAATGTGCACGTACAAGGATATAGTATATAAGCAAGTCCATGCTTAAGTATGTGTGGGACCCACGTAAGCGAATCCCTCGGATTCCGCTCGCGTACGGGTACGAATGTATGAATCATGAGTATAAGCAAAATTATGAGCATAAGTATAAGTTTAAGTATGAATATACACGTAAGTATGGGTATCAACGTAAAACGTACGAGTAGTATGAGTATACGTGTAAGCATGAAATGTATAAATATAAGTATAAGCCTAAACGCATGAGTACAAGTATGAATACGATTATAAGTATAAGCATAAAATGTATTGTTATGAATATGAGTGGGAGTGTGAGTACAAATACTAATGATTATGTATATAGTATTAATTGAAACATAACAAAGTTAAGTATGTAAAAGTGCTCAAAAGGTTGAGCATGTAAATACGAACGATATAAGTGAAATTGTCGCGATGAAGCGACAAAACGTGTATGATGATATGCATGTATAGTTGTTTAAACGAAACGTTGAGTTTATTGAATCAAATTTAGATTGAGCTTGGTTTAAAAGGTAGAATATAGTTTGCATATGTAAGAGGATATAAAGTACTTATTGGTCATGCATATCGTATTTTGTAATGAATGGAAATGCTACCTTTGTTTTAAAAGAGTGTACGAAATCCGAAGATGGTCGGCTCCCATGAAGTCTTCTTGCCCACGTGTTTTGGAAAATAGGTGTAGGAAAAGGTCTTCGAAAAAGTAAGTTCGTTTCATCAAAACAAGAAATTTTGGAGTTTTTGTGAATACGTTGATCCTTGGAAAAGGGGTTTATCAAAGGTCTTAGTGTTCATTTTAAAGGGTTGTGACAAATGGTTCGTTGATGTTGGAAATATTCTTTGGTAAAACGATCTCATAATATCTATAAGATCCTATAAGTAATTGAGAAAGGTTGGTTTGGTTTCAATTAAGAATGGAAGTCTCTAGTATGACGATATAATGTGAGCAAGTTTTAGTGATTAAGTCGAATATGAAGTTCATGGGCAAGAGTTTCGTTGGATCGATTTAACTGATAGGTAGCATTTCGTAAGGTTTTGGAGTTCGAGTAATAAAACGTTTTAAGACATGATTAAGAATCTCGTGTATATGAGTTGAGTGAAAATAGGTTGTAGAATAAGATGTACGTTTGATAAAACAATGTATTTTGAAATCGGTATGAGTGGGTATTTTGAATAATGATAAACAATTTAGGTATAAAATATGATCGAGTTTGCATAATAAGATATTTTGAAGAGACGTTTTGGTAACGATCACCTAGGTAAGGGAATCACCCCTAACTCGTTGGTGAGGTCGTTTTTAAGAAAAGGGGAGTGGAGTTAATCGTCAAGGTAAGGAAATCACTCCAATCTCGATGATACCTCTCCACTAGTTGTTACAAGGAATATGAATTTAAATTATATGAAAATCATGCATATATAAATGTATCGAAAAGGTTTGATATGTTGTGCGTGTGAAAAGAGAAATCAAAGGTAAACTCGAGGTTGAAAGATTGAACAATAGAAACACATGTTTGACCAAAGTTTGGAGTGTTCCAAAATGGAACTTTGACTAACCAAAGTGGTCGAAAAGTCTTTTGAATTTGAGGAGCATGCTTTGGCCTAATAGGTAAAATACTCTCGCCGACAAGTCGGTTAACGGTATTTACCCTTCCGGTTACTACATGTCCCAAATCAATCGAAATTTCGAGACTTGGCGGGATTTATGAAAAAAAAAATGCCAAGGAGTGGAACTAGTCGACAAGGTGCGGGTTTCACCCCTAACTTGACGATTTCGTATCCTAAGTGTGGTTGGTACTCGTCGGGTCAAAATTTAATTTCGACGTGTTGACGAGGGTCCACTAGAATTTGAAATTTGAGATTTACCATTAAGATGTGGATTTCACTCCTAGCTTAATGGCGATATCTCGTGTAAAAAAAAAAGAATAGGTAGATTGAGAGTCGTTCACCAAATTGTGGGTTTCACGCCTATTTTGGTGAATTCGTCTCATTTGTACAATATGAGTGTTGTCGGATTTAGAATAATCGAGTAAAATGCATGAGGGAAGTGTATGTCGAAGGAGATACACAAACAAGTGTAAACACATAGGAAAGCATATCAAGAATGGTACTTAAATAATGAAATGATAAAACAAGTATTAACACAGAGAGAAATATGTCAAGAATAACACATAAAGAATCGAACAACGAAACAAGTGTTAACACATAATAAAACAAGCATTAATGCGTAAGAACAATATGTCAAATATTACACACGAGTAACATACATGTTTAAAAGAGCATGGATAAGTAACAAATAAAGTATCATGTAGTAGCCCAAGCAAAGCATACGAATAAGGCTCTAAAACTATAGACTAGGTGAAAGCATTCCTACTTTTCCTAATTCCCTATAGTTATGGCTCTGATACCAATCTGTCACACCCCAACCAATGGCGGAAACATCGGGATGAGACGAAGTGTGAAGATTGCTCGAGACATCATAACGCTAATAATTGTGACAAGTATTTAAATAATCATTTCATTTCATTTCTAAAGAATCAAGTACAAGGTTTTGAAACAAAGTACAACAACATGAATAATAAAATGATACAATACAAATAAAATTCTTTCTAAGTGGGTATCTAAGCATCCTACTAGATTCCATGCATCGTCAACATCCACCTGTAACATGTTAAAATAAAGTTCAATGCAAAAGCAAAGGCGAGTATACAAGTTTGATACGTACATAGCAAAAGATAAGTTTTGAACAATTCCTCATAGCAAGCATGTGATTCAAGATAAGCCTTTAAATATGGTATGTGTCTAACATATCAAACCAAGGAAACGCAATATGCTCATGACATAACCGAGATAAAGGGGCGGGTCGTTAATCCTATAGCGCTACATATGTCACGGTTTGGCTCGTACGAAGTTAATGATAAATTCAACACATAAGATAAGTCCAAGTTTAAAGCATCAAGCCATCACGTATACAAGCATGTTGTAGGAGTGTTCATGTGTTTAAGCAAAATGTTCATGTGTAAGTTTGTTGATAGATAAACATGTTACACCCCAAAAGTGGTAAAAGTAAAAAGGGGGAAATACGAGTATACTCACAAAGTTTGCATATGTTTTCCGACTATCCAATGTGACAAAGTTGACGAGGTTGGAAGGTTGAATGCGTAAAGGTTTAAGTTCAAGCATGTTTAGAGTCGAGATTCGGAATGAAAGTGACATGAAAATATTATATCAAAATATTCATCTTCACACATAACACTTGTATGACACTTGGTAACCACAAGGGTTATAACGATTTCATGAGTTGAACACCCATAAGAATCATAACAAGGTTTAGGTCCTTAGATGATAACCTACTACTTTGACAAATGAATATGATTTCAACATCAAAGATTCGAGTGTACCTAGATAGTATTTAGGTTGTATAATATACACATGTTATTAAGTCCAAATGTTCAAGTATTCAAGTAAGAGGTAGAAGATTACATCTTCATTTAGGTACCTCAAGTTGAGTCATGGGTGTCATGGATGGGGTAGGAAGACAAGGCTTCCATTTAGGTACCCCTTTGATGTTCACCACTACACTTGATGTAAAAACAACCAAGGAGGGTCATGAACTAAGGTCATTACATGTATGTAAAGTAAACTAACTAATAGAAATCATCAAATCATGTGAGGATTGTATGTTTGGACAACCCAAGTTGTTCCATAATCACTCATATCAAAGACTATGTTTGACATGATTTGTGGGTTGAAACCCTAGACAAAACACCAAGTTTATAAGGTTTAATCCTCTGATTTCAAATGTCTCAACCTTGTTTTTAAGCTTAACCAACCATGGGATAAGTTGTAAGCATTAGGACATAGGCATGAGATGTGTTAGACACAAGTTGCATAGGTTTAAACAAGTTTTGAAGAACATAAAAATCAAACAGAAAGTTTATGGACTATTTCGAGGCATTTCCAGGTCTGATTTCTCCAAGGAGAAGTCTAGGAATCGAACCCCATGATTATCCAAGCAAGTAGGAAAAAGAATCAAGTGAATCGGATAAGAATTGAGTGAGTTATGCTCATTTTCGTGAAGGGGTGTCAATCTGCTCGAACCCTTGCTTTCAGCTACGGTTTGGAGGATGTTTTGAGAGTTTTTAGTGTTGCAAAAGTGGTAGGGAGGCTGGTTATAAGTGGTATTTATAGGGGGAAGGATTAGGGTTTCAATGGGTTGGGCTTTGGAAGTGTTTAGAAGGGGTTACACCTTGAAACTAGCCCACAAAACCCAACTATATGGGGCTGAATTTTGCTGAATTGGGGCTGCCATATTTCTTTATTTTTTTTTATTTTTAAAACATTATAATGAGTAATTTTGTTAATTAAGTTGTGTAATAATATGCAACAATGTTTCCCCTAACTTGTAACAAGGTGAGATATGAAATAAAACATGATTTAACTAGGTAAAAAGTGTAATGTACAAGTATGTAACATGTTTGTAAGTGACAAGTATATGTCACATATTAGATGATTAACCGTTGTATAAATAAGCATATTATTAGGGGTTTTTAGGTATCAACAATATAAGGACAAGCATGGACATGCATCGTGAATAAGTATCGTATAAGTATGAATTACAAATAAGGATTCGATGTACAATGAATTCGAACGTATGAACATGTATGAATATGTAGATGGTGAATTTAAAGAAATACGAATTTTATTTATGATCCAAGTCTCGGATTTACAATGATTACAAGGAAAGAACGATTACAAGAATACAAAGTTTCCAAAAATAGTTTTACAAACGATGGTTTCTAAATATTGAAAGTATGAAAACGCGGGGCGTTACACATAAACTCTACAAGAATGAGCTATGAATTAGCCACCTGGCAAAAAAATGGTTCTCACTCTCTGATCTTGAAGTTGTTCTCATAAGTCTAAACATTGGCTCGTGCCAGTAAAAGGCCGAAATCCACATGGATTTCATAACAAACATATTATCAATCCATTTATTTTGTGTAAGACCGAACTCAATCATTACCAACTTCCACGGTCTCTCAGATACTTCTAGCTGATGGAATCAGTCCATACAATATCGCACATCTTCCTTTTAAACTCTTCATTGTTGCACAACTCGTGTCCAACCTACACCGATAAATGGTTTTCATATCGGCATGTAACGGATATATAGTGTAAAAAAATACTAATGAAACACAATATAACATAGTTTACCTTATCTGCCACTTTTTTCATTATGTGCCACATGCACAATCTGTGTCTGCTGATGGTAAAATCACCCTCGATAGCCTGTTTCATCGCAGGGTCTTGGTCTGTCACTACGACCTTTGGCTGACGTCCAAATGAATCTACAAATGAATTGAGAAGCCATTTATAAGAGTCAATGTTCTCCGCTACCAACAACGCAGCTCCAAGGGTTACATTTCGATCGTGGTTGTCAATCCCAGTGAATAGAACAAACACCATCTTATACCTGAAATTCAATATAATTCATGATTTAGTAAACGTGCGAAATAGACAGTATAACATGCGAAATAGACATTATAAACATGCGAAATAGACATTATAACATGCGATATACTCAACACCTAACTTTCAATGTATATTAACATGCGATATTCCCATTTTACATAATCATAAAACATGCGAAAACATTAAAAAACATTAATGTAACACTTACTTGTTTGTTTTGAAAGTAGCATCAAACGATATCACATCCCCGAACTCAATAAAGTAACGCTTGCATAACCCATCGGCCTAGAACAAACCAGTTAACCGTTTGTCCTCATCAATAGAATATTCAAATGAAAAATCAACTAAATATTCTTTTTTGTCAGTCAGCCTATTGATCACCATGTCAGCGTCATATTCTCCTATATAGCTATTAATTCGATTTTTAAAGTTTTTGCAATCATCGATCGTGGTGCCAACATTCTCGAAACTACCGTATCGTTTCCTCATTATATGAAAAGCTTTGACAGTGCCAAGTTTTATAGTGCCTACTTCCCATATCATTTCCTCCTGGACTTTTGAAAATTGCCTGTAGGTTGGCAGCATATGAATATCGTGTGGACATACAAACTTGCGATTATGGCCATCAACAAATTTCTTGACTGTATATGATCTACCATACACCAAACAAATCATAAGTTGAGCTTTGCACCCAGTTCTAATGGTCCCTATGTTTCTCGATTTGAATGGCTTTTTTGACTTCAAATAAGCATCATCAATAAACAATGGCTTATGTCCCTCTTTAGAACAAACAAAATACTTAGTTTTGGTTATACACTGTGTACTTCACCACCTTTGCGAGTAGAAAACCCAGCTAACTTAGCATATGTATGGTAAAACACGTATGCTTGTTTGAGAAAACTAAATTGCGTTCCAACCATAGGTGTAGTTGATGCTTCAACATCCGGAATATAAAGCCTTTCATCTACATAATCAAATAAAAAAGAGACAACACAAGCAATTTATCGGACTCATAACATGCGATATATTGAAAACTCCAAAATTTCATCATAAGAACGTGCGAATTGCTGGACTCATAACATGCGAAATTGACCATTTTGATAATATGTTTTACACATGCGATTTATGATATCATAACATGTGAAATCAACATTTAGAATTAACATCGCATGCGAATTGTCAGACTCGTAACATGCGAACTTAAACACATTGCTTTCATATCAATTATCCTCCAATAAACATTCAAAACCTTCTAATCAGTTATAATCATACAAAATCATTAAAATGATTACAGAAAAACATCTGCGAACAATCTAAACATCTGAATTAACAAAACTTACCATTCGAAAACTCATTTACACGACTTATATTTGCATTTGCGTTTACAGAATTAGGATTTATAACTTCATCAATCGTAACTCTCTGATAAGCAGATAATTGAACCTGATCACCGACCGAACGAGCGTCTTCAAACTCAACATTTGTGTTTTGTCCAGTACTGCTCTGTGGATCCATTGAAAACAACAATCGATTCAAACCCTAAAACAGAAAAACGAAACTGCAATGTATTGTTTGAGAATTATGAAAATTTGAAACTGATACGAATTATAATTACCGGGATTGTGGTGTAACGAACTTCTCGCTGATTGAATGAATTCTCGGATTTAACCTTATGAAAGAAAAATGAACCACGACACGTGTATGGCCATGGATATAGCGTACGTAATCTATGATAAGGGTATTTGTATCCTACACTTCCTCTCTCTCTCTCTATAAATATATATATATATATAGTTTTTCAATACTTTTATTATTTTATTATTATAATAATAATTATTATTACAAAATATGCTCTATGAGATCCGGTCGAAGGACATTGCGAGTTTTTGTGCAACACAGTTCTTTGAATATTATCATCTACTTAGCCTCTTTATCATTTGAAGGATCATTTATATATAGGGCATACCGTTGCACCTTCATCATTCATGATCATGTTATGCAATATAGTGCAAAAATGCATTATCTTTCTAATTTTGGACGGATCCATTACCCGTGTAGGGAGTCGAACTATAGCCTACCAAGGGTTTTTTTTGTTCAAACTTGAACCTTATCCACTGGAAATTTTCTCCGAGACTAATGCATACAATCAGTGCTACATAACATTTGAGGAAATTAATGTTTAGTTCCATGTGCTACGCAAATATTCTCTTCCATACAATTGAATAACACCTTCGTAAAATTACTTAAGACTTCCACGTGAGGTTCTTTCGGACATATTCAATTACACATTACAACAATCAGAAGGATTCACGTATGCTAGTTGATGTATAACCGATGTGCACTTCTACAATGACGTAAAACTCTTCTTCCAACTATTACATTACACTACACTACACTACACTACACTACACTACACTATATTAATAATACAAGCCAATGTTTAATATTATAATAATAGTTATTACATTATATTACATTACATTACATTTTAAATTAATAATACATGCCAATGAATAGTAATTTTAATATATATATATATATATATAGTTTGTTTCAATATTTTTATTATTTTAATATTGTAATAATAATTATTTTCTTTAGTTGAATACATATTCAAATTTTTCTTGACTTTAATGATTTTTTATTTTGTATCACGGGTTAGGATAAACTTGGTGTCAATCATTATCGAAGATACCGATACAGTCATGTTTGGTATCGGTGCATGAAGGTAAAACCGGCAGCAACCTGGTACAGAAAATGGCAAAAGTCGGTACTGAATTGATATTGAAAATCTTTTAGTTCGGGAAATTCGGTACTGCTACCCGGTACCATTTGCGCATCCCTGATCATGAGTACCGTACGAACCACAACGGTATAGTATAACTTTTTTTGTTGATTTTCTTCAACTTTTAATGATTTCTTTTTTTTAAGTTTCAGGGGTAGGGATAAGCTTGGTGCTAACCGATACTGAATCGGTACTGGTACCGAAAATACTTGTTACGGTACCGGTATATGAAAGTAAAAACCGGTAGTGAACTGGTATCATGAACGCCAAAAGTGCTTACTGAATTGGTACTTAAAATATTTCGGTTCGGGAAATTCGGTACCGATACCCAGTACCATTTACTCATCTCTCTGATCATGGGTTTCATACGAACAACATTATTACCGTTAAACTTTTTTTGTTGATTTTCTTTCAGTTATCTTTTAGTGTTTTCTCTAGATTTTCTTTTTATTCTTGTCAGCGGTTTCGTGCGCAACGCGCTCGTAGTGATTTCAAAACACATGGAAACACGGACTAAATAACAAAAGGCGACGGTGATAAACCTAGCATATGTAAAGAAGAAAAACATTTGTATTGATAATCATGTTGTTAGGATCTGAGTTTGGATTGATTGTGATTTGTGTTTGAATTAAGATGAATTGATGAATGAGTTGTGCGCAGAAATTAAATGGAAAGAAACTTTTCACAATCAAACAGAAGAAATGCTTTCAAACATACATTTTCAACAAAGAATCAAATGCTTAAATTTATTTCAAACTTTGATTACAATTGCATGTATGCTTTGCAAACTCCCCCTCAGCCCGAGCTCAGTATTTGTTCGTGCAGGAAGATGATTGTGAAAGAGCTAAACAGAACAGTACAGAGCACTGTTCTATTTATAGGCACTAGCAAACCACTGAGCATCTAAGCTGACGTCACCAAGAAAGTGACATCTAACCTCCTAACAAACTCTTAACAATTGACCTATACAAACACTGCTATACTAACTACTGATGTTACAGTTCATTACATAAAGTAAACATAAACAGCTACTGCATCCTTCCACTGCTGTGAACCCAGCAGTACTTGTCATGATCAACGGTGCATGAAATAAGGCAGTAGATTGAGCAGCAGAGCTTTAGTTCTTCAACAGTCTTTGACTTGATCAGCAGTTATAGGTCAGCAGTTTGTATGATCAGCGGATAGGAGGTCAGCAGATGTTGAAACCACTTTCAAGGGAGAGATTTGCATGCATAACATCTGCTTATTCTGGATCCACTACTCTGATCCAGTTTTGGCTTTTATTATCTGTTCCTTTGGCAGGGTTCAAACCCAACAATCTCCCCTTGGAACAGATAATGCCAAAACTCTCCATTATTGTAGATCTTTATTGCCTCATCAGCAGTTCCCTTATTTGCCCTTTGAGTTGTAATTCAAAGGTTAAGGCATCTGTATCATCTTCATCCCTGCTAAGTGGAAGATCAAGGAGATCCTGCAAATCTTCAAGACTCTGGCCAAGAGCTTGTTCCCTTGTTAATTTCTTCACTTCTCCACTAGACTTGAACACTGTCAGTATGTGGGTCTGTTTATCAGTTTTCCATTTTAGTACTTTTGAGCCTGGTAGGTTTCTTGGTAGATTTTTATTGGATGAGGAATTTGGTGATGCTGGCCTATTCATGACTGGCAGAGCAGTACTTGCAAATTGTTCCAATTCAGGATCTTCTTTCATCATTAACCTAATGCCCTCTTTTACAAGGTCATTACCAGCAATTAGATCTTGAACTGTTTTAGCACCCAACTGGTTTTGACTCCTTCTTTTGTGGATGGCAGCACCAGCTGGAGCAGTGGTTCTTTTGGCTTGCAGCTTTGGTGGTCTTTTTGTGACCTCTGCTTTGGAGTAGTCAGGCTTTTGTGGAGTTGTTGGATCTTTCTTCCTAAGTTCCTCCAACCTTTTATAGGTGGCCCTGACCCTAGCTTCTCCCCACTTTGACACACAATTCTTTGACCCATAATCAGCTGCTACCAGCTCCTCTTTCATTCTCTTCAACTCTAAGGCCTTGTCAGCTTCAAATTGTTTGAATTTTTCAAGAGGAGTCTGCTTGACCTTATTTTTGATCATTTCATGAATCCTAGCTACTTCTTTTTCAAGCTCAGGATTGGTCCAGTTTTTGTACATGTGTGTTCTCCCCCTTGTATTTCTTGTAGGTCATGATGTTTTCAATGTAGTCTTTTTCTCAAGGACTCATCTGCCCTTTCAGAGATTTGCTGACATACATTTTTGGCAAATTGCTCCATAGATCTGACCTGTGTGAGTAGAAACTGATAGTTTTGCTAAAATTCTCTATCAAATTTCCCTTGTTTATTTTTTATTGAGATATCCTCTGCTTGCTTGGCCTTGATTTTCAAATATTCTTCAATATTATTTGGCCTGGGATATCCTTCAATCGATGGCAAACTCCTTTTAGCAGGGTCATCCCATAATAGAAAGATTTGATTTCTTCCCTAACTGCTATGAGTTCCAAAGGAAATACAACACCTACAGGAGGTAATGGCTTTTGGATTTGAGCTGAAGAGAGAGAAATGGGTTTTGAAATTGTGACACGTGCTAGGGATTTTGAAACTGTTGGTGGTGATGGAGAATCATCATCTGATATGATAATCCTTCTCCTTTTTATTTTAGGAGAGGCAGATGATGTTTTGGGTGGAACAGTGGAGGTGGTTTGAGTGGCAGTGGTTTGAGACTGACTAGCAGTTGTTGAAACAACTGGTGTTTCAACCACTATTGTCATTATAGCAGATGTTGTAACATCTGTTGTCTTCTGCTTTTTGGTAGGAGGTGATGGTGGTTGTGGCAAGGCAGTGGTAGTGGTGTGTGTTGAAGTAGTGTGTGTTGAAATGAGAGCAGTTGTTGAAACAACTGAAGTACCAGCAGATGTTGATACAGCATAAGTTTTAGCAACTGTTTGGGTGGAGGTTTGATGTTAGTGGCTTTTGGATGGTGGTTTTGAAGTATGCTTTGGAAGACTGGATGGTGTGGACTTGGGTTTCCTTACTTTTCTAGTAAGATTTCTTTTTGGTACAGGATTTTGAACATCCTTTACACCAGAACAACCTTGCGCATTCAGCTCCATGAAAGCTCTCTTCTCCTCATTCCACCTTGACAAATCCTTTGCCGCTCTATCCCTTTTTACACTTATGACACCATCATCAAGTGCATTATGGGTAACATCAACCTTCTTGCTACCATCTGGCAAGGGAATGTTTCTGAGCATTGCATCCTTTTCTGGATCAAGATACAACCCATTATCAATCCCTTTCTTTATCCACTCTTTAATTTTCTCCCCCTTTTTGGGATTATCTAGGGGGAGTTCATCAATAAAAAGAACTGTCGGAGGAGCAGTGCCAGTGGTTGTCAACAGATGGGCCTTGATAGCCTTGATGTCATCTTTTGTATCCTTGAACCTAGACTCCATTGTATTTATCAGCTCTTGAACATGTTTTTCATGTTGCTGTACAGCCAGTTGATGTTGTTGTTGGAGAAAAGGTTGAAAAAGGTTCCAGAGCTCATTTGTAATGTCTGCTGGTGGAGGAGCAGGTGCTTGAGGTGGAACAGCAGTGGATTGTACCATTTGAACTGTCAACAACTGTTGCAACATTTCTTTGATATCTGCAACAGAGGTATCCAGTTTTTCAACTCTTTCCGTCAATTCCTGGTACTTTAAACCATCACCCAACTTAATAGGATCATCTGATTTCCCACTAGCAGTGGTTTTATCAGAGGTTGAGGTATGGAGTATACTCCTAACATCAACAACTGATGCCCTTTTTTCTTGGTACTGGGGTCTTCTTCCTTCAACACTTGATAATCTTTTGATGGAACCAGTGGTTAAAACAAACTCACTAGCAGATAACAGAGGTCTTGTGGAAGGAATTGCCTCCAAGGAAGTCTTATTGATGTAACCACTGTCCAAGTGTAAACCTGTAGGTTCAACACTTGTAGTGGCTGCTTCACTTGGATTACCACCAAGAGTTACTTGTAACTTGTCACACCCCGACCACGTAGAATATACAAAACGTGGCGGAAACGTCGGGGAGTGTTGGGACAGAATCAATTGTTTCAAATCCATGGCAATTGAAGTTCCGTTTTATTGATCAAACAAGAAAGTTTACATTGTTTAAACAAGAACCAAAAAGTACATAACATAAATTAACTAGTTCTTGTCTCGTTTTAAGTCACTAAGGCACAGGTCCGCCTAAGTATGTCTTGATAAGTCCTATGCATCATTTCCTGAAAACACATGTGAAAATAGGTACGTCAGCATAAAAATGCCTGTGAGATACATTGGTTTTGTGAAAACGGAATTCATGACTTATGTTTGAGAAAATGTTTAGTAACAGTCAGTCATGAACTTTGTAATTTGCTTTGTCTTGTAAATCGTTTGAAAAACGGTAAGATCAAATGATATGTATAGATAAGTGCAAGGTTAAACGAATAACCAAGTAAAATGAGTTGAATAAGATAAGTTGTTTGTGAAAATAATGTCTTGTGAAGAATATGTTATTTATGTAAAATGTAATGTGTCTAAACTGAAATGACTTAGATAACGCCACGATATGGAATATTATACAAACATTTATATATAGGAAGTACCAGCGGCGTATCCACCATGTTTGTATCATATTACACACGCCACGTTACTTAAATCATTTACCCAAACCAATCCACCATGTAAATTGTTCATGTGTAAACCAAATGTCAAGTGTTATTGTAAACCATGTCAAATGTTTATGTTCAAATGTAGACCACCACTGTGTATGTCAATGTCAACGTGTTTATGTTCAATGTAAATCATGTAATGTGCATCCCAAAATGTATCATGTATGGTAAGCGAAATGTATCAACTTAAACCATATGCACAAAACAAGTCGTTGAAGTAAAACGTGGTTTAAATCAACGTTTATGTTCTGCGGAAAATGCATGCTCTATTGATATTAACATTTATGCGGTATTGTAAACTATGCATACATCCAAGCCTTGAGACTGTGGCGATAAACCCTTAAACAAATTAAAGGTTTATCTACGTTATGTATATCGAATTCGGTCATTCCTTCCAGTCCTATCAAACCCAGGACTTCAGAAATGGGAGTTGTCAATTCCTATGGTACCACTACCTAGTAACGAACGACGTAGCTAATGTTAATGAATGTATTGTCCCATGTTAAACAAACCAAATGTCATAACAAAATGAAGGCATGTGATGTAAACAATTGTACTAAGTATGCTAAGTAAACATACGAAGCAGAAATGTTCATGTAAATCAATGTGTCCATATGCTGAGTAAACATATGCAACTGAAATGTTCATGTAAATCGATGTGTCCATATGCTGAGTAAACATATGCAACAGAAATGTTCATGTAAATCAATGCACTAAGTACGCACACAATGGGCATACATAGCATAAAATGTAATGAAATCGTGTACTATAATGTACTAACAACATAGCAGGCATATGATGTGAAAACATGGAAAGCATGAATGTAACAGATAGGCACATGTGTTTCACCCCAAAACAGTTTGGAAAACAGTAAAAGATGGGGTTCTATGTACTCACCTGAGATTGCTTTGAGTTCCTTGTATAATAACCAGATAATGCTAAAAATCACGGAATATCAACGGCACCTAATAGGTAGCTTATGTTAATATACCGGACCAAATCGGAAGGATCGGACAGTACGCGGGTTTGAAAACCAAACGAGTATGGAGACTCGTGTAATATGGTTTAACAAAGCCTACATACTAAAATGAAACTTAACCTAAGTGCTTACGGTCCATCACGACCTGTTTAGGTAGCTTACGCTGCCCTAACGCGTCGTTCGCGTAGAACGCGTTCGGAACGCCTAACATCGTGACCACAAGGTATAACCTCGGAAGGTTATAGCTCTGGTCACCTAATGTGTTTGGTCGGATCCTAAAGATCGACCAAATGGGTCGGGTTCGAAAGTATAAGCGATGGTTTAGATCGCTTACCTTACGACCCTATATAAGCACTATACTAAACGTGACGAGCTAAGCATGTTAGAACATGCTTAACTAAGTTTAGAAAACAGGTTTGACATCAAAACAAACGGCTTTGATGCCCACGAGTAGTTTGGTTACAAAATATGCAAGAATGCACATTTTGGCCGAAACTACGACTCGTCAATGAACCTAGATAACGTGGTGATCAGTAGGTATGGTCACCATGGACCATGACCATCGTGATCACGCTCACGTTATGAAGTTCCATGAACTTCGCATCGACCATAAGCTGGTCAATGCAGAAAGTCAACAAAACGTTGACTTTCGGACTCGAAAAGCGAATAAAAGAGCGAAAGAAGA
The DNA here is from genome assembly GCF_002127325.2 of Helianthus annuus. NCBI lineage: Eukaryota > Viridiplantae > Streptophyta > Magnoliopsida > Asterales > Asteraceae > Helianthus > Helianthus annuus. Next base: position 111,930,174 of record NC_035434.2, read on the forward strand.
CTTACGGAGGGTCCCCGAGTGCTAATCTAGATCAAATAGCTCAGGTATGAAACAATGGTTTCAACTTAGAGCTTCAAGATCAGATTGTTGTGATTTTTACACAAAAGGGGGGGGGTATTTATAGGAAAAGTGGAACCGTTAGGATCGTTTTATCGAATATCGTGCCTTGATCTCGTGCGTACATGTGTCCAATGGTTAAATTCACTGAACTTGGCTCTTGGCCCTTCATTGGGTGAAAAGGCATCGCCCCTTGATCGAACGAAAGGCCAGATTTTGCATTAAATGCAAAATCTTTCTGTCAGACATCCTCACGCGGCCCGCGTGAAAGTGTGTGCAGATCTTACGCGGGTCGCCTGGCCCCGTCTGATCTGCACCACTTGCAGAATTTACATATTTGGCCCCTGTTACGTTTTTAAGCTATTTCCAGCCCTTTTAAGACCTGTAAAACCATCTTTAAGGCCCTAAAATGATGCCTAAACATTGTGGACATGAAACATGCCCAAAAATGTTCCGGATGTTGGCTCGTTTGGCCGTATGATCGCGATGTTCGCTTAATTACGACGGAATGTGCATAAGCGCGAAAGACGATCCAAATGACGCGACGAATGGATTTTTCTCATGCCACACACTAAGGCATAATATAAGGATGCTTACATAAATTTTTGGATGTCCGGATGTATTCAGAACGTAAGTTATGCGCAAAAGTGCAAACTTGTGCACTTTTTGACACTTTTAGTCCCTGAATGACCCAAAAGTTTATTTTAGCATACCAAACCCCTCAAAGCCTATTTCTAAGCTATGTAAAGGATATTTATGGTATGTTTAACTTATGGACATGTTCCGGAATGTTCGTTACAGTTCAAATTGGCATACTTTTACAGTTTGTCAAGTTTAGTCCCTGTAAGCGAATTATTTTGTTTTTGCCATACCAAAGCCTTTAAAACTTATTTCTAAGTTATGTAAAGGTTATTTAAGGTATGTTGAGTATATGTTGATGTTCCGGACTATTTGTCGCATTAAACTGAGTACGTTTACGCACCAGTTTGCGTATAATGCTCCAGAAAGCGATGTAGAGTTTGAAATTGAACGAAAGTCAAAACATGAAAAATGTAAAACACAATCAAACAATCATTGGGATAAAATAACATTGTTTTATTGATAATTGAACTGTTCATAATGATTACAAGCACAAATGTTACATAACTCAAGGGGTGTAACCTCCTCAGGTTGTATTGGTGGGTTAGCAAAGATTGATACATCAGGCCCAGTCTCATGTTGAGGTATATTATCATGAACAGGTGATTGAGAAGGATTGGTTTGTGCCAGGTTCAAATCAATTGCATCCAACAGTAGTTTGGTGTTTGGGGGAATTGGGGATGTGAGTTTGGGTGTAGAAAGAGGATTTGCCCCTGGTATTGGGCTGTGGGTGTTGGAAACAAGTGCTTCTAGAGCATCATGATGTGGTGACCCTTGTTGTACAACCTGTTCTTTTTGTGAAGAGACAGGAGGAGTTTCAGCTAAGGTTTGAGATATTTTTACCAACTGCTGTGAGGAAGTAACAGCAGTGGTTTGATGTGACTTTTGTGTTGTCATAGGCAGTTGCTCTGGTATCTCATCCTCCAAAGGTGCCTTTTTGATAGGTTTGGGGGGGGTTGAGTTTTCTTTTTCTGTGGCTTTTTGGTGATTTTAGGTGTGGGTTTCAAGGCAGTTGTTTTGCTACCTTGATCACCTTGAGCAGTGGGCTCAGCAGCAGATACCTGAGGAGCAGTGTTTGCTGCTAAATTCTGCTCAGGCACCTCTGCTTGTGTTTTGCAAGGTGTTGACATTCTTGTAAAAGTTTCAGCAGTTAAGCTGTGCATTTGTAGAGATTCACCTTGGTTTATTGCAGCAATATCATCCTTACTGAATTTTTTCTCAAAATAATAACTTAGAAATCTTAGAAACAGTAAGAATGATTTTGTTTCAACATTTTTAACCAAATCATTGAAGATTACCAGGGAATAATTAAAGTTTTCTTCTTGAAGAATAGCATATCCCAGGTTTTGAATCTTCAATGGTATTTCATTAAAAGAAGTGGTTTTATTTGAAACACACAGGAAGAGGGTATGGATTAAAAATCTTGTTGCAAGAGGGAAGAAACCTTTTTGTAAGGTATCCCTCTTCATCATTGTGTCCGCATACCCTCTCTCAATGAAGTCAATTTTTAACTCGTTTTTAGGGAAAGAATCTTTACCTTCCTGATCATCGAGCTGAAAGATCTCTGATATGGATTGCGGTGTGATGTTGACAATTTTACCCTTTAGAGAAGAGATAATGGTAGTGACAGTTTCACCTTGTTTTTCAAGGGTTGCATTCTTCCAGAACTCTCTTTGGGTCGTCAAGTAAATTGGTGCATCGGCGGTTAACAAAGTTTCGTACTTTTTTGCATTAAGCATATCAAGGATGGAATCAAAGGTATCGGTGGTGCCGGGCTTTGTGAGAAGACCCAGAAGATTATGAGAAATTTTGTGTGGAATTTCGGTGGGTGTAGCCTTTTGAGAGGCAGCTTTTGAAGATGTTTTTGCGGAAGCCTTTGATTTGGTCATCTTTTTTAAGAAGACGATTGAAGAAATTTTTGGAGAAATTTGATGAAATGTGAAGAAACTGCTTTGAGAAGAGAATTTTTGTGAATTCAATTCGACAGTAAAACCCTGTTTGGGGCTTGAAAGAGGGTTTTATGGAGAAAAAGTGAAGGCTGACGTGGCAGCGGTTACAAAAGGTCTGACCACTATATACTGTCCACGTACCATCCCCTGATGAAGTGAAGGACAATACTTTTGTGAAAGTTACTGAAGAAAGCAGTGGTTGTAACGGTACGGAAGGCAGTGGATGATTTTTGCTATCAGTGGATAGCTCATCAGTGGATACAACACTGCTTTTGAACAACAGTGTTAATCAAAGAAATGAGAGAACAGAGGATGGCTTTTAGCAGTGGACAGTCTTTTGAAGTAGAACAGACTTTTGAACTCATCAGTGGTTATGGCAGACTTTTAAGGATTTTAATGAGAAATTCATTTTTTGCTATTTTTAAGGACGGATTTTTGATTTTCTGGAAACATTTTAATGCTTTTATTCATAGAAAACAGGATTTTGCCTGTTATTCCATGTTTAGCATGCCAATCCTAGAGATCAAGCTTTCAAAGGTGGATGTGTCTAATGCTTTGGTTAGCACATCTGCCAGCTGATCCTTAGTTGGAACATGATGCAGAGAAATCAAACCTTTTTCATAGCAATCCCTCACAAAGTGATGTCTGATGTCGATATGTTTGGTGGCTGACTGAGAAACTGGATTTTTGATGATATTTTCTGCTGCCTGGCTATCCAACATGAGTGGTGTCTTCAAGGCAGTGATACCAAAATCCAACAACTGATTATGAAGCCAGAGCAGTTGGGCTGTACAGCTTGCAGCAGCTATATATTCTGCCTCAGCAGCGGATGTGGAAACAGCTGCTTGCTTTTTGCTTTGCCAAGACACTAAGCAATTGCCTAGGAATTGGCACCCTCCTGAAGTGGACTTCCTTGTCTTGTCACATCCAGCAAAGTCACTATCTGAGAAACCTGAAAGCTCAATTTTACCATAGCTGGATACCAGATACCAAGTGTGGGAGCACCTTTTAGGTATCTGAATATCCTTTTTACAGCAATAAGTGGACTTCCTTGTCTTGTCACATCCAGCAAAGTCACTATCTGAGAAACCTGAAAGCTCAATTTTACCATAGCTGGATACCAGATACCAAGTGTGGGAGCACCTTTTAGGTATCTGAATATCCTTTTTACAGCAATAAGGTTTGACTTTCTAGGGGCTGACTGGGATCTTGCACAGACACATGTTGCAAACATGATATCTGGTCTAGATGCAGTTAGGTACAATAAAGGCCCAATCATGCTTCTATATAAGGTCTGATCAACCAAATCATCCTTTTCATCAGACATGACTAATTTATTGGTTGCAATGGGTGTACTGCATAGCTTACAATCATCCATATCAAATTTCTTTAAAAGTTCTTTGGCATATTTGCCTTGACGGATGAAAGTGCCATTTTGCACCTGCCTTACTTGGAGACCAAGAAAGCACTGGAGTTCACCCATTGCACTCATTTCAAACTCAGTTGTCATGAGTTGCCTGAACTCTTCACACATTTTATTACATGTGCTTCCAAAAATGATGTCATCCATATAAATTTAGACAATTATCAAATCCTTCCCTCTCCATTTTAAAAACAGTGTTTTGTCAATTCTGCCTCTGGTGAAACCAATGGAAAGTAGAAAGGTGGAAAGAGTTTCATACCAGGCCCTTGGTGCTTGTTTCAGGCCATACAAAGCTTTATTCAGCTTGTAGACATGATCTAGATTAAATGGATCCTCAAAACCTGGAGGTTGACAAACATAAACCTCCTCTTGAATCTTACCATAGAGGAATGCACATTTGATATCCATTTGATACACCTTGATGTTGTGGTTGACAGCAAAGGCCAGAAAGAGTCTGATAGCTTCAAGTCTTCCTACAGGGGCAAATGTTTCATCATAGTCAATGCCCTCTTCTTGTCTGTAACCTTGAACCACAAGCCTGGCTTTATTCTTGACAACAATACCCCTTTCATAAGTTTTGTTTTTGAAGACCCACTTTGTGCCAATAGGACTTACATTCTCTGGCAGTGGTACAAGCTCCCATACTTGTTATTGTTAGGATCTGAGTTTGGATTGATTGTGATTTGTGTTTGAATTTAGATGAACAAATGAATGAGTAGTGCAGCGGAATTTAAATGGAAGCAAACTTTTCACAATCAAACAGAAGAAATGCTTTCAATCATACATTTTCAATACTGAATCAAATGATTAAATTTAATTTTAAACTCCGATTACAATGTATGTATGATATGCAAACTCCCCCTCAGCCCGAGCTCAGTGTTTGTTCGTGCAGAAAGAAGATGGTGAGTCAGTTTAACAGAACAGTACAGAGTACTGTTCTATTTATAGGCACTTGCAAACCACTAAGCATCTAAGTTGACGTCACCATGAAAGTGACATCTAACCTCCTAACAAACTCTAACCTCTGATCTATACAAAACACTGCTATGCTAACTACTGATGTTACAATTCAATACATAAAGTAAACATAAACTGCTGCTGCATCCTTCCACTGCTGTGAACCCAGCACTACTTGTCATGATCAGCAGTGCTTGAACCATGGCAGTAGATTGAGCAGGAGAGCTTTAGTTCTTCAGTCAGACTTTGACTTGATCAGTAGTTGTAGGTCAGCAGTTTGCATGATCAGCAGATAGGAGGTCAGCAGATGTTGAAACCACTTTCAAGGGGAGAGACTTGCAATCAAACATCTGTTTATTCTGGATCTACTACCCTGATCCAGTTTTGGCTTTTATTATCTGTTCCTTTGGCAGGGTTCAATCCCAACAATCTCCCCCTGGAACAGATAATGCCAAAACTCTTCATTATTGTACATCTTTATTGCCTCAACAACAGTTCCCTTATTTGCCCTTTGAATTGCAATTCAAAAGTTAAGGCATTTGTATCATCATCATCCCTGCTAAGTGGAAGATCAAGGAGATCCTGCAAATCTTCAAGACTCAGGCCAAGAGCTTGTTCCCTTGTTAGTTTCTTCACTTCACCATCAGACTTGAACATAGTCAATACGTAGGTCTGTTTATCAGTTTTCCACTTTAGTACTTTTGAGCCTGATGGGTTTCTTGGGAGATTTTTATTTGTTGAGCAGTTTGGTGATGTTGGCCTATTCATGACTGACTGAGCAGTACTTGCAGATTGGTCCAACTCAAGAGCTTCTTTAATCATTTTTGTATGCCTTCTTTCACAAGGTCATCTCCAGCAATTAACTCTTGAATTGTTTCAGCATCCAACTGTTTTTGACTCCTTCTTTTATAGGTAGCAGCACCAGTAGGAGCAGTGGTTCTTTTGGCTTGCAGCTTTGGTGGCCTTTTTGAGACCTCTGCTTTGGAGTAGTCATGCTTTTGTGGAGCTGTCGGGTCTTTCTTCCTAAGTTCCTCCAACCTTTTATATGTGGCCATGACCCTAGCTTCTCCCCACTTTGACACAGAATTCCTTGACCCATATTCAGCAACTATCAGCTCCTCTTTCATTCTCTTCAACTCTAAGGCTTTATCAGCCTCAAACTGCTTAAATTTTTCAGGGGGAGTTTGCTGGACATTATCTTTGATCATTTCATGAATCCTGGCTACTTCCTTTTCAAGCTCAGGAATGGACCAGTTTTTGTACATGTGTTTCTCCCCCTTGTATTTCTTGTAGGTCATGATATTTTCAATGTAGTCTTTTCTTAGGGACTCATCTGCCCTTTCTGAAATTTGTTGACTAGCATTTTTGGCAAATTGTTCCATTGATCTGACCTGTGTAAGAAGAAACTGATAGTTTTGCTAAAACTCCCTATCAGATTTCCCTTGTTTGTTTTTGTTAGCGATATCCTCTTCTTGCTTGGCTTTGATTTCCAAATATTCTTCAATGTTGTTTGGCCTGGGATATCCTCTAACTGAAGGCAAGCTCCTTTTGGCAGGGTTATCCTCATAGTAGAAAGATTTGATTTCATCTCTAACTGCTATGAGTTCTAAAGGAAACACAACACCTGCAGGAGGTAATGGCTTTTGAATTTGAGTTGAAGAGAGAGGAATGGGTTTTGAAACTGTGACAAGTGTTTGGGATTTTGAAGCTGTTGGTGGTGGTGATGGAGAATCATCATCTGATATGATAATCCTTCTTCTTTTTATTTTAGGAGAGGCAGATGATGTTTTGGGTGGAACAGTGGAGGTGATTTGAGTGGCAGTGGTTTGTGACTGACTAACAGTTGTTGAAACAACTGGTGTTTCAACCACTATTGTCATTACAGCAGATGTTGTAACATCTGCGGTCTTCTGCTTTAAGGCAGGAACTGATGGTGGAGACATTTTTGTTGGTGGTGGTAAGGCAGTGGTAGTGGTGTGTGTTGAAGTGGTGTGTGTTGTAGTGGGAGCAGTTGTTGTAACAACTGAGGTACCAGCAGATGTTGATACAACAGGAGTCTCAGCAACTGTTTGGATGGAGGTTTGATGTTGGTGGCTTTTGGATGGTGATTTTGGAGTATGCTTTGGAAGACTGGATGGTGTGGAATTGGGTTTCCTTACTTTTTTAGTAAGATTTCTTTTTGGAACAGGATTTTGATCATCCTTTTCACCAGAACAACCCTGCGCATTCAGCTTCATGAAAGCTCTTTTCTCCTCATTCCACCTTGACAAATCCTTTGCCGCTCTATCCCTTTTTACACTTATGACAACATCATCAAGTGCATTCTGGGTAACATCAACCTTCTTACTACCATCTGGCAAGGGAATTTCTCTAAGCATTGCATCTTTTTCTGTATCAAGATATAGCCCATTATCAATCCCTTTCTTTATCCACTCCTTAATTTTCTCCCCCTTTTTGGCATTATCTGAGGGGATTTCATCAATGAAATGAATTGTAGGAGGAGCAGTGCCAGTGGTTGTCAACAGATGGGCCTTGATAGCCTTGATGTCATCGTTTGTATCCTTGAACCTAGACTCCATTGTATTTTTGAGCTCTTGAACATGTTTTTCATGCTGCTGCTCAGCCATCTGGTGTTGTTGGTGGAGAAATGGTTGAAACAGATTCCAGAGCTCATTTGTAACATCTGCTGGTGGTGGAGCAGGTGCTTGAGGTGGAACAACAGTGGATTGTACCATTTGAACTGTCAACAACTGATGCAGCATGTCTTTGATTTCTGCAACAGTGCTATCCAGTTTTTCAACTCTGTCCGTCAATTCCTGGTACTTTAAACCATCACCCAATTTAATGGGATCATCTGGTTTCCCACTAGCAGTGGTTTTATCAGATGTTGAGGTAGGGAGTGTACTCTAAACATCAACAACTGATGCCCCTTTTTCTTGGTACTGGGGTCTTCTTCCTTCAACACTTGATAATCTTTTAATGGCACCAGTGGTTAATACAAACTCACTAGCAGATAACAGAGGTGTTATGGAAGGAATTGTCTCCAAGGAAGTCTTATTGATGTAACCATTGTCCAAATGTAAACCTGTAGGTTCAACACTTGTAGTGGCTGCTTCACTTGGATTACCACCAAGAGTTACTTGTAACTCAAGGGGCGTAACCTCCTCAGGTTGTGTTGGTGGGTTAGCAAAGATTGATACATCAAGCCCAGTCTTTTGGTGAGGTGTATTCTCATGGACAGGTGATTGAGAAGGACTGGTTTGTGCCAGGTTCAGATCAATTGCATCCAACAATAGTTTGGTATTAGGGGGAATTGGGGATGTGAAGCTAGGTTTAGAAAGTGGAATTGCCCCGAGCATTGGGCTGTGGATGATGGAAACGAGTGCTTCCAGAGCATCAAGATATGGTGACCCTTGTTGTACAACCTGTTCTTTTTGTGAAGAGACAGGAGAAGTTTCGGCTAGGGTTTGAGATATTTTTACCAACTGCTGTGAGGAAGTAGCAGCAGTGGTTTGTTGTGACTTTTGTGCTGTCACAGGCAGTTGCTCTGGTATCTCATCCTCCAGAGTTGCCTTTTTGATGGGTTTGGGGGGTTTTTGATTTTTCTTTTTTTGTGGCTTTTTGGTGATTTTAGGTGTGGGTTTCAAGGCAGTTGTTTGGCTACCTTGATCACCTTGAGCAGTGGGCTCAGCAACAGATACCTGAGGAGCAGTGTTTGCTGCTAAAGTCTGCTCAGGCACCTCTGCTTGTGTTTTGCAAGGTGTTGACATTCTTGTAAATGTTTCAGCAGTTAAGCTGTGTATCTGAAAAGAGTCACCTTGATTTATTACCGCAATATCATCTTTACTGAATTTTTTCTCAAAGTAATAACTCAAAAATCTTGGAAACAGTAAAAATGATTTTGTTTCAACATTTTTAACCAAGTCATTGAAGATTACCTGGGAATAATTAAAGTTTTCTGCTTGAAGAATAGCATATCCCAAATTTTGAATCTTCAATGGTATTTCATTAAAAGAAGTGGTTTTATTTGAAACACACATGAGGAGGGTATGGAATAGAAATCGTGTTGCAGAAGGGAAGAAACCTTTTTGTAAGGTATCCCTCTTCATCATTGTGTCTGCATACCCTCGCTCAATGAAGTCAATTTTTAACTCGTTTTTAGGGAAAGAAAGTTTACCTTCCTGATCATCGAGCTGAAAGACTTCTGATATGGATTGCTGTGTGATTCGGACTGCTTTCTTCTGCAGAGTAGAGTTAATGGTTATGACATCTTCTCCTTGTTTTTCAAGGGTACAATTTTTCCAAAACTCTCTCTGAGTTTGCAGGTAAATGGGTGCATCAACGGTTAACAAAGTTTTGTACTTTGATGCTTCCGGGTTTTGTGAGGAGACCCAGAAGATTATGAGATGGTTTATGTGGGATTTCTGTGGAGGTAGCCTTTTGAGAGGCCCCTTTGGAAGATTTTGCGGATGATTTCGATTTTGTCATTTTGAAGATGAGAATCGAAGATGAGATTGTGGAAAAGTTGATGAAATGTGATGGAAACTGCTTTGAGAAGAGAACTTTTAGGAATTCAATTCGACAGTGAAACCCTGTTTGGGTTTTGAAAGGAGGTTTTATGGAGGAAAAGTGAATGCTGACGTGGCAGCGGTTACAAAAGGTCTGACCACTATGTACTGTCCGCATGCCATCCCCTGGTGAAATGAAGGACAGTACTTTTGAACAGTACATTTTGTGAAAACAACTGGTGAAGACGATAGTTGTAATGGTAATGGAGAACAGTGGATGCTTTTAACTATCAGTGGATAGCTCAGCAGTGGATACAACACTGATTTTGACCATCAGTGGTTATCAAAGGAAAATGAGAACAGGGGATGACTTTCAGCAGTGGACAGACTTTTGAGGTAGAACAGACTTTTGAACCCATCAATGGTTATGGCAGACTTTTAGGATTTTAATGAAAAATTCATTTTTAGCTATTTTTAAGGATGGATTTTTGATTTTCTGAAAACATTTTAATGCTTTTATTCATAGAAAAACAGGATTTTGCCTGTTATTCCATGTTTAGCATGCCAATCCTAGAGATCAAACTTTCAAAGGTGGATGTGTCTAATGCTTTGGTTAGCACATCTGCCAGCTGATCCTTAGTTGGAACATGATGCAGAGAAATCAAACCTTTTTCATAGCAATCCCTCACAAAGTGATGTCTGATGTCGATGTGTTTGGTGGTTGAATGGGAAACTGGATTTTTGATGATATTTTCTGCTGCCTGGCTGTCCGACATAAGTGGTGTCTTCAAGGCAGTGATACCAAAATCCAGTAACTGATTTTGAAGCTAGAGCAATTGGGTTGTACAGCTTGCAGCAACTATATATTCTGCCTCAACAGTGGATGTGGAAACTGCTGCTTGCTTTTTGCTTTGCCAAGACACTAAGCAGTTGCCTAGGAATTGGCACCCTCCTGAAGTGGACTTCCTTGTTTTATCACATCCAGCAAAGTCACTATCTGAGAAAGGTGAAAGCTCAATTTTACCATCAGCTGGATACCAGATACCAAGTGTGGGAGCACCTTTGAGGTATCTGAATATCCTTTTTACAGCAATAAGGTTTGACTTTCTAGGGGCTGATTGGGATCTTGCACAGACACATGTTGCAAACATGATATCTGGTCTAGATGTAGTTAGGTACAATAAGGACCCAATCATGCTTCTATATAAGGTCTGATCAACCAAATCATCCTTTTCTTCAGACATGACCAATTTATTGGTTGCAATGGGTGTACTACATGGCTTACAATCATCCATATCAAATTTCTTTAAAAGTTCTTTGGCATATTTGCCTTGATGGATGAAAGTACCATTTTGCAGCTTCCTTACTTGGAGACCAAGAAAGCACTGGAGTTCACCCATTGCACTCATTTCAAAATCAGCTGTCATGAGTTGCCTGAACTCTTCACACATTTTATTACTTGTGCTTCCAAAAATGATGTCATCCACATAAATTTGGACAATCATCAAATCCTTCCCTCTCCATTTTAAAAATAGTGTTTTATCATTCCTGCCTCTGGTGAAACCAATGGAAAGTAAAAAGGTGGAAAGAGTTTCATACCAGGCTCTTGGTGCTTGTTTCAAGCCGTACAAAGCTTTATTTAGCTTGTAGATATGATCTGGATTGAATGGATCCTCAAAACCTGGAGATTGACAAACATAAACCTCCTCTTGAATCTTACCATAGAGGAATGCACATTTAATATCCATTTGATACACCTTGATGTTGTGGTTGACAGCAAAGGCCAGAAAGAGTCTGATAGCTTCAAGTCGTGCTACAGGGGCAAATGTTTCATCAGAGTCAATACCCTCTTCTTGTCTGTAACCTTGAACCACAAGCCTGGCTTTATTCTTGACAACAATACCCCTTTCATCAGTTTTGTTTTTGAAGACCCACTTTGTGCCAATAAGACTTACATTCTCTGGCAGTGGTACAAGCTCCCATACTTGTTGTCTTCTGAACTGTTGGAGCTCCTCTTGCATGGCTTCTACCCAGCTGTTGTCTTTCAGTGCCTCTTGGTACTTGACTGGCTGATGGAGTGATAGAAAGCCATCAAAAAGACAAATGTTTTGGGATTGCTTTCTTGTAAGCACCCCTTCATTGATGTTGCCAATGATTTGATCTGGTGGATGAGATTTCAAAAAGATGAGCTCTCCTTGGTATGGAACAATGACATTGAGTGGTGAGGGCTGCAGATGTGTATCATTTGAGCTAACCACTGCTGGTGACTTTGATGACCCAGCAGTGGCTTCAAAAGGTGGTGGCATAGGGGGTAAAGGTGTGGACACCTACTGACTTTGATCCACTGTTTGAGGACTTTTGTCAACAGTGTTTGAAGAGGTGGAAGCAGTGGTTGAAGGGCTACTTTGGTCAACAACTGTTGAGGTAGTAGTGGTTGAGCTTTGACAACTGTTTTAAACAACTGATGCTCTCCCTATTGAAGCAGGCTTTTGAAGAATGATGATCTCATATCCATAGTCTAGTGATGAATCTTCTGATGGACCTGCACTGTTAGTCTTGACAGTAACATTTTCAAAAGTGAATTTTTCAAGATCAAACAATTCTGCAGGATTTGCAGGGATTTTCATTGATGAAAGTTCATTGAACTTTACATTCAAAGTCTCTTCCACTGCTTTGGTCCGTGTATTAAACACTTTGTAGGCCTTAGCAGTGGTTGAGTATCCCAGGTGGTATCCCATATCGATTTTGGCTGCAAACTTTGAGATAGAATCTTTTAAGTTTAGAATGAAACATGGGCAACCAAAAACTTTGAAATATGAGATTAATGGCTTTATTTTATACAGAATTTCATAAGCAGTCTTTTTGTGCCTAGGGTTGATCAAAACTCTGTTTTGGACATAGCAAGCAGTGTTTACTGCCTCTGCCCAAAAAGTTAATGGCAAACCTGAATCTGCAAGCATGGTTCTGGCAGCCTCAATCAATGTTCTGTTCTTTCTTTCAACAACCCCATTTTGCTCTGGTGTTCTAGGGATGCTGTACTGCCTTACAATCCCTTTCTTCACACAAAAGGCATCCAACTCCTTATTTTTGAATTCTGTGCCATAGTCACTCCTGAAGACTTTTACTGGAAGGTCAAATTGCTTTTCAACCTGTGTCACAAAGTCTTGCAAAATGCCTGCAGTCTCATCTTTTGAGTGTAAAAAGAAGGTCCATGTAAACCTAGAGAAGTCATCAACAATAACCAAGCAATATCTATTCTTTTTGAGACTCATGACTTGCACTGGGCCAAACAAATCCATATGCAGCATTTGCAAACACTGGGTTGTTATAGACTCTTCAATGGACTTGAAAGAGCTTTTATGCTGTTTTCCTTTTAAACAGGAAACACAGTGTTCAGGACATGAAAACATTTTTTGTGGTAAGCCTCTCATTAAGCCATTTTTTGAAATTTCATTGATTGTTTTGAGATTTGTTTGTCCCAGTCTTTTGTGCCATAGCTCTGTCTCTTTGTTAGAGGCAGCTGAGAATAGACAGGCATCAGCTCTGGGACACTCTCTTGACATATCAACAACATAAACATTGCCACTTCTTTGAGCAACAAGTTTAGTTGTGCCTTTCTTGATTATTGCTTCAATCTTACTAACCATTTCTGATCTGACAATCCTACAACAATCCTTTGTGAAGAATGATCCAAACCCTTTATCACTCATTTGAGACACACTCGGGAGGTTGAATTTTAGATTGTCTATAAGATTGACATTTTCAAATTTTACATTTCCAGACGTTACTGTACCAGACCCCAGAACTTTTCCTTTACTATTATTACCAAAGGATATATCACCCCCTCCATGAGTTTTAAAATCTTGAAGAAGGGCTTTACATCCTGTCATGTGCCTGGAGCCTCCACTATCTACATACCAAAGACTATCTAAGCATGCAGAAGCTCCCTGCACATGAAGTAAAAGGATTAGTTCATAAAAGTCTCCAAAGCCAACAGGGCTTTGGATGGGGTCTCAACAGTGTCTGGGATGGAGGCAGATGTATGGACAGTGGTTAGCAAAGGGGTTTGAACATTTTTGAGAATGTTTTTCTCTAACCACTGTTAGGAGTCTTGGCCAAGCACCTGTTGATAACCAAAAGGATGCCTGTTCACTCTTGGTTTAGAGGGCCTTTTGTAGGTCTCATAAACGTGTGGAATACTTTGGTATGATGCTTTTTCCTTGCCTTTTCTGAATTGATTGGCAGGGGGTGCATCAGTCACCTGTACATCTCTTTTGACAGATGTTTGGTTCAGCTGTTTTGTGACAGCAGTTTGGACAGGGACAAACAGTGGTTGTTTCTTAGTGAACTTGACAGATGATGTTGATGGACTCAAGGATGTTTTTGCAGTGTATTCATTCCTTTTTATGTCAAAGTTTTTGAGATACACACATCCTTGGGTTTTGTGATTATCTTTACCACAGATGGTGCAGCTTTCAGCAGGTAAAATGATGCTTGTTTTGTTTATATCATATGCTTTTAGATGAAAACAATCTTTTGTTAGATGATTCTTCTTTTCACAGAATTCACAAAACAAGTTTTTGATCTTTTCTCTTTTCTTCCTTTTCTCAGATTCCTTTGCAACAGAGTTTTGAACCTCTGTTGGGATATCTTTGATAGGAATGATTCTTGATTTTGGAGCTTTTACACCATCAGTAGTTGTGAAATCCATTGGTTTGAAATTTTCCAAGATATCACACTCATCAGACCATGTGGGTTTAAATTGGTATTTCTCAATTTCCTCAAAAGTTGAGGATCCCACAGATCTTTCCACAGTAATTTTGTTACCAAGTTTGTCGGTTATTTTAACCTCTTGGCCATTTTTGTTGGTTGAAATTTTCTCATTTGAACCTGCTTGTTCTCCAGCAGTGTTTTCAAGATCATCATATTTTCTATGTCCAATACCAAATTTAACATTGCTTTCAAGCTGTTTTGCAAGCATAACCTCATACCCTTTACAAGACTCCACCCATCTTTCACAGGTGATTTGGGTAGACTCCAACTCCTTTTTGCAAACTTGGTATTTTTCTACCATAGTTTGGAGTTGAGTTTTGGTTATGCTCTACTCTTCTTTAAAACTGATGATCTCTTTATCTTTTTCAATCAATTTGTTTCTAAGTTCTTTTAATGACTTTTCAAATTTGACTTCATCAGATATGACTTTATTCCTAAGGTTTTCATTTACCTCTTTGATGTTAGCAAATGCAATAATACATTTGTCTGAACACAGTTTTTCAAGAACTTGAGGTGATACCTTAGCAGCAGCCATCATGGCACAATCACATTGATGATCATTTTCTTCATCAGCTCCCCCTTCTTCTTCACTAGCTTTCTTCAAGTCTTCTTTCTCTTTGTCATCTTGTGACCAAAGGTCGGTCAGAGGTTCAATCAGGGTTTCTGAATTTTCTCCCAGCAGTAGTTCACCAGCAACTGCTGTAACCACTGCTTCAGCAACTTCATCCACTGTTTCAGCACCTAGCTGTTGTTGGTGCACTACATCTGTCGACTTCGTCTTGTATCGAGTCTTACATTGTATTGTATAGATTAGGGCGCGTGTTACGAGAAAACAGGAGATTGTATATGTCTTAGGAGAGGGTTTCGCTCATATGGTCATAGCTAGGGGTTTCGCTTATTTGGACCTGTAGAGGTTTCGCTTATGTGGTCATGTCCACAAGAGCGAAACCACCAGCACTATAAATAGGTGTTCATTCGAGCGAAACTATATCAATTGTCTTGTATTCCATGCCGAAGTGCTGCCGGTGTGAAGAACTGCGTGTAATCGAGTGTTAATCAATACAATTAGTAGTTTTAGTGAAGATTCAGCTGTTTCTACCTCCGTTTCTTGTTATTCCGCACCTGAAACGTAGTTGAACGCCTCTGAACGACTCAATCGGGTCAGAACACTTGTGCCCGAGGAACAGGGGCTTGAACATACTGAATTTGTGGAACAGTGGTTTGAACATAATGCACAGGCACAGGGGTTGCAACATAATGAGCAGTGTTAACATGTGCTGCAGGGGCATATTGGGTATAGTGCACAGTGTTTTGTTATTGTGGTCTAGGGTTTGAGCCAGGGTGAGTTATTATGGGACCAGTGGTTTGACTCCTGCATTCCTTAGCAAAATGACCTAGCCTATTACACTTGTAACACTTAATTTTTGACTTATCCAACCCAACCCTCAAATTTCCATGAAGCCCTGGAAATTTTCTCCCTGTTCTTTTATAGAACTTGCTTGTTCTAACACTAAGCAAAGCCAATTGATGCAAAATGTCCATCTCTTCTAAGTCAGTGGGATCAAAATGTTGCAAATCATTTAGTTCAAAGCATAAGTTATCTGACATCGTGTTTTCAGTATTTGCAGTGAAGGCATAATTTGTAGAGTGAGAATCAGTGTTGCTAAAATTACCCCCAGCATTTATGTCAATAAAGTGATCATAACTCTGATCCTTACTGCTGCTACCAGATTCTTCCTGACCAAACAGAGCTGTGCTGCCAAATGAATAGTCATCAGCAACTTTACCAGACTCTTGCAACTTCCTTTTCTGGTTTAACTCCCTTTCATAGGTCAGGAGTCTACCATGGAGTTGGGTCAGGGTCAGATCTTTGAACTCAGCTGAATTTCTGGTGACAAAAGCAATTGTGTCCCATTTTTCTTGCACTGATCTAAGAAACCTGCTATTTTGGGTTGCATTTGGAAATGTAACCTTAACAAGCCTTAGTTTGCTGATGAGACAACTGAAACGTTCAAATTGTTGGGTTAGTGACTCCCCTTTGATATGACAAAATGTTTCATATTGCTGATTCAAAATTTCCCTGTTGTTTTCAATAACCTCTTCCGTTCCCCGGAATTGTTCCTTCAAAGCATCCCACAATTCTTTGGCACTGTTACAATGTAACAGCCCAGCATAGATTTCGTTGGGTAGTGCAGAGGCTATGATGCTAAACGCTTTGGCATCAAGTTCGAACTTCTGAAAATCCGATTCAGTGTAATTTTCAGTTGGTTTAGGAACGAACTTTTTAGTGTCCTCTGCGCTTGGCACCATAGGAACATGAGGACGGAAAACGACAGACCTCCAACATCCAGTGTTTTGTTGAGCGAGGATGTGACACATCCTTCGTTCCTAGATGTTGTACTCATTTCTTTTAAGCATAGGTGGTTTAAACAAAGAGCCAATGTTATTTTTATCATCTTGTGATTACGACATCTTTCTGGTTGTTTTACAGGTACTGATTAATCAACTTTATCGGTGATTAAACCTTACTCTGTTTTTCAACACAACAAACAAACTATCAGTGTCAACAATTTCGAGCTGAACTATTTACGTCAAAATGATTGTTAAATCAAATTTGACTGTCCAAGCTCTGATACCAATTGTTAGGATCTGAGTTTGGATTGATTGTGATTTGTGTTTGAATTTAGATGAACAAATGAAAGAGTAGTGCCGCGGAATTTAAATGGAAGCAAACTTTTCACAATCAAACAGAAGAAATGCTTTCAATCATACATTTTCAACACTAAATCAAATGATTAAATTTAATTTTAAACTCCGATTACAATGTATGTATGATATGCAAACTCCCCCTCAGCCCGAGCTCAGTGTTTGTTCGTGCAGAAAGAAGATGGTGAATGAGCTTAACAGAACAGTACAGAGTACTGTTCTATTTATAGGCACTTGCAAACCACTGAGCATCTAAGCTGACGTCACCATGAAAGTGACATATAACCTCCTAACAAACTCTAACCTCTGATCTATACAAAACACTGCTATGCTAACTACTGATGTTACAATTCAATACATAAAGTAAGCATAAACTGCTGCTGCATCCTTCCACTGCTGTGAACCCAGCAGTACTTGTCATGATCAGCAGTGCTTGAACCATGGCAGTAGATTGAGCAGCAGAGCTTTAGTTTTCAGTCAGACTTTAACTTGATCAGCAGTTGTAGGTCAGCAGTTTGCATGATCAGCAGATAGGAGGTTAGCAGATGTTGATACCACTTTCAAGGGGAGAGACTTGCAATCAAACATCTGGTTATTCTGGATCTACTGCCCTGATCCAATTTTGGCTTTTATTATCTGTTCCTTTGGCAGGGTTCAATCCCAACAGTTATCTTCTAAACTGTTGGAGCTCCTCTTGCATGGCTTCTACCCAGCTGTTGTCTTTTAGTGCCTCTTGGTACTTGACTGGCTGATGGAGTGATAGGAAACCAGCAAAAAGATAAATGTTTTGGGATTGACTTCTTGTGAGCACCCCTTCATTGATGTTGCCAATAATTTGATCTAGTGGATGAGATTTCAAGAAGATGAGCTCTCCTTGGTATGGAACAACGGCATTGAGTGGTGAGGACTGCAGATGTGTATCATCTGAGCTAACCACTGCTGGTGACTTTGATGACCTAGCAGTGGCTTCAAAAGGTGGTGGTATAGGGGGGTAAAGGTGTGGACACATGCTGACTTTGATCCACTGTTTGAGGACTTCTGTCAGCATTGTTTAATGAGGTGGAAGCAGGGGTTAAAGAGCTACTTTGGTCAACAATTGTTGAGGTAGCAGTGGTTGAGCTTTGACAACTGTTTTGAACAACTGATTCTCTTCCCATTGAAGCAGACTTTTGAGGAATGATGATCTCATATCCATAGTCTGGTGATGAATCCTCTGATGGACCTGCACTGTTAGTCTTGACAGTAGTATTTTCAAAAGTGAATTTATCAAGATCAAACAATTCTGCAGGGTTTGCTGGGATTTTCATTGATAAAAGTTCATTGAACTTTATATTCAAAGTCTCTTCCACTGTTTTGGTCCTTGTGTTAAACACTTTGTAGGCCTTAGCAGTGGTTGAGTATCCCAGGTGATAACCACAATCAATTTTGGCTGCAAACTTTGAGATAGAATCTTTTAAGTTTAAAATGAAGCATGGGCAGCCAAAAACATTGAAATATGAAATCAATGGCTTTATTTTATACAGCAGTTCATAGGCAGTATTTTGATGTCTGGGGTTGATTAAAACTATGTTTTGGACATAGCAAGCAGTGTTTACTGCTTCAGCCCAAAATGTTAATGGCAAACCTGAATCTGCAAGCATGGTTCTGGCAGCCTCAATCAAAGTTTTGTTCTTCCTTTCAACAAACCCATTTTGTTCTGGTGTTCTTGGAATGCTATACTGCCTCACAATTCCTTTTGACACACAGAAATCATCCAACTCCTTGTTCCTGAACTCTGTGCCATTGTCACTTCTGAAGATTTTTACTGGAAGGTCAAATTGCTTTTCAACCTGTTTCACAAAGTCTTGCAGAATGCCTGCAGTCTCATCTTTTGAGTGTAAAAAGTAAGTCCATGTAAACCTAGAAAAGTCATCAACTATAACCAAACAATGTCTCTTTTTCTTGAGACTCATGACTTTAACTGGGCCAAACAAATCCATATGAAGCATTTGCAAACATTTGGTTGTTTTGGACTCATCAATGGATTTGGTGAGATTTTATGTTGTTTTCCTTTTAGGCAGGAAACACAATGCTCAGAACAGGTGAACAGTTTTTGAGGTAAACCTCTTACTAACCCCTGTTTTGAAATGGCAGTGATTGTCTTTAGATTTGTGTGCCCCAGTCTTCTGTGCCATAGTTCTGTCTCTTTGTTTGAAGCAGCTGAGAACAGACAGACATCAGCTCTGGGGCACTCTTTTGACATATCAACAACATAAACATTGCCACTTCTTTGAGCAACAAGTTTAGTTTTACCACTTTTGATTATTGCTTCAATCTTGTTAACCATTTCTGGTCCAACAATCCTACAAAAATCCTTTGTGAAGAATGAGCCATACCCCTTGTCACTCATTTGTGATACACTCAGGAGGTTGAATTTTAGATTGTCTATAAGATTGACATTTTCAAATTTTACATTTCCAGATTTTACGGTACCAGACCCCATAACCTTCCCTTTACTATTATTACCAAAGGATATATCACCCCCTCCATGAATTTTGAAGTCTTGAAGAAGGGCTTTACATCCTGTCATGTGCCTGGAGCCTCCACTATCTACATACCAAAGACTATCTAAGCATGCAGAAGCTCCCTTAGCAGCAACCATCATGGCACAGTCACATTGATGATTACCTTCTTCATCAGCTCTAACTTCTTCCTCACCAGCTTTCTTCTTTTCTTCTTCCCTTTTGTCTTCTTTGGACCAGGGGTCAGACAGTGGTTCAAGCAGGGTTTCTGAATTTTCTTCCAGCAGTAGTTCACCAGCAACTGCAGTAACCACTGCTTCAGCAACTTCATCCACTGTTTCAGCACTTAGCTGTTCACCTTCAGTTTCTACCCCTTCTGGTATTGACTCTAATGCCATCAAACAAAATTCATCATCAAAAGTATCATTAGAGGCATAGAGAGCAAAATTTTCATCACCAAGTTCATCAGGCATACTGCTCCAATCAACAAAGCCTTGTGTGAAGAAGCTTTACTGATCTGGTTGAGCCACTGTTGGAGCAGCTTATTAAGGTGAAATAGGTTGCACCTGTGCCTGAGGAACAGGGGCCTGAACATACTGAATTTGTGGAACAGTGGTTTGAACATAATGCACAGGTACAAGGGTTGCAGCATAATGAGCAATGTTAACATGTGCTGCAGGGGCATATTTGGTATAGTGCACAGTGTTTTGTTTTTGTGGTCTAGGGTTTGAGCTAGGGTGAGTAATTATGGGACCAGTGGTTTGACTCCTACATTCCCTAGCAAAATGACCTAGCATATTACACTTGTAACACTTGATTTTTGACTTATCCAACCCCACCCTTAAATTCCCATGAAGCCCTGGGAATTTTCTCCCTGTTCTTTTGTAGAATTTGCTTGTTCTAACACTAAGCAAAGCCAATTGATGCAAAATGTCCATCTCTTCTAAGTCAGTGGGATCAAAATGTTGCAAATCATTTAGTTCAAAGCACAAGTTATCTGACATCTGGTTTTCAGTATTTGCAGTGAAAGCATAATTTGTAGAGTGAGAATTAGAGTTGTTAAAATTACCACCAGCAGTTATGTCAATAAAACGATCATAACTCTAATCCTTACTGCTGCTACCATATTCTTCCTGACCAAACAGAGATGTGCTGCCAAATGAATAGTCATCAGCAACTTTACCAGACTCTTGCAACTTCCTTTTCTGGTTTAACTCCCTTTCATAGGTCAGGAGTCTACCATGGAGTTGGGTCAAGGTCAGATCTTTGAACTCAGCTGAATTCCTGGTGACAAAAGCAATTGTGTCCCATTTTTCGGGCAATGATCTAAGGAACCTGCTATTTTGAGTTGCATTTGGAAATGTAACTTTAACAAGCCTTAGTTCACTGATGAGACAGCAGAAACGTTCAAATTGTTGGGTTAGTGATTCCCCTTTGATAGGACAAAATGTTTCATACTGCTGATTCAGAATTTCCCTGTTGTTTTCAATAACCTCTTCTGTTCCCCCAAATTGTTCCTTCAATGCCTCCCATAATTCTTTGGCATTGTTACAGTGTAACAGCCCAGCATAGATTTCATTGGGTAATACAGAAGCTATGATGCTAAATGCTTTGGCATCGAGTTCGAACTTTTGAAAATCAGATTCAGTATAATTTTCAGTTGGTTTAGGAACGAACTTCTTTGTATCCTCAGCACTTGGCACCATAGGAACATGTGGACCAAAAACAACAGACCTTCAACATTCAGTGTTCTGTTGAGTAAGGATGTGACACATCCTTTTCTCCTAGATGTTTTATTCATTTTGTTTAAGCATAGGAGGTTTAAAAAGCGAACCAATGTTATTCTTATCATCTTGAGATTGTGACGACATCCTGGTTGTTTTACAGGCACTGATTAATCAACTTTATCGGTGATTAAACCTTGCTCTGTTTTTCAACAAGACGAACAAACTATCAGTATCAACGATTGCGAGCTGAACTATTTACGTCAAAATGATTGTTAAATCAAATTTGACTGTCCAAGCTCTGATACCAATTGTTAGGATCTGAGTTTAGATTGATTGTGATTTGTGTTTGAATTAAGATGAATTGATGAATGAGTTGTGCAGCGGAATTAAATGGAAACAAACTTTTCACAATCAAACAGAAGAAATGCTTTCAAACATACATTTTCAACAAAGAATCAAATGCTTAAATTTATTTCAAACTTTGATTACAATTGCATGTATGCTTTGCAAACTCCCCCTCAGCCCGAACTCAGTATTTGTTCGTGCAGGAAGATGATGGTGAAAGAGCTAAACAGAACAGTACAGAGCACTGTTCTATTTATAGGCACTAGCAAACCACTGAGCATCTAAGCTGACGTCACCATGAAAGTGACATCTAACCTCCTAACAAACTCTTAACAACTGACCTATACAAACACTGCTATACTAACTACTGATGTTACAGTTCATTACATAAAGTAAACATAAACAGCTGCTGCATCCTTCCACTGCTGTGAACCCAATAGTACTTGTCATGATCAGCAGTGCTTGAAACAAGGCAGTAGATAGAGCAGTAAAGCTTTAGTTCTTCAACAGTCTTTGACTTGATCAGCAGTTGTAGGTCAGCAGTTTGCATGATCAGCGGATATGAGGTCATCAGATGTTGAAACCACTTTCAAGGGGAGAGATTTGCATGCATAACATCTACTTATTCTGGATCCACTGCTCTGATCCAGTTTTGGCTTTTATTATCTGTTCCTTTGGCAGGGTTCAATCCCAACACATGTTTATGATTTTTTATCTCGGTATAAGTAACTTTAGATATGTTTCCATCACCCGTATCAAAGTGTTAGGATCTGAGTTTGGATTGATTGTGATTTGTGTTTGATTTAAGATGAACAATGAAAGAGTAGTGCAGTGGAAATTAAATGGAAACAAACTTTTCACAATCAAACAGGAGAAATGCTTTCAAACATACATTTTCAACAGAGAACAGAATGCTTAAATTTATTTCAAACTTTGATTACACTTGCATGTATGCTTACAAACTCCCCCTCAGCCCGAGCTCTGTAATTTGTTCGTGCAGGAAGAAGATGGTGAAGAGCTAATAGAACAGTACAGAGCACTGTTCTATTTATAGGCACGAGCAAACCACTGAAGCATCTAGGCTGACGTCACCATGAAAGTGACATCTAACCTCCTAACAAACTCTAACATCTAACCTATACAAACACTTCTATGCTAACAATTGTTATTACAATACAATTCATAAAGTGAACTAAACTATTGCTGCATCCTTCCACTGATGTGAACCCAGCAGTGCTTTACATATCCAGCAGAGCTTGACTTATAGCAATAGATTGAACAGCAGAGCTTTAGTCTTCCATCAGTCTTTAGCTTGGGCAGAAGTTGTTGGTCAGCAGTTTGTAGCGATCAGTTGTTTGGAGGTCAGCAGATGTTGAAACCACTTTCAAGGGGAAAGATTTGAAGCATAACATCTGCTTATTCTGGATCCACTGCCCTGATCCAGTTTTGGCTTTAATTATTTGTTCCTCTGATAGGGTTCAATCCCAACACGAAGCGGTATCGTACCACATTATAACTTTGTATATCACAAATTTAGAATTATAACTTTAATTTAAACTATTTTTTAAATGGTGAATTTCTTTTAGTTTCTGATGTCTGTGGGACTTAAATAAAAAATCTACTCCTCTTAAACTTAGGTGTTTAAAGACTTTGCTTTTTTTAATTGATCACTACTCTATTAGTGTAGTTTATACTATTATAAATATTATTTATATTTTATAAAATAAACTGAATTCGGTCACATCATGCGAATCCCACTAGTTTATATGAGTCTATGTGTAATGGGGCGGTATATCACGCACAAGTGGGCTATTGTAATACCCCGTGTTTCAAAAGTCAGAGTACAAGTCAAAGTAAAAGTCAAAGTCAAAGGAACAAAAGATTGCTAATAGCGATCTGTCACTCCTTGCTTGACTATTGACTTCACATCATCGACTTGTAATCTAATCCTGTATTTTATTTGCTTTAGTTGTATTATGTGGGGTATCTATAATATCGAGGTTTAATTGATGTTAATCGCTAATCTATTTATCGCTTTATCGCTAATCACATCGCAATCGCATTCGCAGTTTGATTGATAGGTTCTGTATATTGTTTTACGTGTGTGTGTGTTATTTATGTGTTACTTGTGCATGTTTACTTTATGTTTGTGGTGATTAATCGAAATGCAATCGCAGCTCTATCACAACTTAATCGCAAACGCTAAACGCAATTTATTTAGGATGATTGTATGTTAGATATAGTAATTGTGTAACTATTATCAATCTATCGCATCGCTTAATCGACACCCGCTTACACGCATCGCAACGCCCAAAACGCAAAACGAAACGCCGAAACTCAACTCGCCGGACCACTTCGATCGAATGACCATTCGATCGAATGGTCATCCGAACGGATAACCATCCGATCGGATGGCCATCTGATCGAAGTGCCATCCAATCCGACACCTGTGCCCCTCTTTCCTCTTTTGGCAACCTATAAATACCCCTGTCACATCACCAATAGTGATGTGACAGCTCTCTCGTTCGACCAGCACGCTCAAGCTCACTTTTCTCTTGATTTTTCGCGATTCTTGTAAGTTTTCGACCCAAATCTTGTACATCTATGATCTACACACACTTTATCATCATTTTCTCCTTTGAATCTTAACTTTTAACCATGAGATCAGTGGATTTGAGGTGTTCTAGGATGATGTCATCATGGGGTTCATATGAACTTCAAGGTTTGGCCTCATTCCACCAAGAACAACTTAGATCTAAAGGATTTCCACGTGATTTAACATTGATTCCGCATAGATCTAAACATTTTCAAAGTTAAAAGGATTGAAAGATGCTTTTCCAACCTTCTTTCAACTCTTTTACACTCAATGCACTCAAAGCCGATAGAATCGAAGCTCGTTCAGGCCTTCTACTCATTTCTTAGTGAAGTGTCGGTCTGAGACTTGGTTCCTATTAAGGAGACAACCGATTTCGGGTTGAACATGAACAACCGTCATGAACAGTAAATTGATCGGACTGGGATGATTCCCACTTTGGTCGGAGGACTTAAACTTGACGAGGTTGCGTTATTTAACACGTTGTCATACCGTCTCAATCAAACCGCAAAAACTACCAAAACTTAACAAAATTCCAAGGTTGCAAAACGATCAGATTGTTGGGATGGATTGTCATCCGATTGGATTGCCATCTGATCGGATTGCCAACCGATCGAACGACAATCCGATCGGATTGCACTTGAGCTTCCACATTTAAACATTTTCAAACTTTCAAAAGATCTGAATGTCGAACGGATTGTCGGCCGCTCGGATTGCCATCCGATCGAACGACAATCCGATCGGTTGACGTTTGGATCTCCAAAACTTAACATCTTCATAATTTTCAAAGATCATCAGTTCTAAAGGATAGCCATCCGGTCGAAAGACCATCTGATCGAATGACCATCCTGCTATGAACTTGTTCTTAACTGAAATGTCTCGCCAATCGGATCGCTATCCGATCGAACGACCGTTCGATCGAACGACCTGAGGGATAGAGATACTTCTCTGTTTTCAAAATGCTACAACGAAAATTTCAAAGCCATTATACGCAAACACATCCATCCCAAACGAATGTCAATCCGACCGAATGGCCATCCGATCGGATGACCATCCGAACGGAATGACATCTGATCGAATAACCATCCGATCGGATTGCCATCCGATCGAATTACCATTCGTCACTTAGTCACTTTTCACCATTTAACGCGTTGTTCATCGCTTATGCTATCGTTAACTGTTCAGGCTAATCTCTCAGCGCTCCCTTCAATCCAAGAGAGTGTTTATTTATTAAACACAATCTGTGAGTATACTCGAACCCTTTTTGCTTTACGCAATTTTGGATGTTACATACGTTACTTATTCAAATCACAATCGACACACAACGCAAACACTATTTATAGTTGACCGTTATTGCATGTTATGTGTTATTCGATGAACGCTTGTATGTTATGTTTACACAGTGATTGTTGCCTGACACCTTAGCAACGATAGTACTATAGTTTGGACTCAGCACCTGTCGTGGACAGGGGTTAATAAGGGCTTTACTTAACGTGTCCCAATGGGGATATTTGTTGCGTATTCTACAACTCGCTGTCACGTCTGTGCATATTTCATTGTCGATAACCAACATGCTTCACTTTGCTACATGTTACATGCTGGTTATGCGTAAATGATTTCGAACTCTATTATACTATTAAACTTGTATGCTCACCTTTACACTATGTGTATTGACCTCTATTTTAACGTATGTGACAGGTGCTTAAGATGCAAGGAATGTTGTGCTTTGGTGAATCAAGCTAGGGGTCTAGTTATGTCACGCTAAATCGGAGTTGTCGAAACAGTATTTGTTTTTGAGACAATTATTTGTAATAACTGTTTATTTGGATATGTTTTGGTATGGGACATGACGTTTAAATATCTGATAATTAATAGTTGTTATGGATACTCATGGACAATCTGTTTCGCTCAGTGCCATGCCCCAATGTTTCTGCCATCAGTTAGGGTGTGACAGATTGGTATCAGAGCCATAACTATAGGGAATTAGGTAAGACTCGACCTAGTCTGGGTCGATGTCTTAGAAACGACCTTGTCTATAGTCTAAGTACCAACAAACTGCCATGTGCGAACCCATTAGGGGTTCCGCACGAGCCTATTTCTGTTACTTGATCGATTCGCAATCATGCTATACTATCACACTGCCTTTCCTAAAGCGGTTGCACCTCACACTATTTTCGAAAATGAATAAGTGATTAGATCGAGACTAGGTGTGAAAACCGCAAACTCTCGGTCAGATCGCTTGTTCGACCCGCATTTTTACTATAAACAAGAGAATTTGCGTTGAAACGGGAGTGAAATCCGTACTTCGACACAATTTTCTCTCTCAATTTCGTGATTCTATCACACAAACAGGAATGTAGTCGTTAAGCTAGGGGTGAAACCCGAATCTTGATGACTCGTTCCGTTATTTATATTGGTTTTACAAATCTCTCACCAAAGCCCCGATGCATTCCAACGACTTGTGACAACCCTCACTAAACCAGGTATCCGTACAATTAATTAAACTTAATTACGTGCTTAATGACTGTGCTTGATTACAACTGATGACGTAAACTGCTTTCTGATTTCTATAACCTACATACATATTGTCACACCCCAACCAATGGCGGAAACATCGGGATGAGACGAAGTGTGAAGATTGCTCGAGACATCATAACACTATTTGTGACAATAATTTAATAATCCAAGTTTCATTTCATAACTTCAACTAGTCAACATTACAAGAAATTCCAAATACAACAAGTTTAACCAATACAACATGATAACATAACAAAATTTGATACAACATATTCAACCCTAACGTCTATATGTGTATCTAGGCATCAACGCTACTTCTTTTATAGCATCATCATCAACCTGTAACATGTTTAAAATACAATTCAATGCAAAAGCAAAGGCGAGTATACAAGTTTGGTACGTACATAGCATAAGATAAAAAGTGTGAACAATTCCTCATGGCAAGCATATGATTCAAGATAAACATTAAATATGGCATGTGTCTAACATATCAAACCAAGAAAACGCAATATGCTCAAGACATAACCTCAAGTTTACGGGCGGGTCGTTAATCCTATAGCGCTACATATGTCAAGGTTTGGCTCGTACGAAGTTAATGATAAGTTCAACACATAAGAATAACCCAAGTTTAAAGTATCAAGTCATCACGTATACAAGCATGTTATAGGAACGTTCATGTGTTTAACAAAGTGTTCATGTGTAAGTTTTTCAATAGGTAAACATGTTACACCCCAAAAGTGGTAAAAGTAAAAAAAAGGGGGAAGTACGAGTATACTCACGGTTTACAAGTGGTGACTTGAAGTTCCGAGAGCAAGTTTGTGGATGAATTAGTTCGGAGCACCTTGTCCTTCTACACAAGGAAACGTAGGTGTGTGAGTTTGGCGTATAACGGAAGATTATAGATTCGGGGTTTTTAAAATATAGAAAGTAACATAGGTGAAAATAATCATCTTGTACACATAACTCTTGTTCTTGACACTATTGAAACTCAAAAGAGTTGGTATGATTTCATGGATTCTAAGATCCATTAGAGTCGTAACAAGGGCATGGTCATAGATGATGTAACGTCCACTTAACAAATAACTATTAAGTCATCATCAAGTCTTAGTTACTTAGATGTATACATATAGAATAACTTAGATATTATATAGTTTACAAGTCTTAAGATTCAAGCATGAGGTAGGAGATTAATGTCTCCATTTAGGTACCTCTTTGTGTCATAGAATACATACATGAGGTAGGAAGAACAAGCTTCCATTTAGGCACCTCTATTGTTCACCACTACACTTGTTGTTATAAACAACAAGGAGGGTCATGAACATACAAGTATCAAGGTATTAACAACAACTAATCTATAGCAAAACATCAAGTAATGAGTGGATTCTTATGAAGGATAGCCCAAGCTAATCCAACCATCACACATTCAACAAGTTTCACACTTGAACATTACTTGTGGGTAAAACCCTAATTAAAAACAGAAAGTTTATGAGGTTTTAACCTCTGATTTAGATGTCTCAACCATGTTTTTAAGCTTAACCAACCATAAGAGGGGTTGTAAGCATTAGGACATTGGTTTGAGATGTGTTTCACACAAGTTAGATGAAGTTTGCATAAGTTTGAAACAAAACAGAAAGTTCTTGGTCAATTTCGGAGCAATTCCAGGTCTGATTTCTCCAAGGAGAAGTCTAGGAATCGAACCCCATGATTATACAAGCAAGTAGGAAAAAGAATCGAGTGAATCGGATAAGAATTGAGTGAGTTATGCTCATTTTCGTGAAGGGGTGTCAATCTACTCGAACCTTTGCTTTCAGCTACGGTTTGGAGGATGTTTTGAGAGTTTTTAGTGTTGCAAAAGTGGTAGGGAGGCTGGTTATAAGTGGTATTTATAGGGGGAAGGATTAGGGTTTCAATGGGTTGGGCTTTGGAAGTGTTTAGAAGGGGTTACACCTTGAAACTAGCCCACAAAACCCAACTATATGGGGCTGAATTTTGCTGAATTTGGGCTGCCATGTTTCTTTAGTTTTTTATTTTTTTAAAACATTATAATGAGTAATTTTATTAGTTAAGTTGTGTAATAATATGCAACAATGTTTCCCCTAATTTGTAACAAGGTGAACTATGAAATAAAACATGATTTAACTAGGCAAAAAGTGTAATGTACAAGTATGTAACATGTTTGTAAGTAACAAGTATATGTCACATATTTACAAGTTCAACATATGTTTGTAAGTATCACAAAGAAGTATCAAATGATCTCATGATTAATCGTATTATGGTGTATGTATAGTATGTAACAAGGAAATGCAAGTTTTCATTCATGATCAAAATCTCGAGTTTACAACGAGTACTAGAAGGAACGAGTACAATGATACAAAGCTTCCAAAATTAGCAACACGAGTAAGACAAGCTATAAATAGAAAGTACAAAACACAGGGCGTTACAGTCTCCCCTCCTTTAGGAAATTTCGTCCCGAAATTTAGGAAGACTCAGGGAAAAGATGAGGATATTTCGATTTCATTTCGCTTTCGAGCTCCCAAGTAAATTCAGCGCCACGTTTTCCTTCCCATCGAACTTTGACAATAGGAATTCGACTGCGCCTCAATTGCTTGGTTCCTTGGTCCATGATTTCGACCGGTTTTTCTACAAAGTGAAGTGTTTCGTTGACTTGCAAGTCTTCGAGAGGAACGTGGATTCCTTCGTCAGCTAGGCATTTCTTTAAGTTGGACACATGGAAGACAGGGTGTACATTGCTGAGTCCTTCAGGCAGGTCCAGTCTATACGCAACCTTGCCAATCCTTTCGAGAATCTTGAAAGGACCAACGTAGCGAGGTGCGAGTTTCCCTTTCTTGCCAAATCGAACCACGCCTTTCCAAGGGGATACCTTGAGAAGCACGTTGTCACCTGTCTCGAATTCCATAGGTTTGCGTCCTTTGTCAGCGTAACTCTTCTGTCGGTTCCTGGCTTTCAATAAGTTGTCTCGAACCTGTAAAATCTTGTCCGTAGCCTCTTGTATAAGCTCGGGACCGGTGATTTGGGCTTGACCAATCTCGTGCCAAGAAATAGGCGAACGGCACTTGCGACCATACAATGCTTCGAAAGGAGCCATTTGGATACTCGTGTGATAGCTGTTATTGTACGAGAATTCAGCCAAGGGCAAGTATGAATCCCAGTTGCCACCAAAATCTATTACGCATGAACGAAGCATATCCTCTAAGGTTTGGATAGTACGCTCGGTTTGACCGTCAGTCTGAGGATGGAAGGCGGTGCTAAGGTTAAGCTTAGTACCCATAGCAGATTGAAAAGTTTCCCAAAGACGAGACGTAAAACGAGCATCACGGTCAGAAATGATATCAATGGGCGTCCCATGACGACAGATGATTTCCTTCATGTAGACCTTAGCCAATTTCTCGACTTTGAAGTCTTCACGAATGGGGAGGAAGTGAGCTGATTTGGTCAATCGGTCAACGACGACCCATATGCTGTCATGACCAGCTGTAGTGCGAGGAAGCTTAGTGATGAAATCCATGGCAATGCTCTCCCACTTCCAAACGGGAATTATTGGTTGTTCGAGCAAGCCAGAGGGACGTTGATGTTCGGCTTTTACTTTGGAACACGTAAGACATTTAGAAACGAAGGTGGCTATATCCTTCTTCATTCCAGGCCACCAATAGGAAGTACGCATATCATGGTACATCTTATCGGCACCAGGGTGAATAGAATATTTCGTGTTATGGGCCTCCTTCATCAGGAAATTGCGAAGATCGTCACGATTGGGAATCCAGATGCGATTGAGATAGTATAGAATACCATCGGGTTTGGACACAAGACTATTCTCAGCACCACATTGCATTTCGTTGTAGAGGTTACCCTCATTAACGGATGTATACTGGGCGTTACGTATGCGATTTTGAAGATCGTGGACGAGTTGGAAACAACGGATACTTTGGACGTGAGTTTTACGACTCAGGGCGTCGGCTACTACATTCGCCTTTCCCGGGTGGTATTTGATTTCGCAGTCATAGTCGTTTAACAATTCCACCCAACGACGTTGACGCATGTTTAGTTCTTTTTGATTGAAGATGTGTTGAAGGCTCTTATGGTCGGTGAAGACTACACATTTAGTACCATAAAGGTAGTGTCGCCAAATCTTCAATGCAAAAACGACCGCACCAAGTTCAAGGTCGTGAGTAGTATAGTTTTTCTCATGAATTTTGAGTTGCCTCGATGCGTAAGCGATAACTTTGTCACGTTGCATAAGGACACAACCAAGACCAAGGTTTGAAGCGTCGCAATACACGACAAAATCATCGTTACCATCAGGAAGCGTTAGGATAGGAGCATTGCAAAGCATGTCCTTGAGCGTTTGAAAAGACTCTTCTTGTTCGGGACCCCAAACAAAAGGTCTCTCTTTTTGAGTCAAGGAGGTCAAAGGAACAACGATTTTCGAAAAGTTGGAGATAAAACGACGGTAGTAACCAGCAAGACCAAGAAACGAACGGATTTCGGACGGAGATTTAGGTGCGACCCAATTTTTCACAGCTTCGATTTTTGCGGGATCAACGTGAATACCAAGTTTGTTGACAGTGTGACCAAGGAATTGAACTTCTTGTAACCAAAATTCACACTTGGAGAATTTGGCATATAGGTGTTCAGTATGAAGGAGTTCAAGAATAAGGCGCAAGTGTTGCTCATGCTCTGCTTGCGTCTTGGAATAGATGAGGATATCGTCGATGAAGACGATCACAAAACGGTCCAAGTATGCTTTGCACACGCGGTTCATTAAGTCCATAAAGACAGCAGGTGCGTTGGTCAAACCAAAGGGCATGACCACGAACTCATAATGACCATAACGCGTACGAAAGGCGGTTTTAGGCACATCTTCTTCGAGTACTCGAAGTTGATGATACCCAGAACGAAGATCGATCTTTGAAAAGCAGGTTGCGCCTTGCAATTGATCGAAGAGGTCATCAATGCGAGGAAGAGGGTATCGATTCTTGATAGTAAGCTTGTTGAGCTCACGATAGTCAATACACATACGAAAGGACCCATCTTTCTTCTTGACGAATAAAACGGGAGCGCCCCAAGGAGAAGTACTAGGGCGTATGAAGCCTTTGTTAAGAAGCTCTTGAAGTTGACTCGAGAGCTCTTGCATCTCAGAGGGTGCTAAACGATAGGGGGACTTAGCGACAGGCGTAGCGCCAGGCACTAAATCGATGCGAAAATCGACAGAACGAGCAGGAGGAGGACCAGGAAGGTCTTCGGGAAATACATCCGGAAAGTCACGTACAACAGGAACGTCACTTATGCTTGGGCCTTTATCCTTCTTTTCCACGATGTGGGCGAGAAAGGCGAAGGTACCCTTGCGTAAGCACTTGTTTGCCTTGATGCATGACATAAGCTTAAGGCCTTGAGAAGGCTTTTCACCATAGACGTGTAGAGAATCACCATTTGGAAGAGGCAAGCGAATAAACTTCTCAGAACAGACAACTTCAGCACGAACTCGCCTAAGCCAGTCCATACCTACTATGACGTCGAAACTACCCATTTGCATAGGTATGAGATCGATTGAGAACGTATGATCGTTAAGGATTAGTGAACAATTGGAGAGAACAGAATTGACTTTGACGGTTTTACCATTAGCAACTTCGACAGCGAAAGATTTTGGCAACTTAGAGCGTTTACACTTGAGCAAAGACTCGAATTCTAACGACACAAAACTTTTATCGGCACCAGTATCAAATAGGCATGAAGCATAGACATGGTTAATGAGAAACGTACCAGTGATGACGTCGTTTGCATTTTGAGCCTGAGCTGTGGTGAGAAGGAAAGCTCGACCCCTAGCGGGTTCTTGAACCTGTTGTTGTTGTTGGGGTTGTGGCTGTGGTTGTTGCTGTCGAGGTTGTTGTGGTTGATATCGTTGAGGACACACATTGGCCATGTGGTTGGTATCACCACACGTGAAGCATGCTCGCACAGGAGCGACTTGATTTGGAGCCAAAAGAGCTTGGTTTTGGTAGGCCTGTGGGGGGATACGACAGTATGGCGAGAGATGCCCATACCGGCCACACTTGTCACACTTTCGACAATGAGCGTTTGGGGGGTGATGATATCGGCATTTGTCGCACTTTGGGTGCGTTCCAGTATAAACCTTGCGTTCACCATTGAAAGCAGGCACAGTTTGAAGGGGTTGTGGGTTTGGCGGAGTGACGACCGCGCAGTTTTGGCTTGAAGCCTTCCGCTTCTTGCCTTGGTTTCTCTTAGATTGCTGGGAGGGTTTAGACTCATTAGGAGAGTCAATGGTGGCTTGGTGCGCATTCTTTGTTGAAACCTTGTCAAAGGTTCCATGAAGAACACAATTGTTGTTAAGTTCGGTAGCTATGCGGTACGCGTCTTCAATGGTTTGAGGGTTGGCAGATGCAAGATGGTTTGTTAAGGAAGGTGCAACACTACGAATGAATTTGGCCACGGTTTTGGGGGCGGTTTCTACTTGACCAGGGCATAGAACACTAAGCTGCTTGAAGCGTGTAATCAAACCATCCATGTCACTCCCTTTTTGCGTGAGGTTCCAGAATTCATTTTCCAACTTTTGGAGTTCGTGAGGGGGACAAAAGTGATCCTTCATAAGTTGTTTGAGATCGTCCCACGGCATAGCGTGTGCGACCTCGTTTCCTCTCTTGTTACGCTCAGTTGTCCACCACTCAAGTGCCTTTTCACGAAACACACCGGTTGCATTCAAGGTTCTTAGTTCGTCAGGGCAACCACTTTGCAAGAAGGTAAGCTCGATGGCATCAAACCAGTTCATCATGGCGGTAGCGCCATTCTTGCCGGTAAATTCTAAGGGTTTACAAGCCATGAAGTGCTTAAATTGGAAGGTCGATTTGGGTTTGTCGGCCTTTGAGTCGACCGAACCATGGGGTGAATCGGTTTGGATCTTGCTAACAATGTCGGGTAGGACCTTTGCAAATTGTTTAGCCATAAACTTCATACAATCCTTTTGGGACATGGCGGAGGAGGTCGAACCCTTCTTTGACTTGAGTTTCTTGGATGAACTAGAAGACATCTAAAAGATTTGAAAGAGAAGGGAAAGGATGAGACTTTGATCATTAATTGAAAACAAGGTTTGTGTATGCAAAGCAAGTAGATGTTCAAGTACCAAGTAAAGTTCACATAAAGCATAAGTTTCCAACACACATTCAACATGTATAGCACATAAGTTGCGAATAGGAAAATATAAATTTAGTTGGTTCATGAGAATTATTATTGTTTGTGATTGCGATAATGTGCGACATGATTAAAACGACATTTCGAAATGAATGAACGTTCAAGTATAAAATCACATATAAATTGAGATACATAAAAGAGAGGCTCAATAAAACATAGGAATGTTTCGGGTAGAGAAACGTCGACAATTCCAAAGTGGGTCGAAAGTCCTTTCGATTTAGAGATATTGTGCTTTGGCCTATAAGTAAGATACTCTCGTCGAGAAGCGATTAACGGTATCTTACCCTTCCGGTTACTACACATCTCTAAATGATTGGAACATTCGGGACTTTGGCGAGAATAAAAAAAAATCAAGGAATGGGACTTAATCGACAAGATGCGGGTTTCACCCCTAACTTGACGATTTCGTACCCTAAATGTGGTTGGTACTTGTCGGCCAAAATAAAATTTTGACACTTTGACAAGGGTCCACTAGAGTTGAAATGGAAATTACCATTAAGTTGTGGATGTCACTCCTAGCTTAATGGTGAAATTTCGTGCAAAAATAGATTAAAGGTAGAGTGAGAGTCGTTTACCAAATTGTAGGTTTCACGCCTATTTTGGTAAAGTTGTCTCGTTGATGTTACAAGAGTATAAAATAGCAAAAGTGTATTCGTGTTAGCCTTAGGAAAGGCACATAAATTTATTAACAAGAAGTGTAGCTAGGAAGCATGTAAGATAGAGCACAAATGTTTTAAACAACAAATAAGAGACAAAGTTCCTAAAACTATAGACTAGGGCAAAAGTTTCCTAATTCCCTATAGTTATGGCTCTGATACCAATCTGTCACACCCCAACCAATGGCGGAAACATCGGGATGAGACGAAGTGTGAAGATTGCTCGAGACATCATAACACTATTTGTGACAATAATTTAATAATCCAAGTTTCATTTCATAACTTCAACTAGTCAACATTACAAGAAATTCCAAATACAACAAGTTTAACCAATACAACATGATAACATAACAAAATTTGATACAACATATTCAACCCTAACGTCTATATGTGTATCTAGGCATCAACGCTACTTCTTTTATAGCATCATCATCAACCTGTAACATGTTTAAAATACAATTCAATGCAAAAGCAAAGGCGAGTATACAAGTTTGGTACGTACATAGCATAAGATAAAAAGTGTGAACAATTCCTCATGGCAAGCATATGATTCAAGATAAACATTAAATATGGCATGTGTCTAACATATCAAACCAAGAAAACGCAATATGCTCAAGACATAACCTCAAGTTTACGGGCGGGTCGTTAATCCTATAGCGCTACATATGTCAAGGTTTGGCTCGTACGAAGTTAATGATAAGTTCAACACATAAGAATAACCCAAGTTTAAAGTATCAAGTCATCACGTATACAAGCATGTTATAGGAACGTTCATGTGTTTAACAAAGTGTTCATGTGTAAGTTTTTCAATAGGTAAACATGTTACACCCCAAAAGTGGTAAAAGTAAAAAAAAAAGGGGGAAGTACGAGTATACTCACGGTTTACAAGTGGTGACTTGAAGTTCCGAGAGCAAGTTTGTGGATGAATTAGTTCGGAGCACCTTGTCCTTCTACACAAGGAAACGTAGGTGTGTGAGTTTGGCGTATAACGGAAGATTATAGATTCGGGGTTTTTAAAATATAGAAAGTAACATAGGTGAAACTAATCATCTTGTACACATAACTCTTGTTCTTGACACTATTGAAACTCAAAAGAGTTGGTATGATTTCATGGATTCTAAGATCCATTAGAGTCGTAACAAGGGCATGGTCATAGATGATGTAACGTCCACTTAACAAATAACTATTAAGTCATCATCAAGTCTTAGTTACTTAGATGTATACATATAGAATAACTTAGATATTATATAGTTTACAAGTCTTAAGATTCAAGCATGAGGTAGGAGATTAATGTCTCCATTTAGGTACCTCTTTGTGTCATAGAATACATACATGAGGTAGGAAGAACAAGCTTCCATTTAGGCACCTCTATTGTTCACCACTACACTTGTTGTTATAAACAACAAGGAGGGTCATGAACATACAAGTATCAAGGTATTAACAACAACTAATCTATAGCAAAACATCAAGTAATGAGTGGATTCTTATGAAGGATAGCCCAAGCTAATCCAACCATCACACATTCAACAAGTTTCACACTTGAACATTACTTGTGGGTAAAACCCTAATTAAAAACAGAAAGTTTATGAGGTTTTAACCTCTGATTTAGATGTCTCAACCATGTTTTTAAGCTTAACCAACCATAAGAGGGGTTGTAAGCATTAGGACATTGGTTTGAGATGTGTTTCACACAAGTTAGATGAAGTTTGCATAAGTTTGAAACAAAACAGAAAGTTCTTGGTCCATTTCGGAGCAATTCCAGGTCTGATTTCTCCAAGGAGAAGTCTAGGAATCGAACCCCATGATTATACAAGCAAGTAGGAAAAAGAATCGAGTGAATCGGATAAGAATTGAGTGAGTTATGCTCATTTTCGTGAAGGGGTGTCAATCTACTCGAACCTTTGCTTTCAGCTACGGTTTGGAGGATGTTTTGAGAGTTTTTAGTGTTGCAAAAGTGGTAGGGAGGCTGGTTATAAGTGGTATTTATAGGGGGAAGGATTAGGGTTTCAATGGGTTGGGCTTTGGAAGTGTTTAGAAGGGGTTACACCTTGAAACTAGCCCACAAAACCCAACTATATGGGGCTGAATTTTGCTGAATTTGGGCTGCCATGTTTCTTTAGTTTTTTATTTTTTTAAAACATTATAATGAGTAATTTTATTAGTTAAGTTGTGTAATAATATGCAACAATGTTTCCCCTAATTTGTAACAAGGTGAACTATGAAATAAAACATGATTTAACTAGGCAAAAAGTGTAATGTACAAGTATGTAACATGTTTGTAAGTAACAAGTATATGTCACATATTTACAAGTTCAACATATGTTTGTAAGTATCACAAAGAAGAATCAAATGATCTCATGATTAATCGTATTATGGTGTATGTATAGTATGTAACAAGGAAATGCAAGTTTTCATTCATGATCAAAATCTCGAGTTTACAACGAGTACTAGAAGGAACGAGTACAATGATACAAAGCTTCCAAAATTAGCAACACGAGTAAGACAAGCTATAAATAGAAAGTACAAAACACAGGGCGTTACACATATGCATCACATTTCATACTATCACTCCACTCATTACATACAAACTTTAGTGACATACTTGATGCACAAGGCACAGTTAGCACAGTTAGCGGATAACTCAGAAATATACTGATAGTGCCAGTACATAGACAGACAGTGTTTTGAGACCCAGTATGGGCCAGGGACAAAGTACTACACTAGTATGGTGTGTAGGGAAATGAGGACCATAAGTCTGTGTCACTAGGTGATAGTCGAGTGCCGGAAAGTGCCTAAAACTCATTTTAAGTGCAGGATTCTGCATTTTCAGCAAAAATTCAGCTTTTAACATACTCGTATTATGCAGAGAATTCACTAAATAGTCCTGAATGCTTTCCTAAGTGTTGGAAATTAATTGTGTTACAAAAGATGCATAAAAGACACTATACGGTACAATTTAACACTTTAACGGAACGATACTTAACCGAACAACCGGACATTACCCGGGACACCAAAATTTTGTCAGAAACATTACTTTATTATTTTTAACTAATTATGGTCCCAAAAATCCCAACACACTATAAAAATATGTCATACACTTACTACTTTAGAAAATACCCTAAACCTTCCAAGAAATCACCTACTTATAATAAAAACTTACAATTTAACCCCCCCCCCCTCTAATTATCGGCTCAAGCAAGGGGACCCACCCTCAATCATTTCAAATCCCCTACCAAATATTCCTTCTATTTTTGATTGGACCTCTTTTATTTACTACACTTGCCAAGAAATCACCATCATTACTTATAGAGTGGGCTAGAGATTGTCTCATCATTTCACCTTCACCAACAAGTTCACTCCACCAATTTCTCACCCTCTCTCTCCCTCTCGGCTGCATATATCCGCCACCACCACCATCACACCAACACTCACCCATTTGATCCACTATCAAGTCCAAAGCAAGTGCTAGAAGAAGTCTTGTGAAGCTTGGAGCTTGGAGTCTTGAAGAAACATCACACCTTGCATTTTCACGCCATTTTCATCATCATTTTTATTCACAAGTTCATCCCTAGCCTTTGTGCTAGTTGTAAGTCTTCGATTTAACTCTTGAATCACTTCTACGTTGATTATTCGAAAGATTGTAGTTAATGTTTAACACAAGAACAAAAAAGAGAATGAACTAGAAAATGGACATAAACTTACATAAAATCTAGTTGGATTAAGTTGGTATAAGCATGCATGTTGTTTGATCATTGATTTCTCGATAAATCCTTTAATAGAACAATTGTTGATGCGTTTTAGTAACATTTACACTCTAAAAAGCATGCTGGTTAGCATTTTCAGCCAACTTCAACTGGCTGTAACTGGATCATTATAAATCGAAAACTGATTTTCTGAAGCCTAAGTTATGTATTTTTGAAAAACGGATTCAATGGCACTGGAATCGTAATTTTCAAGGTCGTTTACTATTTTTAAAGGTCTGTTTTTGGACAGCAGCTCAAGCTGCATTTTTACTGCAGAAAATGTGTGTTGTATTCGGAGTCATAACTTGAAACCTGAGTAGAATTAGCTCATGGAATTTTTACTGTAGATGATCACTGTTGTCGCAGTGATCCTCCAACTGGAATTTCATCAATCGGACTTACGATAAATTTTTAGTGAATTATTCCGTAGACTGCAGTCAGAAAGTGACAAATCTGATTGCAGTCCAGTAAATGAATTTCTATAAAATATTGGTAATGAACTGGACCCCAATATTTTTACACAATAAAATTTGGATCGTATATGACATTCTGTAAAAATTTGGGAATTTTTGGAGAAGGTTAACTATTTTATTAAAATGCTCGAAAACAGTCCAGTTTTGATTAAAAAAGCTGAAATGACATAAGTAGTATATTGCATGTCTAATGGTCGGGTTGGTTATGTGAGAACGATCTACGGGATATATGTATAAGAAAATGATATGCTATTAAGCATGGACACCTCCATTTACAAAGGAGACTATGGCGAAAATTTTCCGAAAATCCTAACACTTAGTAAATATTTTCTGGACAAGTGTTTACTAGTATATTTTAGACTATGTTTTTCAAACATAAAACTCGCCATAATTTTTATAAGAAAATACAAAGTATCGAAGGTTGGTTTTATACATAAAAATGGTTAAGTATATATTCTCAAAAAGGGAGTTAAAAATATATTTCCGACATCCCATCCTTGGGAAGGAAACCGTATATAAGATACTTTAGAAGTATTGATACTAGAATATTGAACGAACAAATATTCCAACACGACATATGATTAAGTTGAAATATTAATTATTTTGACAAATAATTATCACTCGGAATAATATAAGAAATGTAACTCAAAACATTAAACTCTAAGCCAAGGCACGGCCCGTTCGTCTAATAGACATTAGTATGTTGTAGGTTGTCGTGTAGCTGACAGAATTTGAGATACGGTTCAAGACGCACTACTGTGAGTTCATGTCCCCCTTTTCTCTTAACTATTTTAGTTTTATACTTCGGGGCTGGAATACATGTTACAATTATTACAGACATTTTATACATGGTATGGTTAGCTTAGGGAGGGTTTACTACTAGATCATGTGAATGGGTATGGCGATTAAGGCCATCAATCCTCGTTGTAGTACCGAGGGGCATGATTGATAGATCTATTTGGGTGTAGTAAGCCCCACTCCTGAGTCCGCTGAGTGGACCATGTGGTGACTATGTCTTACAGCCGGAAGCCCTGTGCGAAATCTGCTAGGTTTGAGTCTTCCTGCATCACTTCACACATATCAATGGCCTTGCAAACCATTGGTGATCTCTTTTTCCTTATTGCTACATACCAGGGACTTACATACATACTTACAATGTTTCAAAGGCTTATACATACACACAAACGAACACATGAACTCGCTCAACTTTTGTTGATGTTTTTCAAACTACATGTATTTCAGGGAATTTGTAAAGTGGATCTGGCGGGCGTTGGGAGTTTTTAAGTTGCGTTAAGAATAAAGCTGTCATCCATGGTCTTTGATTTGGTTAATGTGTCTTATTCCTGGACGAGACACGTTATTCAAACCTTGGTGTTATTCAATATCTTTTAACGAGTCCATACGAACTCATAAACAATTTGTACAATTTGTAAAACTTGAATTTGAAGTCTACGATTTAATCAATGTTGTTATGTTTTAAACGAAATTAATGGATGGAAAATCTATGGTTTATCATGTAATTGTTTGTTGCGGTTGAATGCAATGATAACAAGTAAGTCACACCATAATCACGCTTCCGCAAAAGTCAGGGTGTAACACGACTCGAGTTGCGTAAGTAACCGAAGGGATGAGCACCATTCACCGTATGCCGGTGGTAGAGCACAGTCTATTAGGCCAAAAGGGACTTCGAGTACATCACTGAGAATAGTCGAATCACTTTGGGTAGTCAATGTCTATCAAGCCGAGACACTCTATTTTCGCTTTCAAGCTCGCAATCGCTGATTTTATGTGTTTCGATTCTGAGCCCGCAACTGCTGACTCTGATATTTGATATTTGTCGTTTTATGTGGGATTTTATGCGATTTATGTGGTTTTACATGTTTATATGTTTCGATTTTGGTGATTTATACGCTTTTCGCTGTCCGCTTTGATCGACACGCACAACTCGCACTGACATCTACCTCTAAACGCTACCAAATCGCATGTTATATTACTCACTTATGCTATGCTACTCGCTGTGTACTCGCTAATCGTAATCGCTAATCTCGAACGCGCAATTTTGAATGATAGGTGAATACGTGCAATATATATAGGTGAATACGTGCAAATATAATGTGGTTTATGTACTTCTGTGCTCTACGTGCTTATGTGTTTCTATGGCTTGTGTGATTGATTGTGTTCCTAAGCTTTAGTAGTAGTGCATGTGAGGTGAGATTCGATTATATAGTGTCTGAGTCCTATGGTGATGTTTGTTGCAGACAATGTTGTCATTTGGATCGTTTCACTCCCGCTCCGCTCTTCTTAATCATGAGGACAAGCGTATGGCTTCTCTGGTCACTAAGCAAATGGTGAAAGTGATACCGAAAATTGTTAGCGAGCTGAACGAAAACGCTAGCAAGTCCTCTGAAGAGTCTAGGACGGATTCTCCTAAGTCTACTTTTAGCTTCAAATAGTTTAAAGCATGCGGACCCAAAGAATTCACCAGAGAATATGGACCTACTGCCATGTTTGAATGGTCTGATTCTATCGAAGTCACCCTACGCCAAAGCGGCTGTCCTGACAACCTTCGCACTGTTAACGCTACAAGCGTCTTCCAGTCAAGAGCTCTGGACAGGTGGACTGCCGAAAGAAACAATCGAGGGAATGATGCAGCTTACGGGCTTACGTGGGACGAGTTGAAGGACATCATGATGAAGGAGTTCTGCCATCCCCACGAGCTTCAAAAGTTGGAGGACGAGTTCTGGCACATCAAACAAAAGGATGGCGACAACGCTGGTTTAACTGCCCGCTTTAAGCAACTGTGTAGGATCGGTTTCGACCTGAATGAGTCGTTCGGAAGAGCTCTCGTACGTTTCAGAGGCGGAAACTAAGAAACGCACTTGAAAAACAGCTTGAAATACACTATAATCCTCTTGTACATTCAATTAACAGTGTTTACAATGAGAGGAAATACCGGCAGCACTTCGGTATCACTTGCCTGACTGTTACAAATGATGATCGTTTGACATCTATATATAGTAACAGTCCCTACCGTTTGAAATCCTTCAAACGATCACCTAGTTTCAAACGACCACTATGTTTAAACGGTTACATACATTCAAACGGTCAACTTAACTCAAACGGTTGACATTTACAAATGCATATCTCAAACGATTGGACCAATAAATGACATCATTTCATTGGACCATCAAATAGTAACTTCTCATTGGACCTTTATCAATTTTGTCTTCATTTATGTTGTGTATGATGATGTAAACGGCCAATTTCAATTAATCATATATCATGATGTCACATGTGATGTCACCTAGGTGATGTCACATGTGATGTCATTCTTGTTCAGATCCGCATCGAACCCGAGACTCGATATTAAGACGAAGACGACAGATGACTGCACCAACAGACTCCCCCTCAGATGTTGACGAGTCTTAAGTGTCAAGTCTTCAACGACTTCAGTCTTTATCAGTCTGAACGCTCTCTGAAATATCTCACAGTGCAAGCATCCTCAACTCTTTCTCTTCTCTTTTCATCATCATCAACAGACTCTCCACGCACAATCT
This sequence comes from Helianthus annuus, assembly GCF_002127325.2. Lineage (NCBI taxonomy): Eukaryota > Viridiplantae > Streptophyta > Magnoliopsida > Asterales > Asteraceae > Helianthus > Helianthus annuus. Next base: position 111,972,519 of record NC_035434.2, read on the forward strand.
CTACTTGGATGTCTTCAGACTCCCCCTTTCGATATGCTGGGATCGCAGTCTGGCATGTTGAAATCACAAGTTCTTCAGGTATCGGAACCTGGTTTTCTATCACTTCGAAACCTGCACATCCTCTACCAAAAAATAAATTTTCTGGTGATAACATGTAAAAATCTAATGAATCATTCGCAAACATTTTTCATTAAAAAAATGATTTTACAATATTAATCGTTGAAGAACCACTTGAAGATATATCATTTTTCAAAATAACACACTCTCCCAAACCATCTGTTCATCATGTTTAGCACCCGGAATTTTGAAAATCAGCTTTTCAATATCAGTTGTCGAAAATCTTTTTGAATTTTTCAAATATTTATGCTAAAACACACTGAAAATCTTTTTGGATTTTTGACATAAGAGAAATAAAATGCAGTAAAGAAATATTTACAAACATTATTTTTGTGAGTTTGTGTAAGAGGATCATATCAGCTTATGAGACAAATCATCAACACCGTTAAGCTTGATTTCATTTTTAGTTCTAAACAATTTACCTAGATTGTCAGTATACTGGTCCACTTAAATTTTCACACAAAGTTCAACTGATCCGAGATACGATATTAATGTTTTAAGCACTTAAACTTATCCGTGTGTCCCACTACTTGAATATACTCCCGTATCCAGATCCCAATATTCAGTCTTACAGGTGAATATACCACAGATGATATCTATAAGGGGTTAGGTGCGAAACCGTGAGAGCTCAGGTCAGAACTTCCGTTCAGCAGAGAGATGACGGCTCGACTTTTGGTGGGTCCCCTTTAGGGGATCTTTTTTACAACAGCAATGACTATCAATTTTATTGTTTAATCGATTTGCTGAGGGCGGCGCTTTTTCAAGCATTTGTAGAAAGTATTATCCGGGGACTAGGTCAGTACTTCCATACAGCAGAAGTCCCGGGATAATACCCCAGATATCACTGAGCATAAAGACCTAGTATCTCAGAATAAGGGACCTTTCAAACAAGATTTCAGGGGTTACCTATATATCCAAGAAGCTGTTACCCACAGAATAAGCAAGTTTGAATTTTTACGGTTTATATCTCGTCACAATCTATTAAATATGCAAAAATCTACTGACACGTCCACGGTAAGATTGTTTATCACTTTTAATCTTTCCAATTCTTTAGCATGTTGTGATAGTCCACTGATGTACTATTATTTCCTCTTTTTCACAACAAACTCATTTTTGGATTTTATCATGTTTTTGTCTTTTTCAAATTTTCTAATGTTTTTGGATTTTCTGAAAATTTTCTACTCCCCCTAAAATGCAAACACATTAACGAAAATTGAAAACAAACTGTACAGAAACATGACAACCGATATCAAATTGCATCAATTCGCCATTCACTTGGCATAAACAATCAGAACTCCCCCTATCAACAAACTATTTTCTCATTTAGATTTCAAAACACTTAATTTTGTTTTAATCAAAATGATTTTTCCGGAAAATAAGTTTGGTTGATTTTACCACTTGTAAGTATATCAATACTAAGTTCGGGGATGTGGTTCATCGTCTTGTCTCTCAATCACTTGTAGGAAAATGCAAGTACAAATTAATGTCCTTGATTTACCGTTTGCACAAGTTATGCACAATCAAATCTTCTAACCACTTGTAAACAAACACAAACAAACCTTTTTACCGTTTGCATAATTGACATTACTGTAGTAAATTTCTCAAGAAAGATGCTGATACCTGCTCCTTGCTTACCAACCTGTGAGCTCCGGCATAGTCCTTTAACCTGTAAAATTTTAACAATTACAAACACTTTCAAATCATCCTAATTAACATGAAAGATGCCGATTCCTGATCCACGATTACCAACTTGGGATCTCCGGCAAGTCCGGTATTTTACTCAAACATAATGTCCACCCAAGCCTCACCAGCCTTGGGTGACTTTGGAACACATCTGTCCCACCAACATTTTGATTTATAAAATTCTTTAGCACCCTTTACCTTCTTATCAACCATCTTCTCAAAAATGTGTTTGACTTTCCCGTTGAAAGCCTTTTCAACATCAAATTCTCCTTTATTAGCGAAGAATTGATTTGAAATCTCAGTCTTTCCAACTTTCTTCATCAAATTTTCCTTTGACAGTGACGGAAAATTCTCATCGTTCACCACTGGAACGGAATTCACAATCTTTTTATCAACCAATGACTCTTCTGATTTTATGGAATCAGATTCATTGTTAGAATTACCCTCAGATTTAACCACCCATTTTTGTTTACCCAACTCAATTTGTCTTTTGTAAAAACGTTTTGAAGTTTCACCAACTTCCAAAGTCGATTTATCAACACATGTCTTTTTCATATCAGCGTTAGACGACACTCCCTGTTTTGAATAAATGGACTCTTGACAGTTCCAAGCAATGTGTCCAACTTTTTGACACTTGAAACAGGTTCTTCTATCAACTCTCGAAGCAAACTTCTTCACATTCTTCTTTACTTCAGCAAGAAACTCTTGATTCGACTGTTTCCAGAACGGTTTCTTCTGTTCATCCTCTGAACTTCCTCCTGAAACAAATTTTGTTTTTGGTTTATAAGTTTTCTGATTTTTATAATTTTCTGAAGAATTGAAACCAAGACCTTTCTTTTTGAGATTACCATTATGGTTTGGTTTCTTTCGATAACCTGAACCATAATCATAACCCTTTTTCTTGTTCAATCTCTGTTGAACTCTTGAAGTGTACTTTTTAGGTTTTTCAGTAACATTTACATCTTTTATTTCAGAAATATTAATTTCTGTTAATTTGAAAACATGTTTGATCATTTCAGTTTTGACACTTCTTATTGGGAATTCCTCATCAAAATATAATTTGTCTGAATCATTCAATGTATATGCTACTTTGATTGATCCGTCATTCAAATTAGATTTTGATAACAGGAATTCTTGATTGTAAACCCTCTTAACCGGAGAACTCGGACTTTTCTCAGACGAACTCGAATTATCTGACTTAGACTCCGACTTTGACTCTTCATCCATATCCAACACCTGATCGACAACTCTTTTAACTAACTCAGACTCATGATCAGTGTCAGACGCTGTGAATGTAACATCAATATTGTCTGGTAATTCATCAGTGATTTCAGACTTTAATTTGATGTTTAGAGCCTTGTCTACTTGTTCCTCATTTGGTTTCCTGGGGGAATAACTCTCAAAGATAGGAGGCGGGCATCTGTTATACTTGACACTTGGTTTCTTACCAGTATCCTCTTCTTTTTCCTTTTTCTTAAAAGCTTCAAGACCTGCAACAGTAGGATAAACACGATCAATCAGATAATCACAAGTAGTATAACTCAAAAGTAATCGGTTAATCCTTTCACTCTCAATTCTCTCATGTTCCAACTCCTTCTTCAAGTTAGCACAGTCTTCAATATAGTCATTGATGACACTTTGCTTTGTCATTAAAGTTGCACTCATCTTGTCATTTGCCTTCTCAATTTATGCATTTGTCCTTTTCAGACTATCAACTGTCCTGTTTAGAACATCATAGGACTCTTTAACATACTTCACATTAGACAGTAAATCTTCTTTAATCTTCTCTAAATCAGCAATCTTTTTATCTTTTTCTTCACAAACTTTGCAAGCTTCTGAACATTTCTCACAAGGCTTTGTGACTTCCACCACCTTTTCAACTATCTTTTCGACTTCGACAGTCTTTTCAACTTCAACAAGTTTCTCGACATCCACTAATTTTTGAACTTCTTTCTCAGTCACTGGTTCATCAGATTCTTTTTTAGCTTTCTTTGTTGAACTTTCTTCAACTTTTGCTTTTTTCTCGATATCCAACTCATGCTCTTCAATTTTCTGAATAAACTATGCCAGATTCATATCTTGAGACTTCCTCATGTGTTTTACAATCAACAGATAAGTTCCCCACTTCTGTTGGGGTAAAGCCTCAGCTAGCTTATCGACCCACTCATCATCCTCTTTCTTAATGTCCAATCTACCCATTTCCAATACCAGATGACAATATCTATCAATTGTCTGCTTTGTTGTTTCATCTTCAAAAGCCACAAACATATCAAATGATTTCTTCAATAACGCAGCTGAAACTGTATCAACCGGTGTAGCAAGAGCATTGTAAAATTTCTCTTCCATGTTTCAAAAATCAGATGATACTTCAGGAAATACCTGACGATCTCGAATTACCTGACGATCTTGATTTACCTTTGAAAATTGTGAACTTCAAACCGTATGGACTGGAACACACTTCCAAGCGAAATGATTTCTTTCAAACAAATCGGACCTTTTCACGCGACCTGACTAAACCACACAACCTTGAACTAGTTTGAATTCAACCGGAATGAACCACCTCTTGTAACCTCTGATCAAATACAAACTGTGTGAAACAAAATTCACTTTCAAATTACTTTGACCCTTTCAAATAACTTTTAATTCCAAAATGTGCGGATAGAAAATTCGGATTTCGTATTAATGACAAAACACACGAAAACATTTCAATTCCAATGATCAACTTTAATTCAGGTTGAGCCTCAAATAATATTCAATGGGTCGAACACAGTGTAGTAGGCTAATACAATGTATAACCGATGAATTTGATTTGGGCCGAGAATTTGGGCCGATGAAGCTTCTTCCACTAAAATGACATATAATCGGACCAATTATCTTGAAGTGTGGCCTTTCACATATAACCAATTGACTAACAAAGCAATTGACATATAATCTGTTGATTGGACCTCTCCCTCTTATTAGACCATAAAATCCACTAATCTATTAGTTGATAAGACCACAAGTTATGAAGACAATATCAAAAACTTTAAAAGACACACTTAATGAAACCGATTTTTTTAATATTTTAATGTCAGATGCCTTTTTTTAAAACAAAAACTAACCGACAACTTGTAAGATGATTGCTCAATTCTTATTTGACCTATAATTCCACTAACCCAACACTTTGTGACATATGACTATGATTGTATCAACAAATGGCCGACAAAATTACAATATCACAAACATAGGATTGGGCCTTTACAATCTAAAATGAAGTATGATAGGGCCGCTATATGACACAAACTGACACACAATCACTTCCGGCAATCTTTTTAGTATAGTGGGCGGCAACAACATTGATCAGATCAAAAGTTCATATGTTCTCGAGATATTTCACATGCATATAAAACTAGTTCACGTTATCTGACAACTCTGGCAAACCGACACACATCACATGATCTCTTATCCCAACATATGACAGCCTCGTTTTATGTATCACACATCACGAAAAAAAATTCACAGGACCCGATGCACCTCTCGTACGTTTCAGAGGCGGAAACTAAGAAACGCACTTGAAAAACAGCTTGAAATACACTATAATCCTCTTGTACATTCAATTAACAGTGTTTACAATGAGAGGAAATACCGACAGCACTTCGGTATCACTTGCCTGACCGTTACAAATGATGATCGTTTGACACCTATATATAGTAACAGTCCCTACCGTTTGAAATCCTTCAAACGGTCACCTAGTTTCAAACGACCACTATGTTCAAACGGTTACATACATTCAAACGGTCAACTTAACTCAAACGGTTGACATTTACAAATGCATATCTCAAACGATTGGACCAATAAATGGCATCATTTCATTGGACCATCAAATAGTAACTTCTCATTGGACCTTTATCAATTTTGTCTTCATTTATGTTGTGTATGATGATGTAAACGGCCAATTTCAATTAATCATATATCATGATGTCACATGTGATGTCACCTAGGTGATGTCACATGTGATGTCATTCTTGTTCAGATCCGCATCGAACCCGAGACTCGATATTAAGACGAAGACGATAGATGACTGCACCAACAAACTGAGCATAATCTGTCCAGGCCAAGTTACTACCCCCGAAATCACCATCAAGAAGTATATCTGTGCTCTACCGGATTGCGTGGCTGATTTAATGCAAGCCACGAAGACGGCAACTATTGAGGAAACCTTTCTGCTCGCTGCCGAGATCAATGACAAGCGAGTAAAGGCTGGTTACTTCGATAAAGTCTCCACGAATCTTCACCAAGTTACCGCTGCTCCCACCGCCAAAACCGCCGCCGCTCTGCAAGCTTCGAAGTCCTCCCGCCGCAAGAGAAAGAACAACAACAACAACAGTAGCAAGAATTGCGCTGTCACAGCTGCCGCTCCGCTCCAAGCAGTACCTGCTCAACCATAGCCCCAACACCGCTAAGTAGCGGCAACGGTCACCCATGCACCGCTGGCTAAACGTGCATACACTGGTCCTCACCTGACTTGCCCTACCTGTACCTATGATCATCCCGTGGGGATTGCTTGCAGATACTGTGTGCACAGCAACATGTACGGCCACTTCACCGCCAACTGCCGTACTGGTCCATGTCAAGCTCCAACTCCAGCTCAAGGTCAAGCTCCTGCTCAACAAGCTCTACTTCCCGCTCCTCAAGGCCAACCAGCAGCTCCTGCACTCGCGATCCATGCTAGAGCTTGCTTTGCAAGTGGTGATCCCAACCACTTCTCAAACATGTGCCCCAATCGAGTGGTGAAACAAGAGCCACAAAAGCAGTAGCCCCAGCAACAGCAGCAGCAGCAACTAGCAGCCCGCGGACGTGCTTTCAACATCAACGCCCGCCAGGCTCACGCAGATAACAATGTGGTTAACGGTACGTTTCTCGTAAATGGTATTTATGCTTCGTGTTTATTTGATACTGGAGGTGATAACTGTTTTATATCGTTAGAATTCGAAAAGCTTTTTAATTGTAAGCGCGCCCATTTCCCCTCGACGTTCGATGTTGAAGTTGCCACTGGAAAAACCGTCGCTGTCAATTATGTTCTTCGTGATTGTACTCTCGAACTCAACAATCACATCTTCCCTATTGACCTTATTCTGGTGCAGCTCGGTAGTTTTGATATCATAGTAGGCATGGATTTTCTTCGTGAAAATTGTGCTGAAGTTGTTTGCTTTGATAAGATGATTCGTTTCTCGCTCGCTAATGGTGATCAATTGTGTGTGTATGGTGAAGTCGCTTTGAAGAGACTCCAACTCATGTCGTGTGTCCGGGCTAGCAAGTATCTCCGCAAGGAATACCAAGCTTACTTGGCGCACATTGTAGCAGCGGAGAAAAAGGAAGGAAAGACGTTAGTGAAAGATGTCCCTGTTGATTGCAAGTTTCTTAACGTCTTCCCTAATGATCTACATGGTTTACCCCCGAGTCGTGATATTGATTTTTGTATTGACCTCATTCCTAGAGCCAACCCTGTTGCTAAATCTCCTTATCGCCTCGCTCCGTCCGAAATGCGCGAACTCTCTAGTCAACTCCAGGAATTACTTGACAAAGGCTTCATTCGCCCTAGCACCTCTCCTTGGGGCGCACCAGTTCTTTTCGTCAAAAAGAAGGACGGGTCATTCCGGATGTGCATCGACTATAGGGAGTTGAATAAGCTGACTATCAAAAATCGCTACCCCTGCCCCGAATCAATGATTTGTTTGATCAATTGCAAGGTGCTACATGTTTATCGAAGATCGATTTACACTCAGGCTATCACCAGTTACGCATTTAGGAGGAAGATATACCGAAAACCGCTTTCTGAACCGTTATGGCCATTATGAATTCGTCGTAATGCTCTTTGGTTTAACCAAGGCACCCGCGGTTTTATGGATTTGATGAATCGCGTGTGTAAACCATTTCTTGACCGCTTCGTCATCGTGTTCATCGATGATATCCTTATCTATTCGAAGTCGAAAACCGAACACGCGCAGCATCTACGTTTGGTTCTCGAGCTACTCCAAGGGAATCGACTCTATGCCAAGTTCTCCAAGTGTGTATTCTGGCTAGAGGAGGTTTAATTCCTCGGTCACATCGTCAATAGTCAAGGTATTCATGTCGACCCCGCGAAGATCGAAGCTGTTAAGAGTTGGGTTACTCCAAAATCACCATCCGATGTACGTTCGTTCCTCGGATTGGCGGGCTATTACCGTCGATTCATCGCTGACTTTTCAAAAATCCTTGTTCCGCTTACTTCTTTGACGCACAAAGACAAGCCTTTTGTTTGGGGAACCGAACAAGAGACTACCTTTCAAACTCTCAAGCATATGCTATGCAATGCTCCTATCCTCGCTCTACCCAACGGAAATGATGACTTCGTTGTCTATTGCGATGCCTCAAACCTTGGTCTTGGTTGTGTTCTCATGCAACGGGAAAAGGTTATCGCCTACGCATCTCGTCAGCTCAAGATCCACAAGAAGAACTATACGACCCACGACCTCGAGCTAGGCGCAGTGTTGGTGCATACGTCTGTCGACTTCGTCTTGTATCGAGTCTTGTATGTATATAGATAGATTAGGACATGTAGTTCGAGAAAAATGTCAAACATGGGTTTGGAGGGTATTTCATACGAAATGACATGGAAGTCATTTCGCATGAAATCAACAAGTCATTTCGCACGAAACAGATTTCGTATGGGCTATTTCGTGCGAAATAGCTCAGCCTATAAATACTAGTTGTGCCTTGTCATTTGTAACTTTCCGATTCCAGAGCCGAAGTGCTGCTGAAGTGTCTACTCGCTATAAAACTTTGTCAAATCAATCAGAAAGACAATTAAAGTGAATATCTAGCTATTTCGAACTTAATACGTTAGTTTCCGCCTCTCGTATTGAGAAGAACACCTCTGAACGACTCCTTTCAGTCGTGAAAACGATCCTACAAGTGGTATCAGAGCTCAGGAGGAGTTCTACCGAATTCAGCTTAATTTCATCAAATTTTCTAACTTCTACACCTTCTATTCAAAATTAAACAGGTTTTCACGGTTAAAATGATTTGAATTTCATACATTATACTCGAAACACAATTTTAACAAAGCCTAGAAAGAATTGGACCAAAATTCGAGCTAAAACTTGATCAATTTGACAAAAATATGGCCGAGATGATGACATCAGCAGTATTTCGCACGGAATAGCATCTTGATTTCGCACGAAATCACATTTGTGACTCATTTCACTTGAAATTGCATTTCATTTCGCACGAAATCATTATTTCGTGTGAAAGTTGGTTGATTCCGCATGAAATCACTATTTCGTATGAGCCATTTCATGCGAAATCAGTATTTCGTTTGAGCTTGAGTTGATTTCGTACGAAATCAACATTTCACTTGGTTGTTTCGCACGAAATTAGTTATTTCGTGTGAAAGCTTTGTTTTCGTGTGAATCATTTCATTTGAAGTCATTTTGCTGGTCATTTCTCACCAGTTGGCTATTTCGCTTGAAGGGTCATATCGCGTGAAAGTGTATTTCGTTTGAGAGGGTTGATTTCGCTTGAAAAGTGTCTGATTTGGAAAAACTTGTTATCGAATCATGGAAGAGGAATTCTATAATGCATTTGCTACAGCCCCGACTACTCTGGCTGCCATTGCTCAAAGCATGAACATGGAAAATGAAACCGGAACTTTGCAAAAAACCCCTAAGCTAATGGGCATTGAAGAGTATTATGGTTGGAAAGATCGTTTCGAAAACTGGGTTCAAGCTAATCATTTGAGATCTTGGGAATGCGTTGAGAAAAAGTATGTTATACGTCGTACGGATTTGGGTGTTATCAAAGCAATTTATGAATTGACTGACAAAGAACGAGACATGTACAAAGCCGAAAAGATGATGATCAGTTTACTCCAGCAAGCTGTGAAAGAAGATATATTCATTTTGCTTCAACACGACAATACTTCACGTTCGATTTGGGAAGCACTCCGAATTAAATTTGAGGGAAGTGAAAAGATGATCAGGAGTAAGAAAGCATTGCTAAAGAAAGAATTTGACTTGTTTACGAGTTTTCCGGGAGAATCTTCAAAGAAGCTGATGGAAAGATATTGCCATTTAGTGCGTTCAATGTCATTGTTGGATATCAACAAAGATCAAGAAGAATGGGTCGATAAATTAGCTGATGCTTTACCTCAGAAAGAATGGGGTACATATTTGATGATCTTGAAAACACTGGAGAATATGACAAATTGACGATCTCCTAGTTCATTGAGAAGATTGAAGGACAAGATCTGGACCAACAAAAGATTGCTAGAATGAACAGTCCGAGTGGCCAACAAGACATCAAAATGTATTACAAAGGAAGTGTTCAAGAGGTTGAGGCAAGTCCAAAAGTACAAACTGCTTTTAGTGTAGAAAATTCATCTGGATAAGTCAATCAAAGTTAAAACAGCAGTAGTGGATTTTCTTCATATCCAAGTGTTAATCCAAAGAGTTCAAATTCAAGTCATCAGTTCCAAAGCTCAAACAGCAGTAATGGTCATGTTTTGCATTGCAACATCGCGTTGCATCTTCAGAATGGTCAATATTTTTCTAAAGAGGTTGCTAAAAATCACATGTCATTACTTACTACAGTGTTAGAATCATATGAGGGATTAGTTGCAAGAAGGATCAGAAATCCTATGCTGACAAAAGAGGATTACGATCAGATCAATGCTGAAGAGATGGAGCTTATGGACATTAAATAGTGTTTAGCAAGTGTTTTGAGAAGAGCTGAAAAGTTTAAAATGATTACAGGGAGAGATGATTTCAGGGATGCAAATGTTTCTACTTTAGGTTTTGATAAATCTAAAGTTACTTGTTTTCGATGCAGGGAGAAAGGACATTTCAAGAGGGAATGTAAAAATCGAGAAACAAGTGGAGCACAAAATCCGTTTGGAAGCAATGATTATTATCGGAAGGCCATATATCAACAAGTTGCTCATCAACCATATCAACAAAAAGAACCACAAACTGCACATGCTAAAATGATCGAAGAAGCAAATAAGAAAGCATATTTTGGCATAATTGATCAAGATGATGAAAAAGTGGCAGAAGGGTTCAGCTGGGACAAATACATTCCACCAGATTCAAAAGTTGTAGCTCTCATCGCACAAATCATTCAAGAGAAAAATTTGATAAAGGAATGGATGAAAGGAATTGTTGGTGATGAGAAGAATCAAGATAAAGATTTTGTTACTTCAGAAGATAGTTCAGAAAGTACTCAAGTGTTTGATCAATCATTATCTGATGATAGTGATGATGAAGAAGAGACACAAATAAACATTGGAAAATCTATGTTATCTTCTTAAAGTTTTCAATTTTATTTTGCAGATAGATTGGAGAAGCTGAAGGAGAGAAAAGCAGCAAAAGAACAGAAAAAGCTGAAATGTGAAAGTGTTGCTCATAAAGAGAAGTCTGAACATAGTGAAGAAGTTAAAGTAGCTGAGAAAATCGTTGAAACAAAGAAAGTGGTTGAAGTTGAACAAGTTATCAAAGTTGAGAAGATTGTTGAGGGCATCAAATCGTTTCTAAAGTGTATGGATTCATGCAAACAGTGTGCAGAAAAAGATGAAAAATTGTGTGAACTCAATAAGATGAAAGAAAAGTTACTGTTTGATCTCAATTACGTGAAAGAATCATATGATGTGTTGAATAGAACGGTAACTGTGCTACAAAAGACAAATTCTGAAAGAGAAGATGCATTGACTATGATGAATGCTGTGATGATGTCAAAGCAGAAAGCCATAAACTTTTACATTGAAGAAAGTGCAAAGTGGAAGCAAGAGTTGGAAACCAAGAAGATAGAGAATGAAAGAATCAGACGGTTGTTACAGAGTTATTCTAGAATTGATTATCTGATTGATCGAATTTATCCAACTGTTGCAGGTCTTGAAGCCTTTCAAGATGAGAAGCCCAAAGAGAAGGATACTGGTAAGAAACAGAGTGTCAGTTATAACAAGTGTCCCCCTCCGATCTGGGAAGGTTATTCTCCCAGAAAGCTGAATGAGGAGCAAGTCAAATAGGCTGTCAATATAAAGTTAAAATCAGAAACAACTGATGATTTACCAGAAAACATTGACGTCACGTTCACATCGTCCGACACTGATCATGAGTCTGAGTTAATAAAAAAGGTGGTCGATCAGGTGTTGGATAAAGATGAGGAGTCGGAGTCAAAGTCTGAGTCTGAAAGTTCAGGATCACCATCAGTTGAAAGTTCAAAGTCGCCGGTTAAAAGGGTTTACAATAAAGAATTCCTGTTATCAAAATCTAATTTGAATAACCAACCAATCAAAGTGGCATATACTTTGAATGATTCAGAAAAATTATATTCTGATGAGGAATTTCCAATAAGAGGTGTTAAAGCAGAAATGATAAAAAAAGGTTTTCAAACTAACAGAAATTAATATTTCTAAAATAAAAGATGAAAATCTTTCTGGAAAAACTAAACCTTACACCTCAAGAGTTCAAAAACGTTTAAACAAGAAAAAGGGTTACAGTTCTGGTTCAGGTTTTCAAAAGAAACCAAACCATAATGGTAATTTCAAAAAGAAAGGTCTTGGTTTTATTTCACCAGAAAATCATAAAAATGAAAAGATCTATAAACCAAAAACTAAATTTGTTTCAGGATCAAGTTCGGAAGAAGAAGCTAAGAGCTCATTCTGGAAGCAATCGAATCAAGAATTCCTTGCAAAAAGGCAAGAAGGAATGACGAATGGAGCTAATAAGAAGAGAGACAAGAACCTGTTATAGATGCAATACAATTGGTCACATTGCATGGAACTGTCCAAAGGTAACAAAAAAAAACAGGGAGTCTCGTATAAACTGAAAGAAAAAGTTGTTGATAAAACTGAACTACCAACTGAACAGTTTAAAGTGTTCAAAAATTCTAAATTTGAAGTTGGTGAATGTTCGAAAAGATTTTACAAAAGAAGACCAAACCTTAACAACCAAACATGGGTGGTTAAGAAATCAGATGTAAAATCTGGCGATGAATCTGACTCGTCAAAGTCAGAGGAGCCACAAGTTAAGGTTAAAAGTGAGAAATCAGTTCCTCCAATGGATGATGAGAACTTTCCACCATTGAGGACTGAAAATTTTAAACAAAAAGTTGGGAAAGTTGAAATCTTGAATCAATTCTATTCTGAGAAGAAAGAATTTGATGTCGAGAAAGCATTTAATGGAAATGTGAAAAAGATTTTTGAGAAAATGGTCAAAGGAAAGGCTAAAGGAGTAAAGATTTTTATGAAGAAAAGAGAAATGTTGAAACCCTGGTTGAAACTGAGAAGGTCGCACCCAAAGCTGGTCAGGCTTGGGTGTCTGTATTTTTACTTAAAAATCCTTACTTGCCGGAGCTCCCAAGTTGGTAATCGTGGAGCATGAATCGGCATCAGTCTTAAAAATTTGTATTTGAGAAAAATTTAAAGTTGTTAAATTCTACAGGTTGTGGACTAGCCGGAACTTCCAGGTTGGTAAGTGTGGAGTAGGAATCGGCATCATTTTTTCCTACATGTGGTATTTAAGTTTACAAGTGGTAGTTGTTATTTAAATTGTCATATTTTGCTTTACAACTGGTAGATTTGATTCTATAAGTGGTTGAAAACGGGATTTTTAACTACAAGTGGTTAATCAAATTCATTAAATTGAACTTGATTTAACTATCATTCAAATGATTTGGAAAACAATGTGATGAATTTATCCCCAATCTTACAAGTGATAAAATCAACAAAATTTATTTTCAGGAATAACCATTTTGATTAAAACAAACTTAAGTGTTTTGAAATCATAATGGGAAAATAGTTTGTTGACAGGAGGAGTTCTGATTGTTTATGCCAAGTGGATGGCGAATTGAAGTAATTCACATCATGTTGTCAGTTCTTGTATAGTTTGTTTTTGAATTTTCCCGGAAAATCAAAATTGAAACATATTTTGATTTTAGGGGGAGTAAAAATTTTAGAAATTTCGAAAATTTGAAAAATACAAAAACATGATAAAATCAGAAAAAGTCAAAAACATAGAAAAAATTACAAATGAGTTTTGTTGTGAAAAAGAGGAAATGATAGTACATCAGTGGACTATCACAACATGCTAAACATTTGGAAAGTCAAAAAGTGATAAACGGTCTCATTGTAGATGTGTCAGTAGGTTTTTACTCATTCAGTAGATTGTTTTCGAGATATAAATCTAAATAGAAATACTTACTTATCTCGTGGGGAACATCTCTCGGATATATGGGTAACCCCCGAAATCTTGTTTGAAAGATTTTCTATTTCTGACATAATAGGTCTTTGTGTGTGGTGATATCTGGGGTATTATACCAGGACTTCTGATTTTGCGGGAGCAATAGCCTAGTCCTCGTATAATACTTTGCAAAAGCTCTAATTTTAAAGCCATCCCTCAGTATAAAAAATGATGAAACATTGCAAAATGCTAATAATGTGTTGTTTAAGAAAAGATCCCCAAACGGGACACACCTAAAGTCGAGCCGTCATCTCTTTGTATGCACGGAAGTTCTAACCTGAGCTCTCACGGTCTCGCATTTACCCATTTACAGATATCATTAGTGTACATTCACCTGTAAGACTGAATATAGAAGTCTGGATACGGGAGTATATTCTGAGGTGGGACACGCGAATAAGTTTAAATGCTTAAACACTAAATTCGTATCTCGAAACAGTTGAACTTTGTGTAAAAATTTAAGTGGATCAGTATACTGACAATCTATGTGAATTGTTTAGAACTTATAATGTCTAAAGCTTAATGGTGTTAGTGAATTGTCTCACAAACTGATATGATCCTCTTACACAAGCTCACAAAAATATTGTCTGTAAATATTTATTTATTTTTTTAGTTTAAAACAAAAAAATTTCAAAAAGATTTTCAGTGTGTTTTAGCATAAATTTTTGAAAAATCCAAAAAGATTTTCGACAACTGATGTTGATGAACTGATTTTCAAAATTCCGAGTGCTAAACATGATAAACATCAATTTGAGGGGGAGTCTTGTTAAAATGAATAAAATTTTGAATGTTTTTCTACAAGTGGTTCATCAGAGTTTAAAATTGTAAAATCATTTCTTGGTTGTTTGATTTCTGCAAGAGGTATATAGATTTGTCAAATTTGAAATTTGTGAAATTTATTGTTAGGTAGAGATTTGTGCAGGTCTTCATGGCTAAACCTAAGCAGAATATAAGCCAGGTTACAATCCTGATTCTGTGAGAGCCAAGTTCTGATTCTGAAACTGAAGTCCATACTAGTTGCTAATGCTGATGAACTTAAGGATTCAAGAGATCTGATTAAGAGAATTAGAAAGCTTGAGAGGCAGATAGCGATTCTGATTCTTTGAAGATGAACATCCAATGGGAGGTTATCTGTTGGTGCTGATGAAAAGAGAAGAAAGAGATTGAGAATATTTTACACTGTCAGATACTTCAGAAAGAGCAGAAAGACTGATAAAGACTGAAGATGTTGAAGACTCGACACTGAAGACTTCGTCAACATCCGAGGGGGAGTCTGTTGGTGCATACGTCTGTCGACTTCGTCTTGTATCGAGTCTTGTATGTATATAGATAGATCAGGGCATGTAGTTCGAGAAAAATGTCAAACATGGGTTTGGAGGGTATTTCATACGAAATGACATGGAAGTCATTTCGCACAAAATCAACAAGTCATTTCGCACGAAATGACTGTTTCGCATGAAACTGATTTCGTATGGGCTATTTCATGCGAAATAGCTCAGCCTATAAATACTAGTTGTGCCTTGTCATTTGTAACTTTCTGATTCCAGAGCCGAAGTGCTGCTGAAGTGTCTACTCGCCGTAAAACTTTGTCAAATCAATCAGAAAGACAATTAAAGTGAATATCTAGCTGTTTCAAACTCAATACGTTAATTTCCGCCTCTCGTATTGAGAAGAACACCTCTGAACGACTCGTTTCGGTCGTGAAAACGATCCTACACGCAGTTGTTTTTGCGTTGAAGATTTGGTGACACTACCTTTATGGTACCAAGTGTACGGTCTTCACCGACCATAAGAGCCTACAACACATCCTCAGCCAAAAAGAACTGAATATGCGCCAACGCCGATGGGTAGAACTTCTCAACGATTACGACTGTGAGATCCGTTATCATCCTGGCAAAGCAAATGTCGTTGCCGACGCCCTCAGCAGATGAAGCTACTTGCATAGCATTCGTAATGTTCACGCCCAGCACCATCTTGAAACTCTTTTCCGTGACGCTCAGCATGCTTGTTTTACCGAACGCACCTTGAAGAAGGAAAGGATCCACCTTAATGGCGATCAGTTAGTGAATAAATCGAATGGGATATTCCATTATCTAGACCGAATTTGGATTCCCAAGCGCACTAACTTACGACAAATTTTGCTGGACGAAGCCCACAAGTCTCGATACTCCATTCATCCTGGCGCCGACAAGATGTACCATGATCTTCGTCTACGGTATTGGTGGTCTAGAATGAAGAAGGATATCGCTATCTATGTTTCGAAGTGCCTGACTTGTTCGAAAGTTATGGACGAACAACAAAGACCCTCTGGCTTGCTCGTGCAACACGAGATACCGATGTGGAAATGGGAGAGCATAGCCATGGACTTTATAACGAAACTCTTGCGTATAACTTCAGGTCACGATAGCATCTGGGTTATCGTTGACCGTTTGACTAAATCTGCCCATTTTCTGCCGATACGAGAAGACTTTAAGGTAGAAAAATAAGCCCGAATCTACACCGACGAGATCATTTGTCGACACGGGACGCCTCGTGACATCATCTCTGACCGCGATGGTCGGTTTACCTCGTGCCTTTGGGAAACGTTTCAATCTGCTCTCGGTACTACGCTAAATTTAAGTATTGTTTTCCATCCCAAACCGACGGTCAGACTGAAAGAACGATTCGTACTTTTGAAGACATGCTTCGCTCGTGTGTCATAGATTTCGGTGGTAATTGGGACACGCACTTACCTTTGGTCGAATTCTCGTACAATAATAGTTATCATTCTAGTATTCAAATGGCACCATTTGAGGCATTATACAGAAGGAAATGTCGATCGCCGATTGTGTGGCATGAGATCGGAGATGCGCAAATAATCGGTCCTGAGCTGCTGCAAGAAACGACTGACAAGATCCTCCAAATTCGAGACAATCTGCTGAAAGCTCGGAGTCATCAGAAAAGTTACGCCGATAGACACCGCAAAACCCTTGAATTTGACATTGGCGATCACGTACTCCTAAAGGTATCACCTTGGAAGGGTGTGATCAGATTCAGCAAGAAAAGGAAACTCGTGCATCGATATGTTGGACCCTTTAAAATTCTGGAAAGAATTGGGAAGGTGGCCGACAGACTCGAACTGCCGGAGGAGCTTAGCAACATCCACCCGACTTTCCATGTTTTGAACCTCAGAAAGTGCCTGGCTGAGCATGATTTACAAGTTCCACTTGAGGATCTACAAGTGGACGAAACATTACACTTCGTGGAGAAGCCTGTCGAGATCAAGGACCGAGAAACCAAGAAGCTCAGGCGCTCACACATTCCCATTGTGAAGGTTCGCTGGGAAGGCAAACGCGGCGCAGAGTTCACCTGGGAACTCGAAAGTGACATGAAGGCGAAGTATCCACAGTTGTTTGTTACACCTGCGCCTTAATTTCGGGACGAAATTCCCTAAACTAGGGGATGCTGTAATACCCCGTGTTTCAAAAGTCAAAGTACAAATCAAATTCAAAGTCAAAGGAAGAAAAGATTGCTAATAGCGATCTGCCACTCCTTGCTCGACTATTGACTTTACTTCATCGACTTGTAATCTAATCTTGTATTTTATTTGGTTTAGTTGTATTATGTGGAGTATCTATAATAATCGAGGTTTAATCGATGTTAATCGCATCACAATCGCATTCGCAGTTTGATTGATAGGTTCTGTATATTGTTTTACGTGTGTGTGCTATTTATGTGTTACTTGTGCATGTTTACTTTATGTTTGTGGTGATTAATCGAAACGCAATCGCAGCTTAATCGCAACTTAATCGCAAACGCTAAACGCAATTTATTTAGAATGATTGTATGTTAGATATAGTAATTGTGTGACTATTATCAATCTATCGCATCGCTTAATCGATACCCGCTTAAACGCATCGCAACGCCCAAAACGCAAAACGAAACGCCAAAACTCAACTCGTCGGACCACTTCGATTGAATGACCATTCGATCGAATGGTCATCCGAACGGATGACCATCCGATCGGATGGCCATCCGATCGGATGGCCATCCGATCGATGTGCCATCCGATTCGACACCTGTGCCCCTCTTTCCTCTTTTGGCAACCTATAAATACCCCTGTCACATCAGCAACAGTGATGTCACAGCTCTCTCGTTCGACCAGCACGCTCAAGCTCACTTTTCTCTCGATTTCTCGCGATTCTTGTAAGTTTTCGACCCAAATCTTGTACATCTATGATCCACACACACTTCATCATCATTTTATCCTTTGAATCTTAACTTTTAACCGTGAGATCAGCGGATTTGAGGTGTTCTAGGATGATGTCATCATGGGGTTCTTATGAACTTCAAGGTTTGGCCTCATTCCACCAAGAACAACTCAGATCTGAAGGATTTCCACGTGATTTAACATTGTTTCCGCATAGATCTAAAAATTTTCAAAGTTAAAAGGATTGAAAGATGCTTTTCCAAACTTCTTTCAACTCTTTTACACTCAATGCACTCAAAGCCGATAGAATCGGGGCTCGTTCAGACCTTCTACTCATTTCTTAGTGAAGTGTCGGTCTGAGATCTGGTTCCTATCAAGGAGACAACCGATTTCGGGTTGAACATGAACAACCGTCACGAACAGTAAACTGATCGGACTGGGGTGATTCCCATTTCGGTCGGAGGACTTAAACTTGACGAGGTTCCGTTATTTAACACGTTGTCATACTGTCTCAATCAAACCGCAAAAACTACCAAAACTTAACAAAATGCCAAGGTTGCAAAACGATCAGATCGTTGGGATGGATTGCTGTCCGATCGGATTGCCATCCGATGAGATTGCCATCTGATCGAACGACAATCCGATCGGATTGCACTTGAGCTTCCACACTTAAACATTTTCAAACTTTCAAAAGATCTGAATGTCAAACGACAATCCGATCGTTGATGTTTGGATCTCCAACACTTAACATTTTCATAATTTTCAAAGATCATCAGTTCTAAAGGATTGCCATCCGATCGGAAGACCATCCGATCGAATGACCATCCTGCTGTGAACTTGTTTTCAACTGAAATGTCTCGCCAATCGGATCGTTATCCGATCGAACGACCTGAAGGGTAGAGATACTTCTCTGTTTTCAAAATGCTACAATGAAAACTTCAAAGCCATCATACGCGAACACATCCATCCCAAATGAATGTCAATCCGACCGACTGGCCATCCGATCGGATTACCATTCGTCACTTAGTCACTTTTCACCGTTTAACGCGTTGTTCATCGCTTATGCTATCGTTAACTGTTCAGGCTAATCTCTCAGCACTCCCTTCAATCCAAGAGAGTGTTTATTTATTAAACACAATCTGTGAGTATACTCGAACCCTTTTTGCTTTACGCACTTTTGGGTGTTACATACGTTACTTATTCAAATCACAATCGACACACAACGTAAACACTATTTATACGCTGACCGTTATTGCATGCTACGTGTTATTCGATGAACGCTTGTATGTTATGTTTACACAGTGATTATTGCCTGACACCTTAGCAGCGATAGTACTATAGTTTGGACTCAGCACCTGTCGTGGACAGGGGTTGTTAAGGGCTTTACTTCACGTGTCCCAGTGGGGATATGTGTTGCGCATTCTACAACTCGCAGTCACGTCTGTGCATATTTCTTTGTCGATAACCTACATGCTTCACTTTGCTACATGTTACATGCTGGTTGTGCGTAAACGATTTCGAACTCTATTATACTATATTACTCTTTAACTTGTATGCTAACCTTTACACTATGGGTATTGACCACTATTTTAACGTATGTGACATGTGCTTAAGATGCTAGGAATGCTGTGCTTTGGTGAATCAAGCTAGGGGTCTAGTTATGTCACGCTAAATCTGAGTTGTTGGAACAGTATTTGTTTTTGAGACAATTATTTGTAATAACTGTTTATTTTGATATGTTATGGTATGGGACATGACATTTAAATATCTGGTAATTGATAGTTGTTATGGATACTCTTGGACAATCTGTTTCGCTTAGTGTCATGCCCCGATGTTTCTGCCATCGGTTGGGGTGTGACAGCTATGGCACCTGATAGTGCCGCCCAACACCAGTACATGGGGCGCTATGGGGGTTTCAATCCTTCTTCCCGTTATGAGTATCGCAACGTTTCAAAATGGATTTTCAAAAAATTGACCATTGCAAACGGTCATATATTAAAAAAAAACTTTAATTCAATTTAAAATACCATCTCTCATATAAATAAAAACACTCTCAAACCCTCTTTATCTCTACCTTTTTTCACAAGATTCTAGAATTTTTATACAATGCGACATTCAACCACGGTTTTATTCCTCCGCGTTCGAGTGCAGACACGAACCAAAGTAGCAATCCTAGTCGTCCCGTGTCTCCGGTTCCCACTCGACCCACCCCATACGAATCCGGTTTTGTCGATTTTAATTAACATAATACCGGGTTCATGAACCTATTGAACCAACCACTTTCATGGGACCCAAATCTATACTGTTGGAACCCGAATCAAAACATGGACGGAATGGGGTCCATGGGACCCAATTCTACTCAAAATCGCACGACCACCTAACCAAAAAAGCGTTGAAGATGACGTTGGCACAAAAGAAGCGAATCGGAAAAAATATAACCTTTGAGTTTTTTATTTTATTTTATTGTAATGTTTTTTTATTTTAGTGTAATGTTTTTTAATTTAATGAAATGGTTTTTAATTTTATAAAGTTAGAAATTAATTATAAAAAATTGAAAATTAAAAATTTAGTAATGATGAGGTAGGGGGTTTATGACTACACCCTCTAGTGATATAACGCCTCATAAATCCCCTCTATGACGTTGTTTTCAAAAATTTGACCAATTACAAAAAATCATGGGTTTTTATAATTAATTAATAAAAACGAAAATTAATAATTAGGTAATGATGGGTAGGGACTTTATGACTACGGGCTCTAGTGATATAACGCCCCATAAAGCTCCTGTGTGACGTGACATGACACGTATCGCATAAATCCCACAAAGAGCTTTATTTATAACTACGAATGACCTAACATTCTCAAAAAGATTTTATAACTATACGTGGCCTGAATTACCAAACATTAAACCATATTTTCTGTCTCTCTCTTTTTTTACATATTTTATTCTCCCATATAACTTTATCGTTAAATAAATATTCCTATTAAAGGTGCAGCGGTGTATTCGGATAAAAAGTGCAGCCTTCTAGGCCTGTAGTATGGCGGTGCAAAGCTACGCCGCGTGAGTCGTGCCCATGCCTGTCTTCTTCGTGCCTCGCATTCATATTCATAAATTAGTTAAAAAATCCTTTACTTTTTGCCAAATACTTGTTTTGATATAAAACAAAACCACACACCTATGTCTCATTTTTTATATATTAACACTCAAATTATTAAAAAACGTTTCAGAGTAACAATAAACTTGTACTTTTCGTACGCTATTAAGTATTTTGCTTATAATGAAACCTAATTTTTTTTTATAGTATTTTGCTTAAAATGAAACCTAATTTTTTTTTAATCTCTTCTTCTTTTCATTTTTTATTTCTTACGCACATTTGATTTTTTATTTTAATAATATATTATATTTGTACAACTTATATGTATCATATGTATTAGAAGTTTTAGTAATACAATATTCATATTTTCAGTTAATATCATCTCTTATTACACGTTGACAAACTAGCTTTGACCACTAGACTAGACCTCGGAAACGTGTCATGTTGGGTAATGGGTCAAAATGGGTTCGAGTCAATTAAAAAAAGGTTGTTTTGTGTTCGGGTCGAAACAGGTTCAGGTCGAAACACGTTCGGGTCAGAACAGGTCCGGGGCAGAACAGGTTTCGGGTTGGGTTGGTTGAAAAATGTTTTTTTTAAAAGAGATTGTAAATCAAGGGGGCAATTTGTCGGGTTGAAACAAGTCCAGGTTGGTTCAGATTGAGTACGGGTAGGGCTGCAAACGAACCGAACGAACATGAATAAGACCTTGTTCATGTTCGTTTGTTAAGAAATATATGTGTTGACGAACTGTTCATGAACACTTACCAAACGAGATTTTCTGTTCGTGTTCGTTTGTTAAGGAAATGAACTTGTTTGTGTTTGTTTGTTAATTTTAGGCAAGGAACAAAAACGAACGTTGATGAACACAAATGGAAACAAACAAGCGTTCGTTAACAAAATATATAATACACTGACAATTATCAAATATTTAATTTCGGAATTTTGAAGTATTTAAATAAAATATAAAAACTAAAACACTAATATACCATCGAACACAAACAAACACATTACGAAACGTTCATGAACATAAATGAACGAACGCGACATCTATTCGTGTTTGTTCATTAACTACATGAACGGAATTTTTTGTTCGTGTTTGTTTGTTTAATAAACGAACGAACACAAACGAACTTCCCGCCGAACAGTTCATGAACTGTTCACCGAACGTTTGATTCGTTTACAGTCCTAAGTACGGATCAATACTTTTTGACACCCAATCCATGCTTATTGGCCGTGATATTAAAATTCCTTAGCCATGACTATTTGATTTATCTATATCAATTTGCCTTAAATACCAAATTTCAAACACATAAGTACATTTAATTAATTTAAAACAATAAAACTAGTCAATAGCTTCAAATCTAGGTTACATCCACCAAATGTTCCTTAATCCATACAAATTATCATACACCAACACATATCAACCGATAACACACTAAAATAACTCAATTCAAGATCTCTGAACAAACTAAATAATTTCGTCACTTGACACACTCTTGAAACAACTAAAACTATTGAACAAATCTTGAAACGATGTAATATTGAAGAACAATAAGCGCTTGTATCACTTGGAAAAATTATGCACTTCGCTGAAATTAATGTTTATGCACTTTCTTCTTTCAATCTTTAAATAATCTTCTTCAAACAACAATTGTTTAAAACCTTCCTCTCATACCACTTTGTTACATAAAAAACATTATAAAAAATCCTCAGATTGATTTTATTTTTAACAGGCTATTTTGACCCGGATTCAGGTCAAAATGGAAAATAACCCAATTCAAGACCTCTGAACAAACTAAATAATTTCGTCACTTGACACACTCTTGAAACAACTAAAACTATTGAACAAATCTTGAAACGATGTAATATTGAAGAACAATAAGCGCTTGTATCACTTGGAAAAATTATGCACTTTGCTGAAATTAATGTTTATGCACTTCTTTCAATCTTTAAATAATCTTCTTCAAACAACAATTGTTTAAAACCTTCCTCTCATACCACTTTGTTACATAAAAAACATTATAAAAAATCCTCAGATTGATTTTATTTTTAACAGGCTATTTTGACCCGGATTCAGGTCAAAATGGAAAATAACCCAATTCAAGACCTCTGAACAAACTAAATAATTTCGTCACTTGACACACTCTTGAAACAACTAAAACTATTGAACAAATCTTGAAGCGATGTAATATTGAAGAACAATAAGCGCTTGTATCACTTGGAAAAATTATGCACTTTGCTGAAATTAATGTTTATGCACTTCTTTCAATCTTTAAATAATCTTCTTCAAACAACAATTGTTTAAAACCTTCCTCTCATACCACTTGTTACATAAAAAATCCTCAGATTGATTTTATTTTTAACAGGCTATTTTGACCCGGATTCAGGTTAAAATGGGTCGCTTAAAAAAGGGTTTTTTTTGGTTCGTGTTCAAGTCAAAGCGGGTTCAGGTCGGAACGAGCCGGTTTAAAAAAAAAATTAAATAAGAAAGATGGTAACAACAACAGATCCATTTTCACGTTTATATATAAACCGAAAATACCAGTTTAATATCAGAGTCAAGATCTTTATTAGGGTTTAATAATCTAATACTTTATATAATCTTTACTAGGGTTTAATAATCTAATACTTTATATCAGGTTTGGAACCAGGTTTCAACATTTTTGTATTCGTATTGATAAGACCAACCGTACCGTAGATGAACTTAATTCATGTTTCACGAATATCTGTTTGAAAAGTGTAAGATTTGATATGGTGTTCAACAATGTGGAAAATCCCGACAATGTGCTCACGGAAGAGGACGTGATTTAAGTGGCCCTCGTCGACTACAAACATAATGACGGCCGTGACTTTGAACACGTTTCAGCGTGACAAATTATAAGGATGTTTGTTATTTTTTATGTTGAGGATGTTTGTTTAATTTTTATGTTGAATCATGTAACTTTAATTTTTATGTTTAATTATGTAATGTTTAGTTTTTATGTTAAATTATAATGTCTAATCAAAATCAAGAAAATAGTTTATGGCAAGGGTAAGACGTCGCTAGTGTTTTTTGGCTTAAGGATAATTTTTAAGATTTTGACATGACGGTATTTAATTGGTTGAGACGAAGGTACTACCCTTGGTACCCATCCCCCTAACTTCAAATCGTTCAACCAACATACATACGTTCTAAAATATTGTTAACACTAGTAGAATTCAAACATGAGCCATGTGACATCCAATATCTATAATTATTAAAAGGTTGTTTAACATGTTTGGATCAAGTATAATGGTTAAGAACCTTGAACCTCACAAGATTTAAAAAGAGGAAAAGGGTTGTACAAGACAAGTAAACCAAACCCACCAACATGATTGATGAGAAAATTCAAACACCAACTACTACCGGTCAACTCAACCACCCGAATCAAATCTTTTGGTTTTTGGAAAGATGGGTAGCATATCATTACTCAATTATAACCACAAAATCTTACCTATAATTAATTCGTGATTAGTTGGGAGGCACACCCATCGAATCAATGCAACCTCATCGTGATTAGTTACTCATTCATGTATGGTTTAATGGTGGAGTAAAGCTCAATGATGTGTGTTTGTGACACCATAGGAAAAGCTCATATCCCATGTTGTCGGACTTCGTTATCAAGAACTGGTTAACTTGGTTCAAAAACAATTCTTATGAGTTCATATGATCCTACTAAAAGTATACAAATGGTGGGTGGTTTCGATTTGAGGTTGAACAAATAATTTGAAGTGATTGAAAGCAAAGCGTGACGACAACACTAGTGTGTGGCCGGGGAAGTGTGAGCATGAAAACGCCGGATCTCAACATGTGCACTGGTGACAAGGTCGAACGTGGATAAGAGCAGGGTTGTCACTATGTCGAGATCAGAGGAGGTCATAGATAAAAAACAATACCTCCCAAGTGGTAGAGAAATTTAAACTTTCATATCGTTTTTTCCGTGAATGCATCAACCATCAACAAGGTTACAAACATTCATGGGAAACCGCTCTGGAAGTTTCTAAAACTAAGAAAACTGATACTAATTCAATAAAAATGATATTAATAAACTCAAATAATATAAATGTTCAATAATATTAGAAATCATGTCAAAATGGAGAGGATACAGGTAAGTAAAGTTAGTATCCTAGTTAGTTTTTAAGAAAATATATCAATAATCAACCTAACCAACATGGGAAGTCATATTGGGCCTATTTGAATGTATATTTGTATAGCAGCATATAAGTTACAAAATTTATGCTGCATATATTTAGTGTAATGACTTGAGGTACAAGTTATCCACTTGAAGCATGTATGTTAGGCTTTGTATTTAAAGGGGTACAACATGATGAGATGTCAATACCAGCAACCTCCATGGCATTGCAGACCCATTCAGGAACATTACCCTCAGGAAACTACAAAAAAAATCATTGAAATTAATGTTTAGTATTTTTCTCAAAAAAAAAAAAAAAATTCTAGTGATGATGAGAAAGCTAGGTTTTGGAGGTATCTTGCAGCAAATAGTTAGGTTTTAGGTCGGATGGATCGAGTGAACTTTTTAGTTTTGCCGGTTATCAAAGTTTTGTGAAAAGTTTAGTTTTGTTCGTTTCTTGATCATTTTGCTCCATTGTATAATCTAGGGGTGTTCATGATCTGCTTTGTCCGGTTTTGATGAAAATTCTTAGCCAAACCGCTAACTGAAATTAATCAGCCGACGGACTTGCCAGTTTTAGCGGTTTGATGGTCCAGTATTGGTGGTTTGGCGGTTTGAACCAACTTTTCTATCTGTTTTCAAAATCATTAGTATCTATTAAATATTTAGAATGATAAAGATAGTTCATGAAATAAAATCTAAGACACGTGGGACCCACATAATGAAATGTTAAATCAATTTTGGGAGGTGATTTGTACACTTTAGTTACTTCACACACCACATGATACAACATGGTGTGAGATGTAATACAGTGATGCATAGATCACCTCATACCAATTTTGTATATAGATGGAACATCTAGGAAATGGTAAATATAACAAACACAAGCTAAAAAGTACACGTACCATTTTCGTTAAGAAGTCACATACAAATCTGTAGATGAAAACATGCAGACCGAAATCAATATCATCAATATAGTGAAATAGAGTAAAGTACACGCATGGTCCTTGTGGTTTGCCAAAATTTTGGATTTGGTCCCTAGCTTTCCAAAAGTACACGGATGGTCTCTATGGTTTGCACTTTGTCATGCATTTAGTCCCCAGCCAACAAATCTAAAGGTTTCAGCAGGTCCAAGTTAGCGACTAAATGCGTTACAAAGTGCAAACCACAGGGACCATCCATGTACTTTTGGAAAAAGCTGGGGACTAAACGCATTACAAAGTGCAAACCACAGGGACCATTTGTGTATATTTAGAAAGCTAGGGACTAAAAATCCCCAAAATTTTGGTAAACCACAAGGACCATCCATGTAATTTACTCATTGCAATAAATAAAGGGAGAATTGTATAATAAGTCAGAAGGGAAAATAATGTTGCGTTTTTTTATACAGTGTCCCAAAATGAAAGTTGTCGCAATTATCGTGTGAAGGGACGATTGTATAACAAGTCAGAAGGCAAACATACTTTGGAAATGTTCCTTCTATGATTGATGAATGAAGATTTCTGCTAAGCTGCAAATTTAATATAAATTAATGTTCAAATCGGGTAAGAAAATAATGAAGTTTAAGAAAAATACATAAATCGTTAGAAGTTATTACCTGCATCATATAGTACAAATTGTGATAAGATAAAAGTTGAGAACCCATAGCATCTTTTGTAACAAGGCAGTGAAGATAGGCCCTTGTGTAGTTTTTGCAAACCTACATTATAGGCAACAAAAGAAATATAAAAATGCAAGTATATGTATATTGTTTACATCTAAAAACCAAAGATATGATCAGAAGCATACCATACACTCGCATGTTGAGTCAATCGGTCGGGTATCATCAGCCATTGACTGGTGTTTAAGTCTTAAAACCCCCTGAAATCGAGAAGTTCATATGTGCTCAACATCAAAATTATTAGGGGCTCAAACACTGATGAAGTTTCAATAGCAAAAATATTTTATTTTGTAGTGAATTTCAAGAATTGTCCTTTACCTTTATACTCATTTTCAGGCGTTGTCCTTTATGTTCAAAATTGACGAGTTTTGTCCTTTATGTTTTCATATCATACACGTTTTATCCTTTAGGCCTAACCCAGTTAGTTTTTTCAGTTAAATTTGGTCATGTGCTTTGCACATGAGGGCATTTTTATCAATTCAAATGTTGCAGAAGCTTTGAGCTGTAAATCTGCCGTTGAGCTTACCTTTGAATTGACAAAAATGCCCTAATGTGCAAAGCATGTGACCAAATTTAACTGAAAAAACTAACTGGGTTAGGACTAAAGGACAAAACGTGTATGATATGAAAACATAAAGGACAAAACTCGTCAATTTTGAACATAAAGGACAACGCCTGAAAATGAGTATAAAGATAAAGGACAATCCTTGAAATTCACTCTTTATTTTATATAAAAAAAGTAAAATTGATATAATATTAATATATTATACCTCGGGCACAAGAGCAGTACCAAATCGAGCAGTACGTGTAGGATATACACAGTCATACATGTCGGCACCCAAAGCACTGCAAACTACAATATCAAGTGGATAGCCAACACCCTGGGAAATACAGTTACGTCGTAATCTTAGGAGGTAGAAAAGATGAAAAATACTAAAATACCCTCACAAGATTACACTCGTAAAAGATGGATAAGTTAATTGATAAAGTACCATAACATAACGGGGTTTGCTTTCAGGAAGTGAAGCAGTGCATTGCGCAACCACACGCCAAAATGAATCTTTATCTTCACCGCCAGCAAGGCCACCAATCGCATAGCTGTGTCACAAGCAGACTTTGTGCTTAACATTGTTTCATAGTAATATAACGTTTCTTCAATAAAACAAATTGAGAAATGAATTGAAACTTAAAAGTACACTTTATATCCCTGTTAAATCCTGAGATTTACGCAAGATGGGTGAACATACCCAGGCAAATTTCTCTCCACCAAACCTTGAACACATATATCCCTGTTATAAAAAGGTGAAAAATACGATCCATATATTAGTATGGTTGATAATTATATAAAGAGTTAGTTACGTTTTTCATACCTATGGTTTGTTGAAAGTAAGCATTACAATCCATTAGTTTAAAAACTGCCAAAACAGTACCAGTCATTTCACTTTTGTAACAATTACGGTCCACCTCCAATTACCTCATCCATTTATTCTGTTAGTTTTATGTGAAGAAGATGGTTGGCCCCTTTTAATAACAAGGGCATTGTGTTCATTTCACATAAATAGATGACTGTAATTGTTACACAAGTTAAAGTACTGGTACTGTTTTAGCAATTTTTTAACTAATGGACTGTAATAGTTATTCTTAACAAACCACAGGGACAAAAAAAAGTAATTAACTCTTACATAAATGAAGATAGACTGCATTACAAATCCAATTATTAGTCATTACCTTAAGACTGGATCTAAACCACCTTGTACAATTCCAAATAAATTCTGCTCTTTTGGTCTCTTATGAGCTGCATATCCACATTTATTAAGATGATGATAACCGATAAACGTGTTTTTATCATTAAAATCCCAACCCGTGTGCACAAGTCTTGATATGTTCGTTTGGTGTGTTTACAACTAGCTTACATAAGTAATGAGGCTATTACTAACTCGTATTTTGTGAAATATCTGTCGGTCTGCTGTAAAAAAAAAAAATTAGCTTTTCAAAATCTGTACCTGCTATGCATCTGTCTATCCAACGCAAAGTGCGATACATAGCTTCTTCAATACGAGGACCTGTAATTGTGGTTTTCACCACATCATCAAGAGCCATAATAATGTCTGCTCCAATTCTGTTCTACAAGAGACGGATATACAATTAATGCACAGTTAAAGATCAACACATGAAGCCCTAAACATATATACAACATCTATAAAAATACAAAAACACAACAAATTCATGGCTTTGATGAACTTCACTTCACTTGAGCAAAATAATTATGAGCTATATGATTTTATTTTATTATTATTATTATTATTTTATTTTTTATTTTTTAATTAAAGGCCCAACTGGAACCAGCAACTACTTACTTGGATTTGGATTGATTCTTCAGGTGTTAGGAGCATTGGCTTTCCGTCAACTGGCGACTGCAGAATAAATATCAAATGACAAATATTAGTTACAAATAAACGACTAATATAAAGTAGGAAATGAAAACAACAAAGAATGTAACAATTATTAACAAAGTTTTCAGAGTGTCCGGTGTTTTTTCGTAGAGAGAAAAAAAGAACCTGAAACGTGACACCTTCTTCAGTGATATCAGCTAAATGCAATAACGAGACCTGAAAGTGTTTTCAGACTTAAGTTCGGTTACAAAGCCTACAAACCTCCAACCATTTAAAAGAATAAAAGATGCATCGGGAAATGATTACTCTTCAAACAGCCAAAATTATTATGCTCCATTATAAGTATGAATGTGTGACGAATATTGTTGTAACACATGATTTTTTATAAAGACATTATTAAATAGCTCTATATTAAAAAACAGAAAGTTGTGAAAAAATACCATCTGAAAACCACCAGAATCGGTGAGAAGCGCCCTAGGCCAGTTCATAAATTTGTGAAGACCACCTAATTCATCTATAAGCTCAGAAGTCGGACGGAGTGCTAAATGATATGTATTTCCGAGTATAATTTGGCATCCAATATCCTCAAGTTGGTTGGTGGTCAAACCTTTTATTGTCCCTGTAGCCGTAAAAACATACATTTGTTACAAATGATATACAAGATATGAACATGCAGTGTTTGTGTGTCTATGTGGCAGATTAATGATGCTCAAAATAGGAAACAATATCACATAAACTGTAACTCAAAATTATGACCTTGTGTTCCAACGGGCATAAATAGCGGTGTCTCACAAACAAAGTGAGGGAGAGTTAGCCGGGCTGCACGAGCACGATTGAACCTCCCGAGAATCTAGCAAGAAAAATCAAAAACATGTTTTTTAGTTAAAAAAATCCAACTGTAAAGTTAGAATTGGCAAAAATACATGTGAAGTTTATAAATTGCTATGCAACCAATCATTTGTTATCTTACATAAAAGTACAACCACCCTCATTCTGTGACATTTTACAATGCCTGGCATGTGGTCTCTCCACCCTTCACAACCATAAATGAACAAAAAGATGCATCTAATTTTCATTCTGTTTCGAAACAATCCAAAAACTTTTTGGCCTATAACATCAGATTCCGATTTAACATCCTCGTGTCACAACGACGCCACAAAACTAAAATGTTTTCCGTAAAAAGTACTCATTTTTCTTCAGCAACAAAAACAACCGTACCCGGTACAATCCCACCCATAGCCAGGCTATTAGTAGGGTCTGTGGAGGGTGGGATGTAGGCAAGCCGTACCTCTGTCCCAGTGGATAGAGAGACTGCTTCCAGCTAGACCCCTAGCTCCAAATCCATATTACAACAATAGTTTTTATCCAAAATGTGTCAAATTTATACACATGGTTCAATCCATTCAGAGCTTGAATTAGGCTCATTCATTTAAGCAGACTAAGTCAAATATCATTCACTTTTCGACCCTTGTTAACTATATAAATCAAGCTAAGGAAAGTTCAAAAATGCAAAAACTTTGCTCAGATACCTGATTTTTTATCATCATATAATTACTTCCAATATAACAAAACCAATAAAAACAAATAACATCTCTTAATTTAAACAAATAAACCTCATTAATTCATTCACATTCATATCAATTACACACCACCAATCACTTTTCCTAACCTCATTAAAGTTTAATGTCACAACTCTAAATTCAATTAGATTCAATGAATCTGTAATCCAAATTGATACCTCAAAACGAAGAGCCATCGTGCAACAGTGTATCCTCTTGAAACAAATGATATTGCAAACTGAAAAACAGAAAGAAAAAGTCAGAATGCATGGTATGTAGTAGATTGTATAAAACTGATCGGAGATGATAAAGGGGAACTGACTGGCGGTGAAGGGAGGGTGCTGTGCTTTCGGCGCGAAAGATAAGGGCGTGCCCTAATTCAATGCAGGATGAAACACAGAGAAGAAGGAGGCGCCGGCAAATTAAAAATAAGTCGTTTATATAGTTGGTCAAACAAACTAAACTAGGGGTGTTCCGTGTTCATTCTTTAACTAGATGGTGCATAAGCCATACAGTCTTGTCCTATGACGTTAGTGCCTCATAAAATTTGGATTTATATTAATATTTTCTTTTAACTTATTATTTTGTGATTTATCTAACCATTTTTATTAAAATATATATATATATATATATATATATATTAAATGTTTTCTGATTGTATATTTCTGTTATGACTTGTATGGGGTTTGTTTTGGTATACTTTGGATCACACATTGATGTATGATTTTCTTGAATGTCTATTTCCTTTACAGGCTCAATTTAGAATCGCATAGTGACTAAAAAATAAACATTTTTATTGCCTGTTAATCGGTTAATTCGGTTAAAATCCATTAATTCGGTTTTAACTGAAACAGTACCCGAATTCATATTTGGTTATTTGATTCGATTAGTCACTTCTTCAAAATTGGTTCGGTTTCTGGTTAAAGTCGAAAAAAATAAAATTTGAGTTAGTCGAACAGATAAACATCTTAACCGAACCACCACTGAACACCACCTCCACCCACACCATTTATCACTGTCACAACCCACATGACACTGTCACTCCCACACCACCTGCCACCATCACCACCCACCTGCCACCGCCACCGCCACCACCCACCCCACCCCCACCACCTATCACCTCGCCACCCACACCATTTGTCACTGTCACCACCCACCCCCACACTGCCTGCCACTGCAACAACCCACACCACACCACCGTGTGTCGTACACCATCCACCTTCACCGATGCAACCACCTATCACCACCATTCCTGTCTACCTCCGCTACCACAGCCACCAATGTACCTTCGCCACTGAAAACCTTAGCCGCACCATACCACTCCCACACAACAGAACACCCAATTCACCCTCCCAGTTGTCATATCCATTACCACTGCACTTAACCATCCTCTACATCCTACACCATAACCACCACCGTACCTTCTCCAAAAGTTTTGAAATTAGGGTTTTATTTGTTGTTTGTGATTGAGTGAAAGAAAATGAGTGAGTGCAGTTTGTAGTTTACTAAAAACAGAAGACAAAATTGCAAAAATCAACCTTTATGTTATACCCAAACTGCACCTCGTACCTTTAACTATGAAATCGGCAAAAACCAACTTTTATGTTCATGTTTTGCTACAGGTTCAATTTTTAACACAAACGCCGTCTGTTTTTCTTGATTAAGTTACCTCACATGTAAAGCATGTGAGGGTATTACTCTCATTTCCATATTGTCTTTAGTTCTTTACCCAATCCATCCTTTCAAACCCAGAAACAATCAAACTAGAACCAAAACACATCCACTATCCATCCAGTTATGTTTCTTGAAAGATCCCACTTTTTACTCCTTTACGTTGCTTTTGTCTCACCTGCCCAAATGGAATAATAAGCATCTCTTTCATTCCAGGCCCCCTCTATTGAAATTCAGACACACAATTAACATCTTCGCAAATATATTATATTTTCACAACAATCTTTTCATCATCATCAACATCGATTTCATATCCTACTTCGATCTTCAATCGACTATTGCATAAACCCCATCTGGGTTCCTCAGATATTTCTTTTTACACCTCACCCATAACGCCAATTACTTAAACTTTTATACAAAGTTATCAGTTTGATTGTAGACATAACTGATCAATCAACAAACATCTGTTGAAAGTTTGCTGTTTTATTAGGTTTTCTTGAAATCTTGAGGGGTTTTTGATTGTGGGTGTGATTGATTTGTGTTAAAAATAGGATTTTGATTACTGGGTATTGGATAAATACTGTAAATTGAATTGGGCTTTTGATCTTTTTGGATTTAGATTTGAGTTTGGTGGGGGTGGGTACAATAGGGTCTAAATCTGCTGCAAGAATGGGGTTGTAGAAGCTTTGACCGATGAAATCGAAGAGGAGTCTCAAGTGTTTGGTGAGGTTATGAGGATTAAGGAGATTGTTGACAGCCATCAAGATAAGGTTTGTTGCTACTGGTTGACTCGATTTGTATTTGTTAATGTATGCATTGCTAGAATTCGCAATTTTGGTTAGTTGAGTGATAGTTTTATGGGTATGGGAGATTTAAGTCTTTGTTGTTGTTGTCAATCTGAATCGGTGTTGTACAACTCGTTGTGAAAGCTTCAGTTAATGGATTTGTTGGTGGAAACACTCAAGGTTCCGCGCTTTAATCTTCTTAAGCTGACTTTAGTTGATGTTGTGTTGTTTGTTGTTCTTATGGATGTTAATTATACTTCAGGTAACTGGATGGATAATGGATGTGTTTTGGTTCTAGTTCATTGTTTCTTGGTTTGAAAGGATGGATTGGGGAAGACAATAACCAAGAAAAATAAACGGTGTTTGTGTTAAAGGTTGAACCTGTAGCAAAACTTTTTTTTCTTTATCATTTTCAATTAAATAATATTTCTTTATATTTTTATCATTACCTTTTCTCTCTTCCACTCACAACGACTTTCAAAAATATTAAAAATTTTATAAGAGTTGAACAGTGTTCCCGTATATTTACTGATAAATAGTAATATTTTCTTTTTTCTTCAATCAAAACCATTCACAACCATTCCTTACAATAACTAACACACTCACATAAAGATAAGAAATCCATTCCGAATGCTCTAAGATCTTCAGGTCATGCAAGAAGTGGCAAATCCGGGATCCAAAGTCGAGAAAAAACTTATGCTTGCGGCAACATACACGAATGTTGGTTCTTGTAAAAGGTAAGAAATAACATTGTTTTTGAACAGTTCAAAGTCCCCGTATATAAGACATTTAATGACATCAAACCCGTAACACTAGGCTCACCGCTCAATATGCTCATATTGTGTTTTTGTACCGTGTCGAAAATTCACACACTCATCTTTGCCTTTTGCTTATTTTATTTTTGCTTCTTGTCCTGTCCAGCTTCACGCTGGCCTGCCGTTCTTAAACAAAATTAAATAAAATAAACTTATAATAATACAAAGTTTAATATCAGTTTTGCTCAACTATTACCCAACAAACCCCTATATCGTATTCCTCCATCTAACTCACTCAAGCGCCATCAAAATCCCCGGAGTACGGTCTATTGACGGTGAAATCGGTCATGTTGCTTCACACTTGCACCGTTTCTCGTTTATTGAATCCCACAAGTCAAAGTCAAAGTCAAAACATCATCAGAGTCGACCACGAGACCACTCGATTCTACTCAAGAAGAAGAAGAAATCTCAAAGTTTCTTCAACGTTTGCGTCTCTCAGATTCGGAACGGATGTAATCGTCGAAATACTTCACAATAAGGTTATTTATTAATCTAACTAGTTGATTTTTCGCCTGCGCGTTGCGGCGGGGACCTAATGTCTGCGAAACGCGTTTCGGCAACGACAAGCAGATACCGAATATCAAAACATAAATAAAAATGACGTGGTAACGATAGTCACTTCGTCCTAAAAAAGCGATTTTAAATAATCTAATATATAATAGTTGGACCCACACGTCCTACACGTTGGAAATTCGGTTGTTTTCAGTTTAGTTATTACGGTACTAACACGTTAAAACATGGATGAGCTCGGTACAGATACGACACCAAAAGTACCAATTCGGAAAATCGTCGAAATTAGGTACGGGCACCGAAAATGCTCGGTACCATACGTTATGGTTTTTGAGGGTAAAAACCGGTGAATACCGGTGTCGAACCGATACCGAAAATGTCAAAAGTCGGTACCATTCGGTACTGAAAATATACCCGGTTTGGTAAATTTGATACTAGTACCGGTACCCGATACCATTTGCTCATCCCCTTGATGATGTTACTATTCATTGGGTTGTGTTTGAAAAGTAATCTAAACGGTGCAATTACTTGCGTTGCTACGTTGTTACAAGATTTGATGAGTTCGGTATCAACCTGTACAGAAAATACCGTTACCAAAAATCCCTAAAAGTGGGTACCGGTACCGAATATACCTGGTACGGTACCAGTATTTGAGGGTAAAAACCGGTGAATATCGGTGCCAAACCGAAACCGAAAATGTTAAAAGTCGGTACCGATTCGGTATCGAAAATATACCCAGTTTGATAAATTTGATACTGGTACCAGTACCCGATACCATTTGTTAATCCCCTTGATGATGATACTGTTCATTCTCTTCAAATTTTAATATATAGGTAATTGTTACAGGATTTGATGAGCTCGGTACCAACCGGTACAGAAAATACCATTACCAAAAATCCCTAAAAGTGGGTACCGGTACCGAATATACCTGGTACGGTACGGTTCGGTACCGGTCGGTACTGGTATGGTACCGGTATTTGAGGGTAAAAACCGATGAATATCGGTGCCAAACCGATACCGAAAATGTCAAAAGTCGGTACCGATTTGGTATCGAAAATATACCCGATTTGATAAATTTAGTACTGGTACCAGTACCCAATACCATTTGTTAATCCCCTTGATTATATTATTGTTCATTCTCTTCAAATTTTAATATATAGGTAATTCATTTATCCTTACTCGGTGATAATTGATAGTTGGCTAGGGGGTGAGGTTTTGTAAAAAAGTACTTTTTTTTTTATTTTTAACAAGTGTGGGAAGACATAAGAAGAAGTGATACCTAAGCATCATGTTTGGACTTATGCATCATGTTTTGGACTTACGCATGATGTTTTGGGTTGTTTTTGGCAAGAAAAAACAACCGTACCAAAAACATTAAGTAGTGTGTGTTAAGTGTTAAGCAGTGTGTTTTAAATTTCATGCCTATAATACATTGCATTTGCATTGTGTCTTAAATTGTTATGATTGGTGTTTTTTTTGCCAAAACATCCCAAAAATCATGCCAAAGTCCAAAACATGTTGCCTACATGTCAATCCCTATGTCTTTTCACATTTCTTACGAAAAAAATATCCTTTTTTACAGGAACCTAAACCATTTGGCTAGTTATCTAGGTTTTCAACAATGCTAACAGATATATTGGGTTTTAAAAAGCGCGCCTAGGCGCAGGTCTCAGCGCCTCATGGCACCTGTTAGGAATAGAATTTCATAGCTTATGGATCACGGATCCTCAAGTGTAGCATGGATCACGGATCCTCAGTTCAGTTTGAATTAAGGATCCTCAGGAGACGCTGCGGGAATAAGGATCTAGGATACTCATTATTATTCTAACTTAACAATTGTTTCCATCACCTTTTGGCTTGTTTTACAGGTATGTTTCGAAGAAGACTTATTCCATGCGAGATTCCAGGGGAATATGCCCTACATTTTCAACATGTGCACGAGCTAGTTACCGTTAGTGGTGATCGTGGGTGATGGGCAGATTTTTCGGATAGTTAGTTAGGATATTTTTAGCTAAGATTAAAGGGGTATTGAGCTTATTTTTAGAAACACTTTGCACTCTGTTTACGAACAACACTTCTGTTACTCTCTCTCTCAAACACACACACTAGAATTCATTGTATCAAGCTCAATACTTCCAAAGTTGTAAACTTGTTTATTCAATATACTTGATAGTGATAGTTTTCACTATCCAAGGTTTTTTATGCCGGAGATCATTCATTGATCAATGGCTTTTTCCTCGTATAAATCCTTGTGTTCAACATTCATTTCATTCATTCATTGTTTATACATTTGTTCATCTGATCAAGCATCACACCTCACAAAATCGGATTTGGTTGCATTATCCTTGTGTGATTTTTGACCAAAACAGTTTGGCGCCCACCGTGGGGCAATTGGTGCTTCAATTCTGAGAAATTTTGTTCATTTCATACATTTCTGTTTATCACCTTCAACTTCATGGCTTATCAAGTGAAGAACACTTCAAGCTCCATGCCGACAATCACCTCTTTACAGAGCATTCCACCTTTGCCTCATGTTTCTTCTGGATCCCAGAAGAATGTTGAGAATGCTGCGAAGAAACAAACCCCCGTTTTCTCAAAACCAACCTCTGATGTTTCTTTTAGTCCTACTAACAGTGATCTTTATTCTTTGATTTTGTAGATGAGGGATTACATGCAGCAGTAGGACAGAACTAATGACAGGATCCTTCGAGAGATTGACGACATCAAGAAATTGAAGAGATCTGCGGAGGACCACTCTCCTTTGATGCAGAGATCGCTGAATTTCGACACTCCAGTCACAACCGCCCAGCACTCTACGGCATCAGATGTCTAGTACCAGGATGGATCATTGGGTATGCGTTATGGATCATCGGCAATGACTCAGGCTCAAGGATCCTACTTTCAGCCTTCAGGATCCTCTCTTCAGCCTCAAGGATCCTCCTTCCAGCATCAAGGATCCTTCACTAGTTCAGGAGGATACATAGGGACGGAGACAGTTCAAGTATTCTACTCTCAGTATCCAGGATCCTCTTTCAGGTTCAAGGATCCTCGTTTCAGGGTCAAGGATCCTCATCTCAGGCTCATGGATCCATGGATTATCCCCCAAGACCCCCAGCTTTGGTGTATCAAGGATCCAACATCTTTCAGGATCAAGGATCCTTAAGAAGTGCGGAACCAAGAAGTTCAGAGATTCACTTGGGAGACTTCATACCCATGCAAACTATTGCTTCATCTGGTCCCTCAATTGTACCAGAATCTCACCAATATGGATTCACTTCAGGAATCCCAACCTTGAATCCTTCAGGAGGTAACACTTTGAATACTTCTTATAATGCTAACCATGGTTTGTACAGGATACAAGAATCAATCAAGCTATGGCTAAGGAATTGCAGAAACTCAAGGATATGATATCCAGCGTTCCAGGAGCGGTTATGCCCATTCCTGAAATTCCAGATGGAAGTCACAAGATATCTCGTTTTGCACCACCTATTTGTGATGCGGAGATACCGAAGAGGTTTCAGACACCAAACATGAAGCTGTATGATGGTTCAACTGATCCAGAAGAGCATGTAGCTCAGTACAGAGAAAGGATGGAGATCAATCCCATTCCTGAGAGGTTAAAAGAAGCATGTCTATGCAAGGGTTTCGGATCCACATTGACAAGATCAGCTGTTAAATGGCTGCTAAGTCTTCCCCCTTACTCTATTACTTCATTTGCTAATCTAGTTATTTGTTTAATAGCCAATTCTCATGTAGTAGGAGATTTGAACGATTAACTAGTGATCTATATAGGGTAACACAAGGTCA
This sequence comes from Helianthus annuus, assembly GCF_002127325.2. Classification (NCBI taxonomy): domain Eukaryota; kingdom Viridiplantae; phylum Streptophyta; class Magnoliopsida; order Asterales; family Asteraceae; genus Helianthus; species Helianthus annuus. The sequence goes on from NC_035434.2 coordinate 112,011,202, forward strand.
AAATGAATCACTTAGGGATTATATCACTAAATTCAGTAGAGATTCCTAATTTGGATATTGCTACGGCTGTAGAAGCTTTCAAAATGGGTTTACTTAAGGATTCACTATTCTATGATGATCTTGTTATGACCCCTTGAAGGAATCTTGATGAAGTAAGAAGCAGGGCCCTTAGATTCATCCGTCTAGAGGATGATAAAAGGATCCAAGAAAGACTGGCAGGATCCTCAAAGCAGGAAAAGCAAGGATCCTACTTCCGGAACAACAAGTCCAAATCATATAACAAATCTGATAATCGGAACGTGCACGCAGTGGAGCAAGAAGAAGATGATGAGGATTATCCTCCCATTTCTGAATATTGCTTTTCTATTGATAATAATGAACTAATCCTTGCAATGCAAAATCTAGGTGAAAAAGCAAGATGGCCCAGAAAGAGTGATAAGCCAGCTGCAACAAAAGACAAATCCAAATGGTGTGCCTATCATAAAGATTTCGGCCATCTCACTGACGAATGCATAGCACTCAGGAAATAGATTGGTTATTTGTTAAGCAAAGGGCATTTGAAGGAGATGTTTGGAAGGAAAAAGTCAAGGATCCAGGATCCTGAAAAGGTTCCAAAAAGAGCTCCTGCTCCTCCAGCTGATGCACAAATTATCAACTTCATATCTGGTGGATCAGACATATGTGGTACTTCCTTTTCAGCAGCCAAAAGGCATGCCAAAGAGACAAATATGGATAATGGGGACAGACCCATCCGAACCTCAACCCTTACACAGGAGAAAGTTATATACTTTGATGAGGATGATCGTGTGGATATTCAGGATCCTCATCATGATGGTCTTGTAATTACTTTGTTTATATCTAATCATTTTGTTCACAGGATCTGATAGATGGAGGAAGCTCAATGAACATCATTCAACTTGATGTCCTCAAGAAGATGAACATCCCTAAATCAGAAATTATCCCAAGATCATCAGTTCTAGTGGGATTCAGTGGAGAAACCAAGAACACATTGGGGGACATTAAACTTCCCATTTACATAGAGGGAGTTAATTCTTTTCAAAAATTTTGTGTAATTGATTGCTTATCCTGTTGCAATGTTATCCTTGGCAGGCCATGGATACACGACATGAAAGCAGTTTCATCTACATACCATCAATGTGTGAAACTCCCTACTCCTTGGGGTGTGGTGAAGATAGAAAGTGACCAACAAGAAGCTAAAAATTGTTATACTTCATCAATGAAGCCAACCTCAAGACCTAGGGAGCATAACAATTAAATTATCCTCCGAGAGATGTCCTGGAGGCGAGAGAACTAGATGTGAAAGATATCCTGATGGATCCTCAGGATCCTGAATCCAAAGTCTTTATAGGATCCGGGATCCTCAATGACATCGAACAGGATCTAGTATCCTTCCTCAAGAGGAGAAAAGCTACCTTTGCCTGGAAGCATGAGGACATGACAGGTATTTCTCAAGATATTATCACTCATAAACTTGGCATTGACAGGTCATTCAAACCCATACATCAAAAGAGGAGAAAGTTTGCACCTGAAAGGAATGCCTTCATCTAGGAGGAGGTAGATAAACTGCTCAGAGCAGGTATGATTAGGGAGGTTAAATATCCAAAATGGTTAGCCAATGTGGTTGTTGTTCAAAAGAAAAATGGAAAGTGGAGGGTATGTGTCGATTTTACTGATTTAAATAAGGCATGTCCCAAGGATCCTTTCCCATTACCCCACATTGACACTATGGTGGATGCTACCGCGGGTCATGAGTTGTTGACTTTCATGGATGCTTCATCTGGATTTCAGCAAATTCAGCCTTTATGACCCCAACCGGTATCTGTTGTTATATTGCTATGCCGTTTGGACTAAGAAATGCAGGTGCTACCTACTAAAGGCTAGTCAATATGATGTTTAAAGAACAAATTGGACACACGATGGAAGTCTATATTGATGACATGGTGGTTAAGTCCAGGAGAGCTGAGGATCACCTTAGAGATTTGGAAGAAGCTTTTTGATATCCTTGATAAATTCAATATGAAACTGAATCCTTCCAAGTGTCACTTTGGTGTAAAAGCAGGGAAGTTCCTAGGTTACATGGTGACAAAAAGAGGCATAGAGGCAAGTCCAGAGCAAATCAAAGCGATCGTGAATATTAAGTCTCCTGCCAATGCCAAGGATGTGCAAAGATTGTCTGGAAGGATCGCAGCCTTGAACAGGTTCATCTCAAAGTCATCAGAGAAATGCAAGGAATTCTATGACATTCTGAGAAAGAACAAGAAATTTGAAAGGACTGAGAAGCATGAGAATGCTCTCAAAGCCCTTAAGGATTACCTATCCTCAGCTCCCGCCTTGATTGTCACACCCCAACCGATGGCGGAAACATCGGGGCGCGACACTGAGTGAAATAGATTGTCCAGAAGTTTCCATAACAACTATCATTACCAATTATTTAAAACATCACGTCCCATACCATGACATAAAAGATAACATAATTATTACAGACAAAATCTAGTCAAATTGTATTGTTCCGACAACTCAGATTTCAAGTACAGACAATTCGTTTATTTGTTTCTAGACCTTTTCTAGCCTCGATTTCACAGCAAGCAAAGCATTCAAACATCTTAAGCACCTGCCACATACGTTAAAGTAAAAGTCAATACACATAGTGTAAAGGTGAGCATACAAGTTTAATAGATATAATAGAGTTCGAAATCGTTTACACATAACCAACACGTACACAGTGTGAAATGAAGCACGTTAGTTATCAACATGAACCTATCGATACCAATGACTGCGGGTAGACTGCCCGAGGCAGTTCGTAATACACACTCACCACTGTGAGCCATGTAATTAATTGTCCTTAACAACCCCTGAGTGAACAGGTGCTGAGTCCAAACTAATAGTACTATCGTTGCTAAGGCAGGTAGACAACATTCCGTGTGTAAACATAACAAACAAGCATTCATTAAGTCACGTATAACATGCGGTAACGGTTAGCGTTAAAGTATTGCGTAGTGTGCTCGATGTGATTTAGAATAAGTAACGTATGTAACACCCAAAAGTGCGTAAAGCAAAAAGGGATCGAGTGTACTCACAGCGATGATGGACTGAAGGGAGCGCTTAGAGCGAGATTAGCTTGATCAGAACGATAGCATAATGATAAGTGATACGTAAAACAGTGAGAAGTGTTAGTGGATCAGACGGTAATCCGATTGGGTGGCAATCCAATCGGGTAGCCGGTTGATCGGGTGACCTTTCGAGTGGATTGTTACTTCGTTTGGGAAACATGTGTTTGTGTATGATGGCTTGTCTGTTGAAGTTTTCGTTGTAGCATTTTGAAAACAGAGAAGTATCTCTACCTTTCAGGTCGGTCGATCGAACGGCTGTTCGATCGAGCGGCAATCCGTTTGTATTGAACATGTTGAAAATTGTTTAAGTGTTGAGGTCTAAACGTCACATAGTCGAGTGGTAATCCGATCGGACATCAATTCGTTCAACGTTCAAACCTAGAATATTGAAATGAAAGTTAAGTGTGGGACCCAAGGTGCAAGCCGATCGGGTGGCAACCCGATCGGGTGACAATTCGATCTGACAGCAGTCCGATCGGGCAACACTCCGTTCTGGTCGACCTGATCGTTTTCTTCCTTGGTTGTTTTGATAGTTATTGTTTTATCGAGACGGTGTGATAACGTGCTAATCAACAGAACTCCATCTTGACCCAAGTGACCCGATCGAACAGGAATCACCCAAGTTCAACCAGTTAACCGGTTCAAGACGGTTATTCTTGGTTAACCCGAAATCGGTGGTCTCATGGATAGAATCCAGATCTTGAACCAACACAACACTAAGAAAGAGTAGAGGTCAGAACGAGATCCGATTTCATCGGTTTTGAGTGCATTGAGTGTAAAAGAGTTGAAAGAAAGTTAGAAACCATCTTTCAATCCTTTTTCACCGTGAATATGTTCAGATCTATGCAAGATCTTTGTTTATTTGTGTGGAACTCGTTCAGATCTAAGTTGTTCTTGGTGGATTGAAGCCAAAACATGAAGTTCATAAGAACACCATGATGACATCATCCTAGAACACCTCAAATCTAGTGATTTCATGGTTAAAAGTTAAGATTCAAAAGATAGAAAGGTGTAGGAGTGCGTGTAGATCAAGAAAGTACAAGATTTAGGATGAGATCTTACCGGAATCGCGAGAAATCGAAGAAAAGGTGAGGTTGGAGCGCTGGTCGGACGAGAGGTGCCGAAAAGGTAAGTTTGTGATGTTGACAGGGGTATTTATAGGGTTTCCATAAAAGTAAATAGGGTAAGGTGGTTGGTCGATCGGGTGGTAGCCCGATCGGGTGATAGCTCGATCGAGTGGCACCTCGATCGGGTGGCAGCTCGGTCGGCTGGCCACCCGATTGGAGTGGTTTGCGTGACGAGTTTTGCAGTTTCGATTCGTGTGTTGAGCGTTGCAATGCGATAGAGTTTCCTATTTAAATTACTTCTAATCCCAACTACTATATTTAACATACAATCATCCTAAATATCTTGCGTTTAGCGTTTGCGATTCGATTGCGATTGAGTTTCGATTGCGTTTCGATTAATCACCTCAACATAACATAAGTAATCATGCACAAGTAACACATAAAAGCACACACACGTAAAACAATATTCAGAACACGTAATTCGAGTTGCGAGTGCGATGCGATACGATAAGCGATAATCATGCGATAAATAGCGAATAACCTCGATTATTAATAAATATTCCACATAATACAACTAACGCAAACAATTAAATATGCTATCTACAAGTCAAAGAAGTCAAAACAGGAATTGAGAAAGGAGTGACAAATTGCAATTAGCAATCTTTTCTTCCTTTGACTTCAATCTTGAATTTGACTTTGACTTTCGAAACACGGGGTGTTACAGCCTCCCCCTATTTATAGAATTTCATCCCGAAATTAGGATTTAGCTGTAACAAACAACTGCGGGTACTTCACCTTCATATCGCTTTCGAGTTCCCAAGTGAACTCTGCGCCTCGTTTGCCTTCCCACCGAACCTTCACAATGGGAATGCGCGAGCATCTGAGCTGCTTGGTTTGGCGGTCCATGATCTCGTCAGGCTTCTCCACGAAGTGTAGTGTTTTGTTTACTTGGAGATCCTCTAGAGGTACATACAAATCATTCTCAGCCAAACACTTTCTGAGGTTAGACACATGGAAAGTCGGGTGAACGTTGTTAAGTTCCTCCGGTAGTTCGAGTCTATAGGCGACTTTTCTGATCCTTTCCAGAATCTTAAAAGGTCCAACATATCGAGGCGCGAGCTTTCCTTTCTTGCCGAATCTGACCATACCCTTCCAAGGTGATACCTTTTGGAGTATATGGTCGTCAACGTCAAATTCAAGGGGCTTGCGTCGTCTATCGGTGTAACATTTCTGACGACTCCGAGCTTTTAGCAAATTGTCTCTTATCTGGAGGATTTTGTCAGCTGTTTATTGCAATCGCTCAGGACCGGTTAATTGCGAATGCCCAATCTCGTGCCACACAATAGGCGACCGACATCTTCTTCCGTATAAGGCCTCAAACGGTGCCATTTGAATGCTGGAATGATAACTGTTATTATACGAGAATTCGACTAACGGCACGTAAGCGTCCCAATTACCACCGAAAAATATGACACAAGAACGGAGCATGTCTTCAAGGGTTCGAATCGTTCTTTCAGTATGACCGTCGGTTTGTGGATGAAATACAGTGCTCAGATTAAGCTCAGTACCGAGAGCGGCTTGAAACGTTTCCCACAAACGCGAGGTAAACCGAGCATCACGGTCAGAGATGATGTCGCGAGGCGTCCCATGTCGACAAATGATCTCATCGGTGTATATTCGGGCTAATCTTTCAACCTTGTAGTCTTCTCATATTGGCAGAAAATGAGCAGATTTGGTCAACCTGTCAACGACAACCCAAATGCTGTCGTGACCTGATGACGTGCACGGAAGTTTTGTTATGAAGTCCATAGCTATACTTTGCCACTTCCACATAGGGATCGAGGGTTGTTCAAGTAAGCCAGAGGGCCTTTGATGTTCAGCCTTGACTTTCGAGCAAGTCAAGCACCTTCCAACGTAGAGAGCGATATCCCTCTTCATGCCCGGCCACCAGTACTTGTAGCGAAGGTCCTGGTACATTTTGTCGGCACTGGGATGAATAGAATATCGAGACTTGTGGGCTTCGTCCATTAAAATTTGTCGCAGATCGTTCCTTTTAGGGATCCAAATTCGGTCCAGATAATGGAATATCCCATTCGACTTATTCACTAGCTGAGCTCCATCGTGATGAATCCTTTCTTTCTTCAAAGTGCGCTCTGTAAAACAAGCATGTTGGGCTTCGCGGATGAGAGTCTCGAGATGATGCTGGGCGGGAACATTGTGGGTGCTATGCAGATAGCTTCGTCGGCTTAGAGCATCGGCAACGACATTTGCTTTGCCTGGGTGATAACGAATCTCAGAGTCGTAATCGTTGAGAAGTTCTACCCATCGGCGTTGACGCATATTAAGTTCTTTCTGGTTGAATATGTGTTGTAGGCTCCTATGGTCGGTGAAGACCGTAAACTTTGTACCATAAAGGTAGTGTCGCCAAATCTTCAACGCAAAAACAACTGCGCCTAGCTCGAGGTCATGGGTTGTATAGTTCTTCTCGTGGATCTTGAGCTGACGAGATACGTAAGCGATAACCTTGTCCCACTGCATGAGAACACAGCCAAGGCCAAGGTTCGAGGCATCGCAATAGATAATGAAGTCATCGTTTCCATCGGGTAAAGCAAGGACGGGAGCATTGCAAAGCATGTTCTTGAGGGTTTGGAAGGCAGACTCTTGTTCAGTTCCCCAAACAAAGGATCTGTCTTTATGCGTGAGAGAGGTAAGAGGCACGATGATTTTAGAGAACCATTCGATAAATCGACGATAATAGCCCGCTAGTCCGAGAAAAGAACGGACTTCAGACGGGTTCTTTGGCGTAATCCAACTCCTAACAGCTTCAATCTTCGCGGGATCGACATGGATACCTTGACTATTGACAATGTGACCAAGGAATAGAACCTCCTATAGCCAAAATTCACACTTGGAGAACTTGGCATAGAGTCGATTCCCCTGGAGTAGCTCGAGAACCAAACGTAGAGGCTGCGCGTGTTCGGCCTTCGATTTTGAATAGATCAGGATATCATCGATGAACACGATGATGAAGCGGTCCAGAAATGGTTTACACACGCGATTTATCAGATCCATGAAAACCGCGGATGCGTTGGTTAAACCAAAAGGCATAACAACGAACTTATAGTGGTCGTATCGAGTGCGAAAAGCGGTTTTGGGTATATCCTCCTCTTGGATGCGTAACTGGTGATAGCCTGAGCATAGATCGATCTTGGAGAAACACGTAGCACCTTGTAGCTGATCGAACAAATCATCAATTCGAGGCAGGGGATAGCGATTCTTGATGGTTATCTTATTCAATTCTCGATAGTCGATGCACATCCTGAACGACCCATCCTTCTTTTTGACGAAAAGGACTGGCGCGCCCCATGGAGAGGTGCTCGGGCGAATGAAGCCTTTATCAAGTAATTCCTGCAGCTGACTCGAGAGTTCACGCATTTCGGACAGAGCGAGTCGATAGGGAGCTTTAGCAACAGGTTTGCTCCAGGAATGAGGTTGATACGAAAGTAGATATCACGACTTGCAGGTAAACCAGGAAGATCATCAGGAAACACTTGAGGAAATTCACCTACAACAGGAACATCTTTCACTTCTGTCTTCCTTTTCTTTTCCTTCTCCGCTACTACAATGTTAGCCAAGAAAGTTTTGTATTCCTTGCGGAGATACTTGCTAGCTTAGACACATGACATGAGCTTGAGACGTTTCGAAGCAGTTTCACCATAAACACACAGTTGGTCACCATTAGCAAGCGAGAATCGAATCATCTTATCGAAGCACACAACTTCAGCATGGTTTTCACGAAGAAAGTCCATGCCTACTATGATGTCAAAACTTCCGAGCTGCATCGGAATAAGGTCGATTGGAAAGATGTGTTGTTGAGCTCGAGGGTACAATCACGAAGAACAGAATTGACAGCAACGGTTCTTCCAGTGGCGACTTCAACATCGAACGTCGAGGGGAGATGGGAGCGCTTATGATTAAGGAGCTTTTCGAACTCAAACGATACAAAACAGTTATCGGCTCCAGTATCAAACAAACACGAAGCATAAATATCATTCACGAGAAACGTACCATTGACAACATTGTTGTCAGCCTGGGCTTGGTGCACATTGATGTTGAAAGTTCTGGCGCGGGCGGCTTGTTGCTGTTGCTGTTGAGGCTGTTGTTGTTGCTGCTGCTGCTGGGGCTCTTGTTTCATAACCCTATTCGGGCACATGTTCACGAAATGGTTGGGATCACCACACGCGAAGCAGACTCTGGCGTTGCCCTCGGGTGCCTGAGCCGCTTGTTGGCCTTGAGGAGCTGGAAGTAGAGCTTGATGAGCAGTAGCTTGAGCTGGTGCTTGTCGAGGGCCAGTACGGCAGTTGGCGGTGAAGTGGCCGTACATATTGCAATGTACACAAAATCGGAAGGCGATACCCACCGGGTGGTGATAAGTACAAGTTGGGCAAGCAGGGTGGGGGCCAGTGTATGCACGCTTCGCAGGCGGTGCATAGGTAACTGGTGCTGGAGCTGATTGGTGCTGTGGTTACTGCTGAGCTGGTACGGCATGAAGCGGGCAGCAGTGGTAGTGACAACACAGTTCTTGTTGCTAGAGCTGATGTTTTTGTTCTTCCTTTTGCGACGAGAGGACTTTGACGATTGTGGAACGGCGGTGGTGTCAGCGGTTGGTGCGGCGGTAGCTTGGTGCAGGTTCTTCAAAGTTTTATCCCAGAAAGCAGCTTTTACTCGCTTGTCGTTGATTTCAGTGGCAAGCAAGTAAGTTTCTTTGATTGTTGATGGTTTTGAAGCATGCACAAAGTCTGTAACACAATCCGGTAGAGCTTGAATGTACTTCTTGATTGTCATGTCAGCAGTCTGGACTTGATCAGGACAGATAATACTAAGCTGCTTGAAGCAAGCAGTTAGAGCAGCGTTGTCACCATCCTTCTGCTTAATGTGCCAGAATTCGTCCTCCAACTGTTGGCGCTCATGGGGAGGGCAGAACTCTTCGAGCATGACGTTCTTCAACTCGTACCACGACAGACCATAAGCTGCATCGTTTCCGCGTTTGTTTCTCTCGTCCGTTCACCAGTCTAAAGAGCGGGACTGGAAGACGCCGATAGCATTCAGAGTGCGGAGATTGTCAGAACATCCACTCTGACGCAGGGTGACCTCGATTGAGTCGAACCATTGAATTAAAGCTGTAGGGCCTTCTTCGCCAGTGAACTCTTTCGGTCTGCATGCCTTGAACTGCTTGAAGCTGAAAGCAACTTTAGGGGTTTCAATTCTAGATTCTTCAGACAATTTTCTCTTATTCTCGTATAGTTCACTCACATGAGGAACAACCTTTGTCATTTGCTTGGCGACGAGAGCAGCAAGGCATTTGTCTTTCTGGTTTTGGCGAGCAGTGCGGATGTGACGGGATCCAGATGATGACATTGTCTCCAACAGATATCGCCATAGGACTCAAACACAATATAATCGAATCTCACCTCACACGCCTAATTTTACTAACGCTCAGGAACACGTAAAATCACGTAACACATAGGCACATAATCACAGATTCACAGAAACACGTAAGGCACAGAAACACAGAAGCATATAAGCACATAATTCTCCTAGGAGCACATAGAGGCAGTCAGAATACAGAAACCTATCATTAAAAATCCGCGAGCGTTCAAGAATAGCGATTGCGATTATCAAATACATCGAGCAACATGGCGTAAGATGGCTCCATAATAGTAGCGATTTGTTGGCGTATTGAGATAGATGTGCAGTGCGAGTCGTGTGTGTCGATCAAAGCAAAGCGAAAAGCGAATAAAATCACCAAAAATCGTAACATATAAACAGGTAAATCATATAAAACACATAAAATCGGCAAATATCAGAGTCGGCAGTAGGGATCTCAGAATCGAAACACATAAAAATCGAGAATAGATTGTCTGCGGCTATTAGACATCGACTAACCAAAGTGATTTGACTATTCACAAGGACTTTTTGTACACACTTTGGCCTTCGGGACTATGCTCTCACCTCGAATCTGGGCGATCGGCACGCATCCTTCTAGTTATATCGTGACTTCAAGTCGTTGGAGTCCGTCGAGACTTTGATGAGAGTTTTATAAAACCAAAATGAGATCGGAATAAGTCATCAAGGTTCGGGTTTCACCCCTAACTTAACAACTTTGTTCCTGTTTTGATAGAGAGGAAAATCTGCGTTAAAGTACGGATTTCACTCCTGATTCAACGCAAATTCTCGTGTTTATAGATAAAAATGTGGGTCGAACAAGCAATTTAGTCGAGAGTTTGCAGTTTTCACACCTAATCTCGACCTAATCACTCGTTCATTTTCGAAAATTAGAGTGCAGTGATAGTGTAGCATAGGCGAGAATAGCGAGAAATAGCAAGTAGGCTTGTACAAAACGCCTAAGGGTTGCACAAGTCGGTCTGTTGGTACCTAACTATAGATGTGACAACTGTGATCTGTAATCATCGTACTATGTAAAACAATGCCCGTTATCAATAAAACAATATGCTTTGGTGTTATTATGTGTTTTAGTGTTAATATATGTGTATTTGTGTTTGACAATTTTACAATTTGATTCGATTCCGATTTCAAGCTTTAGATCACCTTCTGGAAGGTTATACGCAAACTGGTGCTTAAATGCAATCAGTTTAACGCAACGTACACTCCGGAACCGTGACATAAGCTAAACATACCCTAAATATCCTATACATAACTTAGAAATAAGTTTTGAAGGATTCGGTATGGCAAAAACATGACTATTTGAACTAAAGAACTAATTACGACAAAACTGCGAAACGAACGTTGGTAACCGCCCGGATAATAATTAAATCCAGAAGATATTCTGTTATGATTGAAATTTATTTTTTTTAAAACAGGTCTGTGTTGAAAAATAAATTGAAACGCCTAAAAACGTTATTTTTCAAGTGTAAGCTCGTAACACGTGTTTCCGCGCGACACAGTGCTTATACTGCAAAACGCAGACAATGCAGCCAGTCTTGGCAACTGAAATTTATTTCCAGTAATATTTTGGCGAGTTTATTTTTATAGTATAATAAAAATATTTTAGAACGCCATAACCGGGATTTAAACGTTAGCTAAAATACCCGGTATCCAGTTAAACACTCGTTTTAGCCTACGTATGGCATGTTTATATAAAAACTTACACTTCACCCCCTCCCCCATACATCTTACGGTTATATATATATATATGGGGACCCACCAAATTTTGCAAGATATGGCAATATCTCCTTTGATCTTTGTAGTGCCAAGTGTTAGTGCATGCCATGTCCATATCTCTACAAAATCTCCTACATATATCTTCACAATCTAACCAAGATCATTCACACTCAACCCTAACTCTCTCTCTCCTCCTTCAATCGTCCCCCATCTCTCTCTCTCTACCTTCAAATCTTCAAGACTTGTTCTTCATTCAAAGCTTTGAAGGTGATCCATGGAGGTTGCAAGTTGAAGGGCATTCAAAGGAGCTTTGTTCTAGTCTTGTTCATCATCTTTCTCACCATCATCTTCACTAGAATTTCTACCCTAGCCTTGTGCTAGTAGTAAGTCCATTCATACTCTTGTCTCACTTCGATTCTTGTTCGATTGTTGATTGTTTTTCACACACAAAAACTCAAACAGCTTGCTGAGTTGGATTTCCAGCCAACTTCAACAGGCTGTAATGGGGTCATTTTAAGTCAAAAAACGGAATTTCTAAAGCCTAAAATGAGTGTTTGGAATAACTAAGCAAATGGCACTGGAATCATAATTTTTCGAGACCGTTTACTATTTTTAAAAGGTTATTTTTGGACAGCAGCTCAAGCTGCATTTTTATTGCAGAAAAAGTATGACATTTTCGGAGTCACAACTTAAAACCTGAATAAAATCAACCCATGAAATTTTTACAGTAGATGGACCCCGTTGTCAGGACGACCCTCCAACTGGAATTTCGTCAAACGGACTTACGGTTGATTTTTAGTGAATATTTCCGTAAACTGCGATCAGAATGGTAACAAATCTGATTGCAGTCGAGAAAATGATTTTTTTATAAAATATGGTAACAAATTGGACTTTGATATTTTTACACAATAAATTTTGGAACATATGTCATATTCTGTAAGAATTTGGAGATTTTTAGAAAAGGTTAACTATTTTATAAAAATCCTCGAAAACAGTCCGGTTTCGAGTTATAAAGCTGAAATGAAGTATGCAACGTTTTGTTTGTCGATATGTCGATTTGGTGATTGAAAATGAACTATTGGTTTTATATAAAAGAAAATGATATGCTATTAAAGCATGGACACCTCTATTTACAGAGGATACCCTACCGAAATTTTCCGAGAATCCGAACACTTAGTAAAATATTAGAGAAAGTAGGTACGAAATAGTTGTCTAACTATTTTTCTAATATCGATAGTTAAGTTAAAATAATTATTATTGTTTTAACAAAATAATACCTAAGTAACGCAAATCAAAACACTAAACTCTAAGCCAAGGCACGACCCGCTCGTCTAATAGACATTAGTACGTTGTAGGTTGTCGTGTAGCGGACATGGTTTGAGATTCGATTCAAGACGCACTACTGTGAGTACATAGACCCCTCTTTTACTGTTATTCAAACATTTTGGGGTGAAACACATGTGCCTACTTGTTACTTTCATGATTTCATGCTTTCATATCATATACTTGCTATGTTCATTAATACATCGATTTACATGACATTTTATGCTACGTATGTTCGTTTAGCGCATACTTAGTGCATTTGTTTTACATGACATTTCACGCTATATATGTTCATCATACTTAGTGCATTTGTTTTACATGACATTTCACGCTATGTATGTTCATTATACTTAGTGCATTGTTTTCACATGCTTACATTTTGGGTATGACATTTGGTTTGTTTAAGTGGGACCATATACGTTCATTAACTTTGATCACGCCGCTCGTTAGTAGGTAATGGTACCATAGGAATTGACAACTCCCGTTCCTGACATCCTGGGTATGTTTGGATGGAAGGAATGACCGAATTCGATTAAAACATTTAGACAGATAGACCTTTAATTTGTTTAAAGGTTTATCACCACAGTTGCAAGGCTTGGATGTATGCATTTTCACAATACCGCATAAATGTCTGTATTCATTATAGCGTGCATTTCCCACAAAACATAGCGTTGATTTAAACCATGTTTTACTTCAATACATTGTTTTGTGCATTTTTGCCTATGGTTTAGTTGATACATATTTCACTAACCATACATGACATTTTGATTACACATTACATGATTGATATTTGACATAGACATTTTTGATATTGATATACACATTTTGACATGGTTTTCACAATAACATTGGACAAATGGTTTAGACATGGGCAACTTACATTGGTGGTTTGTTTGGGTAAGTGATTTAAGTAACGAGACGTGTGTAATGTGATACAAGCATGGTGGATACGCCGATGGTACTTCCTATATATAAGTGCTTGTATTATATTACATGTCGTAGCGTTATTTATATCATTCATTGTGGACTTATACATTTTTTTTACAAATAACATATTTTCACAAGACATTGTTTTACAAAACTGTTCGTTATATACAAACTCATTTTACTTAGTTATTCATTTAACCTTACATTACTCTTTCACATATCATCTACTTTATCATCGCTTTTCAAATGATTTATAAAACAAAACATGTTACAAGGATCATGACTGACTTTGTTAAACAACCCTTTTCTAAAACCTAAGTCATGAATCCTATTTTCACAAAAACCTATGTTACTCACAGGCATTTTTATGCTGACGTACCTATTTTTCACATGTGTTTCAGGAGCTAATGCATAGCTTGATCGTGATACGCTAGGGTGGACTTGGGCCTTAGTGACTATAAAATGAAGCTAGAGTTGTTAAAACATGTTATGTACTCTATGTTTCAGTTGTTTTAAGACAATGTACCTCTTTTATTGATAAATAAAATATAACTTTAAATGCCATGGTTGTGAAACAATAATTCTGCCACAACACTCCCCGACGTTTCCGCCACGATTTGATGTTTTACGTGGTTGGGGTGTGACAGAAGAGTTGGTATCAGAGCCAATGGTTATAGGGAATTAGGTTATTAGTAATGCTTTGACCTAGACTATAACCTTTCTAGGACCCCAACACAAGTTGTCTTGTGTTTAGATTTTAAAACATGCACTTCACCTATCCTTAGGTGATCATCAAAACAAGAACCCAGATTTCTAAAACGATTTTTGAAAAACAATCCTCTATTTTTTCAAATGATTTATTTTATTGTTTTGAACCCTTCCAGTTTAACTCATATTTGGCTTAGTGCCTTTCGAGTTTTCAAAATCCCGTCAAAGTTTGGGTCTAAATGATGTGAACACGTGCAAACTGGAAGAGTGAATGCCTGTACCCTGGGTTTTCTGTCTAAGGCTAGAGTGTTCGTACAAATCCACATAATCGGACCAGTCACTCTTACCTGGGAACTCTTGGGGTGAGTGTTCACTTATAGGCGAGCATGTCTTCGCTAAGCATTGTTTATGGACCCATTTACTTTGATTAGTCACTGTGCGTCATTTGTTTGCTTTGTGATACGGACGAATGACCACCATCCTTGCTTTGTTGATTTTGTTTCATCTCGTTCTTTTCATCTAATCATCTCACTCGTTTCCTCTCATGTTTCCTCTTTTTAGCATGCCTCCTCGACGCGAAAATCAGCTACCCAATGCCGAACTGGCGGAAATCATCGCACAGCATATGGCTGCGGCGTTCCCAAATCTTATTGCTCAGTTTAACCAAGCCAACATCAATCAGAACGCTCCTTGTAACTTCAAGACCTTCAATTCGGCTAAACCACTCAAGTTCAGTGGTACTGAGGGGGCAACTGGGCTCCTTCAATGGTTTGAGAGCATTGCGAATACTTTTCATCATGTTCAGTGTCCTGATAATCGCAAGGTCGAGTTTGCTTCTAGTGTTCTTCAGAAGAGGGCGTTAACATGGTGGAACGGGGTTATGAGAGATCGTGGTGCTGAAGTCGCTTTAGCACAAACATGGGCTGAGTTAAGGACTCTCATGATGAGTGAGTTCTGTCCTCGTCATGAACTGCGAGCGTTGGAGAGGGAGTTCGATGATCTGAAACAAGTAAGTGGTGAGCACCGAGCGTATACTGACAGGTTCGAAGAGTAGAGTTTGTTATGCCCAACGATGGTTACCCCACTTGACAAGGCTATCGAGAGATACATCGATGGTCTACCTGACTCTGTGCAAGACATCGTTACTGGTAGTAAACCTACCACTGTTCGTCAGGCAATCGAACTATCTGCAACGTTGACAGAATCGCAGATCAGAAAGGGTAAATTGCATAGGAAGGGTGACAAGAGTAAGAAGCAGGATTCTGACAAGAAAGATAGCAAGAAAGGTAAGAAGGGGAAGGATTCTGGCTCATCAAAGGGCTCTAGGAAGCGAAAGGCTTCCCAAAATTTTGCCATCACTGCCCAACAGAACCAGGCAGCTCCCAATCAGCCAGCACAGCCTCCAGCAAAGAAGCGGTATGAAGGGAATGCACCTTTGTGCAATAGGTGCAATAGTCATCATCAACAACAACAACTCCCGTGTCGTTTCTGTACCATCTGTGGAAAATCAGGTCATCTTGCAGAGGTTTGTCGTTCTGCTAGAAATCCAGCTCGGCAGGGAGCTCAACCACCTGTTCAACAGCAAGCTGCACGACCTCACTATCCTCCTGGTTTGTGCTTTAATTGTGGAGACCTGACCCATTATCGAAACCAGTGTCCAAGGCTGGTTAATGCAAATCCAGTTCAGGCTCAGGCTCGTGGACGAGTTTTTAATATGAATGCTGTCGAGGCGCAAGCAGACAACGAGGTGGTGAACGGTACGTTCTTTGTTAATGATCAACCTGCGTCTGTTCTTTTTGATTCAGGGGCCGATAAGAGTTTTGTGTCGTTATCTTTTGAACCTTTGCTTCGCGTGTCTAGAACGAAACTAGGTAAGCCTTTGACTGTTGAAGTTGCGAATGGTGAACCCATTGTTCTTAATTCCGTTCTTCGCAACTGTCAATTGAATCTTAGCGACCATCTTTTTCCTATTGACCTCACCCCTATGCATCTTGGAAGCTTCGACATTATTGTGGGTATGGATTGGTTAGCCAAACATCACGC
Organism: Helianthus annuus; assembly: GCF_002127325.2. Taxonomy (NCBI): domain Eukaryota; kingdom Viridiplantae; phylum Streptophyta; class Magnoliopsida; order Asterales; family Asteraceae; genus Helianthus; species Helianthus annuus. The sequence continues at coordinate 112,027,583 of NC_035434.2, forward strand.
CGAGGTAGTTTGTTTCGAAAAGATCGTTCGTGTGCCGCTCCCGTCAGGTGAGATCCTACAGGTTCGTGGTGAGAAACCTGTTAGTAGCCTCAAGCTTATGTCTTGTTTTAAAGCTCGGAAGTATCTGCGAAAGAACTATGTGGCCTTCTTGGCACATGTTACGGCAGATAAAGACCAAGGTAAGTCTATTCAAGATATCCCTGTTGTTCGGGATTATCAGGAGCTGTTTCCTGAAGAATTACCTGGACTACCCCCAGCACGCCAAGTCGAGTTCCGTATCGATCTCGTGCCTGGTGCAAATCCTATTGCCAGAGCTCCATATCGTCTTGCACCGTCGGAGATGCAAGAGCTATCTAAGCAGCTTCAGGAGCTTTCTGACAAAGGTTTTATCCGTCCTAGCTTTTCACCTTGGGGTGCTCCCGTTCTTTTTGTCAAGAAGAAGGATGGATCCTTCAGAATGTGTATCGATTATCGTGAGCTGAATAAGCTCACCATCAAGAATCGATATCCCCTACCTCGCATTGATGATCTCTTTGACCAGTTACAGGGTGCTACTTGCTTTTCGAAGATTGATCTTCGTTCTGGGTATCATCAACTTCGTGTGCATGAAGAGGATATTCCCAAGACAGCATTCTGCACTCGATACGGGCATTATGAGTTCACAGTCATGCCATTCGGTTTGACCAATGCCCCTGCTGTTTTCATGGACTTGATGAATAGGGTCTGCAAGCCTTATTTGGATAAGTTCATCATCGTTTTCATTGATGATATCTTGATTTATTCTAAGACGCGAGCTGATCATGAGCATCATCTTCGTCTTACTCTGGAACTCTTAAAGAAAGAGCAACTTTTTGCCAAATTCTCCAAGTGCGAATTTTGGCTTAAGGAAGTTCAATTTTTGGGACATATTGTCAACGAACAAGGTATTCATGTAGATCCCTCCAAGATCAGTGCGATTAAGGATTGGGATACGCCAACTACTCCTACTGAGGTTCGTTCTTTCCTTGGTCTTGCGGGTTATTACCGCCGCTTCATTAAAAACTTCTCGAAGATTGCAGTTCCCCTAACTGCTCTAACTCAGAAGAACAAACCCTTTGAATGGAGTTATAAGCAAGAAGAAGCGTTTCAGACCTTGAAGCAGAAGCTTTGTAATGCGCCTATTCTGACTTTGCCTGAGGGCAATGATGATTTTATTGTTTACTATGATGCATCGAAATTGGGTCTTGGCTGTGTTCTAATGCAAAGGAACAAAGTCATAGCCTACGCATCTAGACAATTGAAGGTACATGAGAGAAACTACACCACTCATGATCTTGAGTTGGGTGCAGTTGTGTTTGCTCTCAAAATCTGGAGACATTATTTGTACGGTACAAAATGCGTGGTTTTCACTGACCACAAAAGTCTCCAGCATATCTTCAACCAGAAGGAACTCAACATGAGGCAAAGACGTTGGGTCGAACTCCTAAACGACTATGACTGTGAAATTCGCTACCATCCTGGTAAAGCGAATGTTGTGGCTGACGCATTGAGTCGTAAGGAACGTACTATGCTTCATTGTGTTCATGATCAATCTGCTCTTCAAGCTCGATCCGATATTCAAGCACGCATTTCTCAGGCTCAGCATGCTTGTGTTTCACAAGACTTGATGGGTAAGGAATTACCCTATCACATTAAGCCTGATCTTGTGCTGAAGGAAGATGGATCGTATTATTTCATGGACCGTTTGTGGGTCCCAAGCCAAGATGATCTTCGCACCTTGCTTATGGATGAGGCCCATAAGTCTCGTTATTCTATTCATCCTGGCTCAGACAAAATGTATAAGGATCTTCGTACTCAGTATTGGTGGCCTGGTATGAAGAAAGACATTGCCTTATACGTTTCAAAATGCCTTACTTGTCTTAAGGTTAAGGCTGAACACCAACATCCTGCTGGTCTTTTAGAGCAGCCAGAGATTCCAGTTTGGAAATGGGAAAACATTGCTATGGATCTCATTACTAAACTGCCGCGCACTAAGAAAGTTCATGATGCCATCTGGGTAATTGTGGATCGTCTTACTAAATCAGCGCATTTCTTGCCAATCCGTGAGGATTTTTCTGCTGAAAAGTTGGCTAAAATCTATGTGGATGAAATTGTATCCCGACATGGTGTTCCTTTGAACATTATTTCTGATAGAGATGCTCGCTTCTCTTCTCGATTTTGGAGAACCATGCAATCTGCTACGGGGACCCAACTCAATCTGAGCACAGCCTATCATCCACAAACTGATGGCCAAACTGAAAGAACAATCCAGACTTTGGAGGATATGCTTAGAGCTTGTGTGATCGACTTTGGTGGTAGTTGGGATTCACATCTTCCATTGACTGAATTCTCCTACAACAACAGTTATCACTCCAGCATCAACATGGCTCCTTTCGAGGCTCTCTATGGTCGAAAATGTCGTTCACCAGTCTGCTGGAATGAGATAGGTGAGGCTCAGATTACTGGACCTGACCTCATTCTGGAGACAACTGACAAGGTAAAGAAAGTTCGTGATAACTTACAGACAGCTCGAAGCCGTCAAAAGAGTTACGCGGACCTAAAACGCAAACCCTTGGATTTTCAAGTCGGTGATCGTGTATTACTTAAGGTCTCACCTTGGAAAGGTGTGATCAGATTTGGAAAGAAAGGAAAACTTGCACCTAGATACGTTGGACCATTCCAGATCGTCGAAAGAATCGGTAAGGTAGCCTACAGACTTCAATTGCTTCCTGAACTTGGAAATGTTCATCCAACTTTCCACGTATCCAATCTCAAAAAGTGCTTAGCTGATGAGAACCTCCACATACCTCTCGACGAGATTCGTGTTGATAAAACGCTCCATTTTGCTGAGAAACCTGTGGAAATCATGGATCGTGAAGTCAAATGGCTTAAACGCAAGCGCATTCCGTTGGTTAAAGTTCGCTGGGAGTCTAAACGTGGACCTGAGTTTACTTGGGAACGTGAGGATCAAATGAAGGCGAAGTATCCACATCTATTCCCACGAGTTTCCTCTAAACAAATTTCGGGACGAAATTTCCACAAGTAGGGGAGACTGTGACAACTGTGATCTGTAATCATCGTACTATGTAAAACAATGCCCGTTATCAATAAAACAATATGCTTTGGTGTTATTATGTGTTTTAGTGTTAATATATGTGTATTTGTGTTTGACAATTTTACAATTTGATTCGATTCCGATTTCAAGCTTTAGATCACCTTCTGGAAGGTTATACGCAAACTGGTGCTTAAATGCAACCAGTTTAACGCAACGTACACTCCGGAACCGTGACATAAGCTAAACATACCCTAAATATCCTATACATAACTTAGAAATAAGTTTTGAAGGATTCGGTATGGCAAAAACATGACTGTTTGAACTAAAGAACTAATTACGACAAAACTGCGAAACGAACGTTGGTAACCGCCCGGATAATAATTAAATCCAGAAGATATTCTGTTATGATTGAAATTTATTTTTTTTTAAAACAGGTCTGTGTTGAAAAATAAATTGAAACGCCTAAAAACGTTATTTTTCAAGTGTAAGCTCGTAACACGTGTTTCCGCGCGACACAGTGCTTATACTGCAAAACGCAGACAATGCAGCCAGTCTTGGCAACTGAAATTTATTTCCAGTAATATTTTGGCGAGTTTATTTTTATAGTATAATAAAAATATTTTAGAACGCCATAACCGGGATTTAAACGTTAGCTAAAATACCCGGTATCCAGTTAAACACTCGTTTTAGCCTACGTATGTCATGTTTATATAAAAACTTACACTTCACCCCCTCCCCCATACATCTTACGGTTATATATATATATATGGGGACCCACCAAATTTTGCAAGATATGGCAATATCTCCTTTGATCTTTGTAGTGCCAAGTGTTAGTGCATGCCATGTCCATATCTCTACAAAATCTCCTACATATATCTTCACAATCTAACCAAGATCATTCACACTCAACCCTAACTCTCTCTCTCCTCCTTCAATCGTCCCCCATCTCTCTCTCTCTACCTTCAAATCTTCAAGACTTGTTCTTCATTCAAAGCTTTGAAGGTGATCCATGGAGGTTGCAAGTTGAAGGGCATTCAAAGGAGCTTTGTTCTAGTCTTGTTCATCATCTTTCTCACCATCATCTTCACTAGAATTTCTACCCTAGCCTTGTGCTAGTAGTAAGTCCATTCATACTCTTGTCTCACTTCGATTCTTGTTCGATTGTTGATTGTTTTTCACACACAAAAACTCAAACAGCTTGCTGAGTTGGATTTCCAGCCAACTTCAACAGGCTGTAACGGGGTCATTTTAAGTCGAAAAACGGAATTTCTAAAGCCTAAAATGAGTGTTTTGGAATAACTAAGAAAATGGCACTGGAATCATAATTTTTCGAGACCGTTTACTATTTTTAAAAGGTTATTTTTGGACAGCAGCTCAAGCTGCATTTTTATTGCAGAAAAAGTATGACATTTTCGGAGTCACAACTTAAAACCTGAATAAAATCAACCCATGAAATTTTTACAGTAGATGGACACCGTTGTCAGGACGACCCTCCAACTGGAATTTCCTCAAACGGACTTACGGTTGATTTTTAGTGAATATTTCCGTAAACTGCGATCAGAATGGTAACAAATCTGATTGCAGTCGAGAAAATGATTTTTTATAAAATATGGGTAACAAATTGGACTTTGATATTTTTACACAATAAATTTTGGAACATATGTCATATTCTGTAAAAATTTGGAGATTTTTCGAAAAGGTTAACTATTTTATAAAAATCCTCGAAAACAGTCCGGTTTCGAGTTATAAAGCTGAAATGAAGTATGCAACGTTTTGTTTGTCGATATGTCGATTTGGTGATTGAAAATGAACTATTGGTTTTATATAAAAGAAAATGATATGCTATTAAAGCATGGACACCTCTATTTACAGAGGATACCCTACCGAAATTTTCCGAGAATCTGAACACTTAGTAAAATATTAGAGAAAGTAGGTACGAAATAGTTGTCTAACTATTTTTCTAATATCGATAGTTAAGTTAAAATAATTATTATTGTTTTAACAAAATAATACCTAAGTAACGCAAATCAAAACACTAAACTCTAAGCCAAGGCACGACCCGCTCGTCTAATAGACATTAGTACGTTGTAGGTTGTCGTGTAGCGGACAGGGTTTGAGATTCGATTCAAGACGCACTACTGTGAGTACATAGACCCCTCTTTTACTGTTATTCAAACATTTTGGGGTGAAACACATGTGCCTACTTGTTACTTTCATGATTTCATGCTTTCATATCATATACTTGCTATGTTCATTAATACATCGATTTACATGACATTTTATGCTACGTATGTTCGTTTAGCGCATACTTAGTGCATTTGTTTTACATGACATTTCACGCTATGTATGTTCATCATACTTAGTGCATTTGTTTTACATGACATTTCACGCGATGTATGTTCATCATACTTAGTGCATTGTTTTCACATGCTTACATTTTGGGTATGACATTTGGTTTGTTTAAGCGGGACCATATATATTCATTAACTTTGATCACGCCGCTCGTTAGTAGGTAATGGTACCATAGGAATTGACAACTCCCGTTCCTGACATCCTGGGTATGTTTGGATGGAAGGAATGACCGAATTCGATTAAAACATTTAGACAGATAGACCTTTAATTTGTTTAAAGGTTTATCACCACAGTTGCAAGGCTTGGATGTATGCATTTTCACAATACCGCATAAATGTCTGTATTCATTATAGCATGCATTTCCCACAAAACATAGCGTTGATTTAAACCATGTTTTACTTCAATACATTGTTTTGTGCATTTTTGCCTATGGTTTAGTTGATACATATTTTGTTGATGCACTTGTGTCTGTACTTTGTCTGTATTCGGTCTATATGTAAACGATGTCCTTGTCAGTCTTGTAAGTTGACCAAGTCAACCGTCCTCCTGGTTTGACTCAGTCAACAGTTAGAAATATGTTTGTGAAGTGTCTGAGTCGAAGGATGAGCAATCGAAGGATTATGTCTATCCTTCGATTGGCTCGAAAGATAAATCACGAAGGATACTGATGGACTTCGAAGGATATGCTATCCTTCGAAGTATATACGGATCCTTCGATGGCCATTGTGGTCGACAGATGGTCCTTCGGACAATCTGTCTAATCCTTCGACCAGACCTGCTGTGTATGGGTATAAATACCCATGAAGTGTGTTGTTTTGATAAGTGACTTGAGAGGCTTGTTAGATAGATGCACACATAGAGAGAGTTTGAGAGCATTCTATCAAAACACACACACACACACTAGAGAGTTTGCAAGTTAGATTTGTAAACATTGTGCTTGTAACCGGAACCTTCATTCGTATTAATACAGTGGTGTTAATCGGTGAACCCTTGTGTGTTTGTGTTTATACTTGTCTCATCCCGGTTTGCTTGCTAGCTTGGATTCCGCACTCGCTAGTGGGTTTGTATAACAAGGTTTAGGTTCGTCATCCTCCAAAGAGGGACCTACAAGTGGTATCAGAGCTAAGGCTCTTTACCTTGTTTAAAACCGGGTTTTTGTTCAAGTCTTGGGTCAGTTTTCGTCAGATCTGGAAAACTAACAGTCGTTGTGTTCTTGATGATCTTATCATCTTCATATCTCGAAAGATAAAGTTCATCTTTTTCTTCATACTTCGAAGGATCATTAAGAACCTCGAAAGATCAAAATAGTATTTCGAAAGATCATCTTTTCCAGTCAACTGATTCGAAAGGTCAAAACTGATTTTGAAAGGTCATCACAACAGAATCGATAGATCATCAAAATTTTTGAAAGATCAAATTAAATTTTCGAAGGGTCAAATTAAAAAATTCGAAGGGTCATCAGTTTAATCGAAGGGTCACTTTTGTTCTTCGAAGGATCAAGCTAAACTTCGAAGGATCAAGATATTTGTTGTTAGTGGTGCACCGCCCAAGGATCACTGTCCAAGGCACCGCCCAAGGATCCGACCACTTTCACAAATTAGTTAAACAATTCAAAACAAATAATTTGTTGTTAGTGGTGACTTCGAAAGATCAACAAATAATTTTGTTGTTGGTTGTTTATGCTCACTGCCCTAGGCACCGCAAACAAATAAAAAAAAAAGGGGGGATATTTGTTGATTATTGAGTACCAACCACTTTCACATTTTTGATAAACAATTCGAATTTTATTGTTGTTGGTGACCACCGCCCTAATAGACCACTAACTGTTGTTGTTTGTTGTCTGGGTTCTCGGCCCAAGGCACCTCCATGTGTCTCAATTAATCTGTGTGTTCTCGGCCCATGTCACCGCCCCAAATAGACCACTTATTTACTGCAATAAATTTTGTTGTGTGTTGTTGGTGACCACCGCCCAAGTGACAAGTGATTGGTCAATAAGTTTTGCACCGCCCACGATAACAGATCACATATATCTGAAAGACATTTGTTGGTTGTTGTGCACCGCCCAAAGGCATATCAAACAGGTGGTGCAGTTGTATACATACAGCAAAAGAGAAAACGGTTAATAACAGGAACAAGTGTTCACACGGCCAAAAATATGTCGGTTTGAGTTGACTGTTTGAAATTAGTCTCTAAAATCAAAAGTGAATCTTTTAGATTGATTGCACCGCCCAAAGCACTGCCATTTGTTTGTTGTTGGGGTTCAATTAAAACAGGCCAACAACCCATGTGCTTAAGTTAAATCATTATGTTCACAGCCCAATGCACCGCCCCAATAAGCCAATACATTTTGTGTTTGTTGTGCACCGTCTGAGGGAACTATAAGTGATTATAGTTGTGCACAGCCCACGTTTAGTAAATCACAAAGCTCACGTTTAGAAAATCACAAAGCCCAATAATTTCTATATCAATAGCCCAAGATCTACAAACCGTTTTTCGTTTGTATCAACTTACGAAAGATCATCTTTCGAGACCGGTTTGGTGTTTGTCTTTCGTGTGATCTTTCGGTTGATCCTTCGACAGTGGAAAATACACGTGTACAAATTTTATCTCCATCAAGGGCTGAATCTCCCACACCATCTCGAATTACTGCAGAAATGGGAACAAACGGTCAATGGGATCCATCTGCGTGGACTATAACATCCTTGGCTTCCCAATCATCTGATACATCTGCTTCTCAATCTGAAATAGATTTCAAGACTGCTTGGATGCAGGCTATTGCCCCACGTTCAGCTGCCATGATATCTGCAAATCAGTGGGCATCAGTTACAAATCAAAGGCAAAGTGAACCGAAAATAACAACAGATTGTTTTGGCAATCCAATACAAGTTCCTGTAAAGCCGGCTACAACCACAGACTTGTATGGAAATCCATTACCCCCAGTTGGTTTACAACACCATCGTTCTACTGTTGAACCATCATCTCTTGATCCAAAGAACAGTAGTCAGACAAAATCAGCGTTGTATGCTGAAATTGTCAAAGATGCAAGCAATGGTGAAGCCTCGGGAAATGATGACAGTTCTGAACATGACAGAAGTTCAGATGAAGATGTTTCAACTTCAGTTGAGGGTGATACAACTTCAAGTTCAAGCGAGGATGGATCTGAATGTGAATCATCAAGGAAGGTTATTAATTCTGATGCAGAAAGGTCAACACCTGAGAGTGATTCCAGTCAGGTATGTGTCGATGAACCCACTGCTGTAGATTGTGATAATTGTGCTAGATTAACTGTTGAATGTGCTAAATGTGTAGAATATGCAGAAAAGGAAAGTCTTTTTGACATCACACACAAACACAATCAAGAATTGATTGTTGATCTGTCTAAAGCAACTGAGGCTAACTTGTTTTTAACAAGAAATGAAAAAGAGTTTAAAGCAACAATTGCGTCATTAAAATATGATGTTTCTGAACTTCAAAAGGCTGTTTTAAGAAAACAAAATGCTAATAACAACTTAATTGACACAATTGAGCAACAGATGGTTGAGTTAGCCACAGTCAGGTGTGAATGTGAAACAATCAAGCAGAAATTGGAAAGCTATTCCAATTCCCGCTATGTATTGGATCACATTATTGATGTTCAAAAGAAAAAGAAGGATGAAAAGTACATTGGTGTAGGATACAAATCATGTCCTCCACCAATGAATCATAACTACTCCAAGTTGCCTAATGACGAGGATATGCCCCGTTTTGAACCTACAGTGCCACTCTGTCTTGATGACTTTGCAGTAGGCCTCGGGTTCACAACTGGTACATCATCCTCGGGGCAATCTGAGTCTGAGAATGTGAACAATTCATCGTGTGCGAAGGAACAGAGTCCTCCCATCATTGAGGATGCTGATTCTTCTGATGATGAATCTGACGATGCTGTCACAACAAAGTCTGATGCGGTGGTAAAGGATGAGGACATACCTCTCGAGAATTACATTCTATGTGATCCTCCTGCAAAACCCGCTAAGACTGTTGCGATCGAGTCCACTGCTGAGAAAGAGTCGGAGAGTGTGAGTTTGCTGTACACTCTTGTTGGTGATGATAAAATCTACTCTGACAAAGATTTTCCTATTAAGAATGTTAATCAATCTTTAATAAATGAAGTCTTTGAAAAGTCGACAAGTAAGTTTTTGGGAAAGGCAGGACCAGATGTTACAGTTACGCAGTGTCCTCCTATTCCAAAGGCCGAAATTCGAAAACAATATGGAAATCAAAAATTACCAACAGAAAAGAGGCAGCCAAATCATACCAAACCTAAGGGAAAGGCACCGACTCAGGGTCAGAAGAAACAGACCCAAAAGAAAAACAAGAATGTGAACTTTGTGAAATCTAAGGGAACGGACAAAATCGAAACTTTTGAGAACAAATCTAACTTCGATTTTGTTAAACAAGCAACAGTGTTGAAAAGAAATGATCCAAACTGTTCAAAACCTAGTACCTCGGGATCACAAAGTTCATCGTCATCGGCAAGACGATCACATGATGCTTCGGGGATTGTTGAACGAAGATATTGTTTTGAATGTGGTACAATTGGGCATATAATTCGAAATTGTCCATATCTTCATAAGTTGAAAGCAAAAGTTGATGATCCCCGTGAACAACATCATGCCGCCCAAGAGAACAGAAAAGGCAAACAGGGCGAAAACAAGAAAAGGGATCGGAAGATAAACTTCGTGAAATCAAAAGGGACTGATAAAATTGATACTTTCAAAGGCAAATCCAATAAGGATTTTGTTAAACAAAGTAAAATTTTGAAAAGAAACAGTCAAAACAACTATACACAACACACAAACGGTTGTGATGTAGGACCAAGTACCTCAAGATCACGAAGTTCATCATCCAGCTATTACAGTTATGATACTCCGAGGTTTGTTGAGCGGAGATCATGCTTTGAATGCTGTGAGTATGGTCACATCATTAAGAATTGTCCATATCTCACCAAGAGAAAGTCAAAAATTGAAGCCCCCCATGGTAACAATTACCATAAAAGATCTGTTTCACCAAAACAGGACCCTCGTCTTGTTAAACAACGAGAAAAGAAACAGAAAAAGAAACAAAGAAAAGAAGTTGAAAAGGCTTTGAAACTGGAGGTTATCCAAACAAAATCTATTAAATCAGATGTTAAACATGAAAAACAGAAAGAGATTTGGATACCAAAACCGGTAACTGTTTTAGGGGGAGCTGCATCAATTCCGAATCATCGGGAAATGGATGTTACAATTCTCGATGATGACGGACGACCCAAGTCTGTGAAGGCTTGGGTCCCCCTCTCCAACTAATCTCTGAGTGAGTGTGCAGGATGTTCCAGGAGGAACTATTGATAGTTTTAGGATTGTTGATAGTGGAGCGTCCATGCACAAGTTTGGCGACATAAGGATCCGAAATATTGATATATCTAGGAGAATGTTGTTGCCATTGATGGAGAGAGAGGAAAGAAATAGAAAAGAAGAAGGAGATGTTGGTGAAAGAATGTGGTTGTATGAAGTTGCAGATTTCGACCAAATGAAGAACATGCCAAAAGTTGGTTGTTATGGTTTTTGATCGGGTCTTCAGGAAAGAATACAAGGAAATGTGTGCAGAAGCCTTGGCATGGATTGAACATCCGCACACCATTTCTGAAAGAGAAAGTCAAAGACCTTCGCTGGTGCAATATGGAAGACCAGCCGGACCCGGAGGTTTATGATCTTGTTGCTGTCAAGAGATTTCTCAGTAGCTGCAGATTCGACCTTGAAGTCCACACCGGGTGGATATCAAGTTTGGGAGAGCACTCAGATTCCTTGCAATGCATGAAACAGTTGCAGGATACGGTTTTGAATTTCTAAATCTCTCCTATGCTTGTCGATATTTAAGCTGCTTTATGAATTATCATCTCATACAGCACTCTTTGACCTGACACATTGATCTAGAATATCGCCTCACACGTGATTGTTTCTCTATGAAACTTGTCAATGTTGTCATGGTCCGCACCGCTTACCGACGTGCCAACTGATTTTCCCAAAATTCGATAAATCTTTTCTGATAAAAACTTAATTTGGGTAACCGGCATTAAGGTCAAGCAAGAGCAAAACCATCATCGGAAAATCATTTTTGTAAATACCTTTGTGTTTTTAAATTTGTCTTAGTTTCTTGATTTTAGGGGGAGTAAATCCAAAAATCTGAAAATCCAAAAACATCGAAAAATTTCAAAAACACAAAAACAATAGAAAAACAAAAATGAGTTTCCTGGCGAGCAAAAGAGAAAATGATAGTACATCAGTGGTCTATCCAAACCTCTTTAAACCTTAAATGAAAAACGATAAGCAGCTCTATATAAGATGTATCGGTAGGCTCACAATCATTTTAAAGTGTGCAGGGTGATATAAATCTTAAATCGACTGAAGACCAGGTGGGAACCATTCATTGGCATATGGTCTTAGTACCGAAATTTCGTTTGATAGATTGCCGAGGTTCTGAGATATTCGGTCTTTATGCTGTTTATCATCTGGGTATCATGGTTGCTTCTATAAATAGACTAAGTCTAAGATCTTCCATGATACTATACATACGTGTACATAATTCATACTGCATTCGACCTCAATAAGTAATAAACAATCACATGTCCATATCAAATAAGTGATAAAATATCACATTCTATCCGGGAGTCAAGTTCGTCTCTCTGCTGTACGGAAGTACTGACCTGTTCACGGACTTGCTCCTGTGCCCTCATGCATATGAAAATCAAGTTCCTCATCAATAAGTGATTCTATCACATAGGGCTTGTTTTTCAAATCAAAATAAGTGAGAATCTCACATCAATATACGGTCAAACAGATGATAATCGGTATACTCACCGGTAAGATGAACCCTCGTGCATACCTTGATACGGGAATGTGTCGTGATGTGGATGAACACCGGTCGGTAAGTTTAAATCATACCTTAATGTATCTCCTAAACATGATTACATCTGATAAGTTGAGCTTAAGTGGACAACAATACCGATAATTGTTATAGGATGCTTATCTTAATGTTAACTAACTGAACAACAAGAGTGTTTTGGTATGACCGTACACTGATATGATTCTCTTACCCTCGAAACTCGCAAAAAGAATGTCTGTACATATTTAATTTACTGCTTTCAGTTCTTACATTTAGAAAAGTCAAAAATACCAAAAAGATTTTAGGTGTGTTTTAATATAAACTTTATAAAAGCCAAAAAGATTTTATTTCTTCTTTACTTTCGATCGTACGATGTTGGAACTCGAGTCTTCGTTGCCTGAAACCTGAACGAAAACCGAATTGACTAAATCTTCATAAACGGTCGAAATTTGCAAGTTTTTGAAAGTTAAAGGCTAAAATTGTCAATTTTGAAAAACTTTCAAACTGTCGGACGGTGTTTGATTGTGACATGGTCATGAGTGTGTCATTTATTTATGGTAACTATATTCCAAGCAGTTGTTCTCATTACGCGTTTAGATTTCTTGCATGTGCAGATTCTAAAGGCAAGGAGAACATGGTCGATGACAAGCTTCGGAATGAAGACACGATGTGAAGGCACTCAAGTGATGAAGAAGATCGAGTTGCCACTGACCATCATCAACACCTCAAGGATCTCACTTCATAAAGATAAAGTTTTTCACTAGCATAACTCAAGGGGGAGCTTATGTTAAGGGGGAGTTTGCCAACACACTTCCTACATGATACGGGTAGTTTGTTGATACACTTTCTGCTTTCAAGACGTGAAGACTTTGAAGATCCTCCGACATTGAAGACTTGAAAGGACATCAGAGTTTTGAGAACTCGAAGACCAAAGACCATCGAAGTTCGAGACGAGTCTACAACTATAGAAGATAAAGACAAAGCTACAGCCAAGGGGGAGTTTGTTGATGCACTTGTGTCTGTACTTTGTCTGTATTCGGTCTATATGTAAACGATGTCCTTGTCAGTCTTGTAAGTTGACCAAGTCAACCGTCCTCCTGGTTTGACTCAGTCAACAGTTAGAAATATGTTTGTGAAGTGTCTGAGTCGAAGGATGAGCAATCGAAGGATTATGTCTATCCTTCGATTGGCTCGAAAGATAAATCACGAAGGATACTGATGGACTTCGAAGGATATGCTATCCTTCGAAGTATATACGGATCCTTCGATGGCCATTGTGGTCGACAGATGGTCCTTCGGACAATCTGTCTAATCCTTCGACCAGACCTGCTGTGTATGGGTATAAATACCCATGAAGTGTGTTGTTTTGATAAGTGACTTGAGAGGCTTGTTAGATAGATGCACACATAGAGAGAGTTTGAGAGCATTCTATCAAAACACACACACACACACTAGAGAGTTTGCAAGTTAGATTTGTAAACATTGTGCTTGTAACCGGAACCTTCATTCGTATTAATACAGTAGTGTTAATCGGTGAACCCTTGTGTGTTTGTGTTTATACTTGTCTCATCCCGGTTTGCTTGCTAGCTTGGATTCCGCACTCGCTAGTGGGTTTGTATAACAAGGTTTAGGTTCGTCATCCTCCAAAGAGGGACCTACATATTTCACTAACCATACATGACATTTTGATTACACATTACATGATTGATATTTGACATAGACATTTTTGATATTGATATACACATTTTGACATGGTTTTGACAATAACATTGGACAAATGGTTTAGACATGGGCAACTTACATTGGTGGTTTGTTTGGGTAAGTGATTTAAGTAACGAGACGTGTGTAATGTGATACAAGCATGGTGGATACGCCGCTAGTACTTCCTATATATAAGTGCTTGTATTATATTACATGTCGTAGCGTTATTTAAATCATTCATTGTGGACTTATACATTTTTTTACAAATAACATATTTTCACAAGACATTGTTTTACAAAACTGTTCGTTATATACAAACTCATTTTACTTAGTTATTCATTTAACCTTACATTACTCTTTCACATATCATCTACTTTATCATCGCTTTTCAAATGATTTATAAAACAAAACATGTTACAAGGATCATGACTGACTTTGTTAAACAACCCTTTTCTAAAACCTAAGTCATGAATCCTATTTTCACAAAAACCTATGTTACTCACAGGCATTTTTATGCTGACGTACCTATTTTTCACATGTGTTTCAGGAGCTAATGCATAGCTTGATCGTGATACGCTAGGGTGGACTTGGGCCTTAGTGACTATAAAATGAAGCTAGAGTTGTTAAAACATGTTATGTACTCTATGTTTCAGTTGTTTTAAGACAATGTACCTCTTTTATTGATAAATAAAATATAACTTTAAATGCCATGGTTGTGAAACAATAATTCTGCCACAACACTCCCCGACGTTTCCGCCACGATTTGATGTTTCACGTGGTCGGGGTGTGACAATAGACTAGGTCGTTTCTAAGACAATGACCTAGACTAGGTCGAGTCTTTCCTAATTCCCTATAGTTATGGCTCAGATACCAATCTGTCACACCCCAACCGATGGCGGAAACATCGGGGCGCGACACTGAGCGAAACAGATTGTCCAGAAGTTTCCATAACAACTATCATTACCAATTATTTAAAACATCACGTCCCATACCATGACATAAAAGATAACATAATTATTACTGACAAAATCTAGTCAAATTGTTCTGTTTCGACAACTCAGATTTCAAGTACAGACAATTCGTTTATTTGTTTCTAGACCTTTCCTAGCCTCGATTTCACAGCAAGCAAAGCATTCAAACATCTTAAGCACCTGCCACATACGTTAAAGTAAAAGTCAATACACATAGTGTAAAGGTGAGCATACAAGTTTAATATATATAATAGAGTTCGTTATCGTTTACGCATAACCAGCACGTACACAATGTGAAATGAAGCACGTTAATTATCGACATGAACCTATTAGTACCAATGACTACGGGTTGACTGCCCAAGGCAGTTCGTAATACACACTCACCACTGTGAGCCATGTAATTCATTGTCCTTAACAACCCCTGAGTGAACAGGTGCTGAGTCCAAACTAATAGTACTATCGTTGCTAAGGCAGGTAGACAGCATTCCATGTGTAAACATAACAAACAAGCATTCATTAAGTCACGTATAACATGCGGTAACGGTTAGCGTTAAAGTATTGCGTAGTGTGCTCGATGTGATTTAGAATAAGTAACGTATGTAACACCTAAAAGTGCGTAAAGCAAGAAGGGATCGAGTATACTCACAGCGATGATGGACAGAAGGGAGCGCTTAGAGTGAGATTAACCTGATCAGAACGACAACATAATGATAAGTGATCCATAAAACGGTGAGAAGTGTTAGTGGATCGGACGGTAATCCGATCAGGTGGCAATCTGATCTGGTAGCCCGTCGATCGGGTGAAAATCCGCTCGGATGGTCATCCGATCGGGTGACCTTTCGAGTGGATTGTTACTTCGTTTGGGAAGGATGTGTTTGTGTATGATGGCTTGTCTTTTGAAGTTTTCGTTGTAGCATTTTGAAAACAGAGAAGTATCTCTACCTTTCAGGTCGGTCGATCGAACGGCTGTTCGATGAAGCGGTAATCCGATTGGTAGAACACTTCAGTAAGAACAAGTTCACAGCAGTTTGTCACTCGATTGGATTGTAGTCCGATCGGGTGGCAATCCGTTTGTATTGAACATGTTGAAAATTGTTTAAGTGTTGAAGTCTAAACGTCACATAGTCGAGTGGTACTCTGATCGGGTGGTAATCCGATCGGACAGCAATTCGTTCAATGTTCAAACCTTGAATATTGAAATGAAAGTTAAGTGTGGGACCCAAGGTGCAAGTCGATCGGGTGGCAACCCGATCAGGTGACAATTCGATCGGACAACAGTCCGATCGGGCGACACTCCGTTCTAGTCGACCTGATCATCTTCTTCCTTGGTTGTTTTGATAGTTTATAGTTTTATCGAGATGGTGTGACAACGTGCTAATCAACAGAACCCCATCTTGACCCCAGTGACCCGATCGAACAGGAATCACCCAAGTTCAACCAGTTAACCGGTTCAAGATGGTTGTTCTTGGTTAACCCGAAATCGGTGGTCTCATGGATAGAATCCAGATCTTGAACCAACACAACACTAAGAACGAGTAGAGGTCAGAACGAGATCCGATTTCATCGGTTTTGAGTGTATTCAGTGTAAAAGAGTTGAAAGAAAGTTAGAAACCATCTTTCAATCCTTTTTTACCATGAATATGTTCAGATCTATGCAAGATCTTTGTTTATTTGTGTGGAAATCGTTCAGATCTAAGTTGTTCTTGGTGGATTGAAGCCAAAACATGAAGGTCATAAGAACACCATGATGACATCATCCTAGAACACCTCAAATCTAGTGATTTCACGGTTAAAAGTTAAGATTCAAAAGATAGAAAGGTGTAGGAGTGCGTGTAGATCAAGAAAGTACAAGATTTAGGATGAGATCTTACCGGAATCACGAGAAATCGAAGAAAAGGTGAGGTTGGAGCGTTGGTCGGATGAGAGGTGCAGAAAAGGTAAGTTTGTTATGTTGACAGGGGTATTTATAGGGTTTCCATAAAAGGAAAGAGGGTAAGGTGGCCGGTCGATCGGGTGGTAGCCCGATCGGGTGACAGCTCGATCGAGTGGCACCTCGATCGGGGGGCACCCCGATCGGGTGGCAGCTCGGTCGGCTGGCCACTCGATTGGAGTGGTTTGCGTGACGAGTTTTGCAGTTTTGATTCGTGTGTTGAGCGTTGCGACGCGATAGATTTTCCTATTCAAATTACTTTTAATCCCTAACATACAATCATCCTAAATATCTTGCGTTTAGCGTTTGCGATTCGATTGCGATTGAGTTTCGATTGCATTTTGATTAATCACCTCAACATAACATAAGTAATCATGCACAAGTAACACATAAAAGCACACACATGTAAAACAATATTCAGAACACGTAATTCGAGTTGCGAGTGCGATGCGGTGCGATACGATAAGCGATAATCATCGATAATCATGCGATAAATAACGAATAACCTCGATTATTAATAAATACTCCACATAATACAACTAACACAAACAATTAAATAAGCTATCTACAAGTGAAAGAAGTCAAAACAGGAATTGTGCAAGGAGTGACAGACCGCAATTAGCCATCTTTTCTTCCTTTGACTTCAATCTTGACTTTGACTTTCGAAACACGGGGTGTTACAGCCTCCCCCTGTTTAGGGACTTTCATCCCGAAATTAGGTTTTAGCCGTAACAAACAACTGCGAGTAC
The DNA here is from genome assembly GCF_002127325.2 of Helianthus annuus. NCBI lineage: Eukaryota > Viridiplantae > Streptophyta > Magnoliopsida > Asterales > Asteraceae > Helianthus > Helianthus annuus. Next base: position 112,045,259 of record NC_035434.2, read on the forward strand.
TTCGCCTTCATGTCGCTTTCGAGTTCCCAAGTGAACTCTGCGCCTCGTTTGCCTTCCCATCGAACCTTCACAATGGGAATGCGCAAGCGTCTGAGCTGCTTGGTTTGGCGGTCCATGATCTCGACAGGCTTCTCCACGAAGTGTAGTGTTTTGTTTACTTGGAGATCCTCTAGAGGTACATACAAATCATTCTCAGCCAGGCACTTTCTGAGGTTAGACACATGGAAAGTCGGGTGAACGTTGTTAAGTTCCTCCGGTAGTTCGAGTCTGTAGGCGACTTTTTCGATCCTTTCCAGGATCTAAAAAGGTCCAACATATCGTGGCGCGAGCTTTCCTTTCTTGCCGAATCTGACCACACCCTTCCTAGGTGATACCTTTAGGAGTACATGGTCGCCAACGTCAAATTCAAGGGGATTGCGTCGTCTATCGGCGTAACTTTTCTGACGACTACGAGCTTTCAGCAAATTGTCTCTTATCTGGAGGATTTTGCCAGTTGTTTATTGCAATAGCTCAAGACTGGTTAATTGCGAATGCCCAATCTCGTGCCACACAATAGGCGACCGACATCTTCTTCCGTATAAGGCCTCAAACGGTGCCATTTGAATGCTGGAATGATAACTGTTATTATACGAGAATTCGACTAACGGCATGTAAGCGTCCTAATTACCACCGAAATCTATGACACACGAACAGAGCATGTCTTCAAGGGTCCAAATCGTTCTTTCAGTCTGACCGTCGGTTTGTGGATGGAATACGGTACTCAGATTAAGCTCAATACCGAGAGCGGCTTGAAACGTTTCCCACAAACGCGAGGTAAACCGAGCATCACGGTCGGAGATGATGTCGCGAGGCGTCCCATGTCGACAAATGATCTCATCGGTGTAGATTCGGGCTATTCTTTCTACCTTGTAGTCTTCTCATATTGGCAGAAAATGAGCAGATTTGGTCAACCGTGCAACGACAACCCAGATGCTGTCGTGACCTGATGACGTGCGCGGAAGTTTCGTTATGAAGTTCATATCTATACTTTGCCACTTCCACATAAGGATCGGGGGTTGTTCAAGTAAGCCAGAGGGCCTTTGATGTTCAGCCTTGACTTTTGAGCAAGTCAAGCACCTTCCAACGTAGAGAGCGGTATCCCTCTTCATGCCCGGTCACCAGTACTTGTAGCAAAGGTCCTGGTACATTTTGTCGGCACTGGGATGAATAGAATATCGAGACTTGTGGGCATCGTCGATTAAAATCTGTCGCAGATCGTTCCTCTTAGGGATCCAAATTCGGTCCAGATAATGGAATATCCCATTCGACTTATTCACCAGCTGAGCTCCATCGTGATGAATCCTTTCTTTCTTCAAAGTGCGCTCGGTAAAACAAGCATGGTGGGCTTCGCGGATGAGAGTCTCGAGATGATGCTGGGCGGGAACATTGTGGGTGCTATGCAGATAGCTTCGTCGGCAACAACATTTGCTTTGCCTGGGTGATAACGAATCTCACAGTCGTAATCGTTGAGAAGTTCTACCCATCGGCGTTGACGCATATTAAGTTCTTTCTGGTTAAATATGTGTTGTAGGTTCCTATGGTCGGTGAAGACCGTACACTTTGTACCATAAAGGTAGTGTCGCCAAATCTTCAATGCAAAAACAACTGCACCTAGCTCGAGGTCATGGGTTGTATAGTTCTTCTCGTGGATCTTGAGCTGACGAGATGCTTAAGCGATAACCTTGTCCCACTGCATGAGAACACAACTAAGGCCAAGGTTCGAGGCATCGCAATAGACAATGAAGTCATCGTTTCCGTCGGGTAAAGCAAGGACGGGAGCATTGCAAAGCATGTTCTTGAGGGTTTGAAAGGCAGACCCTTGTTCAGTTCCCCAAACAAAGGATCTGCCTTTATGCGTGAGAGAGGTAAGCGGCACGGCGATCTTAGAGAACCCTTCGATAAATCGACGATAATAGCCCGCTAGTCCGAGAAAAGAATGGACTTCAGACAGGTTCTTTGGCGTAGGCGTAACCCAACTCTTAACAGCTTCAATCTTCGCGGGATCGATATGGATACCTTGACTATTGACAATGTGACCAAGGAATTGAACCTCCTCTAGCCAAAATTCGCACTTGGAGAACTTGGCATAGAGTCGATTCCCCTGGAGTAGCTCTAGAACCAAACGTAGATGCTGCGCGTGTTCGACCTTCGATTTTGAATAGATCAGGATATCATGGATGAACACGATGACGAAGTCGTCCAGAAATGGTTTACACACACGATTCATCAGATCCATGAAAATCGCGGGTTCGTTGGTTAAACCAAAAGGCATAACAACGAACTCATAGTGGCCGTATCGAGCGCGAAAAGCGGTTTTGGGTATATCCTCCTCTTGGATGCGTAACTGGTGATAGCCAGAGCATAGATCGATCTTGGAGAAACATGTAGAACCTTGTAGCTGATCGAACAAATCATCAATTCGAGGCAGGGGATAGCGATTCTTGATGGTTAGCTTATTCAATTCCCAATAATTGATGCACATCCTGAACGACCCATCCTTCTTTTTGACGAAAAGGACTGGCGCGCCCCATGGAGAGGTGCTCGGGCGAATGAAGCCTTTATCAAGTAATTCCTGGAGCTGACTCGAGAGTTCACGCATTTCGGACGGAGCGGGTCGATAGGGAGCTTTAGCAACAGGGTTTGCTCCAGGAATGAGGTCGACGCGAAAGTCAATATCACGACTTGGAGGTAAACCAGGAAGATCATCAGGAAACACTTGAGGAAATTCACCTACAATAGGAACATCTTTCACTTCTGTCTTCCTTTTCTTTTCCTTATCCGCTAATACAATGTTTGCCAAGAAAGCTCTGTATTCCTTGCGGAGATACTTGCTAACTTGGACACATGACATGAGCTTGAGACCTTTCGAAGCAGTTTCACCAGAAACACACAGTTGGTCACCATTAGCAAGCGAGAATCGAATCATCTTGTCGAAGCACACAACTTCAGCATGGTTTTCACGAAGAAAGTCCATGCCTACTATGATGTCAAAACGTCCGAGCTGCATCGGAATAAGGTCGATTGGAAAGATGTGATTGTTGAGCTCGAGGGTACAATCACAAAGAACAGAATTGACAGCGACAGTTCTTCCGGTGGCGACTTCAACATCGAACGTCGATATGGGAGCGCTTACGATCAAGGAGCTTTTCGAATTCAAATGATACAAAACAGTTATCGGCTACAGTATCAAACAACCACGAAACATAAATACCATTAACAAGAAACGTACCATTGACAACGTTGTTGTCAGCCTGGGCTTGGCGCACATTGATGTTGAAAGTTCTGGCGCGGGTGGCTTGTTGCTGTTGCTGTTGCTGTTGAGGCTGTTGTTGCTGAGGCTGCTGCTGCTGGGTCTCTTGTTTCACAACCCTATTCGGGCACATGTTCACGAAATGGTTGGGATCACCACACGCGAAGCAGACTCTGGGGTTGACCGCGGGTGCCTGAGCCACTTGTTGGCCTTGAGGAGCTGGAAGTAGAGCTTGATGAGCAGTAGCTTGAGCTGGTGCTTGTCGAGGGTCAGTACGGCAGTTGGCAGTGAAGTGGTCATACATATTGCAATGTACACAAAATCGGCAGGCGATACCCACCGGGTGGTGATAAGTACAAGTCGGGCAAGCAGGGTGGGGGCCATTGTATGCACGCTTCGCAGGCGGTGCATAGGTAACTGGTGCTGGAGCTGATCGATGTTGTTGTTGCTGCTGAGCCGGTACGGCTTGAAGCGGGGCAGCAGTGGTAGTGACAGCATAGTTCTTGTTGCTGGAGCTGCTGTTGTTGTTCTTCCTTTTGCGACGAGAGGACTTTGACGATTGTGGATCGGCGGCGGTGTCAGCGGTTGGTGCGGCGGTAGCTTGGTGCAGGTTCTTCAAAGTTTTATCCCAGAAACCAGCTTTTACTCGCTTGTCGATGATTTCAGCGGCAAGCAAGTAAGTTTCTTACATTGTTGCTGGTTTTGAAGCATGCACAAAATCTGCACCACAATCCAGCAGAGCTCGAATGTACTTCTTGATTGTCATGTCAGCAGTCTTGACTTGATCAGGACAGATAATACTGAGCTGCATGAAGCAAGCAGTTAGAGCAGCGTTGTCACCATCCTTCTGCTTAATGTGCCAGAATTCGTCCTCCAACTTTTGGCGCTCATGGGGAGGGCAGAACTCTTCGAGCATGACGTTCTTCAACTCGTCCCACGACAGACCATAAGCTGCATCATTTTCGCCTTTGTTTCTCTCGGCCGTCCACCAGTCTAAAGCGCGGGACTGGAAGACGCCGGTAGCATTCAGAGTGCGGAGATTGTCAGGACATCCACTCTGAGGCAAGGTGACCTCGATTGAGTCGAACCATTGAAACAAAGCTGTAGGGCCTTCTTCGCCAGTGAACTCTTTCGGTCCGCATGCCTTGAACTGCTTGAAGCTGAAAGCAGCTTTAGGGGTTTCAGTCCTGGATTCTTTAGACGATTTGCTCTTGTTATTGTATAGTTCACTCACGATCTGAGGAACAGCCTTTGCTATTTGCTTGGCGACGAGAGCAGCAAGGCGTTTGTCTTTCTGGTTTTGGCGAGCAGTGCGGGTGTGACGGGATCCAGATGACGACATTGCCTGCAACAGATATCGCCATAGGTATCAAACACAATATAATCGAATCTCACCTCACACGCCTAATTTTACTAACGCTCAAGAACACGTAAAATCACGTAACATAAAGGCACATAATCACAGATTCACAGAAGCACATAAGCACGTAAGGCACAGAAACACAGAAGCATATAAGCACATAATTCTCCTAGGAGCACATAGAGGCAGTCAAAATACATAAACCTATCATTCAAAGTCCGCGAGCATTCGAGAATAGCGATTGCGATTATCGAATACATCGAGCAACATGGCATAAGATGGCTCCACAAATAGTAGCGATTTGTTGGCGTATTGAGATAGATGTGCAGTGCTAGTCGTGTGTGTCGATCAAAGCAAAGCGAAAAGCAAATAAAATACCCAAAAATCGTAACACATAAACAGTTAAGTCATATAAAACACAAAAAATCGGCAAATATCAGAGTTGGCAGTAGCGATCTCAGAATCGAAACACATAAAAATCGAGAATAGATTATCTGCGGCTCTTAGACATCGACTAACCAAAGTGATTCGACTATTCACAAGGACTTTTCGTACACACTTTGGCATTCGGGACTGTGCTCTCACCTCGAATCTGTGCGATCGGCACACATCCTTCTAGTTATATCATGACTTCAAGTCGTTGGAGTCCGTCAAGACTTTGATGAGAGTTTTATAAAACCAAAATGAGATCGGAATAAGTCGTCAAGGTTCGGGTTTCACCCCTAACTTAACAACCTTGTTCCTATTTTGATAGAGACAAAAATCTGTGTTAAAGTACGGATTTCACTCCTGATTCAACGCAAATTCTCGTGTTTATAGATAAAAATGTGGGTCGAACATGCAATTTAGTCGAGAGTTTGCGGTTTTCACACCTAATCTCGACCTAATCACTCGTTCATTTTCGAAAATTAGAGTGCAGTGATAGTGTAGCGTAGGCGAGAATAGCGAGAAATAGCAAGTAGGCTTGTACAAAACCCCTAAGCGTTGCACGAGTCGGTCTGTTGGTACCTAACTATAGACTAGGTCATTTCTAAGACATCGACCCAGACTAGGTCGAGTCTTGCCTAATTCCCTATAGTTATGGCTCTGATACCAATCTGTCACACCCCAACTGATGGCGGAAACATCGGGGCGCGACACTGAGCGAAACAGATTGTCCAGAAGTTTCCATAACAACTATCATTACCAATTATTTAAAACATCACATCCCATACCATGACATAAAAGATAACAGAATTATTACAGACAAAATCTAGTCAAATTGTTCTGTTCTGACAACTCAGATTTCAAGTACAGACAATTCGTTTATTTGTTTCTAGACCTTTCCTAGCCTCGATTTCACAGCAAGCAAAGCATTCAAACATCTTAAGCTCCTGCCACATACGTTAAAGTAAAAGTGAATACACATAGTGTAAAGGTGAGCATACAAGTTTAATTGATATAATAGAATTCGAAATCGTTTACGCATAACCAGCACGTACACAGTGGGAAATGAAGCACGTTAATTATCGACATGAACCTATCGATACCAATGACTCCGGGATGACTGCCCAAGGCAGTTCGTAATACACACTCACCACTGTGAGCCATGTAATCATTGTCCTTAACAACCCCTGAGTGAACTGGTGCTGAGTCCAAACTAATAGTACTATCGTTGCTAAGGCAGGTAGACAGCATTCCATGTGTAAACATAACAAACAAGCATTCATTAAGTCACGTATAACATGCGGTTACGGTTAGCCTTAAAGTATTGCGTAGTGTGCTCGATGTGATTTAGAATAAGTAACGTATGTAACACCCAAAAGTGCGTAAAACAAAAAAGGGATTGAGTATACTCACAGCGATGGTGGACTGAAGGGAGCGCTTAGAGCGAGATTAGCCTGATCAGAACGATAGCATAATGATAAGAAGTGTTAGTGGATCGAACGGTAATCCGATCGGGTGGCAATCCGTTCGGGTAGACGGTCGATCGGGTGACAATCCGCTCGGATGGTCATCCGATCGGGTGACCTTTCGAGTGGATTGTTACTTCGTTTGGGATGGATGTGTTTGTGTATGATGGCTTGTCTTTTGAAGTTTTCGTTGTAGCATTTTGAAAACAGAGAAGTATCTCTACCTTTCAGGTCGGTCGATCGAACGGCTGTTCGATCTAGCGGTAATCCGATTGGTAGAACACTTCAGTGAGAACAAGTTCACAACAGTTTGTCACTCGATCGGATTGTAGTCCAATCGGGTGGCAATCCGTTTGTATTGAACATGTTGAAAATTGTTTAAGTGTTGAAGTCTAAACGTCACATAGTCGAGTGGTAATCCGATCGGGTGGTAATCCGATCGGACAACAATTCGTTCAACGTTCAAACCTCGGATATTGAAATGAAAGTTAAGTGTGGGACCCGAGGTGCAAGCCGATCGGGTGGCAACCCGATCGGGTGACAATTAGATCGGACAGCAGTCCGATCGGGCGACACTCCGTTCTGGTCGACCTGATCGTCTTCTTCCTTGGTTGTTTTGATAGTTTATAGTTTTATCGAGACGGTGTGAAAACGTGCTAATCAACAGAACCCCATCTTAACCCCAGTGACCCAATCGAACAGGAATCACCCAAGTTCAACCAGTTAACCGGTTCAAGACGGTTGTTCTTGGTTAACCAGAAATCGGTGGTCTCGTGAAAAGAATCCAGATCTTGAACCAACACAACACTAAGAACGAGTAGAGGTCAGAACGAGATCCGATTTCATCGGTTTTGAGTGCATTAAGTGTAAAAGAGTTGAAAGAAAGTTAGAAACCATCTTTCAATCCTTTTTCACCATGAATATGTTCAGATCTATGAAAGATCTTTGTTTATTTGTGTGGAAATCGTTCAGATCTAAGTTGTCCTTGGTGGATTGAAGCCAAAACATGAAGTTCATAAGAACACCATGATGACATCATCCTAGAACACCTCAAATCTAGTGATTTCACGGTTAAAAGTTAAGATTCAAAAGATATAAAGGTGTAGGAGTGCGTGTAGATCAAGAAAGTAAGAGATTTAGGATGAGATCCTACCGGAATAGCGAGAAATTGAAGAAAAGGTGAGGTTGGAGGGTTGGTTGGATCAGAGGTGCAGAAAAGGTAAATTTGTTATGTTGACATGGGTATTTATAGGGTTTCCATAAAAGGAAAGAGGGTAAGGTGGCCGGTCAATCAGGTGGTAGCCCGATCGGGTGGCAGCTCAGTCGGCTGGCCACTCGATTGGAGTGGTTTGCGAGACAAGTTTTGCAGTTTCGATTCGTGTGTTGAGCGTTGCGATGCGATAGAGTTTCCTATTCAAATACTTTTAATCCTAACTACTATATCTAACATACAATCATCCTAAATATCTTTCGTTTAGCGTTTGCGATTCGATTGCGATTGAGTTTCGATTGCGTTTTAATTAATCACCTCAACATAACATAAGTAATCATGCACAAGTAACACATAAAAACACACACACGTAAAACAATATTCAGAACACGTAATTCGAGTTGCGAGTGCGATGCGATACGATAAGCAATAATCATCGATAATCATGCGATAAATAGCGAATAACCTCGATTATTAATAAATACTCCACATAATACAACTAACGCAAACAATTAAATAGGCTGTCTACAAGTCAAAGAAGTCAAAACAGGAATTGAGCAAGGAGTGACAGATCGCAATTAGCAATATTTTCTTCCTTTGACTTCAATCTTGACTTTGACGTTGACTTTCGAAACACGGGGTGTTACATTGATGAAATGATACGTGGTTGAAAACTGGTGTTCGTAATCGTGTAACTGATGTTTTTACATAAGTTTTAATTCTGAATAGCCTACTTTTAATTAAATATGTGTTTTGCAGGTTTGATGGAGTTTAAGGCGCTTTTCGGGAGCTTTACGGGTCACTGGGATGAAAAACGGACAATCAGGATGCGTTACGGATCAATCGGGAGTGCAAAATGGAAAATTGAAGAATTAGAGCCGGCGAGGCCGTCGCTGACGGGCTCCAGGCCATCCAGGACGGGCTCTAGATTACCCCGTCAGCCACCATAGCCCGTAAACAGCCAATTAGGCCGTCGGAAGAAAACAAAGTCAGGGGAGGCCGGGCCTTGGTTTGCCGGAACGCGAATGTTGGTTAATTTGGTATGGAGGATGATTTTAGTTGGCACTTGGGCATTCAATTCACAAGTTACACTTCTTGGGAGTTTGAATCTTCATCTTTGGAGCCTAATTCACCTACCACTTCATCTCCACTTCATCTCTAACATCATCATCAACCGAATCATCAAGAATAATCATCATTCACAATCATCACTCCATAAACCCTAATCATCCACTATTCCTCCATTATTCAAGCTTCAAGATGATCCGAATCAAGTTCTAATCATCCGGTGATCAAGTTTCTTCAACCATGAGCGGCTAAACACCTTAGTTTCACCCCAGCGTAGGTAGTTATTTAATTTAGGGTTTTGAATTGTTTCTTGATTCAACTTTGTGACAATTTGTATTGATTTTTGAAACCATTGAGAATAGTTTACATTTGTTTTGTATTCGTAAATTGTCGAACGATTATAAAGTTATGACTTTGCGAAATGGTTATGTGTAGTTATGCGTTGTCATGGTTAGTTTTACTTGTTGTGATTACAAAGTGCATTCTTGGCCGTTCTTCGAAATGTTGATAGTTATTGGTGCCTAAGTCACGGTACACTAAATCCGTTAATCGTTATACAATTGAGTTGAATCTAAAATTTGTAGAAACCCTAGGTTGGCAATTACCAAAACCGGGTGTGAACCCTTTTTCTCATTATTGTTTAGTAATCAAGTTTTCTTGCAATCGTTAATTATTAGTCGTTAATCAATTAAACCAATTCTATTAGTCTAATTCACATCTTTTCAACTAAATAAAAATACAAAATATTCTAGCAAGCTTCATAAATTGTGACATTTGTTCTAATTCAATCGAATCCATTCGCAAACCACATACTCTTTGTGGTTCGACCCCTTACTACCACTAGCTAATTGTTAAGGGTAAATAGGGTTATAAATATTATCTTTGACCAGAGCGCGACACTCCGATCAAATTTTGGCGCCGTTGCCGGGGAGTGCGTGCGCTTTGTGTTTGGATATTGTTTGAATTTGCGAGATTAACTGTTTAATTTGCATAGTTTCTTTTCTTGTACTTTGTTTTTTTCTTGTTTCGCGGGGTGTGTTACTTGTGTAGGTTACAGGTAGTGCATGCATACAAGGAATTCCGGGAGGACTTCACCATTAGTCTACGAACCGGAAACTGAAAAAGTCGCAAGAAGAAACTTAGCAAGCCGGTTAGAAGCAACCCTTGTTTCTAACCAAGCCACCCAAACACCACAATTCACACCATCCATTGAAACCGATTCAATGGCAAACCAAAATTCCAACCAAAACCTCAATTACCCAAACCTCAATCAAAACCAATTCCAAACTCGAGGAAACTTCAACCCCGCCCAGAATGTCCAACCTATACCTCAAGAGCAACCGGGTGGTAATAACAACTCTAGACCACCCACACCACCTTTCCGAAACCAAAATCCCAACAACATCCAAAGAACACCCCAACAACAAAACCTTCACCGACATAACTCCTTACCCAATAACCTTGATGATCGGAATGTTAATTCCGACCGTAGAGGCAACCGAGATCGTGGCAATCCCTCGAATGAAGACCCGTTCTTTAACTTAGATGATATGAGAAATGCTATCCCCGATGATGAGTCGTTTAGTGTTCCCGTTTACCAATCGCCGGAACATGTGAGTATTCACTTGGAATACTCGGATGATGGGGGTAACTATGATGATCGGGTCGATGATGACGGTTGGGGGTATGTGAACCGGGGGAATGTCTACAACACGAGAGGGTTCGAAGACGATGAATTTGGCTCTCAAAATGCCAATTTCGTGAGGGATAACAATTACGGGTATGGGAATGTGAGAAATGACGGTTACGGGAACAACCGCCAACCACGAAACAATAATCAAAGGAACCGGAATGATGGGTTCTACAACAACAATAACAACAATGGGAACCCTAATCGGATTCCTCGTTTCGTGGGAGGAGGTAACCAAAGTGGTAATAGAGGAGGTGATCGAAGGGATAATTGAAGACCAGTTGATCAATAAGTTAACGGTCCACATCGTCGTCAACAACCTCCACGGGGAGTAAATGACCGTTTTAGGCCAGTGGTCACCGACAATGACTCTCCGATAGTTTGTGAAAGAAGGACGTTCGATTGCAAACCCCACAATATCAACATACTTCCCCACTTCAATGGGAGGTCTAATGATGAACCATACACTCATTTGGCGGATTTTTCGGCCATATGTAGCACTATTGGGGGGCATGATTTTGCATTGGAAGAGGTCAAGCTTCGGTTATTTCAGTTTTCTTTGAAGGACAAGGCGAAGCAGTGGTTTCTCACACTTCCGGCGAGTAGTATTCGCACATGGGCTGAAATGCAACAAGTTTTTATTGATGAATACTACTCAATGGCGAAGACCGATGATGCTAGAGATGAAATTCGGTCTTTTCGCCAACTTTCGAGTGAACCACTACATGAAGCCTTCACCCGATACAAGGAATTAATTCGGAAATGCCCTAATCATCAAATTGAAAAATGGGAGTTGGTCAAGTTCTTCGTAAGGGGTTTGGATGATGAGACATGGAACCACCTTGAGTCGACTAGTAATGGAACCTTGTTAAGCAATCACGAGGACGATGATTGGGAGTTCCTTGAAAGGATGAGTAAAAGGTCAAAAGCGAAAGAGTCGGCTGATGGGGCCAAAAAGCACCCCACCTCAAGGACTTGGCCCGACCGTGATGCGAGTTCTAAGGATCAGATCGAAACGTTAGAACGAGAGTTGGCTCGCATGAAGAAAAGAGAAGTGAATGCGGTGCAATACGCCATATATGAAGAATGCAGAGACATCGGTCACCGGACTGAGAATTGTCAAGCCACCGCGGAGGTGAATCAAGTGTATGGGGACCGAAGGCAATATGACAAGAACTCCAACACTTACCACCCCGGGTTGAGAAACCATTGATTATTTTTGCACTTTTACACTTGTTTAAGAGATTACCCTCGGCTAAGTAGTCTGACTCAGCAGGGATACAGTCCTAAGTAGCGGGTTAAAGTTTTAATAGTAGTTTAACTTATGAGGGGGTCAAAGAGTTTGGACCCACGCCATCCAATACCGTTGGGTATTGAAGGAGGTCCTACTAAATTTGACCCAGGTCCTTTGCAGGATCTATACACTGAACAATGGCAAGACTCTTACCAAACCGTTCCCTTAACCCCCGACCAGGTAGCCAACATACCTCCATATAGACCGTGGAGATATGAATGGTGAAAATCTTTTATTTTATATAGACAGTAAAATAATGCCAAGACACCATGGACAAACGATAAGGAAGAATCACCTTCAACATAAGAAACTAGTAATTAAAGTCATTAATACAAAACCAATTAAAAAGTGCAAAAGATTAAAAATAAAAAGTATTACACTAAACACTTGTCTTCACCAAGTGATGTAAGAGACTTAGGCAAACATGGCCTTTGATTGTCAAGAACTCTTACGATCAATCTTGGATCCCGAGACGACTCACACACTCTATGATGGACAATGGATGATGGTGGTGGATGATGGTGTTGTGATGGTGGTGGGTGGTGGGTGAAGTGTGAGAGAGGTGGTGTGCCAAGGGATGAGTTGCAAGAGCTCCAAGCACTCCTATTTATAGGCTGAACAGAAGCTTGGACACGGCCCCGTGTCCATCCGAGTCTCTTTCTTCATTAATTGCAATTCGCAAATTCATTAAATGCGTCTGCAACAGTTGACCACGCCCTAGTGTCTGCTGAGCACGGCCCTGTGGTGGGCAGTAGAAGCTTCTATCACTTTGTATTTTCTGCTGACACTTGGGCACGCCCCCGTGCTCACTGAGCACGGGGCGTGTTCAGTCTTCTGTCTTCTTGTTTTGCTTTGGGAAGATGCTGTCGGGAGGTCGGGCATGCCACGTTTGTTCCTTTTCTTATATTTATGTTAAATTTAGCTGTATTTTTGCTTCTTTTGTTCATTTGAGCTCATTTAATCCTGAAAATACAAAAGGAAGACAAAAGCACACTTTTTTCCAACATTAGTACTAAAAAAGGGTTAGTTTTATGCCACAATTGATGTAATTTATATGTTGCATTTTGTGCACATCAGTAATGCCTCCAACCAAATGAATCCGAATTTCCAATCGGGAAATCAAGGTGGGTATTCACACCAAACTCGCCAAAGAGGTTACAATCAAGATGGTCACGGGTCGACGAATAATCAAGGAGGTGGTGATGATTTGAGTGCTAAAATGGATGCCTTGTTGAATGTGGTTAAGGAATCTAACAGTGACATTAAGGAGATGAAGAAGACAAATGAGATACGAGACAAATCACATGAGGCATTGGCAAAGCAAGTGGGCCAACTTGCGGAGGAGATGGCACAAATAAAAGGGAGCATGGGAAAGCTTCCAAGTGACACTACGATGAACCCGGAGCATCAAAGTTCAAGCACGTGCAATGTGAGGAATGTGCACATTAGCGCGGTAAGTCTTGTTTCAAATGATGAGGTTTGTAGTAGTGTAGAAAACATTCCACCACCACAATGCGTTGATGGTGTAGTGGAAAATACAAGTGATGAGTCAGAAAGTAAAAATGAACAAGAAACGATTTCACAAATAAAAATTGAAAACATGAATAAATATTCTTTTTGTGAAAATTGTTTAAATCAAATTAACTCGATTAATGCATCAAAGCTTGAGAAACGGTGCCCACTAAAGGACGAGAGGTGGGAAATTTTTAAACAAGCAAAAATTAATTTGCTGTTACTTGATGATATTAAAAAAGATCCGGCTCATGTGGAATGTTTGAAAGAGTTGAGCATTGAAAAACGGCACAACAAATTACCCGAAGCGGTTGATTTGATTTCTCATGTTAGTGCCGTTTTATCAAGTGCGCTCCCCCAAAAAGCTCAAGATCCAGGAGATCCTCTTATTCCAATTCAAATTGGAACATTTAAAATTGAGAGGGCACTCCTCGATCTTGGAGCTTGTGTAAGCATTTTACCCGGGAGTTTGTATGACCAATACGATTTTGGCCCATTAAAAAAATTTGATACTCCCGTGGTATTGGCTGATCAGACTCCCACACATCTAAGGGGGATGGTGGAGGATGTGATTGTTAAGGTAGATGATTGCTACTACCCAGTTGACTTTTTGGTAGTAGACTATGTTGGGTGTGTTAAGGAAACCCAACCGGTAGTCATACTGGGTAGACCGTTCCTAGCAACTGCTAATGCCATAATAAATTCTGCGACGAGAACGGTAAGCATGAAGTTTGGGGACCGGTAATTAAATTTAAATGTTTTTCCAAATTTCACTAACCCGCTCAGTGAGGATAGGTGTCCTAAAAAGGACATGAATCGAAACAAAATGGTATGTGCTATGGTTGGTAGGTTTGGAGAAACAAAGAAGAAGACGGCCAAGAAGAAGAAAGCGAAGAAGTCACCTCTAGAAAAGAAAAAGGAAGAGGAGGTGAGGAAGTTTAGACCGTTTTGCAACAAATGGTATGAGTCACTGGTAGGTGATTTTGAAGAGTTCGTGATTGGCAAGCATGCCATTCGACCACCATGAGGTGGTAAGTTAATTGTTGTTGTATAGTTCTTTCACAATTCGTTTTAGTTTTTTCTCCGTTGGTTAGTTGTTGTTGTTGTTGTGGTGGTATAATTTTGTTATTTCGTTTTAGTAGTTAAATGAACGTTGTGGGTGTGTTCCCTATATAACCCTCACGAGACCTGCTCGTCCTCCCAAGCTATTGGGAGGTTTAAAAGCGCTTGTTGCATAAGCTAAATGCAACTGTGATTCCTACGAAAGTGAGTTAGGATTGTTGTTGTTGTAAATTAATTTTCCACATAAATCAAGGTAAATTAACGCATGACTTGGTAACACTTTCATAAAAATGGTAGAACTAAGTAGCTAACAAATTTCAATTGTTGTGAGAAGCATGCTTCTACACAAGTGTTAAGATTTGTAGGTACATCATGTTTGAGTGACGACCGTTTTTGTGAAGAGAAGAAGAAGATATGAGCATCTAGCGACAAAAATCAGGTGCATGTGTTTCCTTTTACTTTAATCTTTGATTAGAAATAAGTGGAATGTAAATTGTATTTTAATTTTCGGGGTGGAATTTTTGGGAAGTTAGTCGTGTCACATCCCTTGTGCGTTTTAAAACTCTAGTTCTTACACATTGAGGACAATGTTTACCTCAAATGTGGGGATGGGGGAGTAGTAAAAGTTTTCGATTTTGACCCGTTCATTTAAACACTACACATTGAGGACAATGTTTACCTCAAGTGTGGGGATGGGGGAAAATTTCAAAAATCTTTCAAAAATATCTTGTTTTGAAAGCGATCTTAAAGCATAAGTAACTAAGTCAACGGGGGATGTCACAACCCATTTGGTCTTTTGTCATGGTCAAGTTCGAATTAATAGCATGACGGGTATTTAGCGGGTGGTTATTTGGGAATAATCCGCCTAAGAAACTAGCATTTTATGCATGTCACATACCATACCCTTTAGATATGTGAGGTTTTGAGCCACTTTTACATCATAGAATTACATACTTATATTTCCTTGTTTGAGTGGGCCATTAGTCATGTATTGTAGAACTTGCAACTTTCGATACGTTTGAGACCATAGACCGAATACAAGCACAAGAATGATTAAGGCATTAGGTAAACCTTTTCCTTTTACACCATTTATATATCCTTACCCAAAAATTATCCCCTAGTAGCCAATTTTGAGCCTAATCCTTTCGTTTGACCACCCTTTAGCCCATAACCTTAAAACCTTTTTCTTTTAAACCCGTATGATGGAAATTCGATTATAGGAATCAAGTTTGTATAGTTGTGAATTGTTTGTTTGCATATAAAAAAATCAGAAAATGTTACGAAAAAGAATAGAAAATTGTTGAGAAAAGAACAAAAATATATGTTCTTAGTTTGAGAAATAAAAGGCGAACATCATTGCCTCGAAGTTAACGTATAGTTTAGTTTTGTTTAGAATAGTTGCTTTGTAATAAAAATCGAATTTTCATTACCTTAGCCACTTTAAAATATCCTATTTCCTACCCTTAGCCTAGCCCTGTTACAACCCTTACAAAGACCTTATGACTTGTGCTTAGTATTCGTGATCGGTGGTGGATAATGATTGAGTTGCAAGCCTATGCGGGTACGTGTTCTAATCGGTTTTGAGCGATTATACTTTGAAGTGCTAATACATTATGAAAATTAGCCTGTTTGTAAACCGAGTGGAGAGAACATTGTGAGGGATGTGCATGAATTGTTGGTTTCACGGGCGGGTTAATCTTGGATAACCATTGTTATATGTGATTATTCACTTGACCATTAAATATGTGAAAATTGTATTAAGTTTGAACTTTTGTATAACAATAGACCTTAACCTTCGTCTCAGGAATGGGGAGTGTATTCTTTGTTCGACCCACGTGAAAGTGAAAAACAGACTTGCTTGAGGGCAAGCAAAAGACAAGTGTGGGGATGTGATACGTGGTTGAAAACCGTTGTTCGTAATCGTGTAACTTGATATTTTTACATAAGTTTTAATTTCGAATAGCCTACTTTTAATTAAAAATGTGTTTTGCAGGTTTGATGGAGTTTAAGGAGCTTTACGGGTCACCGGGATGAAAAACGGACAATCGGGACGCGTTACGGATCAATCGGGAGTGCAAAATGGAAAGTTGAAGAATTGGAGCCGGAGAGGCCGTCGCCGACGGGCTCCAGGCCGTCCAGGACGGGCTCTAGATAACCCTTCAGCCACCATAGCCCATAAACAGCCAATTAGGCCGTCGGAAGAAAACGAAGTCAGGGGAGGCCGTCGGCGACGGGCCCCAAGCCGTCAGCGACGGGCCTTGGTTTGCCGGAACGCGATTTTTGGTTAATTTGGTATGGAGGACGATTTTAATTGGCCCTTGGGCATTCAATTCGTAAGTTACACTTCTTGGGAGTTTGAATCTTCATCTTTGGAGCCTAATTCACCTACCACTTCATCTCCACTTCATCTCTAACATCATCATCAACCGAATCATCAAGAATCATCATCATTCACAATCATCACTCCACAAACCCTAATCATCCACTATTCCTCCATTATTCAAGCTTCAAGATGATCCGAATCAAGTTCCAATCATCTGGTAATCAAGTTTCTTCAACCATGAGCGGCTAATCACCTTAGTTTCACCCCAGCGTAGGTAGTTGTTTAATTTAGGGTTTTGAATTGTTTCTTGATTCAACTTTGTGACAATTTGTATTGATTTATTAAACCATTGAAAATAGTTTACATTTGTTTCGTATTCGTAAATTGTCGAACGATTATAAAGTTATGACTTTGCGAAACGGTTATGTGTAGTTATGCGTTGTCATGGTTAGGTTTTACTTGTTGTGATTACAAAGTGCATTCTTGTCCGTTCTTCGAAACGTTGATAGTTATTGGCGCCTAAGTCACGGTACACTAAATCCGTTAATCGTTATACAATTGAGTTGAATCTAAAATTTGTAGAAAATCTAGGTTGGCAATTACCGAAACCGGGTGTGAACCCTTTTTCTCATTATTGTTTAGTAATCAAGTTTTCTTGCAATCGTTAATTATTAGTGTTTTGGTCAAAAATCACACAAGGATAATGCAACCAAACTCTTTGTAAACGGGGAATGGTGCTTGGTATGATGAACAAAGATAAGGATCACTATAATGAAAATTGCACAAGTGACACAAGGATTTATACGAGGAAAAAGCCCTTGATCAATGAATGATCTCCGGCATAACAAACCTCGGGTGATGGAAACTACCGATCACCAAACTTCAATATAACAAATAATGGTTACAACTTCGGATGGTAACGAGCTAGGTACAAGGATCACTATAGTATCGTGTGTTAAAGCGTGTGAGAAATGTGTTGTGTCTTCCGCATGTTCAAGAGTGCCATTTATACAAGTGTGTGTGGTTCTATTTTAGGCAAATCACCTAACTACTAGCTCGTTACCCCTTTAGAAATAGAAGTAAATTAAGCCTAATTAATTTCCCTTGAATTGTGCTGAGTTTCCATATTCTCCATAACGTCCATCTTTGATTATGCATGTGCGAAATTAGCGTGACAAATTCCTTGTTTACGTTGCTAAGACCTGGTCCAACTCGTAATTCCTGCAAAACAACATTAAATCCAAAGAGAACAATCGTTAGTATGAGGATCCTTAGGATGATCCATGATCCTGATCCTGGAGCTCTTCTGAGGATTACTATCTGCCAAAGAAACAAGGATCACTTGTTAGGATACCAAGTAAGGATCATAGGTCATAAAAATCCAGCCCTAACAATTGCCCCCAAAATATAAGGAGTATTTATGTAATATTAATGAGTTATATTTTGCCGGATCTTATCCATAACTAACTCAACGGGTATATAGCCGTTAAGAACGAACTATCCGTTGCAATCTGACATCATGGAGGTGACAGCCCTGCATAATCATGATTATAAATAGAGATAGGGATAGAATCGTTTGCATTTAAATTCAGGAACTCTTCCCTTTATAACCGCGACCAGAGGATTGAACAGGTATTCCCCTTTATCTTCTTTCTTCCTTGCTCTGTTTTTCTTTTCTTTTTCCATCGTTCTGCGAAAGATGTTGCTCCGGAACTCTCACTGTAAGGATCCTAAGAAGAGCAGCCCCTTGAAGGGTCAAGGGATCATCAAGGATTCCCCCACCAAGAGGTGTTGCTTTACCGACCCTCAAATCGATAAAATCCGTCATTGCTTCCCGGCGGAAACCCTTTTCAAGTCTTTTAGTCCTACCGCTTTGAGTGATTTCATCTCTGAGACTTGGGTAGCTTTCCCGGTCACACCTTTCATGATAGGATACACGTATCCTTTCCCTCAGTTTACCCAATCCTTTTTCTCTCATACCGGCATCTGCTATATCTAGGCTATGCTGATGATCTGGAGGGTCTTATACACCCTTGAAAGGATCATCGAACAAGAAGGGATAGACCTTGGTATGGCAGAGTTGGCTGAGATGTATGATCTCACAACTTTTGGATCCCACCGATACTTGTTCAAACGAAAAGCTGGAGAGGAGCACCCTGTTCTCAAGGTTACCAAAAATGATGTGAACTGGAAGCGGCGGTTCTTTATTGTAAAGAGAGATACCATCCCTAATGGGGAGGATTTGCCCAAGAAGTAGGCCACCCATGGTAGGATATAGGATCCTGGAAGGATCACCGTAGAACTTGTCCTGTAGCATGAGAATCACTGATGTTCTGTTGTTTTCTTGTTGTGCAGCTATCTCCGTTTCACACCTGAAGTTGACTCCTGCTGCAAAAGAGAGGCTCCTGGCCTTTAAGAAGCTTGATCCTGAAACAAGAACTTTCCAGGTTACCACCTAGGATTCTCAGGAAGTATCCTCTGCCTCTGTCACAATGTCAAGTAAGTATCCTTATTTAAGGAGTATTTATATAATGAGAGTCAAATAATATTAAGATACTTATCTTGTTTTGGTTGTGTAGGTGCTGGAAAATCCTCTAAGTCTGCTTCAAAGTTCGGCATCGATGATCTTACTAATGTCAAATCTGCAAGGAAGAAGACTCCTGCTGCTAGCCCAACTGCTTCAGCCCCTAAAGCACCAATCAGGGGAAAAGGAAGCAAGAAGAGAAAGGCCTATGAGGATTTGCAAGGTCTGCCCCTGCTCTGCCAACAGTTTCTGGATTACTTCAACGAGGTAAGGATCACTGCCCCTGTTTGTGTATCCTGACAGTTTTGAGGATCACTTGTTTCTGATGTTATGCCTTGTTTTCCTTGCAGAAATTTGCTGAGATAGAGACGTATGTTGGCCACGTCAAGGATCAAGACCGCCAGATTGCTGACCTTCAACAAATGGGTGTGCTGAAGGATCTTAAGATAGCTGACCTTCAGAAGGAGCTCCGGGCCACCAAGGATGATGCTGCCAAGATGCTGATCAACTTTGACTATGAGAAGCATGAGATCACCCAGGATGCCAAGGTCTCTGCTGCAAAAACCATGTATAAGATCTAGCTGCAGATGGCTATGGAGGCTCAGGATCCTGCCTTCGACAAGAGCACATGGGATGTAGAGGGTTGGAAGGCGAGGCTGGCAGAGTTCGAGGATGATGAAGAAGCTGAGGAGATCCCGATGCTTGAGGGTGGAGGCGCTGGCAAGGATCATGCTGGAGAGGCAAGCGGAGCTGGTGGTGATGGTGCAGCGAAGGATTGAGCTGCAGGATTGGGCGATGAAGGAAACTTCTAGACATAGCCGGAGCCCAATTTTTTGTTTGGTGGTTGTTGATGTTTTTTTTAAAACATTTATGGTCTGTAACTTGAACAATAGTTTTAGGGTTAAGGATCCAGGATCCTTCAGACAATAGGTAGGATTACAAATGGTGGAGGGATCCTCTGTTTGGGGGATGAAGCCATTGTGATCCTGCCGCCTTTTAATTTCCTGCATGCTATGACCGCACAAACAATGGACACCCTTTGCCAACCCATGTGGACGGGCCACGTTTTGCTGGTAGAAACGTGGGTTGGCAATTTTGACAACTTTTGAAGGGGTTAAATATTTAATAAACAAAACTTTTAACTTTTGACTTATCCTGTGATGTTATCCTTGTATATCTTTTATTCTTTCAATTGTTTTGATTTATGCTTGTCTGAGTAAGAAAAGTTAAGCAAATTATGTTTAAGAAATTTAGGATACGATCCAGGATCAAGTATCCTATAGTTGAAAACTTCCAAAAAGTAGTTCATGTTAAGGATCATAGGTTCCGTTGTCAAGATCTAAGGGTTATTCAAATGAATAATGAATGAAATTAAAAATAGTCAAGGATCATACCTGAGGATCCAAGTTAGGATCCTAACCTTTAATCAGGATAACCATAAGTAAAACTTTAATGGATAATAAGGATTAAGGATCCTTAATTGTTTAACTTCGAAAACCTGAAAAATAGAATATAACTTGGGACTAAGCCAATATCATAGATAAGTTAGTAACTGGGGACAAGCCCAAAGGATCACTGGGGACAAGCCCGAAGGATAACTGGGGACAAGCCCGAAGGATAACTGGGGACAAGCCCAAGGATCGTATGTAAACTGGAGTATGGCCCTCACTGGCGACTATCCAAACTTAGTGACATGAAAATGCCAAAACCTTAGCTAACGTGAAAACGTTAGAAACCTTAGGAACGGATGTATGGTACGTCTACCATTATACGTAGGATCCTAGGTATAGCCAGTACGATGGGGTTGTCAGCCCCTAAAGCGAGTACTGGTCCCAAAGACGTGAACTATACCAGGATCATCGTGCGCTACAGGCAAAAACTGGGGACAAGCCCAAGGATAACTGGGGACAAGCCCAAATAACTGGGGTTGAACCCAAGGATCTGAGTTGCTTCTGAAGATTGTCGACATTATGCTAAGGATACCTGGACTTATCAGAACTCAAAATTTCGTGAGAGAAGGATGAAGGATACATGATCCTTATCCTTAAATAAGAAGATATGTAAATAAGAGTTCAAGCTTAGGACATTACCAGAGTAAGGATCATTGACGCTTCAGGGATCCTTGAAGGATACTTCCAATGTAAGGATCATTCATGCCAGAAGGATCCTGCTCACATGAAATATTTTTTCAAGTGGACAGCATTCCAGGCTCTTGGTAACAGATTACCTTCCATGGTGAGCAATCTATATGCCCCCTTTCCTGCTTCGGCTTCAATCAAATAAGGGCCTTCCCATTTTGGTGCCAATTTCCCATCAGCAGGATTGGTGGTATTTTGGAATGCTTTTCTCAAGACCATATCCCCAACTTGGAATTTCCTTATCCTGACATTTTTGTTATAAGCACCAGCCATTCTTTGTTGGTAGCTAGCCATCCTTATCCTAGCCAAGTCTCTGATTTCCTCAATAGTATCCAAGTCTTGAACCAAGTTCTGATCATTTTCCTCAGGATCACGGGTACTTGTTCTAGCAGTTGGAACCACCATTTCTGTTGGGATCACTGATTCTGCCCCGAACACCAGAGAGAAGGGTGTTTGACCAGTAGCATTCTTGGGAGTTGTCCTATCAGCCCAAAGCACATAAGGCAATTCCTCTGCCCATTTCCCCTTCTTGGATCCAAGTTTCTTCTTCAGATTGTTGATGATGATCTTGTTGGATGATTCTGCTTGACCATTGGCTTGTGGATGGACTGGTGTTGATGTTATCATCTTAATCCCCCAACTGTTACAAAAGTTAGTAGTCCTGCTCCGAATAAATTGGGAACCATTATCACATACAATTTCAGAAGGAATGCCAAATCTAGTTATAATGTTTCTCTTAATAAAGGATATAACTTCCTTTTCTCTGACTTGGGCAAAAGCTTCAGCCTCTATCCACTTGGAGAAGTAGTCAGTCATGGCAAGCATGAATACTTTTCCACCAGGTGCCTTAGGGAGCTTACCAACTATATCCATCCCCCATCTCATAAATGGCCAAGAGGATGGTATAGGATGTAGAAATTCAGCCGGCTGATGAAGGATACTGCTGTGTCTTTGACAAGGATCACACTTCTTAGCATACTCCACAGCATCCCTTTTCATAGTTGGCCAGTAGTATCCTGTCCTTAAGATCCTTGAGAACAATGCCCTGCCCCCAGTGTGGTTTCCACAATCTCCTTCATGGAAGTCTTTTAAAACTTCTTGAACTTCAGGATCCTCGATACATCTCAAATATGGTCCTGCAAGAGATCGCTTATACAGCATATTATTTAAGATTGTGAATTGGGATACCTTAATTCTGAAAGCCTTAGGATTTTCTCCCATAGGAATCTCCCCGTGTTGTAAGTATCTCATGATTGGTGAGATCCATGATCCTGAACAAGATTGAGTATCCTCACTAGGGATCATTGCAGTATCTTCTTCTATTTCCATGGCCACCTGATTTTCAATAGCAGGAGCCAGGATATGGATGATGGGGATACTTATATCCTTTGGGATCTTCAAAGATGATCCTAGATTGGCCAATGCATCAGCTTCTGTATTTTCCTCCCTTGGTACCTGTGTCAAACTGAAGGAAACAAAGGAGAGTGCCAATTCTTTGACTATTTCTAAATATTTGGTTAGTTTTTCACCTTTAACAGCATAGGATCCATTAAGGTGATTAGTGATTAACAATTAATCCACGTATACCTCAAGATACCTGATCCCCATATGCTTAGCAATTTGCAAACCAGCGATTAAGGCTTCATATTCAGCCTCATTATTAGTGGCTTGGAACTCACAAGCTATGGAATGGGGTATTATCTCCCCCTGTGGCGATTTTAGTAGTATACCAAGCCCCGTGCCTTTAACATTTGAGGATCCGTCAGTATGTAGTATCCAAGGATCCTTGGTTTCATCCAGCTGCTGGACTTCCAATTCGGCTTCCTTTTGTAAATCGCTACTGAAATCAGCCACAAAGTCTGCTAATGCTTGGGATTTGATGGCTGTTCTAGGCTCATATCTTATATCATGGGCACTAAGCTTTACTGCCCACTTAGCCATTCTTCCGGATATCTCTGGATTCCTGAGGACATTCTTAATTGGAAAATTAGTTCTAACAACAATAACATGGGTTTCAAAATAATGTCTTAGTTTAGTAGATGCCATAATCAGTGCAAGAATAAGTTTTTCAAGGTGTGAATACCTGGATTCAGCATCAAGTAAACTCTTACTTACATAATAGACAGGATATTGTGTACCTTCATGATCCTTAACAAGGACTGCACTTACTGCTTTTGAGGATACCGCAAGGTATAAGGATAACACATCTCCTTTTTCTGGTTTCATCAATGCTGGGGCTGAGGACATGTATTCTTTTAGGGCTTGTAAAGCATTCCCATGCTTTGCAGTCCATTCGAATTTCTTGTTCTTTCTTAGGATATCATAGAATTCTTTACACTTTTCTGAGGATTTGGATATGAATCTGTTTAGAGTTGCTATCCTGCCTGTTAGCCTTTGCACATCCTTAGCGTTGGCAGGGGATTTGATATTCACCAATGCTTTGATTTGTTCCGGGCTTGCTTCAATGCCCCTCTGGGTTACCATATATCCTAAGAATTTACCTGCTTTAACACCAAAGTGACATTTTGAAGGATTAAGCTTCATGTTATAATTATCAAGGATATCAAATGCTTCCTCCAAGTCCCTTAGGTGATCCTCAGCTTTTTTGGATTTCACCACCATATCGTCTATGTACACTTCCATAGTTTGTCTGATTTGATCTTTGAACATCATATTCACCAGCCTTTGATATGTTGCACCTGCATTTCTTAATCCAAAAGGAATAGCAATATAACAATATAAACCGGTTGGGGTCATAAAGGCCGTATCCTCTTGGTCAGATGGTTCCATCTGAAATTGTTGGAATCCAGATGATGCATCCATACAGGTTAACAGTTCATGACCCGCCGTTGCATCCACCATGGAGTCAATGTGGGGGTAATGGGAAAGGATCCTTGGGACATGCCTTATTCAAATCAGTGAAATCGACACATACCCTCCACTTTCCATTTTTCTTTTGAATAACAACCACATTAGCCAGCCATTTTGGATACTTCACTTCTCTGATCATACCTGCTCGTAGTAATCTTTCTACCTCTTCCTGGATAATGGCATTTCTTTCTGGTGCAAACTTCCTCCTTTTTTGATGGATTGGTTTAACTGACCTGTCAATGCCAAGTTTATGAGTGATAATATCCTTAGTGTTTTGGTTAAAAATCACACAAGGATAATGCAACCAAACTTTATGTAAACGGGGAATGATGCTTGGTATGATGAACAAAGTGAAGGATCACTCAAATGTAAAATGCACAAGTGACACAAGGATTTATACGAGGAAAAAGCCCTTGATCAATGAATGATCTCCGGCATAAAAAACCTCGGGTGATGGAAACTACCGATCACCAAACTTCAATATAACAAATAATGGTTACAACTTCGGATGGTAACGAGCTAGGTACAAGGATCACTATAGTATCGTATGCTAAAGCGTGTGAGAAGTGTGTTGCATCTTCCGAATGTTCAAGAGTGCCATTTATACAAGTGTGTGTGGTTCTATTTTAGGCAAATCACCTAACTACTAGCTCGTTACCCCTTTAGAAATAGAAGTAAATTTAGCCTAAATAATCGCCCTTGAATTGTGCTGAGTTTCCATATTTGCCATAACGTCCATCTTTGATTATGCATGTGCGAGATTATCGTGACAGATTCCTTGTTTACGTGCTAAGACCAGATCCAACTCGTAATTCCTGCAAGATAATATTAAGTCCAAAGAGAACAGTCGTTAGTATGAGGATCCTTGGAATGATCCGTGATCCTGATCCTGGAGCTCGTCTGAGGATCACTATCTGCCAAAGAAACAAGGATCACTTGTTAGGATCACATGTTCGGATCATATGTAAGGATCATAGGTCATAAAAATCCAGCCCTAACAATTGCCCCCAAAATATAAGGAGTATTTATGTAATATAAACGAGTTATATTTTGCTGAATCTTATCTCTAACTAACTCAACGGATATATAGCCGTTAAGGTGGAACTATCCGTTATGGTCTGACGTCATGGAGGTGACAGCCCTGCACAATCATGATTATAAATAGAAATAGGGATAGGATCGAATGCATTTAAATTCAAAGAAACTCCCTTTATAACCGTATTCAGAAGATCAACCAGGTATTCTCCTTTTCATCTTCTTCTCTCTTGCTCTGTTTTTCTTCTTCTTCTATTCTTCTGTAAAAGATGTTGCTCCGGAACTCCCCCTGCAAGGATCCTAAGAAGAACAACCCCTTAAAGGGTCAAGGGATCATCAAAGATTCCCCCTCCGAGAGGTGTTGCTTCACCGACCCTCAAATTGATAAAATCCGTCGTTGTTTCCCGGCGGAAACCCTTTTCAAGTCTTTTAGTCCTACCACTTTGAGTGATTTCATCTCTGAGACTTGGGTAGCTTTCCCGGTCACCCCTTTCTTGATAGGATATTCGTATCCTTTTCCTCAATTCACCCAATCTTTTTTCTCCCTTACCGGCATCTGCTATATCCAGGCTATGCCGATGATCTGGAGGGTGTTATACACCCTTGAAAGGATCATTGAGCAAGAGGGTATTGACCTCGGTATGGCGGAGTTGGGTGAGATGTATGATCTCACAACTTTTGGATCCCACCGATATTTGTTCAAGCGAAAAGCTGGAGAGGATCACCCTGTTTTCAAAGTGACCAAAAATGACATGAACTGGAAGCGACGATTCTTTTTTGTTAGGAGAGATTCCATCCCTAATGGGAAGGATTTGCCCAAGGAGTGGGCTACCCACGGTAGGATAGAGGATCCTGGAAGGATCATCATAGAACTTGTTCCTTAGGATAAGGATCACTAACATTTTCTTGTTTATTGTGCAGCTATATCCGTTGCTCATCTTAGGTTGACTCCTGCTGCAAAGGAGAGACTCTTGGCCTTTAAGAAGCTTGATCCGGAGACAAGAACTTTCCAGGTTGCCACCCAGGATTCTCAAGAAGTATCCTCTGCCTCTGTCACAATGTCAAGTAAGTATCCTCATTTAAAAAGTAATTCTGTGTAGGATTTTCAAGTTTAATTAGAATACTTATCTTATTTTGGTTGTGTAGGTGCTGGGAAATCCTCTAAGTCTGCTTCAAAGTTCGGCATCGATGATCTTACTAATGTCAAATCCGCAAAGAAGAAGACTCCTGCTGCTAGCCCAACTGCTTCAGCCCCTAAAGCACCTATTAGGGGTAAAGGAAAGAAGAGAAAGGCCTCTGAGGATTTACAAGGTCTGCCCCTGCTCCGCCAACAGTTTCTGGACTACTTCAACGAGGTAAGGATCACTGCCCCTGTTTGTTATCCTAACAGTTTTGAGGATCACTTGTCTCTGACGTTATGCCTTGTTTTCCTTGCAGAAATTTGCTGAGATAGAGACTTATGTTGGCCACGTCGAGGATCAAGACCGCCAAATTGCTGACCTCCAACAGATGGGTGTGCTGAAGGATCTTAAGATAGCTGATCTTGAGAAGGAGCTCCGAGCCACCAAGGATAAAGCTGCCAGGATGCTGATCAATTTTGATTATGAGAAGCATGAGATCACCCAGGATGCCAAGGTCTCTGCTGCAATAATCATGTATAAGATCCAGCTGCAGATGTCTATGGAGGCTCAGGATCCTGCCTTCGACAAAAGCACATGGGATGTAGAGGGTTGGAAGGCGAGGCTAGCAGAGCTTGAGGATGATGAAGAGGCTGAGGAAGGATCATGCTGGTCAGGCAAGTGGAGCTGGTGGTGATGGTGCAGCGAAGGATTGAGCTGCAGGATTGGGCGATGAAGGAAACTTCTAGACATAGCCGGAGCCCAATTTTTTTGTTTGGTGGTTGTGATGTTTTAAAACAATTATGGTCTGTATTAGAACAATAGGTTTAGGGTTGAGGATCTAGGATCCTGTGAACAATAGGTAGGATTACATATGGTGGAGGGACCCTCTGTTTGGGGGATGAAGCCATTGTGATCCTGCCGCCTTTTAATTTCCTGCATGCTATGACCGCACAAACAATGGACACCCTTTGCCAACCCATGTGGACGGGCCACGTTTTGCTGGTAGAAACGTGGGTTGGCAATTTTGACAACTTTGAAGGGTTTTAAACCTTTGTTAATAAAATAACTCTAATTTTTTGGCTTATCTCATATTGTTATCCTTTTAATTTCCAATTGTTTTGATACATGTTTGTTTGAGTAAGAAAAGTTAAGCAAATTATGTTTAAGAAATTTAGGATATGATCCTGGATCAAATATCCTATAATCGAAAATTTTCAAAGTAGTTTATTTTAAGGACCATAGGTTCAGTTGTCAAAGTCTAAGGGTTATTCAAATAAATAATGAATGAAATTGAAAATAATTAAGGATCATACCTGAGAATCCAAGTTAGGATCCTAACCTTTAATCAGGATAACCATAAATGAAAATTTAATGGATAATAAGGATTAAGGATCCTTAATTGTTTAACTTCGAAAACCTGAAAAATAGAACATAACTTGGGACTAAGCCAATATAAAAGATAAGTTAGTAACTGGGGACATGCCCAAAGGATCAC
The DNA here is from genome assembly GCF_002127325.2 of Helianthus annuus. Classification (NCBI taxonomy): domain Eukaryota; kingdom Viridiplantae; phylum Streptophyta; class Magnoliopsida; order Asterales; family Asteraceae; genus Helianthus; species Helianthus annuus. The sequence continues at coordinate 112,073,143 of NC_035434.2, forward strand.
TGGGGACAAGCCCGAAGGATAACTGGGGACAAGCCCGAAGGATAACTGGGGACAAGCCCAAGGATCGTATGTAAACTGGAGTATGGCCCTCACTGGCGACTATCCAAACTTAGTGGCATGAAAATGCCAAAACCTTAGCTAACGTGAAAACGTTAGAAACCTTAGGAACAGATGTATGGTACGTCTACCATTATACGTAGGATCCTAGGTATAGCCAGTGCGATGAGGTTATCAGCCCCTAAAGTGAGTACTGGTCCCAAAGACGTGAACTATACTAGGATCATCGTGCGCTACAGGCGAAAACTGGGGACAAGCCCAAGGATAACTGGGGACAAGCCCAAGGATCTGAGTTGCTTCTGAAGATTGTCAACATTATGCTAAGGATAGCTGAACTTATCAGAACTCAAAATCTCGTGAGAGAAGGATGAAGGATACATGATCCTTATCCTTAAATAAGAAGATATGTAAATAAGAGTTCAAGCTTAGGACATTACCATAGTAAGGATCATTGATGCTTCAGGGATCCTTGAGGGATACTTCCAATGTAAGGATCACTCATGCCAGAAGGATCCTGCTTACATGAAATATTTTTTCAAGTGGACAGCATTCCAGGCTCTTGGTAACGGATTACCTTCCATGGTAAGCAATCTATATGCCCCCTTTCCAGCTTCGGCTTCGATCAAATAAGGGCCTTCCCATTTTGGTGCCAATTTCCCATTAGCAGGATTGGTGGTATTTTGGAATGCTTTTCTCAATACCATATCCCCAACTTGGAATTTCCTTATCCTGACATTTTTGTTGTAAGCACCAGCCATTCTTTGTTGGTAGCTAACCATCCTTATCCTAGCCAGATCCCTAATTTCTTCAATAGTATCCAAATCCTGAGCCAAGTTTGCAGCATTCTCCTCAGGATCACGGGTACTTGTTCTAGCAGTTGGAACCACCATTTCTGTTGGGATCACTGCTTCTGCCCCAAACACCAAAGAGAAGGGTGTTTGACCAGTAGCATTCTTGGGAGTTGTCCTGTCAGCCCAAAGCACATAAGGCAATTCCTCTGCCCATTTCCCCTTCTTGGATCCAAGTTTCTTCTTCAGATTGTTGATGATGATCTTGTTGGATGATTCTGCTTGACCATTAGCTTGTGGGTGGACTGGTGTTGATGTTATCATCTTAATCCCCCAACTGTCACAAAAGTTAGTAGTCCTGCTCCCAATAAATTGGGAACCATTATCACATACAATTTCAGAAGGAATTCCAAATCTAGTTATAATGTTTCTCTTAATAAAGGATATAACTTCCTTTTCTCTGACTTGGGCAAAAGCTTCAGCCTCTATCCACTTGGAGAAGTAGTCAGTCATAGCAAGCATGAATACTTTTCCACCAGGTGCCTTAGGGAGCTTGCCAACTATATCCATCCCCCATCTCATGAATAGCCAAGAGGATGGTATAGGATGTAGAAATTCAGCCGGCTGATGAAGGATGTTGCTGTGTCTTTGACAAGGATCACACTTCTTAGCATACTCCACAGCATCCCTTTTCATAGTTGGCCAGTAGTATCCTGTCCTTAAGATCCTTGAGAACAATGCCCTGCCCCTAGTGTGGTTTCCACAATCTCCTTCATGGAAGTCTTTTAACACTTCTTGAACTTCAGGATCTTCTATACATCTTAAATATGGTCCTGCAAGAGATCGCTTATATAGCACATTATTTAAGATTGTGAATTGAGATACCTTAATCCTGAAAGCCCTAGGATTTTCTCCCATAGGAATTTCCCCGTGTTGTAAGTATCTCATGATTGGTGAGATCCATGATCCTGAATAAGATTGAGTATCCTCACTAGGGATCATTGCAGTATCCTCTTCTATTTCCATGGCCACCTGATTTTCAATAGCAGGAGCCAGGATATGGATGATGGGGATACTTATATCCTCTGGGATCTTCAAAGATGATCCTAGGTTGGCCAATGCATCAGCTTCTGTATTTTCCTCCCTTGGTACCTGTGTTAAACTGAAAGAAACAAAGGAGAGTGCCAATTCTTTGACTATCTCTAAATATTTGGTTAGTTTTTCACCTTTAACAGCATAGGATCCATTAAAGTGATTAGTGATTAACAATGAGTCCACGTATACCTCAAGATACCTGATCCCCATATGTTTAGCAATTTGCAAACCAGCGATTAAGGCTTCATATTCAGCCTCATTATTAGTGGCTTGGAATTCACAAGCTATGGAATGGGGTATTATGTCCCCCTGTGGCGATTTTAGTAGTATACCAAGCCCCGTGCCTTTAACATTTGAGGATCCGTCAGTATGTAGTATCCAAGGATCCTTGGTTTCATCCAGCTGCTGGATTTCCAATTCGGCTTCCTTTTGTAAATCACTACTGAAATCAGCCACAAAGTCTGCTAATGCTTGGGATTTGATGGCTGTTCTGGGCTCATATCTTATATCATGGGCACTAAGCTTTACTGCCCACTTAGCCATTCTTCCGGACATCTCTGGTTTCCTGAGGACATTCTTAATTGGGAAATTAGTTCTAACAACAATAACATGGGTTTCAAAATAATGTCTTAGTTTAGTAGATGCCATAATCAGTGCAAGAATAAGTTTTTTAAGGTGTGAATACCTGGATTCAGCATCAAGTAAATTCTTACTTACATAATAGACATGATATTGTGTACCTTCATGATCCTTAACGGACTGCACTTACTGCTTTTGAGGATACCGCAAGGTATAAGGATAACACATCTCCTTTTTCTGGTTTCATCAATGCTGGGGCTGAGGACATGTATTCTTTTAGGGCTTGTAAAGCATTCTCATGCTTTTCAGTCCATTCGAATTTCTTGTTCTTTCTTAGGATGTCATAGAATTCTTTACACTTTTCCGAGGATTTGGATATGAATCTGTTCTGAGCTGCTATCCTGCCTGTTAGCCTTTGCACATCCTTAGCGTTGGCAGGGGATTTGATATTCACCAATGCTTTGATTTGTTCCGGGCTTGCTTCAATGCCCCTCTGGGTTACCATATATCCTAAGAATTTACCTGCTTTAACACCAAAGTGACATTTTGAAGGATTAAGCTTCATGTTATAATTATCAAGGATATCAAATGCTTCCTCCAAGTCCCTTAGGTGATCCTCAGCTTTTTTGGATTTCACCACCATATCGTCTATGTACACTTCCATGGTTTGTCCAATTTGATCTTTGAACATCGTATTCACCAGCCTTTGATATGTTGCACCTGCATTTCTTAATCCAAAAGGCATAGCAATATAACAATATAAACCGGTTGGGGTCATAAAAGCCGTATCCTCTTGGTGAGATGGTTCCATCTGAATTTGTTGGAATCCAGATGATGCATCCATAAAGGTTAACAGTTCATGATTAACAACGGAAAAACAGTATTCAGAAATTGGAGGATAATCTTCATCATCCTCTTCTTGGTCTACAGCATGCACATTCTGATTGTCAGTTCTGTTATAGGATTTGAATTTGTTGCTTTTGAAAGAGGATCCTTGCTTTTCTTGTTTTGAGGATCCTGCTTGTCTCTCCTGGATCCTCTTGTCATCCTCTAGCCGGATGAACCTGAGTGCCCGAGATCTTACTTCGTCTAGGTTCCTGCACGGTGTCATAACAAGATCATCATAGAACAATGAATCCTTAAGCAATCCCATCTTGAAGGCCTCAACAGCTGTGGCCACATCCAAGTTAGGAATGTCCAAGGATTCTTTACTAAACTTGGTTATATAATCCCTTAATGATTCATTATGACCCTGTGTTATCCTATATAAATCACTAGTCAATCGTTCAAATTTTCTGCTACAAGAAAATTGATTATTGAATAAGTTAACTAAATTAGCAAACGAAGTAATAGAGTAAGGGGGAAGACTTAGTAGCCATTTAAGAGCTGATCCAGTAAGAGTGGATCCAAATCCCTTGCACAGGCATGCTTCCTTTAACCTTTCTGGAATAGGATTGATCTCCATCCTCTCCCTGTATTGTGCTATGTGTTCCTCAGGATCCGTTGTACCATCATACAGCTTCATAGTAGGTGTTTTGGTCAAAAATCACACAAGGATAATGCAACCAAACTCTTATGTAAACGGGGAATGATGCTTGGTATGTTCAACAAAGTAAAGGATCACTTTGATGTAAAATACGCAAATGACACAAGGATTTATACGAGGAAAAAGCCCTTGATCAATGAATGATCTCCGGCATAAAAAACCTCGGGTGATGGCAACTACCGATCACCAAGCTTCAATATATCAAACAATATTTTTACAACTTCGGATGGTAACGAGCCAAGTACAAGGATCACTATAGTATCGTGTGTCTAAGCGTGTGAGAAATGTGTTGTGTCTTCCGAATGTGGAAGAGAGCTATTTATACAAGTGTGAGTGGCCCTATTTTAGGTAAATAGACTAACTATTAGCTCGTTACCCCTTTAGGAATAAAAGTAAATCTAGCCTAAATTACTGCCCTTAAATTATGCTGAGTTTCCATATCGTCCACAACGTTCATCTCTGATTAAGCATATGCCAAAGTTGTAAAGACGAGTCCCTTGTTTACGTTGCTAAGAGCGGATCCTGCCAGACATTCCTGCAAGATAACATTAAATCCAATGAAAACAACTGTTAGTATGAGGATCCCTGTGATGGTCCGTGATCCTGATCCTGGAACTCTTCTGAGGATCACTATCTGCCAAAGAAATAAGGATCACTGGTTAGGATCATATTTAAGGATCATAAGTCATAAAAATCCAGCCCTAACAATTGCCCCCAAAATATAAGGAGTATTATTGTAAATAAACGGGTTATATTTTGTTTGATCTTATCCGCAACAAGTTAATCGGATAACTAGCCGTTGAAGACGGACTAGCCGTTGCACATCTTACGTCACAGAAGTGACAGCCCTGCAGATCATCATTATAAATAGGAGTTAGAGATAGGATCAATTTGCATTTAAATTCAAGAGAAACTCCCTTTATATTCTCGTCCGAAGATCAATCAGGTATCTCTCTTTCTTTTTCTCCTTTCTCTTACTCTGTTTCTCTGTTTCTTTGTTTATCACTCTGCAAAGATGTTGCTCCGGAACTCTCCTCATAAGGATCCTAAGAAGAACAGCCCCTTGAAGGGTCAAGGGATCATCAAAGATTCTCCCACCGAGAGGTGCTGTTTTACCGATGCTCATATCGACAGAATCCGTCACTGTTTTCCGGCGAACGCCATCTTCAAGTCTTTTACTCCCACTGCTTTAAGTGACTTCATCTCTGATACTTGGGTAGCCTTTCCTGTTACTCCGTTCTTGATAGGATATTCATATCCTTTCCCACAGTTCACTCAATCCTTCTTTTCTCTCACCGGCATCTGCTATATCCAGGCTATGCCCATGATCTGTAGGGTGTTGTATACCCTTGAGAGGATCATTGAACAAGAGAGGATTGACCTTGGTATGGCGGAGCTTGCTGAGATGTATGATCTTACCACTTTCGGACCCCATCGTTATCTATTTAAGCGAAAAGCTGGAGAGGATCATCCTGTCTTCAAGGTCACCAAGAACGACACAAACTGGAAGCGTCGGTTCTTTTTTGTTAGGAGAGATACCATCCCTGATGGGAAGGATCTGCCCAAAGAGTGGGCTACTCATGGTAGGATAGAGGATCCTGGAAGGATCACCATAAGATTTGTTCCTTAGGGTGAGGATCACTAATATTTTCTTTGTTTATTGTGCAGCTATCTCCATCTCTCGTCTGAAGTTGACACCTGCTGCAAAAGAGAGGCTTTTGGCCTTCAAGAAGCTTGATCCAGAGACAAGAACTTTCCAGGTTGCTACCCAAGATTCCCAAGAAGTATCCTCTGCCTCTGTCACAATGTCAAGTAAGTATCCTCATTTAGGAAGTAATTCTATGTAGAATTTTTAAGTTTAATTAGAATACTTATCTTATTTTGGTTGTGTAGGTGCTGGAAAATCTTCTAAGTCTGCCTCAAAGTTTGGCATTGATGATCTTGCTAATGTCAAATCTGCAAGGAAGAAGACTCCTGCTGCCAGCCCAACTGCTTCAGCCCCTAAAGTACCTATTAGGGGTAAAGGAAAGAAGAGAAAGGCCTCTGAGGATCTACAAGGCCTGCCCCTGCCCCGCCAACAGTTTCTAGACTATTTCAACGAGGTAAGGATCACTGCCCCTATTTGTTATCCTGACAGTTTTGAGGATCACTTGTTTCTGACATTATGCCTTGCTTTCCTTGCAGAAATTTGCTGAAATAGAGACTTATGTTGGCCACGTCAAGGATCAAGATCGCCAAATTGCTGACCTCCAACAAATGGGTGTGCTGAAGGATCTCAAGATTGCTGATCTTGAGAAGGAGCTCCGGGCCACCAAGGATAAAGCTGCCAGGATGCTGATCAATTTTGATTATGAGAAGCATGACATTACCCAGGATGCCAAGGTCTCTGCTGCAATAACCATGTATAAGATCCAGCTGCAGATGGCTGCGGAGGCTCAGGATCCTTCCTTCGACAAGAGCACATGGGACGTGGAGGGCTGGAAGGCGAGGTTGGCAGAGTTGGAGGATGATGAGGAGGCTGAGGAGATCCCAATGCTTGAAGGTGGTGATGCTGGCAAGGATCAGGGAGAAGCAAGTGGAGCTGGTGGTGATGGTGCAGCGAAGGTTTGAGCTGCAGAATTGGGCGATGAAGGACACTTCTAGACATAGCTGGAGCCCAATTTTTTTGTGGTTCTTGATGTTTTTAAACAATTATGGTCTGTAACTTTGAACAATAGTTTTAGGATTAAGGATCCAGGATCCTTTAGACAATAGGTAGGATTGTAAATGGTGGAGGGATCCTCTGTTTGGGGGATGAAGCCTTTGTGATCCTGCCGCCTTTATATCCCTGCATTACTTTTGAACCTATTATCATGGACACCTTTTACCTACCCCAGCGGACGGGCCACGTATTGCTGGTAGATGCTTGGGGTAGGTAATTTTGACAACCTTTGAAGGGTTAATCTTTTTGTTAATAAATAAAATCTTAAACTTTTGTCACTTATCTTGTGTTGTTATCCTTTTAATTTCCAATTGTTTCGATACATGTTTGTTTGAGTGAGAAAAGTTGAGCAAATTATGTTTAAGAATTTTAGGATATGATCCTGGATCAAATATCCTATAATCGAGAATTTTCAAAGTAGTTTATTTTAAGGATCATAGGTTCAGTTGTCAAGGTCTAAGGGTTATTCAAATGAATAATGAATGAAATTAAAAATGGTTAAGGATCATACCTGAGGATCCAAGTTAGGATCCTAACCTTTAATCAGGATAACCATAAGTAAAACTTTAATGGATAATAAGGATTAAGGATCCTTGATTGTTTAACTTCGAAAACCTGAAAAAAATGGAATATATCTTGGGACTAAGCCAATATAAAAGACAAGTTAGTAACTGGGGACAAGCCCAAAGGATAACTGGGGACAAGCCCAAAGGATCACTGGGGACAAGCCCGAAGGATAACTGGGACAAGCCCAAAGGATAACTGGGGACAAGCCCAAGGATCGTATGTAAACTGGAGTATGGCCCTTACTGGCGACTATCCAAACTTAGTGACATGAAAATGCCAAAACCTTAGCTAACGTGAAAACGTTAGAAACCTTAGGAACGGATGTATGGTACGTCTACCATTATACGTAGGATCCTAGGTATAGCCAGTACGATGAGGTTATCAGCCCCTGGAGTGGGTACTGGTCCCAAAGACATGAACTATACCAGGATCATCGTGCGCTACAGGCGAAAACTGGGGACAAGCCCAAGGATAACTGGGGTTGAACCCAAGGATCTGAGATGCTTTTGAAGACTATCAATAATATGCTGAGGATACCTGGACTATCAAAACTCAAATTCTCGTGAGAGGAGGATGAAGGATACATGATCCTTATCCTTTGGTAAAAATAAGAAAATGGAATAGTTTAGGATTAAGATATTACCAGAGTAAGGATCATTGACGTTATCGGGATCCTTCGAGGATGCTTTCAATGTAAGGATCATATGTGCCAGGAGGATCCTGTTCACATGAAATATTTCTTTAAGTGAACAGCATTCCAGGCTCTAGGTAACAAATTTCCTTCCATGGTTAGCAATCTATATGCCCCTTTTCCTGCTTCAGCTTCAATCAAGTAAGGACCTTCCCATTTTGGTGTTAATTTCCCGTCAGCAGGATTGATGGTATTTTGGAATGCTTTTCTCAATACCATATCCCCCACTTGGAATTTCCTTATTCTGACATTTTTGTTGTAAGCACCAGCCATTCTTTGTTGGTAGCTAACCATCCTTATCCTAGCCAGATCCCTAATTTCTTCAATAGTATCCAAATCCTGAGCCAAGTTTGCAGCATTCTCTTCAGGATCACGATTACTTGTTCTAGCAGTTGGAACCACCATTTCTGTTGGGATCACTGCTTCTGCCCCAAACACCAAAGAGAAGGGTGTTTGACCAGTAGCATTCTTGGGAGTTGTCCTGTCAGCCCAAAGCACATAAGGCAATTCCTCTGCCCATTTCCCCTTCTTGGATCCAAGTTTCTTCTTCAAATTGTTGATGATGATCTTGTTGGATGATTCTGCTTGGCCATTGGCTTGTGGGTGGACTGGTGTTGATGTTATCATCTTAATCCCCCAACTGTCACAAAAGTTAGTAGCCCTGCTCCCAATAAATTGGGAACCATTATCACATACAATTTCAGAAGGAATGCCAAATCTAGTTATAATGTTTCTTTTAATAAAGGATATCACTTCCTTTTCTCTGACTTGGGCAAAGGCTTCGGCCTCTATCCACTTGGAGAAGTAGTCAGTCAAGGCAAGCATGAATACTTTTCCACCAGGTGCCTTAGGGAGCTTGCCAACTATATCCATCCCCCATCTCACAAATAGCCAAGAGGATGGTGTAGGATGTAGAAATTCAGCCGGCTGATGAAGGATATTGCTGTGTCTTTGACAAGGATCACAATTCTTAGCATACTCCACAACATCCCTCTTCATAGTTGGCCAGTAGTATCCTGTCCTAAGGATCCTTGAGAACAATGCCCTGCCCCCAGTGTGGTTTCCACAATCTCCTTCATGGAAGTCTTTTAACACTTCTTGAATTTCAGGATCCTCAATACATCTTAAATATGGTCCTGCAAGAGATCGCTTATATAACACATTATTTAAGATTGTGAATTGAGATACCTTAATCCTGAAAGCCCTAGGATTTTCTCCCATAGGAATCTCCCCGTGTTGTAAGTATCTCATGATTGGTGAGATCCATGATCCTGAATAAGATTGAGTATCCTCGCTAGGGATCATTGCAGTATCCTTTTCTATTTCCATGGCCACCTGTTTTTCAATAGCAGGAGCCAGGATATGGATGATGGAGATACTTATATCCTCTGGGATCTTCAAAGATGATCCTAGATTGGCCAATGCATCAGCTTCTGTATTTTCCTCCCTTGGTACCTGTGACAAACTGAAAGAAACAAAGGAGAGTGCCAATTCTTTGACTATCTCTAGATATTTGGTTAGTTTTTCACCTTTCACAGCATAGGATCCATTAAAGTGGTTAGTGATTAACAATGAATCTACGTATACCTCAAGATACCTGATCCCCATATGCTTAGCAATTTGTAAGCCAGCGATTAAGGCTTCATATTCAGCCTCATTATTAGTGGCTTGGAACTCACAAGCTATGGAATGGGGTATTATGTCCCCCTGTGGCGATTTTAGTAGTATACCAAGCCCTGTGCCTTTGACATTTGAGGATCCGTCAGTATGTAGTACCCAAGGATCCTTCGTCTCATCCAGCTGCTGGACCTCCAATTCTGCTTCCTTTTGTAGATCACTACTGAAATCAGCCACAAAGTCTGCTAGTGCTTGAGATTTAATGGCTGTTCTAGGCTCATATCTTATATCATGGGCACTAAGCTTTACTGCCCACTTAGCCATTCTTCCGGACATCTCTGGTTTCCTAAGGACATTCTTAATTTGGAAATTAGTTCTAACAACAATAACATGGGTTTCAAAATAATGTCTTAGTTTAGTAGATGCCATAATTAATGCAAGGATAAGTTTTTCAAGGTGTGAATACCTGGATTCAGCATCAAGTAAACTCTTACTTACATAATAGACAGGATATTGTGTACCTTCATGATCCTTAACAAGGACTGCACTTACTGCTTTTGAGGATACCGCAAGGTATAAGTGTTTTGGTCAAAAATCACACAAGGATAATGTAACCAAACTTTATGTAAACGGGGTATGATGCTTGGTTAATTACAAAAGTAAAGGATCACTTTTATCAGAAATATGCAAAGACACAATGATTTATACGAGGAAAATGCCCTTGATCAATGTATGATCTCCGGCATAAAAAAGCTCGGGTGATGGCAACTACCGATCACCAACTTCAATATAAGAAAAATATAGTTACAACTTCGGATGATAATGAGCTGAGTACAAGGATCACTATAGTTTCGAGTGTCTAAGCGTGTGAGAATTGTGTTGTGTGTTCTTCCGAATGAGGAAGAGTGATATTTATACAAGTGTAGGTGACCTATTTTAGGTAAAAAGACTAATAATTAGCTCATTACCCCTTTAGAAATAAAAGACAATCTAGCCTAAATTGCCGCCCTTAAATCAAGCTAAGTTTCCATATCCTTTGCAACGTCTATCTCTGATTAAGCTCATGCTATAATTGTGAAGACGCGTCCCTTGATTATGATGCTAAGAGCGTATCCTGCTAGATGTTCCTGTAAAATAATGTTGTATTAAACGAAGGTATCTGTTAGCATGAGGATCCTTTAATGGTCCATGATCCTGATCCTGAAGTCCCGCTGAGGATCACTGTCTGCCAAAGAAACAAGGATCACTGGTTAGGATCACGCATAAGGATCACGTATGATAAAAATCCAGCCCTAACAATTGCCCCCAAAATATAAGGAGTTTATTGTAAATAAACGAGTTATATTTTGCTTTGATCTTATCTGCAACGAATGAGTCGGATAACTAGCCGTTAATATCGAACTAGCCGTTGCAACCCTTACGTCATAGATGTGACAATCCCTGCAAATCATGATTATAAATAGGAGATAGGGTTAGGATCACTCTGCATTTAAATTCGAGATATCTTCCCTTTATAATCGCTACCGAAGATCGATCAGGTACTCTCTTTTCTTCTCTTTTCATTCTTCTTTCTCTTGCTCTGTTTTATCTGCTCCCCTGTTTTTATTCTGCTGTGAGGATGTTGCTCCGAAACTCTCCCCATAAGGATCACGAGAAGAGCAGTCCCCTGAAAAGCCAAGGGATCATTAAGAACTCTCCTACGGAGAGATGTTGCTTTACCGATGCTCATGTAGATAGGATTCGTCATTGCTTTCCGGCGGATGCTGTTTTCAAATCCTTCACATCCACTGCTTTGAGTGACTTTGTTTCAGACGTCTGGGTGGCTTTTCCTGCTACTCCGTTTACCATAGGATATTCGTATCCTTTTCCGGCCTTCACCCAATCTTTCTTTTCTTTGACCGGCATATCTTATATCCAAGCTATGCCGATGATCTGGAGGGTCTTGTATACCTTCGAGAGGATCATCGAGCTGGAGGGGATTGATTTGGGGATGGCAGAGCTAGCCGCACTTTATGATCTTACCACGTTTGGTTCTCATCGATATTTGCTGAAACGGAAGGCCGGGGAGGATCACCCTGTTTTGAAGGTTACTAAGAATGACACGAACTGGAAGCGTCGCTTTTTCTTTGTTAGAAGGGATACCATCCCAGATGGGAAGGATCTGCCCAAGGAATGGGCCACTCATGGTAGGGTAGAGGATCCTGGAAGGATCACTATCAGACTTGTCTCATATGATGAGGATTACTAACGTCTTTTTTATCTTTTGTGCAGCTATATCCATTGCTCATCTTAAGTTAACCCCTGCCGCAAGAGAAAGAGTTTTAGCCTTTAAAAAGCTTGATCCTGAGGTTAGAAGTTTCCAAGTCACCGTCCAAGATTCACAAGAAGTATCCTCCGCATCTGCCACTATGTCAAGTAAGTATCCTTATAAAAAGTAAGTTATATGCTGGATTGTTTAATTAGTAAGGGAACTTATCTTGTTTTGATTGTGTAGGTGTTGGGAAGTCTGCCAAATCTGCCAAGTCTGCCTCCAAGTTTGGGATAGATGAACTTGCCAACGTCAAGTCTTCACGAAAGAAGGCTTCTGTTGCCAGTCCCTCTGCTTCGGCTCCTAAAGCACCTGTTAGAGGTAAGGGGAAGAAGAGGAAGACTTCTGAGGATCTCCAAGGATTTCCCCTGATCCGCCAACAGTTCCTTGACTATGTCAATGAGGTAAGGATCATTGCCCCTGTTGGTTATCCTTTTCGAATATCCTGCTTGTATATTCTGCCTGTATATCCTGCTTGTATATTCTGCCTGTATATCCTGCTTTTTTGAGGATCACCTGATCCTGAACTTACCTTTTTTCTCTTTTGCAGAAACTTGCTGAGATTGAGACCTACCTTGGCCACGTCGAGGATCAGGAGAGCCAAATCGCCGACCTCCAACAAATGGGCGTGTTAAAGGATCTCAAGATAGCCGATCTTGGGAAGGAGCTCCGGGCTACAAAGGATGAGGCTGCTCAAAGGCTAATTGACATGGATGGAGAGAAGCAGGAGATCATCCAATATGCCAAGGTCTCTGCGCAACTACTATGTACAAGATACAACTACAAATGGCTGCGGAGGCTCAGGATCCTGCCTTTGACAAGAGCTCATGGGACGTGGAGGGTTGGAAGGCAAGATTGGCAGAGCTGGAGGATGAGGACGAAGCAGAGGAGATCCCAATGCTGGAGGGCGGTGATGCTGACAAGGATCAGGGTGGAGAAGCTGGTGGTGATGGAGCAGCAAAGGTGTGAGCTGCTGGATTGGGCGATGATGGATATTTCGAGACTAGGCCGGAGCCCAATTTTTTTGAGTTTGGTAGTGGTTTGAGACAATTATGGTTTGTAATCTTTGAACAATAGTTTTTAGGGTAAAGGATCCTGGATCTTTCGAACAATAGGAAGGATTACAAAAGGTGGAGGGATCCTCTGTTTGGGGGATGAAGCCTTTGTGATCCTGCCGCTTTTACTTTCCTGTACCTGCTAAGACCGCATAGACAATGGACACCCTTTGCCAACCCATGTGGACGGGCCACGTTTTGCTGGTAGAAATGTGGGTTGGCAATTTTGACAACTTTTGAAGGGTTAATCCTTTCGTTAATAAATAAAATCTTAAACTTTTGTCGCTTATCTTGTGTTATTATCTTTTTTATTTTCAATTGTTTTGACACATGTTTGTTTGAGTAAGAAAAGTTGAGCAAATTATGTTTAAGAAATTTAGGATATGATCCTGGATCAAATATCCTATAATCGAAAATTTTCAAGGTAGTTTATTTAAGGATCATAGGTTCAGTTGTCAAGGTCTAAAGGTTATTCAAATGAATAATGAAATTGAAAATAGTTAGGGATCATACCTGAGGATCCAAGTTAGGATCCTAACCTTTAATCGGGATAACCATAAGTAAAACTTTAATGGATAATAAGGATTAAGGATCCTTAATTGTTTAACTTCGAAAACCTGAAAAATGGAATATAACTTGGGACTAAGCCAATATAAAAGATAAGTTAGTAACTGGGGACAAGCCCAAAGGATAACTGGGGACAAGCCCATAGGATCACTGAGGATGATCCCAAAGGATCACTGGGGACAAGCCCAAAGGATAACTGGGGACAAGCCCAAAGGATCGTATGTAAACTGGAGTATGGCCCTTACTGGCGACTATCCAAACTTAGTGACATGAAAATGTCAAAACCTTAACTAACGTGAAAACGTTAGAAACCTTAGGAACGGATGTATGGTACGTCTACCATTATACGGAGGATCCTGGGTATAGCCAGTACGATGAGGTTGTCAGCCCCGGAAGTGGGTACTGGTCCCAAAGACGTGAACTATATCAGGATCATCGTGCGCTGCTGGCGGAAACTGGGGATAATCCCAAGGATAACTGGGGACAAGCCCAAGGATCTGCGTTGCTTTTGATGATTTTTGATGATATGCTGTGGATACCTGAACTATCATAACTCAAATGGTTCGTGAGAAGAGGATGAAGGATACATGATCCTTATCCTTTGGTAAAAAGTAAGGAAACGTAAATGTTTTAAGATAAGGATATTACCAGAGTAAGGATCACTGACATCACTGGGATCCTTCGAGGATACTTCAGTGTAAGGATCACATGCTTGAAGGATCATGTTCACATAAAGTATCTCTTTAAGTGAACAGCATTCCAGGCTCTTGGTAACAAGTTTCCTTCCATAGTTAGCAATCTGTATGCCCCCTTTCCTGCTTCAGCTTCAATCAAGTAAGGGCCTTCCCACTTTGGTGCTAATTTCCCGTCAGCAGGATTAATAGTGTTTTGGAATGTTTTTCTCAACACCATATCTCTGACTTGGAACTTCCTTATCCTAACATTTTTGTTGTAAGCACCAGCCATTCTTTGTTGGTAGCTTGCCATCCTTATCCTAGCCAGATCCCTGATTTCCTCAATAGTATCCAAATCCTGAGCCAGGATTGCAGCATTTTCTTCAGGATCACGAACACTTGCTCTAGCAGTTGGGATCACCATCTCCGTTGGGATCACTGCTTCTGCCCCAAATACTAAAGAAAAAGGTGTTTGACCAGTGGCATTCTTGGGAGTTGTTCTATCAGCCCATAGCACATAAGGTAACTCCTCTGCCCATTTTCCCTTTTTGGATCCTAGCTTCTTCTTCAGATTGTTGATGATGATTTTGTTGGATGATTCTGCTTGCCCATTGGCCTGTGGATGAACTGGTGTTGATGTTATCATTTTGATTCCCCAACTGTCACAAAAGTTAGTAGTTCTGCTTCCAATGAATTGGGAACCATTATCACATACAATTTCAGAGGGAATGCCAAATCTAGTTATAATGTTTCTTTTGATAAAGGATATAACTTCTTTTTCTCTGACTTGAGCAAAAGCTTCAGCCTCTATCCACTTAGAGAAGTAGTCAGTCATGGCAAGCATAAATACTTTTCCACCAGGTGCTTTAGGGAGCTTGCCAACTATATCCATTCCCCATCTCATGAATGGCCAAGAGGATGGTATGGGGTGTAGCAATTCAGCTGGTTGATGAAGGATATTGCTGTGTCTTTGACAAGGATCACATTTCCTAGCATATTCTACAGCATCCCTTTTCATGGTTGGCCAGTAGTATCCTGTTCTAAGGATCCTTGAGAATAATGCCATGCCCCCAGTGTGGTTTCCACAATCTCCTTCATGGAAGTCTCTTAACACTTCTTCGATTTCAGGATCCTCAATACATCTTAAATATGGTCCTGCAAGGGATCGTTTATATAGCACATTATTTAAGATTGTAAATTGGGATACCTTAATCCTGAAAGCTCTAGGATTTTCTCCCATCGGAATCTCCCCGTGTTGCAAGTATTTCACGATTGGTGAGACCCATGATCCTGCATAAGATTGAGCTTCTTCATTAGGGATTACTGCAGTATCCTCTTCTATTTCCATGGCCACTTGATTTTCAATAGCAGGAGCCAGGATATGGATGATAGGGATACTTAAGTCTTCTGGAATTTTTAAGGATGATCCTAAGTTGGCCAATGCATCAGCTTCCGTGTTATCCTCCCTTGGTACCTGTGTTAAGCTGAAAGAAACAAAAAGAGTGCCAATTCTTTGACTATCTCTAAATATTTGGTTAGTTTTTCACCTTTAACAGCATAGGATCCATTAAAGTGATTGCTGATCAATAATGAGTCTACATATACTCTAAGATATTTTACCCCCATATCCTTAGCAATTTGTAAGCCAGCAATTAAGGCTTCATATTCAACCTCATTATTAGTTGCTTGGAACTCACAGGCTATGGAGTGGGGTATTATGTCCCCCTGTGGCGATTTTAGTAGTATCCCGAGCCCTGTACCCTTGACATTTGAGGATCCATCAGTGTGTAGTATCCAAGGATCCTTGGTCTCATCCAGCTGTTGGACCTCCAATTCTGCTTCTTTTTGTAGATCACTACTGAAATCAGCCACAAAGTCAGCTAGTGCTTGGGATTTAATGGCTGTTCTTGGTTCATATCTTATATCATGGGCACTAAGCTTTACTGCCCACTTAGCCATTCTTCCTGACATCTCTGGTTTCCTGAGGACATTCTTAATTGGAAAGTTAGTTCTAACAACAATAGTATGGGTTTCAAAATAATGCCTTAGCTTAGTTGATGCCATGATTAATGCAAGAATAAGTTTTTCGAGGTGTGAGTACCTGGATTCGGCATCAAGTAAACTCTTACTTACATAGTAGATAGGATATTGTGTACCTTCGTGATCCTTAACAAGGACAGCACTTACAGCGGTTGAGGATACCGCCAAATATAAGGATAATACATCTCCTTTTTCGGGCTTTGATAATGCTGGTGCTGAGGACATATATTCTTTAAGGGCTTGTAAAGCATTCTCATGTTTCTCAGTCCATTCAAACTTCTTGTTCTTCCTTAGGATATCGTAAAATTCTTTACATTTTTCTGAGGATTTTGATATGAACCTGTTCAGAGCTGCTATCCTGCCTGTTAGCCTTTGCACATCCTTAGCATTGGTAGGGGACTTGATGTTTACTAGTGCTTTAATTTGCTCCGGACTTGCCTCAATGCCCCTCTGAGTTACCATATATCCTAGGAATTTTCCTGCCTTAACACCAAAGTGGCACTTTGAAGGATTAAGCTTCATGTTATAATTATCAAGGATATCAAATGCTTCCTCCAAATCCCTTAGGTGATCCTCAGCTTTCTTTGATTTGACTACCATATCATCTATGTATACTTCCATAGTTTGTCCAATTTGATCTTTGAACATCATATTCACCAGCCTTTGATATGTTGCACCTGCATTTCTTAATCCAAAGGGCATGGCAATATAACAATACAAACCTGTTGGGGTCATAAAGGCTGTATCCTCTTGGTCAGATGGTTCCATCTGAATTTGTTGGAATCCAGATGATGCATCCATAAAGGTTAACAGTTCATGCCCCGCTGTTGCATCCACCATGGAGTCAATGTGGGGTAATGGGAAAGGATCCTTGGGACATGCCTTATTTAAATCAGTGAAATCGACACATACCCTCCACTTTCCGTTTTTCTTTTGGACAACGACCACATTGGCTAACCATTTTGGATATTTTACCTCTCTGATCATACCTGCTCGAAGTAGTCTCTCTACTTCTTCTTGGATAATGGCATTCCTTTCCGGTGCAAACTTCCTCCTTTTTTGATGGATTGGTTTGATAGACCTGTCAATGCCAAGTTTGTGAGTAATAATATCCTTAGATATACCTGTCATATCTTCATGTTTCCAAGCAAAGGTAGATTTTCTTCTTTTGAGGAAGGATATTAAGTCTTCTTTCATCTTGCCGAGGATCCCTGATCCGATATAGATTTTTGATTCAGGATCACTAGGATCCAAGAGGATTTCGTCCACATCTTGTTCTCTTGCCTCCAAGACATTCCTCGGAGGATACTGTAATTGCTATTGCTCCCTTGGCTTCGAGGTTGGCTTCATGGATGAGGTATAACAATCCTTAGCCTCCTGCTGATCACTGTCGATCTTGATTATCCCCCATGGGCTAGGGAGCTTCACACATTGATGGTAGGTGGATGGGACTGCTTTCATATCATGTATCCAAGGCCTGCCAAGGATAACATTGCAACAAGATAAACAGTCAATAACACAAAATTTCTGATAATTATGTAATCCTTCCACGTAGATTGGGAGTTTGATGTCCCCCAGAGTTTTCTTCGTTTCTCCACTGAATCCTACAAGCACGGAGGATCTTGGTGTGATGTCTGATTCTGGGATTCCCATTTTCTTCAGAACATCAAGCTGGATAATGTTCACTGAGCTTCCTCCATCGATAAGGATCCTGCGGACAAAATGGTTAGAGATAAAGAGAGTAATAACCAAACTATCATGATGAGGATCCTGAATGTTAATGCGATCATCCTCATCAAACGTTATCATCTTCCCCTCTGAGACACTTGATGTTCTAATAGGTCTTTCTCCATTATCCATTTTTGATTCCTTTGCATGTCTTTTGGCTGCTGAGAAGGATGTACCACAGATGTCTGATCCTCCGGAAATAAAGTTGATCACTTGTGCATTTGCCGGAGGTGCTGGAGCCTTTTCAGGGATCCTTTCAGGATCCTGAGTCCTTTGCTTTTTTCTTCCCAACAATTCTTTTAGGTGCCCCTTGCTTAACAGATATCCAATCTCTTTTCTTAAAGCTATGCATTCTTCAGTTAGATGCCCGAAATCCTCATGGTATGCACACCATTTTGATTTGTCTTTAGTCCCGGATGGTTTATCGTTCTTCCTGGGCCATCTAGCTTTTTCACCTAGATTCTGCATTGCAAGGATCAGTTCATGATTATCAACGGAAAAACAATATTCTGAGATTGGAGGATAATCTTCATCATCCTCTTCTTGGTCAACAGCATGCACATTCTGGTTGTCGTTTCTATGGTAGGATTTGATCTTATTGCTCTTGAAGGAGGATCCATGCTTCTCCTGTTTTGAGGATCCTACTTGTCTCTCCTTGATCCTTTTGTCATCCTCTAGCCGGATGAACCTGAGTGCCCGAGTTCTTACTTCATCTAGATTCCTGCATGGTGTCATAACAAGATCATCATAGAATAGTGAATCCTTAAGCAGTCCCATTTTGAAGGCTTCAACAGCCGTAGCCATATCCAAGTTAGGAATGTCCAAGGATTCTTTACTAAATTTAGTTATATAATCCCTTAATGATTCATTATGTCCTTGAGTTACCCTATATAAATCACTGGTTAATCTTTCAAATTTTCTACTACAAGAGAATTGGTTATTGAATAAATTAACTAAATTAGCAAATGAAGTAATAGAGTAAGGGGGAAGACTTAGCAGCCACTTAAGAGCTGATCCAGTAAGAGTGGATCCAAATCCTTTACATAGGCATGCTTCCTTCAACTTTTCTGGGATAGGATTGATCTCCATCCTCTCCCTGTATTGTGCTATGTGCTCCTCTGGATCCGTCGTACCATCATACAGCTTCATAGTAGGGATATGGAATCTTTTGGGTACCTCTGCATCACAAATTGGTGGTGCAAAGCGAGATACCTTGTGGCTTCCATCTGCAATCTCCGGGATAGGCTTGACTACCCCTGGAACACTTGAGATCATATCTTTTAGTTTCTGTAATTCCCTGGCCATAGCATGATTGACACCTGTATCCTGCATGAATCCATGGTTAGTGGTAGGATAATTATTTAAAGTGTTACCTCCCATTGGGTTCAAGTTAGTGAATCCATATTGCTGGGATTCGGGGATAACGGAGGGACCAGTGGAAGCAATGGTCTGCATTGGAATGAAGTCCCCTTGACGGACATCTAGACTTCCTGTTTGCAAACTTTTTAAGGATCCTGGCATCTGGGAGGATCCTGGTATCTGGTAGGATCCTGGTATCTGGGATGATCCTGGAACGAAGGAGGATCCTTGAACCTGGAATGATCCTGGAGCAAAGGAGGATCCTTGACCCTGGGATGATCCTGGAACAAAGTAGGATCCTTGAAACTGCTGTGCTCCCGGATAGGCTCCCGAATTCATGAAGGATCCCATATGCTGGGGATAGGATCCTGCCGGCTGAAAGTGTGAGCCTGATGCCTGAGTCATTGCTGTCGAACCGAGGTGCAATCCTCTTGATTCTCCCATAATTTGCACGTCTGGAATTCCCGATGGCTGAGAAGTGATCATTGGAGTATCAAGGCTCAAGGATTTGGGCATCAGTGGGGAATGATCCTCTGCCGTTCTCTTTTGTCTTTTGAGATCTCCAATTTCCCTGAGGATCCTATCATTAGTTTCATCCTGCCGCTGCATACGATCCTTCATCTGCAAAATCAAAGTAAATACATCACTAGTACTGGGAATATAAGAATTTATAGCAGAAGAAGATGGAGGTTTAGAGTTAGTGGGAGTTGGTCTCTTCTCAGCATTCTTCTGGGATCCTGCCGGTGGAGGAGGCAGAGTGTTCTGAGACGAGGTGACTGCAGACATCGCCGTGGACATGTTTTTCAATGATGAAGCCATGTAATTCTTCGAAATGATTTTGAACAAAAGGTTTTCTTATGAATGAAGCACCAATTGCCCCACGGTGGGCGCCAAACTGTTTTGGTCAAAAATCACACAAGGATAATGTAACCAAACTTTATGTAAACGGGGTATGATGCTTGGTTAATTACAAAAGTAAAGGATCACTTTTATCAGAAATATGCAAAGACACAATGATTTATACGAGGAAAAAGCCCTTGATCAATGTATGATCTCCGGCATAAAAAACCTCGGGTGATGGCAACTACCGATCACCAACTTCAATATAAGAAAAATATAGTTACAACTTCGGATGATAATGAGCTGAGTACAAGGATCACTATAGTTTCGAGTGTCTAAGCGTGTGAGAATTGTGTTGTGTGTTCTTCCGAATGAGGAAGAGTGATATTTATACAAGTGTAGGTGACCTATTTTAGGTAAAAAGACTAATAATCAGCTCATTACCCCTTTAGAAATAAAAGACAATCTAGCCTAAATTGCCGCCCTTAAATCAAGCTAAGTTTCCATATCCTTTGCAACGTCTATCTCTGATTAAGCTCATGCTATAATTGTGAAGACGCGTCCCTTGATTATGATGCTAAGAGCGTATCCTGCTAGATGTTCCTGCAAAATAATGTTGTATTAAACGAAGGTATCTGTTAGCATGAGGATCCTTTAATGGTCCATGATCCTGATCCTGAAGTCCCGCTGAGGATCACTGTCTGCCAAAGAAACAAGGATCACTGGTTAGGATCACGCATAAGGATCACGTATGATAAAAATCCAGCCCTAACAATAAGGATAACACATCTCCTTTTTCTGGCTTCATCAATGCTGGAGCTGAGGACATGTATTCTTTCAGGGCTTGTAAAGCATTCTCATGCTTTTCAGTCCACTCAAATTTCTTGTTCTTTCTTAGGATATCATAGAATTCTTTACACCTTTCTGAGGATTTGGATATAAATCTGTTTAGAGCTGCTATCCTGCCTGTTAGCCTTTGCACATCCTTAGCGTTGGCAGGGGATTTGATATTCACCAATGCTTTGATTTGTTCCGGGCTTGCTTCAATGCCCCTCTGAGTTACCATATATCCTAAGAATTTGCCTGCTTTAACACCGAAGTGACATTTTGAAGGATTAAGCTTCATATTATAATTATCAAGGATATCAAATGCTTCCTCCAAGTCCCTTAGGTGATCCTCAGCCTTCTTGGATTTCACAACCATATCGTCTATGTATACTTCCATAGTTTGTCCAATTTGATCTTTGAACATCATGTTCACCAGCCTTTGATATGTTGCACCTGCATTTCTTAATCCAAAAGGCATGACAATATAACAATATAAACCGGTTGGGGTCATAAAAGCTGTATCCTCTTGGTCAGATGGCTCCATCTGAATTTGTTGGAATCCAGATGATGCATCCATAAAGGTTAACAGTTCATGCCCCGCTGTTGCATCCACCATGGAGTCAATGTGGGGTAATGGGAAAGGATCCTTGGGACATGCCTTATTCAATCAGTGAAATCGACACATACCCTCCACTTTCCGTTTTTCTTTTGAACAACGACCACATTGGCTAGCCATTTTGGATACTTTACATCTCTAATCATACCTGCTCGAAGTAATCTTTCTACCTCTTCCTGGATAATGGCATTTCTTTCCGGTGCAAACTTCCTCCTTTTTTGATGGATTGGTTTGATTGACCTGTCAATGCCAAGTTTATGAGTTATAATATCCTTAGATATACCTGTCATATCCTTATGTTTCCATGCAAAGGTAGACTTTCTTCTTTTGAGGAAGGATACTAGGTCTTCTTTCATCTTGCCAAGGATCCCTGATCCTATATAGATTTTTGATTCAGGATCATCAGGATCCAAAAGGATTTCGTCCACATCCTGTTCTCTCGCCTCCAAGACATTCCTTGGAGGATACTGTAATTGCTATTGCTCCCTTGGCTTCGAGGCTGGTTTCATTGACGAGGTGTAACAATCCTTAGCCTCCTGCTGATCACTGTCGATCTTGATTATTCCCCATGGGCTAGGGAGCTTCACACATTGATGGTAGGTGGATGGGACTGCCTTCATATCATGTATCCAGGGTCTGCCAAGGATAACATTACAACAAGACAAACAGTCAATAACACAAAATTTTTGATAATTATGTAATCCTTCCAGATAAATTGGGAGTTTGATGTCCCCCAGGGTTTTCTTAGTTTCGCCACTGAATCCCACAAGTACGGAGGATCATGGTGTGATATCTAATTCAGGGATACCCATCTTCTTTAGAACATCAAGCTGGATAATATTTATTGAGCTTCCTCCGTCAATAAGGATCCTGCGGACAAAATGGTTAGAGATAAAGAGAGTGATGACTAGACTATCATGATGAGGATCCTGGATGTTAATGCGATCATCCTCATCAAAGGTTATCGCTTTTCCTTCCGAGACACTTGATGTTCGAATAGGCCTTTCTCCGTTATCCATTTTAGCTTCCTTTGCATGCCTTTTAGCTGCTGAGAAGGATGTACCACAGATGTCTGATCCTCCAGAAATAAAGTTAATCACTTGGGCATCTGCCGGAGGAGCTGGAGCTTTCTCAGGGATCCTTTCAGGATCCTGAGTCCTTTGCTTTTTTCTTCCCAACAACTCTTTTAGATGCCCCTTGCTTAGCAGATATCCAATTTCCTTTCTTAATGCGATACATTCTTTAGTTAAATGCCCAAAATCCTCGTGGTATGCACACCACTTCGATTTGTCTTTAGTTCCAGTTGGTTTGTCGTTTTTTCTGGGCCATCTAGCTTTTTCTCCTAGATTCTGCATTGCAAGGATTAGTTTATGATTATCAATGGAAAAACAATATTCAGAAATCGGAGGATAATCCTCATCATCCTCTTCTTGGTCAACGGCATGCACGTTCTGGTTGTCATTCCTATTGTAGGATTTGAATCTGTTGCTTTTGAAAGAGGATCCTTGCTTTTCTTGCTTTGAGGATCCTGCTTGTCTCTCCTGGATCCTCTTGTCATCCTCTAGCCGGATGAACCTGAGTGCCCGAGTTCTTACTTCATCTAGGTTCCTGCATGGTGTCATAACAAGATCGTCATAGAACAATGAATCCTTAAGCAATCCCATCTTGAAGGCCTCAACAGCTGTGGCCATATCCAAGTTAGGAATGTCCAAGGATTCTTTACTAAACTTGGTTATGTAATCCCTTAATGATTCATTATGACCCTGAGTTACCCTATATAAATCACTAGTCAATCTTTCAAATTTTCTACTACAAGAGAATTGATTATTTAATAAGTTAACTAAATTAGCAAATGAAGTAATAGAGTAAGGGGGAAGACTTAGCAGCCATTTAAGAGCTGATCCAGTAAGAGTGGATCCAAATCCTTTGCATAAGCATGCTTCCTTTAACTTTTCTGGAATTGGATTGATCTCCATCCTCTCCCTGTATTGTGCTATGTGTTCCTCGGGATCCGTTGTACCATCATACAGCTTCATAGTAGGGATATGGAACCTTTTGGGTATCTCAGCATCACAAATTGGTGGTGCAAAACGAGATACCTTATGGCTTCCATCTGCAATCTCCGGGATAGGTTTGACTACCCCCGGAACACTTGATATCATATCCTTCAGTTTTTGTAGTTCTCTGGCCATAGCATGATTGATACCTGTATCCTGCATGAATCCATGGTTAGTGGTAAGAGAGTTATTAAAAGTGTTACCTCCCATCGGGTTCAAGTTAGGAACATTGGATGTGAATCCATATTGCTGGGATTCTGGAATGATGGATGGACCAATGGAAGCAATGGTCTGCATTGGAATAAAATCTCCTTGATGGACATCTGGACTTCCTGTTTGCAAATTCTTCAAGGATCCTGGTATCTGAAGGGATCCGTGAACATGGGATGATCCTGGGACGAAGGAGGATCCTTGAACCTGGGATGATCCTGGAACAAAGGAGGATCCTTGAACCTGGGATGATCCTGGAACGAAGGAGGATCCTTGAACCTGGGATGATCCTGGGACAAAGGAGGATCCTAAGCTCATGAAGGATCCCAAATGCTGGGTGTAGGATCCCGCCGGTTGGAAATATGATCCTGATGCCTATGTCATTGTTGCTGGGCCGAAATGCACTCCTCTTGATCCACCCACATATTGAATGTCTGGGACCTCTGATGGCTGAGAAGTAATCATTGGAGTATCAAAATTCAAAGATTTGGGCATTAGTGGGGAATGATCCTCTGCCGTTTTCTTTTGCCTTTTGAGATCTCCGATTTCTCTGAGGATCCTGTCATTAGTTTCATCCTGCTGCTGCATACGATCCCTCATCTACAAAATCAAAGTAAATATATCACTAGTACTGGGAACAGAAGAAGTTAGAGCAGAAGATGATGGTTTAGAGGAGATAGGAGTTGGTCTCGTCTCAGCATTTTTCTGAGATCCAGCTTGTGGTGGAGGCAAAGGTGGAATGCCAGTAGATGAATTGACTGCCGACATCGCTGTGGAGGTATTCTTCAATGACGAAGGCATGCTACACTCCGGAATGATCACCAACAGAAAAACTTTTTTATGAATGAAGCACCAATTGCCCCACGGTGGGCGCCAAATGTTTTGGTCAAAAATCACACAAGGATAATGCAACCAAACTCTTATGTAAACGGGGAATGATGCTTGGTATGTTGAACAAAGTAAAGGATCACTTTGATGTAAAATACGCAAATGACACAAGGATTTATACGAGGAAAAAGCCCTTGATCAATGAATGATCTCCGGCATAAAAAACCTCGGGTGATGGCAACTACCGATCACCAAGCTTCAATATATCAAACAATATTTTTACAACTTCGGATGGTAACGAGCCAAGTACAAGGATTACTATAGTATCGTGTGTCTAAGCGTGTGAGAAATGTGTTGTGTCTTCCGAATGTGGAAGAGAGCTATTTATACAAGTGTGAGTGGCCCTATTTTAGGTAAATAAACTAACTATTAGCTCGTTACCCCTTTAGGAATAAAAGTAAATCTAGCCTAAATTACTGCCCTTAAATTATGCTGAGTTTCCATATCGTCCACAACGTTCATCTCTGATTAAGCATATGCCAAAGTTGTAAAGACGAGTCCCTTGTTTACGTTGCTAAGAGCGGATCCTGCCAGACATTCCTGCAAGATAACATTAAATCCAATGAAAACAACTGTTAGTATGAGGATCCCTGTGATGGTCCGTGATCCTGATCCTGGAACTCTTCTGAGGATCACTATCTGCCAAAGAAATAAGGATCACTGGTTAGGATCATATTTAAGGATCATAAGTTATAAATTTCCAGCCCTAACAGTAGGGATATGGAATCTTTTGGGTATCTCAGCAACACAAATTGGTGGTGCAAAACGAGATACCTTATGGCTTCCATCTGCAATCTCCGGGAAAGGTTTGACTACCCCTGGAACACTTGATATCATATCCTTCAGTTTTTGTAGTTCTCTAGCCATAGCATGATTGATACCTGTATCCTGCATGAATCCATGGTTAGTGGTAAGAGAATTATTAAAAGTGTTACCTCCCATCGGGTTCAAGTTACGAACATTGGATGTGAATCCATATTGCCGGGATTCTGGGATGATTGATAGACCAGTGGAAGCAATGGACTGCATCGGAATAAAATCTCCTTGATGGACATCTGGACTTCCTGTTTGCAAATTCTTCAAGGATCCTGGCATCTGAAGGGATCCCTGAATATGGAATGATCCTGGAACTAAGGAGGATCCTTGAACCTGGGATAATCCTGGAACGAAGGAGGATCCTTGAACCTGGGATAATCCTGGAACGAAGGAGGATCCTGAGTTCATGAAGGATCCCATATGCTGAGTATAGGATCCTGCCGGTTGGAAATATGATCCTGATGCCTGAGTCACTACTGCTGGGCCGCAATGCACTCCTCTTGATCCACACATGTGTTGAACGTCTGGGACCTCTGATGGCTGAGAAGTAATCATCGGAGTATCAAAATTCAAAGATTTGGGCATTAGTGGGGAATGATCCTCTGTCGTTTTCTTTTGCCTTTTGAGATCTCCGATTTCCTTGAGGATCCTGTCATTAGTTTCATCCTGCTGCATACGATCCCACATCTGCAAAATCAAAGTAAATATATCACTAGTACTGGGAATAGAAGAAGTTAGAGCAGAAGATGATGGTTTAGAGGAGATAGGAGTTGGTCTCTTCTCAGCATTTTTCTGAGATCCAGCTGGTGGTGGAGGCAAAGGTGGAATGCCATTAGATGAATTGACTGCAGACATCGCTGTGGAAGTATTCTTCAATGATGAAGCCATGCAACACTTCCGGAATGATCACCAACAAAAAAACTTTCTTATGAATGAAGCACCAATTGCCCCACGGTGGGCGCCAAACTGTTTTGGTTAAAAATCACACAAGGATAATGCAACCAAACTTTATGTAAACGGGGAATGATGCTTGGTATGATGAACAAAGTGAAGGATCACTCAAATGTAAAATGCACAAGTGACACAAGGATTTATACGAGGAAAAAGCCCTTGATCAATGAATGATCTCCGGCATAAAAAACCTCGGGTGATGGAAACTATCGATCACCAAACTTCAATATAACAAATAATGGTTACAACTTCGGATGGTAACGAGCTAGGTACAAGGATCACTATAGTATCGTATGCTAAAGCGTGTGAGAAGTGTGTTGCGTCTTCCGAATGTTCAAGAGTGCCATTTATACAAGTGTGTGTGGTTCTATTTTAGGCAAATCACCTAACTACTAGCTCGTTACCCCTTTAGAAATAGAAGTAAATTTAGCCTAAATAATCGCCCTTGAATTGTGCTGAGTTTCCATATTTGCCATAACGTCCATCTTTGATTATGCATGTGCGAGATTATCGTGATAGATTCCTTGTTTACGTTGCTAAGACCGGATCCAACTCGTAATTCCTGCAAGATAATATTAAGTCCAAAGAGAACAGTCGTTAGTATGAGGATCCTTGGAATGATCCGTGATCCTGATCCTGGAGCTCGTCTGAGGATCACTATCTGCCAAAGAAACAAGGATCACTTGTTAGGATCACATGTTAGGATCATATGTAAGGATCATAGGTCATAAAAATCCAGCCCTAACACTTAGATATACCTGTCATATCCTCATGTTTCCATGCAAAGGTGGATTTTCTTCTTTTGAGGAAGGATACTATGTCTTCTTTCATTTTATCAAGGATCCCTGATCCGATGTAGATTTTGGATTCAGGATCATCAGGATCCAAGAGGATTTCGTCCACATCCTGCTCTCTTGCCTCCAAGACACCCCTTGGAGGATACTTTAATTGCTATTGCTCCCTTGATTTCGAGGTTGGTTTCATTAATGAGGTGTAACAATCCTTAGCCTCCTGTTGATCACTATCGATCTTGATTATTCCCCATGGGCTAGGGAGCTTCACACACTGATGGTAGGTGGATGGGACTGCCTTCATATCGTGTATCCAGGGCCTGCCAAGGATAACATTACAACAAGACAAACAGTCAATAACATAAAATTTTTGATAATTATGTAATCCTTCCACATAAATTGGGAGTCTGATGTCCCCCAGGGTTTTCTTAGTTTCGCCACTAAATCCTACAAGCACGGAGGATCTTGGTGTGATATCTGATTCAGGGATACCCATTTTCTTCAGAACATCAAGCTGGATAATGTTTACTGAGCTTCCTCCGTCAATAAGGATCCTGCGGACAAAGTGGTTAGAAATAAAGAGAGTAATAACTAAACTATCATGATGAGGATCCTGGATGTCAACTCGATCATCCTCATCAAAGGTTATCACTTTTCCTTCCGAGACACTTGATGTTCGTATAAGTCTTTCTCCGTTATCCATTTTAGCTTCTTTTGCATGCCTTTTAGCTGTTGAGAAGGATGTACCACAGATGTCTGATCCTCCAGAAATAAAGTTGATCACTTGTGCATCTACCGGAGGAGCTGGAGCTCTTTCAGGGATCCTTTCAGGATCCTGAGTCCTTTGCTTTTTTCTTCCCAACAACTCTTTTAAATGCCCCTTGCTCAACAGATATCCAATTTCCTTTCTTAATGCGATGCATTCTTCTGTTAAATGCCCAAAATCCTCGTGGTATGCACACCATTTTGATTTGTCTTTAGCTGCGGCTGGTTTGTCATTCTTTCTGGGCCATCTGGCCTTTTCTCCTAGATTCTGCATTGCAGGGATTAGTTCATGGTTATCAACGGAAAAACAGTAGTCAGAAATCGGAGGATAATCTTGATCATCCTCTTCTTGGTCAACAGCATGCACATTCTGGTTGTCAATTCTGTTGTAGGATTTGAATTTGTTGCCTTTGAAAGAGGATCCTTGCTTTTCTTGTTTTGAGGATCCTACTTGTCTCTCCTGGATCCTCTTGTCATCCTCTAGCCGGATGAACCTGAGTGCCCGAGTTCTTACTTTGTCTAGGTTCCTGCATGGTGTCTTAACAAGATCATCATAGAACAATGAATCCTTAAGCAATCCCATCTTGAAGGCCTCAACAACTGTGGCCACATCCAAGTTAGGAATATCCAAGGATTCTTTACTAAATTTGGTTATATAATCCCTTAATGATTCATTATGACCCTGAGTTATCCTGTATAAATCGCTAGTCAATCGTTCAAATTTTCTACTACAAGAATATTGATTATTGAATAAGTTAACTAAATTAGCAAACGAAGTAATAGAGTAAGGGGGAAGACTTAGCAGCCATTTAAGAGCCGATCTAGTAAGAGTGGATCCAAATCCCTTGCACAGGCATGCTTCCTTTAACCTTTTTGGAATTGGATTGATCTCCATCCTCTCCCTGTATTGTGCTATGTGTTCCTCAGGATCCGTTGTACCATCATACAGCTTCATAGTAGGGATATGGAATCTTTTGGGTATCTCAGCATCACAAATTGGTGGTGCAAAACGAGATACCTTATGGCTTCCATCTGCAATCTCCGGGATAGGTTTGACTACCCCTGGAACGCTTGATATCATATCCTTCAGTTTTTGTAGTTCTCTGGCCATAGCATGGTTGATACCTGTATCCTGCATGAATCCATGGTTAGTGGTAAGAGAATTATTAAAAGTGTTACCTCCCATCGGGTTCAAGTTAGGAACATTGGATGTGAATCCATATTGCTGGGATTCTGGGATGATGGAGGGACCAGTGGAAGCAATGGTCTGCATTGGAATACAATCTCCTTGATGGACATCTGGACTTCCTGTTTGCAAATTCTTCAAGGATCCTGGCATCTGAAGGGATCCCTGAACATGGGATGATCCTGGAACAAAGGAGGATCCTTGAATCTGGGATGATCCTGGAACGAAGGAGGATCCTGAATTCATGAAGGATCCCATATGCTTAGTATAGGATCCTGCCGGTTGGAAATATGATCCTGATGCCTGAGTCACTGCTGCTGGGCCGAAATGCACTCCTCTTAATCCACCCATATGTTGAATATCTGGGGCCTCTGATGGCTGAGAAGTAATTATCGGAGTATCAAAATTCAAAGATTTGGGCATTAGTGGGGAATGATCCTCTGCCGTTTTCTTTTGCCTTTTGAGATCTCCGATTTCTTTGAGAATCCTGTCATTAGTTTCATCCTGCTGCTGCATACGATCCCTCATCTGCAAAATCGAAGTAAATATATCACTAGTACTGGGAGCAGAAGAAGTTAGAGCAGAAGATGAAGGTTTAGAGAAGATAGGAGTTGGTCTCTTCTCAGCATTTTTCTGAGATCCAGCTGGTGGTGGAGGCAAAGGTGGAATGCCATTAGATGAATTGACTGCAGACATCGCTGTGGAAGTATTCTTCAACGATGAAGCCATGCAACACTTCCGGAATGATCACCAACAGAAACATTTTCTTATGAATAAAGCACCAATTGCCCCACGGTGGGTGCCAAACTGTTTTGGTCAAAAATCACACAAGGATAATGCAACCAAACTCTTTGTAAACGGGGAATGATGCTTGGTATGATGAACAAAGATAAGGATCACTATAATGAAAATTGCACAAGTGACACAAGGATTTATACGAGGAAAAAGCCCTTGATCAATGAATGATCTCCGGCATAACAAACCTCGGGTGATGGAAACTACCGATCACCAAACTTCAATATAACAAATAATGGTTACAACTTCGGATGGTAACGAGCTAGGTACAAGGATCACTATAGTATCGTGTGTTAAAGCATGTGAGAAATGTGTTGTGTCTTCCGAATGTTCAAGAGTGCCATTTATACAAGTGTGTGTGGTTCTATTTTAGGCAAATCACCTAACTACTAGCTCGTTACCCCTTTAGAAATAGAAGTAAATTAAGCCTAATTAATTTCACTTGAATTGTGCTGAGTTTCCATATTCTCCATAACGTCCATCTTTGATTATGCATGTGCGAAATTAGCGTGACAGATTCCTTGTTTACGTTGCTAAGACCTGGTCCAACTCGTAATTCCTGCAAAACAACATTAAATCCAAAGAGAACAATCGTTAGTATGAGGATCCTTAGGATGATCCATGATCCTGATCCTGGAGCTCTTCTGAGGATTACTATCTGCCAAAGAAACAAGGATCACTTGTTTCGATACCAAGTAAGGATCATAGGTCATAAAAATCCAGCCCTAACAATTAGTCGTTAATCAATTAAACCAATTCTATTAGTCTAATTCACATCTTTTTAACTAAATAAAAATACAAAAATATTCTAGCAAGCTTCATAAATTGTGACATTTGTTCTAATTCAATCGAATCCATTCGCAAACCACATACTCTTCGTGGTTCGACCCCTTACTAGCTCTAGCTAATTGTTAAGGGTAAATAGGGTTATAAATATTATCTTTGACCGGAGCGCGACACTCCGATCATGAAACCAGAAAAGGGGGATATATTATCCTTATACTTGGCAGTTTCTTCTAAGGCAGTAAGTGCAGTCCTTGTAAAGGATCATGAAGGTACCCAACATCCTGTATATTATGTAAGTAAAAGTTTGCTTGATGCTAAATCCAGGTATTCACATTTAGAAAAACTTATCCTTGCTTTAATTATGGCATCTACTAAATTACGCCATTATTTTGAAACTCATGCTATTATTGTTAAGACTAACTTTCCAATTAAGAATGTACTCAGGAAACCAGAAATGTCAGGAAGGATGGCAAAATGGGCAGTAAAGCTTAGTGCTTATGATATAAGATATGAACCAAAAACTGCCATAAAATCTCAAGCCTTGGCTGACTTTGTGGCTGATTTCAGTAGTGATCTACAAAGGGAAGCTGAATTGGAAGTTCAACAGCTTGAAGAGACTAAGGATCCTTGGATACTCTTCATAGATGGGGCTTCAAATATCAAGGGAACTGGACTTGGAATACTACTAAAATCGCCACAGGGGGACATAATACCCCACTCAATTGCTTGTGAGTTTCAAACTACTAATAATGAGGCTGAGTTTGGAGCCTTAATAGCTGGTTTGCAAATTGCCAAGCATATGAGGATCAGGTATCTTGAGGTACATGTGGATTCATTGTTAATTACTAACCACTTTAATGGTTCTTATGCTGTTAAAGGTGAAAGACTAATCAAATATCTAGAGATAGTCAAGAAATTGGCAGACTCTTTTTCTTCTTTTAGTTTGACATAGGTACCCAGGGATGAAAATGCAGAAGCTGATGCTTTGGCCAACCTTGAATCATCATTGAAGATCCCAAAGGATATTAAAATTCCCATCATCCATATCTTGGCTCCTGCCATTGAGGATCACACAACTATGGAGATAGTAGAGGATTCTGCGATCATACCTAGTGATGGTGCACAGTCATATTCAGGATCATGGATCCTTCCAATCAATGGATATATACAACATGGAGAGATTCCTACAAGAGAAAATCTCAGAGCTTTAAAAGTCAAGGTATCTCAATGTACAATATTAAATAACATGTTATATAAACGACCCCTTGCAGGTCCATATCTAAGGTGCATCGAGGATCCTGAAATTCAAGAAGTCCTAAAGGATTTTCGTGAAGGAGTTTGTGAAAACCACACTGGGGGCAGAGCACTGTTTTCAAGGATCCTTAGAACATGATACTATTGGCCTACTATGAAGAAGGATGTTGTGGATTATGCAAAGAAATGTGATGCTTGTCAGAGACATAGCAATATCCTTCATCAACCAGCGGAGCTCCTGCATCCTATATCCTCTTCTTGGCCATTCATGAGATGGGGGATGGATATAGTTGGCAAACTTCCAAAAGCACTAGGAGGAAAAGTGTTTATACTTGCCATGACTGATTACTTTTCCAAATGGATAGAAGCTGTAGCATTTGCTCAAGTCAGAGAAAAAGAAGTGATATCCTTTATTAAAAGAAACATTATTACCAGATTTGGTATTCCTTCTGAAATTTTTTGTGATAATGGATCCCAATTTATTGGGAGTAGAACTACTAACTTTTGTGACAGTTGGGGGATTAAGATGATAACATCAACATCAGTCCACCCACAAGCTAATGGTCAAGCAGAATCATCTAACAAGATCATCATCAACAACTTGGAGAAGAAGCTTGGATCCAAGAAGGGAAAATGGGCAGAAGAGCTACCTTATGTGTTACGGGCTGATAGAACAACTCCCAAGAATGCTACTGGCCAGACTCCATTTTCTTTAGTGTTTGGAGTAGAATCAGTGATCCCTACAAAGATGGTAGTCCCTACTGCAAGAACAACCATCCGTGATCCTGAAGGAAATGCTAAAAACTTGATTCAAGACTTGGATACCATAGAAGAACTCGGGGATTTGGCAAGGATAAGATTGGCTAGTTATCAACAAAGGATGGCTGGAGCTTATAACAAGAATATCAGGATCAGAAAGTTTCAAGTTGGTGATATGGTGGTAAGGAAAGCATTCCAAAATACCACTAATCCTGCTGATGGCAAGTTAGCACCAAAGTGGGAAGGCCCCTATCTTATTGAAGCTGAGGCAGGAAAGGGGGTATACCGTTTGTTGACAATGGAAGGTGATTTGCTACCAAGAGCTTGGAATGCTGTCCATTTGAAGAGATACTTCATGTAGGAAGGATCTAGGATCCTTAGTTATCCTCGTATCTGGTATGCATAAAGGATCCTTAGAGGATATATGACCCTCATTCTGGTAATGATTCGAATCTAATTTATTTAATCCTTTAATTCATTTGATTACAAGGAGAAGGATCCAGGATCCTTTATCCTTTTTCACTAAGATATGAGTTTTGCAGAAGTGGGTGCATCTTTGGCAAAGGATCAAATATCCACAGAAGTCTCCTAAGTTTCATGGGCTTGTGTCACACCCCCAAAATCCACCCGCGGAGTACCACCGCTTGGAGGCGTGACATGACCAGGATCAAGCCATCAATCATATCAAACATAGCATTTAATAATAAAAGTAATTAATGTAATTCATCATGACATGATTGATGTTTCAAAACCAAACATTGTTTAAGTAGCGGAAGCATAGTAAAGTAATCTCAAAACAGTTATAAGTTCAGATATCGTTCATGATCCGAATCCCACAACGACCTGCTCCTCCCTGTGCAAGCTCCATAATGTACCTAAGGTCCTGCAAGGCATGCAGCAAATAGTCAACAACTAGTTGAGCGAGTTCACAGAAAGTAAGTGCGTAACAGTAATGCGTAAGTTCATCTAGTGGGGGTTTCCCATGTATATACTACTGGTGAGGGATTCTCACGTTTATCCTTTATAATGGGGGTTTCCCATTATGGTACTTACTAGACTAGTGCAACCATGTGTTCTTCATAAACCGAGAACAGGAATACGTACTGGGTCACGTAGGCTTTACGTGACGTGCCCTTCCCCGAGGACAGTGGTACGCGTGGGTGGCTACGTAGGCTTTACGCAGCGTGTCCTTCCGACCCGGAAGACAGTAGAAGGTATTGGGTTACGTAGGCTTTACGTAACGTGTCCTCCCGACCCGGGAGACAAATGGCAATTACTGGGTTACGTAGGCTTTACGTAACGTGTCCTGACTATCCTGAGGACGATGGTCTATAGTCTAGTGAATGCGTAATTACGAGTAATTCTTTCCAACATATCCAACCCAATTCCCAACCCGGGAATCCCATGCCTTGGCTGTGTGAACTCACCTTGGTTTGCTCGGCAGATACACAAAGAGTACAGGTAGCAAGTAAATGGTCAACCACGTCCTATCACGGTTTTTGTACAAGTCAGGTTTTGACTTCACGTAATGCACGTATAAAACATACAAGTTAACATGCTTCGAGCACTTATAGAACATGGTAACACTTAGAAATCAAGAGCATAACTTGTGCGTTCTAATCTTGGCCCAACATAACCCGGCCCAATTTATATACCACATATTAAACTTGTGCGATCCAATGTCTAAGCCCGAAAGACGATCAGCCCAAATAACATTCACCCAAATAACATATCGGCCCAATAAAAGTCCAATGGTATACACGGCCCAAATACATAACGCATGACAGTCAATTGCATAAGTCCAAATTGCTTGGCCCAGAATGATTGGGCCCGTGACAGTGTAGGCCCAAAACAGTGTACGTGCATAACTGGTCTCGAGTCGCAACCGGCGATCTCGAGTCGCAACAGGGGGTTACGTGTCGCAACATGAGATTACGAGTTGCAACTGTGGTTTCGGCTCATCATGGTCCAGTTACGAGTCGCAACATGACTCGCAACCGTGGTTGCGGCTCGTGCTGCTGTGGTCTCGAGTCGCAATCCGGACTCGCAACCTCGGTCCCGTGTTGTGCTGCTGTGTGTGAGGTTCCGAGTCGCAACTGGACTCGCAACCGTGCTAAGTCTATCAACTCGTAACCATCTTCCTGATTTCATGCAGATCGGTTACAGGCATTTACACAAATCAATTAACATAATTGGTTTCCATGTTTATCAAATCAATTAACAGTTTCCAACAAATCATACAACGTATTATTGATCAAATGGGTTTTTATCCTCAAATCCTTATGAACCCTAGCCGGAACATACATGAACCTCACTTAAAAACATAACAATTTACATGAACATGCATCATCACATTCAACCCGGAACATATAGCACATCGACTGGTTTTTTTTTTCATGCATCAACGATTACCATTTGATTTATATCATACCATCCGATTCTTGTGAACATTAACCATACATGTGAGCCGATTAACACGTAATTACATCACAGCCGAATATATATTCATACATCCGATTCTACGTTAAGATCCTAACATCATCATCACATAAAATCAATTCATGATAGCCGATTTACAAGAACATACATACGTAGATCATATAGTTCATAAAATCATCAACCCTAATCATTCAAGTCTAAGCATGTAATCATACAATAAGCAAAACAATACAAACACTAACCGAGATGTAGGAATCGGTTGAATGAGTGCCGTCGGGTTTCCAAGCAAAACGAGAGAGAGCAAAAGTTGTCTAGGGTTTTGTGTGTTTTGATGTGTTGTAACTAGAATGAAAGAACATCCCCTAGATGGGTGTTTGTTCGCGTGCAAGTGGAGTGGGCCGAGCCCAACTCGGTGCTTACTAATCCGAATGCAAAGTGTAGAGCCCAATAGGCTTGTGCGGTCCGAAAGGTGTTGTGCGATTCGGGTTGTCTAGTGTTGTGCGGTTCAATACATACATGCACACATAATACACATAAAACAAAACATTCATTAAATCATATAATTCAATTCTCGTAAGCACGTAACGTTACATCAAAGCAAGTCTAAAGTCCGAGTTGTCACATTATCCCCAACTAATTGGAAATTTCGTCCCGAAATTTGGTATGCACTCACTTAGGAAGCTAGGTAAACTGTATTGTTCACTGATTTTCCTGGGGTGTCACATCCTCCCCCCGTTGATCTGGAATTTCGTCCCGAAATTCCGAAGTAGTAGCTTCAGCCTCAGTAGTGGTTGCATTAGTTCCGAATAACTGGGGGTACTTTTCTGTCATCCTGTCTTCGCGTTCCCAGGTGTACTCTGGGCCACGTTTGGAGTTCCAACGTACTCGAACAAGAGGGATTCACTTGTTTTTGAGGACCTTCACATCCCGGTCCGTGATTTCTACTGGTTCCTCGACGAACTGCAACCGCTCGTCGATAGTGAGTTCCTTAAAAGGAATGATGAGGGTTTCATCTGATAGGCACTTCTTTAGGTTCGACACATGAAAAACATTGTGAACTGCCCCGAGTTCAGCTGGTAGGTTCAATCTGTAGGCTACCTTGCCAATCTTTTCTATGATTTCGAATGGTCCGACGTATCGCGGATTTAGTTTGCCCCGTTTGCCAAAA
The DNA here is from genome assembly GCF_002127325.2 of Helianthus annuus. NCBI lineage: Eukaryota > Viridiplantae > Streptophyta > Magnoliopsida > Asterales > Asteraceae > Helianthus > Helianthus annuus. The sequence continues at coordinate 112,109,664 of NC_035434.2, forward strand.
CGAACCACACCCTTCCAGGGTGAGACTTTTAGTAAAACCCGGTCCCCGACCTGAAATTCCAAAGGCTTTCTACGCTTGTCCGCGTAGGCTTTCTGACGGTCGCGTGCTGCCGCCATGCGTTGTCGTATCTGTGCAATCTTTTCTGTGGCGTCCACTACAATTTCTGGACCCGTAATCTGACTATCCCCCACCTCTGCCCAACAGAGAGGTGACCGGCATTTACGTCCGTACAATGCCTCGAATGGAGCGGCTTGAATGCTGGTGTGATAACTATTATTATACGAGAACTCCACCAAAGGGAGGTGCTTTTGCCAGCCGTTGCCGAAATCAATAACGCATGCCCGAAGCATGTCTTCTAGAGTTTGGATCGTTCGCTCAGACTGCCCATCCGTCTGAGGATGATATGCTGTGCTCATGTCTAACCTTGAGCCGAATGATTTATGCATCGCTTGCCATAGCTCTGACGTGAATCGTGCATCGCGATCCGAAATGATGGATGTGGGCACCCCGTGCCTCGAAACAACTTCTTTAAGATAGACGTCTGCGAGAGTGGAGAACTTATCCGTTTCCTTTATAGGTAGGAAGTGTGCAGACTTGGTGAGTCGATCCACGATCACCCATATGGTATCATTCCCACGCTGGGATCTAGGTAGGCCTGTAACGAAATCCATGGAAATTTCTTCCCATTTCCATTGCGGTATCTTAGGCTGCTGAAGTAGGCCCGCTGGTTTCTGATATTCAACCTTGACTCTCGCACAGGTCAAGCATTTTCCAACGTACGTAGCGATGTGGGCCTTCATGCTAGGCCACCAATAAGTAGTGCTGATGTCGTGGTACATTTTATCCGACCCTGGATGTACCGAGTAGCGAGACTTGTGTGCTTCGTCCATCACAAGTTCGCGTAGACCGCCATAAAGTGGGACCCAAATACGCCCCGTTACATAGTAGGCGTCGTCTGCCTTCTGTTCCATTTGCTGTCGTGAGCCGCGTAAGGCTTCAGCCTTGACGTTTTCGGGCTTCAATGCTTCTATCTGAGCATTTCGTATCTGAGCAGGAAGACTGGACTGAATAGTAAGCTGTAGCGCTCGCACGCGCTTCGGTAAGGTGTCCTTTCGACTAAGAGCGTCAGCCACCACATTGGCCTTGCCTGGATGGTACTTGATAGCGCATTCGTAATCGTTAAGCAGTTCAACCCATCGTCGTTGACGCATGTTCAAATCCTTCTGCTTAAGGATATGTTCGAGACTCCTGTGATCGGTGTAAATCGTGCACCTGGTACCGTACAGGTAGTGTCGCCATATCTTAAGCGCGAAAACAACAGCTCCCAGCTCTAAGTCGTGCGTCGTGTAGTTCCGTTCATGAACTTTTAGTTGACGTGAGGCGTAGGCAATAACTTTATCCCGCTGCATCAATACGCAACCCAGACCCTGTATTGATGCGTCGCAATATACTACGAAATCATCCGTGCCTTCTGGTAATGAGAGAATAGGTGCGCTGCACAGCCTATCCTTTAGGTACTGAAATGCAGTTTCCTGCGTGTTGCCCCAACGGTAGGTGACACCCTTCTGTGTCAGTAGTGTAAGTGGTTGCGCGATCTTGGAGAAGTCTTTGATAAACCGTCTGTAGTAACCTGCCAAGCCCAAGAATTGGCGTATTTCCGTTGGCGTACGCGGTGCAGGCCAGTTTCTGATCGAGTCTACCTTGGATGGATCGACATGGATCCCATCCTTGTTCACTACGTGGCCTAAGAAGTGGACTTCACGAAGCCAGAAGTCGCATTTAGAAAGTTTAGCGTATAGCTGTTCCTTCCGAAGGAGTTCCAAAATAAGGCGTAGATGCTGCTCGTGTTCCTCCTGACTCTTGGAGTAAATCAGCATGTCGTCGATGAAAACAATGATGAACTTGTCAAGATAGGGTTTGCACACCCTGTTCATAAGATCCATAAATACGGCAGGCGCGTTCGTTAACCCGAACGGCATGACAAGAAACTCGTAGTGACCATAACGAGTTCTGAAGGCTGTTTTGGAGACGTCCTCATCCCGGACTCTCAGCTGATGGTAGCCAGACCGTAGATCTATCTTCGAATAGTAACACGACCCTTGTAACTGGTCGAATAAGTCGTCTATGCGTGGAAGAGGATAACGGTTCTTCACCGTCACCTTGTTGAGTTCACGGTAGTCTATGCACATTCTGAACGTACCGTCTTTCTTTTTCACAAATAGTACTGGAGCTCCCCAAGGCGAAGAGCTTGGACGAATGAAGCCCTTTTCCAAGAGCTCTTGCAGCTGTTTTGACAGTTCTTCCAATTCTAATGGAGCTAAAGGATATGGTGCGCGAGCTATGGGTGCTGCTCCTGGAGCGAGCTCGATCTGAAATTCGACCTGACGATGAGGCGGTAAGCCAGGTAAGTCTTCAGGAAATACCTGAGGAAAGTCACGTACAACCGGTATATCCTCCAGTTTCTTTTCCTTCGTCGATGCATCCGAAACAAGAGCCAAAATGGCTGTGTGACCCTTACGTAAGCATTTCTGAGCCTTCAAGAAAGAGATGATGCCGACCACTGCACCACTCTTGTCACCTTGAACTTCGAGAGGTTCCTGACCAGAACGAGGAATGCGAATTATCTTTTCACTGCATAAGATTTCTGCCTGGTGTTGGGATAGCCAATCCTTCCCAATCACGACGTCGAAGCTACCCAATACTATGGGAATGAGGTCGATAGAGAAAGCTTGACCAGCTAAGATAAGATCACAACCCTGAACTACGTGCGTGGCTTCTAGACTTTTACCGTTAGCTAACTCTACTACATGTTTGGTGGGTAAAAGTGTTGGTGCACGTTTTAGTAGTTGACACATTTTCACAGACATATAGCTTGTATCCGCACCCGAATCAAACAAAACAGTAACGTAAATATTGTCGAGGAGAAACTTACCCATAACTACGTTGGGATCGTTCCTTGCGTCGCCTTGACCCAGCACGAACATACGACCACGAGCTTCATTGCCGTTGTTGTTGTTTCCCCCGTTGTTGTTATTCCCGTTGCCCTGATTGTTGTTGCGGTTCTGGTTCTGGTTCAATTGAGGGCAATCACGCTTGAAGTGACCTTCAGCCCCACACTGGAAACATCCCCGGTTTCCACGCTGTGGCTGCTGTTGCTGGTTCTGGTTTTGCGGAGCTGGTAGTTGAGGTTGCTGGTTTTGATTTGCAGGACGAGGGCTCCTACAGTCTTTAGCCTCGTGCCCCATCTTGAGACACCTTTGGCAACGACCCTTGCTGCATGGGCCGCTATGGTGCCTGTTGCAATTGTGACACTTGGGGTGAAATCCCTGATATCTTCCCCGTCTATGACCACCAGAGGATTGCTGACTGGGACTCTGGTAATGGTCAGTCTTCTGTTGCTGAGCTTGAGACTGAACGGATGCTGAACCTTTACTAGAATCTCTATCCCATTTTCTTTTGCTGTCGCTAGTAGTAGCAGGAGTAGCTGAAGGAGTGACTGTAGCAGTAGCGCTGACACGCTTAGGCAGTTTATTCTGATCCACTGCCTGGTCGGTGATGCGATGAGCGAGGCGCTGAATTTCCTGGATGTTGTCAAGATTAGCCGAGGTAACATGGCTCTGGATTTCTGGCGCCAATCCCTTGAGATACATCTCAATGCGCTTGTATGGAGGGTCCACCATGGTTGGGCACAGTACGGCCAGCTCATTCGACCGTTTAGTATACGCTTCGATCTCCGATCCAACCATTTTCAAATTATACAGCTCGTCTTCCAACTTGTGAATATCTTCACGTGTACAATACTCCCTCTTGATAAGTTCCTTAAAATCGTTCCAGGGTGTGGCGTTAGCAGCTGCCAACCCCAGAATTTGCACCTGCGCGTTCCACCAGGTTAGCGCGATTCCTTCCAAGGTGCCAGTTGCATACTTGACCTTGCGAGCCTCAGGGCACTCGCACATCTCAAAAACTGACTCTAGCTTCTCGAACCAATGGAGGAGTCCCACTGCCCCCTCTGTGCCGCTGAAGGTATTTGGACGACAGTCCATGAAGTTCTTAAAGGTGCAAACTTGCTGCGCTGGTTGACCTATTGTGTACGAATAGGGCAAAGTTTAATTACAAGGGCTAGTTTAGGAATGTAGGATCTAAAGATCCTAGCGTAAGTTATAACTACAGGATATACTACCTGCTTGAGCAGCTGCAAGTGCCGCAGCAACTTGAGCTTGAACGAGAGCCTCTAGCTGGGCTTGTGTCATGTTAATTCTTCCAGACATGATCTTCATAGTAAAGAGTAACGTGAGCGAGAGTGGTTCGCGAGTAGGGCGATGACAGAAAAGCGTAAGCACGTAGGGATTCTCATGCTATAGTGTTATGTGTATCTAAACGTAATGCGAGCAAAGTTCTAAGCAGTTCTAGCAAACAGGCAATAAACATAAACCTTATTACCTAGGATGTCGAGTCTTGCACGTGGAGCGAAGCGTCGTTGTGGATCGTTGAGAGCACTGTTCTGGTTATAGTCTGGTTTTAATAAAAATGTTTTCCCATATTAAAACCAAGTTCTCTATAACCAATGGCTCTGATACCAATCTGTCACACCCCCAAAATCCACCCGCGGAGTACCACCGCTTGGAGGCGTGACATGACCAGGATCAAGCCATCAATCATATCAAACATAGCATTTAATAATAAAAGTAATTAATGTAATTCATCATGACATGATTGATGTTTCAAAACCAAACATTGTTTAAGTAGCGGAAGCATAGTAAAGTAATCTCAAAACAGTTATAAGTTCAGATATCGTTCATGATCCGAATCCCACAACGACCTGCTCCTCCCTGTGCAAGCTCCATAATGTACCTAAGGTCCTGCAAGGCATGCAGCAAATAGTCAACAACTAGTTGAGCGAGTTCACAGAAAGTAAGTGCGTAACAGTAATGCGTAAGTTCATCTAGTGGGGGTTTCCCATGTATATACTACTGGTGAGGGATTCTCACGTTTATCCTTTATAATGGGGGTTTCCCATTATGGTACTTACTAGACTAGTGCAACCATGTGTTCTTCATAAACCGAGAACAGGAATACGTACTGGGTCACGTAGGCTTTACGTGACGTGCCCTTCCCCGAGGACAGTGGTACGCGTGGGTGGCTACGTAGGCTTTACGCAGCGTGTCCTTCCGACCCGGAAGACAGTAGAAGGTATTGGGTTACGTAGGCTTTACGTAACGTGTCCTCCCGACCCGGGAGACAAATGGCAATTACTGGGTTACGTAGGCTTTACGTAACGTGTCCTGACTATCCTGAGGACGATGGTCTATAGTCTAGTGAATGCGTAATTACGAGTAATTCTTTCCAACATATCCAACCCAATTCCCAACCCGGGAATCCCATGCCTTGGCTGTGTGAACTCACCTTGGTTTGCTCGGCAGATACACAAAGAGTACAGGTAGCAAGTAAATGGTCAACCACGTCCTATCACGGTTTTTGTACAACTCAGGTTTTGACTTCACGTAATGCACGTATAAAACATACAAGTTAACATGTTTCGAGCACTTATAGAACATGGTAACACTTAGCAATCAAGAGCATAACTTGTGCGTTCTAATCTTGGCCCAACATAACCCGGCCCAATTTATATACCACATATTAAACTTGTGCGATCCAATGTCTAAGCCCGAAAGACAATCAGCCCAAATAACATTCACCCAAATAACATATCGGCCCAATAAAAGTCCAATGGTATACACGGCCCAAATACATAACGCATGACAGTCAATTGCATAAGTCCAAAATGCTTGGCCCAGAATGATTGGGCCCGTGACAGTGTAGGCCCAAAACAGTGTACGTGCATAACTGGTCTCGAGTCGCAACCGGCGATCTCGAGTCGCAACAGGGGGTTACGTGTCGCAACATGAGATTACGAGTCGCAACTGTGGTTTCGGCTCATCATGGTCCAGTTACGAGTCGCAACATGACTCGCAACCGTGGTTGCGGCTCGTGCTGCTGTGGTCTCGAGTCGCAATCCGGACTCGCAACCTCGGTCCCGTGTTGTGCTGCTGTGTGTGAGGTTCCGAGTCGCAACTGTACTCGCAACCGTGCTAAGTCTATCAACTCGTAACCATCTTCCTGATTTCATGCAGATCGGTTACAGGCATTTACACAAATCAATTAACATAATTGGTTTCCATGTTTATCAAATCAATTAACAGTTTCCAACAAATCATACAACATATTATCGATCAAATGGGTTTTTATCCTCAAATCCTTATGAACCCTAGCCGGAACATACATGAACCTCACTTAAAAACATAACAATTTACATGAACATGCATCATCACATTCAACCCGGAACATATAGCACATCGACTGGTTTTTTTTTTTCATGCATCAACGATTACCATTTGATTTATATCATACCATCCGATTCTTGTGAACATTAACCATACATGTGAGCCGATTAACACGTAATTACATCACAGCCGAATATATATTCATACATCCGATTCTACGTTAAGATCCTAACATCATCATCACATAAAATCAATTCATGATAACCGATTTACAAGAACATACATACGTAGATCATATAGTTCATAAAATCATCAACCCTAATCATTCAAGTCTAAGCATGTAATCATACAATAAGCAAAACAATACAAACACTAACCGAGATGTAGGAATCGGTTGAATGAGTGCTGTCGGGTTTCCAAGCAAAACGAGAGAGAGCAAAAGTTGTCTAGGGTTTTGTGTGTTTTGATGTGTTGTAACTAGAATGAAAGAACAACCCCTAGATGGGTGTTTGTTCGCGTGCAAGTGGAGTGGGCCGAGCCCAACTCGGTGCTTACTAATCCGAATGCAAAGTGTAGAGCCCAATAGGCTTGTGCGGTCCGAAAGGTGTTGTGCGATTCGGGTTGTCTAGTGTTGTGCGGTTCAATACATATATGCACACATAATACACATAAAACAAAACATTCATTAAATCATATAATTCAGTTCTCGTAAGCACGTAACGTTACATCAAAGCAAGTCTAAAGTCCGAGTTGTCACAGCTTGTCCCCAGTTTTATGGGTTTATCCCCAGTTTTTGGGCTTATCCCCAGTTTAAGGTATCTATTACCTCCTACAAATCAGGTTCTTACACCTTCGCCAGTAGCGCACGATTATCCTAATGCAGTCAAAAGGCAATGGGACCAGTACCCGCTTTAGGGGCTGACAATTTCATTGCACTGGCTGTATTTAGGATCCTAAGTATAATGGTAGACGTACCATACATCCGTTTCTAATTTCATATTAGCTAAGCTTTTGGCATCTTCATGTCACTAAGTTTGGATAGTCGCCAGTAAGGGCCATACTCCAGTTTACACAAGATCCTTTAGGCTTGTCCCCAGTTTTTTGGGCTTGTCCAGAGTATTTTGGGCTTATCCCCAGTTTTTTGGGCTTGTCCCCAGTTTATTGGGCTTGTCCCCAGATTGTTGGGCTTGTCCCCAGATACTAACTCTTTCTTTTATAGATTGGCTTAGTCCCAAGTTATGTTTTATTTTAGGATTCCAAAGCTAAATAGTTAAGAATCTTGGATCCTCACTTTGTACAAGGGTTTGTTTTATAATTGTTACAATTATATGCCTTAAGGATATAGGATCCTAACTTAGATTCTCTGATATGATCCCTAGTTACTCTAACTTTATTCTTGGTTTATCGATGTTACCCTTATTCTTTGATAACAGGATATATGATCCTAAAATTATGTCACTTTTTAAACTTTTCGATTATAGGATATTTGATTCTTGATCATATCCTAAACTTTTGAATTAAACTAATTTTTAAACCTTCACTGATGACTTGTAAATCTGAAAAGTTGTACAATAACAATTGAAAGGTAAATATACACAAAGTAAACAACACCAAGATAGCCAAAAGTTAAAGGTTATATTTATTTATCAAAGTTAAACCCTTTAAAGGTTGTCGAAATTACCTACCCCAAGCATCTACCAGCAAAACGTGGCCCGTCCGCTGGGGTAGGTAATGGGTGTCCATATTAACAAGTCTTAAAGTGCAGGAAAGTAAAGACGGCAGGATAATAGTGGCTTCATCCCCCAAACAGAGGATCACTCCACCAACTATCATCCTACCTATTGTTCCAAAGATCACTGACCCTTAACCCTAATAGCTATTGTTTAGTTATTACAGACCATAATTGTTCACCATCAAACAAAAACCACAAAACCATAAAAAATGGGCTCCGGTCGCGTCTAAATATATCCATCATCGTCCATTACTGTAGCCTAAACCTTCGTTGTCTCCACCTTCTCTCCATCACCACCTGCTGCCACCTCAGGATCCTTTAGCCCACTACTGCCGGCTTCGAGTGCCAAGACCTCCTCAATTTCATCCTCATCATCTAGCTCGGCCAGCCTCTGCTTCCAACCCTCTTGGTCCCATTCAGCTCTGTCGAAGGCAGGATCCTCAGCCTCCTTAGCCATTTGCAGCTTGATTTTCAGCATGGCAACAGTAGCAGAGTACTTAGCCCCTTCCATGACTTCGGCCTTCTCCTGTTGAGCTATGATTTGAGCCAGGATTAATTCCTTCTGCAGCAGGTTGATATCCTTCTCAAGGGAAGAAATCTTCTTGTCCTTAGCAAGGAACATTTGCTGGAAGTCCAAGTTTTTCTACTCAGCTTCTGCTAGGTGTTGATCAAGGAGCATTTGGATCTCTGCAAATTTCTACACAAAAAAAGGTTAACGATCAGGATTCCATATCCTCAGAAAGAAAAGTTCAGACTTAAGGATTCAGGGTCCTTACTTCGGAGACGTATTCCTCAAACTGATGCTGAATGAGAGGGAGGCCTTTAGTGGGCTCAGCAGTCTTTCTCTTCTTGGCACCCTTGCTCCTTGTGCTCATGCTCTTAGGATTCGGGATGCTTGGGCTTGCAGCTAGCTCCTTTTTGAGAGACCTTGAGGAGGCGTATTCATTGAGATCACTTACGCTGAACCTGGTAGCAGACTTTGAGGATTTTCTAGTGCCTACAAATACAAAACATAGATAAGTATTCATACCTTATATCTATTTAAACATTTATTTACACATAGACATGGATACTTACTTGACATTGTGTAGGAACTAGAGGAGATTTCTTGAGAATCCTTTGTTTTGGTTTGAAATGTTCTGATTGCAGGCTCAAGCTTCCAAAAACCAGCAATCCTTTCTTTTATAACAGAAGATTCTTGGATGTGAGAGAGTAAGATAGTTGCATAACAAAAACAAAAAGAAGGATCAGTTATCCTTAACAGAAAAATAATCCTGCTATGGTCCTGGTCCAAGGATCCCATGTCCTACCCTGGGTGATCCACTTTTTGGGGAGGTCATTCCCATCCGGGATGGAGTCCCTCTTTTCAAAGAAGAACTGATTTCTCCAGTTGGAATCATTTTTGGTGGTTTTCAGAATTGGATGAGCCTGACCAGGTTTGTGCTTGAAAAGAAAACGATGAGAACCATGGCTGACAAGATTGTACAACTGACTCAATTCAGACATCCCTATTTCAATAGCCTCCTGCTCAATGATGTTTTCAAGTGTGTAAAGAACTCTCCACATCATCGGCATGGCTTGTATATAGCACATACCAGTGAGTGTGAATAATTCTTGTGTTAGAGCAGGAAAAGGATAATTGAACCCTATCACAAAAGGGGTTGCCGGAAAAGTGATCCAGGCATCAGAGACGTAGTCACTCTTCATCGAAGAGTCGAATGGTCTGAAGATGGCTCCTGCCGGAAAGCAATGACGAATCCGATCAATCTCGGGATCGGTGAAAGATTCATCTTGGCCATGGGATTTTGAAGAAGCAGAGAATCGGAAGAAGAAAATTTAGAGAGAAGGAAAGAGAGATACCCGTTGAGGTCTTCGAATGAAGATTTAAAGGGATAAAGTCTCGAATTTAAATGCAAAATATCGTTCCTATCTCTATCCTATTTACAATCATTGTTTGTTGCAGGGATGACCCTCGCTGACTTAAGCCTTGCAACGGCTATATCTCCAAGTAACGGCTAGTCCGAATTTCATTCAAACATGACTATCTAATTCGATATCAACTAGTCATGTTTGGGGGCAATTGTTAGGGATAAAATTTCATACCTTATGGATCACGGATCCTCAAGTGTAGCATGGATCACGGATCCTCAGTTCAGTTTGAATTAAGGATCCTCAGGAGATGCTGCGGGAATAAGGATCCAGGATCCTCATTATTATTCTAACTTAACAATTGTTTCCATCACCTTTTGGCTTGTTTTACAGGTATGTTTCGAAGAAGACTTATTCCATGCTAGATTCCGGGGGAATATGCTCTACATTTTCAACATGCGCACGAGCTAGTTACCGTTAGTGGTGATCGTGGGTGATGAGCATATTTTTTGGATAGTTAGTTAGGATATTTTTAGCTAAGATTAAAGGGGTATTGAGCTTGTTTTTAGAAACACTTTTGCACTCTGTTTACGAACAACACTTCTACTACTCTCTCTCTCTCTCTCAAACACACACACTAGAATTCATTGTATCAAGCTCAATACTTCCGAAGTTGTAAACTTGTTTATTCAATATACTTGATAGTGATAGTTTTCACTATCCGAGGTTTTTTATGCCGGAGATCATTCATTGATCAAGGGCTTTTTTCCTCATATAAATCCTTGTGTTCAACATTCATTTCATTCATTCATTGTTTATACATTTGTTCATCTGATCAAGCATCACACCTCACAAAATCGGATTTGGTTGCATTATCCTTGTGTGATTTTTGACCAAAACAGCACCTGAGGCGTGTTTTTTCCACAAAGCACAAGAAAGACGCATTTTTTTGGGTTTTTTAAGGTCTGAGGCGCATGCCTTATGTATTTTGGGTGTTTTTATGTATTTTGGCCCGGTACGAAATACGAAAAGGATTGAGCCTTCCTGCACCATTGCACACATATTAATGTCTTAGCTACACATTAACTGATCTGTTCATAGATGCTTTCATACCGGTTAACAAAGGAATACTTACGAATGTTTACAAGTCTATTTTGGAGCTCACAGTTTTAACATAACATGCCGAGAAAAAATTATTTTACTATATTTTCACAACAACTTTCAAAAACTGGTTATTCAAAAGATTTATTTCAAATCTTTTACAAACAAACTATGAACTCGCTCAACTTTATGTTGATTTTTCGCATGTTTCTTTCTCAGGTTATTTTCAAAACTATGGCACAGTTGGAATAGGAGAACTATTAGAGATTCGAGTACTTAGTGGGCGTTCGTTTTCTAGAAGTCTTAGCTTATTTGCTTCCACTATGCAATGAAGATACCAGTCCAGTCACGCCAACTCTGATATTTCGGGGTGTGACATAATGTGGCTATTGTTGGACTACTAGATGCTTAAATACTTAAATTAGATGAGAAATATGTAAATTGTGATTGTTCCCTAGCAGGAGGCTGTAGAATTCTTGAACAGGGTCCAACAGGTCGTGCATAGCAATTTCTCGACCCCTAAGATAGTAGGACCCATAACTTTGTCTTTAGTAGGATCGGTTTTGGTTGCGGTGCAACTTGTTGCCTGTTTACTTGCCAACTAAATGTATTTGTTTGTTTGGAAAGTGAAATGAAGATTTATAGGTTGTAATTATGCTGAAATTTGATTGAATATGACTTTCTAGTTGCACCTCATCTAAAATTAATGCCCCTTTGTCAACAAAAAAAAAAAATAAAAAAAACTATTTACAGTTTCTTAAATTATAATGTGTATCCAACAATAGTTGCTATGATTGCCTGATCACATGGTTTACTGAAGGTATTGTATTATGAGTCTAAATTATAAGGATAAATGCCATAGAAGATTCATAGTTAATCAGTTGATCTTATGTTGTGTGTTGCATTTGTTTGATTCTTTGTTAGGGTGATGGAGCAGGTTATTTGATATTGGACTTATGTGGCTTTTTTTGGAGTGACAAATGCTTAAATTAGATGAGAAAATGTGTTAATTGAGATTAAGAGTTTGCTGATGTTTGATTGGATTTGAGTTTATAGTTGCACCAGCTAAAAGGATACCCGTTTTTTAATAAAAGTTTTTTCAATTTCTTTAGTTATAATCTGTACATCCAACTATAGATGCTATGATGCTTATTTTCTTCCTTTATTTGCAGCAAAGTTGCATTTGTTTGATTGTTGGTTAGGTTAATGGAGCAGGTTGTTTGTAATTGGAGTAATATGGCTATTGTTGCACTAGTATTGGCTTCACACTCACTATTGTTCCCCCTGATGACAAATCTTCATCCTATTTAATTTCAAGATATTGAAATTTTGTGCGATCAAATGGTTTTGTGTAAAATTCAGCTTTTTGTTCATTATGGATTTTCTCAATACGAATCAACTTTTTCTTGTAGCAGTCACGGATAAAGTGATGTCTTATCTCGATATGTTCAGTTTTAGAGTGTTGAACTGGATTTTTAGTAATGCTTATGGACACCTCATTATCTACGTATATTGGCTTGTTTAGAAACTGCAATCCATAGTCTCTCATCTTTTGTTGTATCCACAAAATTTGCGAACAACAGCTGGAAGCTGAACGTATTCAACTTCACAAGTCGAGAGAGCGACCACGGTTTGATTCTTACACTGCCACGTTACCAAACGAGTTCCGAGGAACTAGCATCCAACAGTTTTAGATTTTGCATTGATTTTGCAACACCATAGTTAGAGTCAGAATATCCAGCGAGGTTGAAATCGTCAGTGCGAGGGTACCACATGCCGGTCCTTGGACAACCCTTAAGGTATCGAAGAACCCTCTTGACGATCATTAAATGAGATACTCGAGGACTTGACTAATAGCGTACACAGAGGCATATTGGATACATAATATCTGGTCTCGATGTTGTCAGGTACATTAAAGAGCCAACTATAGATCGATAGTGATCTTCTCTCTAGTTGGGTCCGGTCCGATGCCATGATTTAGAGCCAACGGGGTAGACATTGGTGATGTGTTGGACAAGTTGAATTTCTCCAAGACATCGTTCACATTCTTTGTCTGATGAATGAAGATTCCATCAGGCAACTGATCGACCTGAAGTCCTAGAAAGAACTTCATTTCCCCCATAGAACTCATTTCGTACTTTTTCTTCATGGCTCTTTCAAAATCTTTACAAAGTGCATCGTTTGTTGAGCTGAATATGATGTCATCCACATATATTTGGACAATTAAGATATGGCCATCCACTTACCGAGTAAAGAGGGTACTATCTCCTGTTCCTCTGATAAAACCGTTGTCCAGAAGGTGCTGAGAGAGTGTCTCATACCCGGATCTCGGGGCCTGATGCAACTCGTACAATGCTCTATCAAATTCTTAACATGTGAAGATATCAGATTCTTTTTTTAACAAGGATTTTTTTTGCTTTTCTGCATTGCCCTACTGCCTTGATACTTAACTTTTAGCGCATTCCAGATTGACTGAGTTGTTCCTTGATGCTGAAGCAGGGTGAACATGTCATCTTTGATGGCTTACTGGAAAAGATTTAGCATCTTGTCATCTTTGATGGCTTGTTGGAAAAGGTTTAGCATCTTCTTTTCTCTCATGAACTTTTCTTCTTCGGCCGGATTAAATTGAGTTATGGTTATCTTTATACCATTTCCCTGGTGGGAGCCTCATACTCTTCTTCAATTGCATACCAGTAGTCCATATAATTGGCATGTACCCAATTTGAAAACTTCTCGTGCCAACCTTTGAATTCATCCATATTCATCAGCTTCGGTGGGTTGGTCATAATACCCAGTTCGTTGTCTAGTTTTAGGTTTTGTACCACCATTGTGGGAGCTGAGGCAAATGCATTGTAGAATTCGTTCTCCATTTTGCGCAAAATTTGGTGCAAAAATCAGTTCGTGCGGATGTAATAGACAAAGATCTCTTTTGGTGCGGACGTAAATCTTTTGTGCGAACCTAAAACAAAAATAAAATTTTTTTTATGTTCGTGCAAAAGTAACTCTTTGGACGGATGAATCTCGTTCATGCGAAGGAAGAATATTGTCACACCACGACCACGTAAAACAACAAAACGTGGCGGAAACGTCGGGGAGTGTTGTAACAGAATCATTGTATCACAACCATGGAATAAATAGTTTCGTTTTATTAAATCAAATGTATTACATTACATTAGAAACTAAAACAAGACATAAACAAATAGTCTTTCGTTGTTATTAAGTCACTAAGGCCTCGTCCATTCCTATGTGAGCATACACCAATATCATCATCAAATATCATCAACTATTGTACCTGAAACACATGTGAAAATACGTCAGCATAAAAATGCCGGCGAGTACATAGGTTTTATGTGAGTGTCAGATTCATGGCTCGTTTTACATGTTGCAATGCTTATTTAAAAACCTTATTTTGAAAAGTATAGCATTGCGACATAGTTAACCAACTCAAATCAAGTTGATTATAATTTATAGAATCTCGTATCCATGCTTCTTAAGTCCAAAAACATTTGTTTAATTAAACCCAGATTGGAAATCATTTTTGAAATAAAAACTCGAACAGTATATATATATATTGTTAGAAAAACCTTGTAGTATAACTTTTTTTTTTGATAACCATGCCCAAGTGATCCAGATAATGCAATGATATATAATGTGTTAAAAGCACTTATATATAGGAAGTACCAGCGGCGTATCCACCATGCTTTTAGCACATTACACCCGCCCCGTTACCTAATCACTTCCCTAACCCAACGGTTCAAACAGATTTCAAACGGTTCATATCAATCAACAGATACAAATGGTTCACACGGTTCAACAGTTACAAACGGTTCACATAATTCAATGGTTACAAACGGTTCACATAATCAAATGGTTACAAAGGTTCACCTAGTTAAATAGTTACAATGGTTCAAAATGTAACTCAATGTGTCCATATACTGGATGAGCATATGCAGCAAAATGTAATGTAAAACAATATACTAAGTATGCACACAATGGACATACATAGCATAAAAACATAATGAAATCATGTACTAATAGTGTACTAATGAACATAGCAAGTATATGATATAAAAACATGAAAACATGAAAGTAACAAGTAGGCACATGTGTTTCACCCCAAAACGTTTGAAAAAACAGTAAAAGAGGGGACTATGTACTCACTTGAGGGTGCTTAGAAGTCTTGAACAACAACCAAGCAAAGCTAGAGGGATCACGAAAATCAAACGGCACCTAATATAGGTAACTACATTAATAACCGGACCTAACTCGGAAGATCGGATACTATGAGGTTTCGTAAACCAAATGAGTATTGGAACTCATATGATATGGTCTAACAAATCCTACATAATAAAATGAAACCTAATCTAAGTGCTTACGAACCGGTATGACCCGTTTAGGTAGCTTACGCTACTTTAACGCGTCGTTCGTGTAAAACGCGTTCGGAACGCCTAACTAGTCCTATGACAAGTAATATATGCCTTATCATGTCTAATATTATTTTCTAATCAGTTTAGATGTCAAAATTTAGGTTACATATGCTAAAAATGAATTTATGCGTAAAAAGGGTATTTTGGTAATTTTCCTAAGGCATATAAACTACCTATCATACGATTAATTAAACCTAGGTGACCGTGTTTAGTCCGCTTGACTTACGACTCTACACAAGCACTAAACTAAAAAGTGACGAGCTAAACATGCTAAAACATGTTTAGTTACGTTGGAAAACAGGCTTGGTATCAAAACAAACGGTTTTGATACCTATAAGTAGCTTGGTTACAAAATACGCGAGAAAACGCATTTTGGCCGAAACTACGACTCGTCACTGAGCCTAGATAACGTGGCAATCAGAAGGTATAGTCACTAGGGACCATAACCATCGCGATTACGTTCACGTTATGAAGTTCAAACGAACTTCGCGTTGACCATAAACTGGTCAAAGCATAAAGTCAAACGCAGTATCACTTTAACGATAAAAACGAATGAAAAGAACGAAAGAATACTTACAAAAGGTCCCCGCAAGCTATGATCCGATTTACTCTCAGGTATGAATCATAAACTTCAAATTAGAGAGCCAAAATCAGATCATTGTGGGTTTTGCAAGTGAAAGGAGGTGGGTATATATAGGAAATCTAGAACCGTTAGGATCGTTCATCGTAAAACGAGCTTTGATCTCATCCGTACACATGTGCCCATGGTTTTGTGAAACCATGGAAGCCCATAGTTTCATTAAAACCATGTGCAAATGAGGGGAACAGCTGGAACAAGCTGGAATTTAGATTTTTCATTTTGGTCCCTTCCTAAGATAACTATGGCAGAATGTCAATTTTGGTCCCTGAACTTCAGAATCTTGCATTTCGGCTCATTTTTGACACGTTTAAGCCCCGTTAACCTCATTTCAAGGCTCTAAAATGAAGTTAAAGAATAGAGAACTCAAAACATGTTCAAAAATATGTCGGATGTCGGTTCGTTTGGTCGTACGTTGCGTTGTTCGGTTAATTACGACGGAAGTCGTAACGAACGCAAAAACGATCCAAATCAAGCGACGAATGGAAATTTCTTATGCCAAACACTAAAATAAAATATTTTAATGCTTAAATAAATTTTTGGATGTCCAGATGTATTCAGAACGTAAGATATGCGCGAAAATGCAAACTTATGCACTTTTTGACGCTTTTAGTCCCTGAATGAACATAAAGTTTATTTTTGCGCACAAAACACCTCAAAGCCTATTTCTAAGATATGTAAAGGATATTTAGGCATATTTAACTTATGATCAAGTTCCGGATTGTTCGTTACAGTTCAAATCGGCATACTTTCGCAGTTTGTCAATTGTAGTCCCTGTAAGCGAACAAACTTGATTTCGGCATACCAAACCATCCAAAACTTATTTCTAAGTTATGTAAAGGTTATTTAAGGTATGTTAAGCCTATGTCACTATTCCGAAGTGTTTGTTGCTCTAAACTGGTTATATTTACGCATCAGATCGCGTTTAACCTTCCAGAAAGCGATTTAAGGCCCGAAATCGAACAAGAATTGACATTTGCAAACGATACACATGTTTACACAAATCCCAAGTATGAAACCCAATATTTCATTGATTTGGTTTTTGTTTGATGGTCACAGAGGCACAGGTGTCACAGTCTCCCCTACTTTAGGAAATTTTGTCCCGAAATTTATTCGTAGGAGTCTGTCTGTGACTTTGTGTCAAATAACCACCAGAGATATGCAAGGCATAATCCTGTCATTTCCTTAACAGACATTTTTCAGAAACGAAAATGAACGGACAGAGTCATTTTCCTCAACGAGTATTCTTCAGAAGCGGAAATGAAGGAATAAACAAACAGAGATTCATTTCCTCAACGGACAATCTTCAGAAACGAAAATGAACAGACGGAGTCATTTTCAACGGGTGCTTCATCAGAAACGGAAATGAAAAGGATGAACAAATGGATATTCATTTCCTTAACGGACAATCTTCTGAAACGAAAACGAACGGACGGAGTCATTTTCAACGGTTGCTTCCTCAGAAACGGAAATGAAGGAATAAACAAACGGATATTCATTTCCTCAGCGGACAATCTTCAGAAACGAAAATGAACGGACGGAGTCATTTTCAACGGTTGCTTCCTCAGAAACGGAAATGAAGGAATAAACAAACGGATATTCTTTTCCTCAATGGACAATCTTCCGAAACGAAAATGAACGGACGGAGTCATTTTCAACGGTTGCTTCATCAGAAATGGAAATGAATAGGGTTAACTCTAGACACATGACAAAACTTGTTGTGGTTTCTGTGCACTAAATTCCATAATTATGTACGCGTCCATAATTACGTGATTCCTTGCATAGTCCGCACAGTGCGTTTCATAATGTGTAGGGGAATAAAATCAAACCTGTGATGAGTGTGACTAAACCACCATAGGGTCCTTTTAATTAGATCGATAAATGATCTCTTTAATTAGACCACCTATGGAGTCCTTTCAGCTATATCATCACATGATATTCCTAACCAGATTTTTGGATCAATCTGTTTAACTAGACCACTCAAGGGGTCTAATTATGGAATAGTACTTTATAATCCAAGGGACTTAACTACAACGTAGAAGCTCATTAAGGATTTAAGGTAGTATCTTTGGGTATCCTACTATGCATTTCCTTATATGAAGATATGGAAGATTCTACGAGGATTTGGATAACAAAAATTTGGATCACACAAAAACATACATAAGCACATAATCACATAATTGTTTAACTTGACCTTTAACTTGTTATTGTCTGGTCATTGATTGCTATTAACTTGACGACGATTTGAACATGGGTATTCAAGGTATACCAGGAACCCAGTCGATGGACTTCAACGTCCTCAGGCATCTATCTGAAAGATAGGATAATCTTCCAAAATTCGATTTTTTTTTTCATTACAAGGAATCATCATATTCGAATTAAGGTATACAACAATTAAGGACTTACGGAAATACCCTTAGGTATCCTATCAAGGATTGGGTATTTGTCCAGAGTAGTAACTTGCGCCTTGTACTTCGTTTTCCTTGGAGGAAACGGGTACTTATGATTTTTGTGGAAAACGCAAGAGATCATAAGGTGGGAGAATTTTTTTTTTTTTTTGGTAGTCTGTTCTTCAAGGAATACGATTCCTTGATTGTCGGTATTGTAGGGGATATGTTGTTTATTCATGCAACCACATCAATATATATATTGCGATGTAAAATAAAAGATTTATTTATAAACAACAATTACAACTGTTTCATGGACCATGACCACAAAAGAAAATAATACATAAGGCTTGATTATTTCTAAACAATGTTGTCTTCCAATTGGTCAGATGCTCATCCCTGCGCTGGATTTGCATTAGCAAGCTTTGGGCAATTTCTTCGGAAATGGCCCATCTTGCCACAATTGAAGCAAGAACCTGGTGGAAAACGACCTTGAGCGGGATTGTTGCCAGCTTGATTTGGTGCAGCTGTAGCTGGGCAAACTCTTGCTGTATGGCCTATGAGTCCACAAGTTTGGCATTTGCGGCACTTTACATTGGCATGATGATGGAGGAAACATTGGTTGCACAAGGGTGCAGTTCCGTTGTAGGGCTTTCTAGCAAGGGGTTGAGCTGGTTGGTTGGGGACGGCTTGATCATTGTGAGTGACCACGGCGAAGTTCTGAGAAGCCTTTCGGTTCTTTGACTTCTTAGTATCTAGTCTGTTCCTCCTTGGGTTTCGATTCCTCGATCGATTTCTTGTCACTTTTTCGAAAAAGTTTACCTTTCCTGATCTGAGATTCAGTCAAGGTAGCGGATAGCTCAATGGCCTGTCTAACTGTAGTGGGATTACTACCAGTCACAATGTCTTGTACTGAGTCAGGGAGGCCATCAATATACTTTTCGATTGCCTTATCCAAAGGCGTGACCATGTTTGGGCATAACAGACTTAACTCCTCATAGCGATCCGTGTAGGCTCGATGCTCACCGCTATCTTGCTTAAGATCGTCAAATTCCCTTTCCAAGGCCCTGATCTCGTGACGAGGATAGAATTCCTTCATCATCAGTGCTCGAAGCTCTTCCCACGTTTGAGCCAGTGCCACATCGGCACCCCTATCTCTCATCACACCGTTCCACCACGTCAAAGCTCGCTTCTCAAAGACACTAGAAGCGAAGTTTACCTTTCGCTCGTTTGGGCATTGAACATGTCTGCAGGTGCTCTCTAGACTCTCGAACCATTGCAGAAGTGCAGTCGCTCCTTGAGATCCAGAAAACTTTGAAGGCTTAGCCGAGTTGAACGTCTTGAAGTTGCAGGGGGCATTGTTGTTGTTGAGAGCTTGGTTACATTGAGCAACGATGTTAGGTATTGCAGCAGTCATTTGCTGCGTAATGACAGCTGCCAGATCTTCAATAGGTATCTGATTTTCGCGTCGTGGAAACAAGAGAGGAAACAAGTGAAATGGCATTGGGTAAGAATAGGATGTTACAATTACCGACCAAAAGCATGGGTAATGGTCATTTGTTTGAACCACGAAGCAAATAAACGACACTCAAAGGCTGAATCAAAGTAAATAGGTCCTCATAATGTATCGCGAAGACATGCTCGCCTATAAGTGGACACTCACCCCAAGAGTTCCCAGGTAAGAGTGACTGGTCCGATACTGCGGATTTATACGAACACTCTAGCCTTAGACAGAAAACCCAGGGTACAGGCACCCACCCTTCCAGTTTGCACGTGTTCACATTAATGAGACCCAAACTTTGACGGGTTGTTGAAAATTTTGAAGGTTCAAAACCTTATAATAAATCATCCTAGAACAGATGATTAGTTTTCAAAGCAGATTCGAATTTTGTGTTTTTATTGTGGTTGTTGCCTAAAGATAGGCAACGGTATTGTTTTATGACTAAACGCAAGTAAACTCGCGTTAGGGTCCTAGGAAGGTTATAGTCTAGGTCAAAGCATTACTAATAACCTAATTCCCTATAACCATTGGCTCTGATACCAACTTTTCTGTCACACCCCAACCACGTAAAACAACAAAACGTGGCGGAAACGTCGGGGAATGTTGTAACAGAATCATTGTATCACAACCATGGAATAAATAGTTTTGTTTTATTAAATCAAATGTATTACATTACATTATAAATTGAAACAAAACCTAAACAAATAGTCTTTCGTTGTTATTAAGTCACTAAGGCCTCGTCCATTCCTATGTGAGCATACACCAATATCATCATCAAATATCATCAACTATTGTACCTGAAACACATGTGAAAATACGTCAGCATAAAAATGCCGGCGAGTACATAGGTTTTATGTGAGTGTCAGATTCATGGCTCGTTTTACATGTTGCAATGCTTATTTAAAAACCTTATTTTGAAAAGTATAGCATTGCGACATAGTTAACCAACTCAAATCAAGTTGATTATAATTTATAAAATCTCGTAGCCAAGCTTCTTAAGTCCAAAAACATTTGTTTAATTAAACCCAGACTGGAAATCATTTTTGAAATAAAAACTCGAACAGTATATATATATTGTTAGAAAAACCTTGTAGTATAACTTTGTTTTTGATAACCTTGCCCAAGTGATCCAGATAATGCAACGATATATAATGTGTTAAAAGCACTTATATATAGGAAGTACCAGCGGCGTATCCACCATGCTTTTAGCACATTACACCCGCCCCGTTACCTAATCACTTCCCTAACCCAACGGTTCAAACAGATTTCAAACGGTTCATCTCAATCAACAGATACAAATGGTTCACATGGTTCAACAGTTACAAACGGTTCACATAATTCAATGGTTACAAACGGTTCACATAATCAAATGGTTACAAAGGTTCACATAGTTAAATAGTTACAACGGTTCAAAATGTAACTCAATGTGTCCATATACTGTATGAGCATATGCAGCAAAATGTAATGTAAAACAATGTACTAAGTATGCACACAATGGACATACATAGCATAAAAACATAATGAAATCATGTACTAATAGTGTACTAATGAACATAGCAAGTATATGATATAAAAACATGAAAACATGAAAGTAACAAGTAGGCACATGTGTTTCACCCCAAAACGTTTGAAAAACAGTAAAAGAGGGGACTATGTACTCACTTGAGGGTGCTTAGAAGTCTTGAACAACAACCAAGCAAAGCTAGAGGGATCACGAAAATCAAACGGCACCTAATATAGGTAACTACATTAATAACCGGACCTAACTCGGAAGATCGGATAGTATGAGGTTTCGTAAACCAAATGAGTATTGGAACTCATATGATATGGTTTAACAAAGCCGACATAACAAAATGAAACCTAACCTAAGTGCTTACGACCCGGTATGACCCGTTTAGGTAGCTTACACTACTTTAACGCGTCGTTCGTGTAAAACGCGTTCGGAACGCCTAACTAGTCCTATGACAAGTAATATATGCCTTATCATGTCTAATATTATTTTCTAATCAGTTTAGATGTCAAAATTTAGGTTACATATGCTTAAAATGAATTTATGCGTAAAAAGGGTATTTTGGTAATTTTCCTAAGGCATATAAACTACCTATCATACGATTAATTAAACCTAGGTGACCATAAGGTATAACCTCGGAAGGTTATTCCCTATGCTACTATGGTCACTAAACATGTTTGGTCGGATCCTAATGATCGACCAAACGGGTCGTGTTCGAAAGTTTAAGCGGGTGTTTAGTCTGCTTGACTTACGACTCTACACAAGCACTAAACTAAAAAGTGACGAGCTAAACATGCTAAAACATGTTTAGTTAAGTTGGAAAACAGGTTTGTGATGCGTGTGTAGTGTAATATATTTTTGATGTATATTTTAAGCCCTTTTTACACTTTTAGCCAAGTTTTAAATTTATAAAACACGATATTTACTAACACTAAACACACATATGGGCAAGTGCACCCATCGTAGACGTATTATAGTGTTGGTAAGATACCGAGGTCGTCCAAGGACACAAGAGCTTTTAGTACCGGTTTATCCTCAACGTCTAATCAAGTCAAAATGTTAGAAAAGATTTTTAAACTAAGAGAAATAAAAACTAACTAAATACTGAAAAATAAAATAAAAATAAAAACAGATAGACAAGATGAATCACTTGGATCCGACTCGTGTATTCGTATAACCTTTGATTATTTTCGCACTTTTGCACTTGTTTAAGAGATTATCTTAGTTATTGTAGTAGGCCCCTCTTTTGAAGGCGATGTTACCCTCAACCCAGTAGTTTGAGTCAGCAAGGATACAATCCTAAAGGGTTGGATTATTGGAAGATAATGAATTAAGTTATTAATGCAAATTATGGTAGGCCCTGCTTTTGGCGGTGACGTTACCCTCAACTAAGTAGTCTGAGTCAGCAGTGATACAGTCCTAAATAGCCGGGTTATAGTATTAATAGTAGTTAACTTATGAGGGGGTCAAAGAGTTTGGATCCCCGCCATCCAATACACATGGGCATTGAAGGAGATCCTACTAAAATTGACCCAGGTCCCTTGCAGGACCTCTAAACGCTGAACAAGGGCAAGACCCTTACCAAACCGTTCCCTTAACCACCGACCAGGTAGCCAACATAACTCCATATAGACCGTGGAGATATGAATGTTGAAAATCTTTTATTTTATATAGACAGTAAAATAATGCCAAGACACCACGGACAAACGATAAGGAAAGATCACCTTCAACATAAGCAACTAGTTATTAAAGTCATTAATACAAAACCAAATAAAAAGTGAAAAAGATTGAAAATAAAAAGTATTATACTAAACACTTGTCTTCACCAAGTGATGTAAGAGACTTAGGCAAACATGGCCTTGATTGTCAAGAACTCTTACGACCAATCTTGGATCCCGAGACGACTCACACACTCTATGATGGACAATGGATGATGGTGGTGGATGATGGTTTTATGGTGGTGGTGGGTGGTGGATGAAGTGTGAGAGAGGTGGTGTGCCAAGGGATGAGTTGCAATGAAACCAAGCACTCCTATTTATAGGCTGAACAGAAGGCTGGGCACGGCCCCGTGTCCGCTAGGCACGGCCCCGTGCCTGTCTGACACTCTCTCTCTTCATTAATTGTAATTCACAATTACAATTAATGCGCCTGCTGTATTTCGCCACGCCCCCATGTTCACTGGACACGGCCCCGTGGTGGGCAATAAAAGCTTCTATAGGTTTGTCTTTTCTGTTGCTTCTTGGGCACGGCCCCGTGCTGGCTGAGCACGGGGCGTGTTCAGTCTTCTGCCTTCTCTATTTTGCTTGGGAGGATGCTGTTGAGGGGTCGGGCAATCCACTTATGTTCCTTTTCTTGTATTTATGTTAGATTTAGCAGTCTTTTTGCTTCTTTTGTGAATTTGAGCTCATTTAATCCTAAAAATAAAAAAGGAAGACAAAAACACTCTTTTTCCAACATTAGTACTAAAAAAGGGTTAGTTTTATGCCTCATTTGATGTAATTTATATGTTGCATTTTACACACACCAAATACCCCCACACTTGAACTTTTGCTTGTCCTCAAGCAAAACTCTTTAATATGTGGCTTACACTCCCAAATGGAATTGGTAGAAGAGAAGGTTTTGGCTTGTCATAGAGTGTCGGAAATCCAAGATCTTTTTGGGTTTTATTTTTATTTATTAACAATCCTATTCGTTATGATTTGTTTGGTACGTTTCATAGGAGAAATTACTTATTTGGGCATAGCATGCCTTTTTAAAATTCCATTTATATACAAGTTCACATACCTCACGGGAGAAATCACTCACACTCGGCCGAAGGTGTATTTTTAGTGAATCACTCGAGAGCTGCATGGAACTTATTCCTACCATAAGCTTGCCAAGCAATCAATCCTCCTCCTTTTTAACTTGTTACCTTTGTAAATATCAAGAGGACTTTTTTGGGTAAAGGCTTGGGCTAAAGGTGGGTGAATGGGTTAGTGGTTAGTAGAAAAGGGCGAAAAGCGTAAAAAGCGTCGGTTTTCGTAGAACACTTTGTTTTAGTGACTTTTTTATTTTGAAGTATTTCTTCAAACAAGCTTTTGTTTTAAGAGCTTTGTTTGTTTATTTCTAACTTCATCATATATATATATATATATATATATATATATATATATATATATATATATATATATATATATATATATATATATATATATATATATATATATATATATTTTCAGTCACACGAAAACCGAGCTTGTAACTAAAATAAAGGGTAAAAAAATAAAAAAGGGTTTTTAGGGTAAGGAAATGAAAGGTTTAGGCTCAAAGGGGTTAACTAGGGGGATTTTAGGTAGGTGGTAAAAAAATGAAAAATAATGGTGTAGAAAGAAAAAGGGTTAGTCCTAATGCCTCCATCATTTACTTACTTGGGTTTAAGTTGGTAAGGACCGGGAATGAATCGTCGTGGCAAGTTCTAGAGTCGTAAGAACCAAGCGGCTATTCACACAAGAAACGAAAAATGAGCATTTAGTCTAAAGATGTATATTTGTATGCTCAATAAAGGCTCAAAACTCACTTTTTGTGGGAATGGGTTTTTCTATGTGATCAAGTATATATAATCAAATTTTAACTAAGCTTGTGAAGAAACACTAGATAAATGGTCGGAACCGAAGTATCTAGGGGGTTTGAATCCGCATAAAAGGGTTAGTTCTCTCTCGATTGATTCAGTTGCGACCGAGCTTCTTCTCCGGTGATTCTGCAAAACAAAGCACCGTTAGCCTCGTCAAGGGGAGAAGAGGGTTCTCTCCTTGACCCGACTCCGGTGTGAGAATAAGTATTGGTAATGGAGAAGATAAAGTATTTGAGAAGTGAATGTGATCTGGGTTTATACCTGAATAGTTCTCGTATTTATAACCGGGAGTTTGGGAGGGAAAACCTGTTATTGAAAAGATAACGGAAGATGCTAACGCCGTAGCGGTTACATTTCCTTCTGTTAAGTTCTTTAAATCCACGTTAAGTTGCCTCGATCCGATGTGAATGCACACAGATCACGACTTGATCTATGGCTGGGGAATTGCCACGTGGAAAGTGATTTAAGTGGAGATCATTTTCCAATTACATGCTATCGTTGTGATTTCAGGAACGTTTATGGTAATGACACGTGTCCAGGCGGTTATAACCGTCTGGGTGGTGCACGATCATATTCTTTCTAGAAGATTACTGCTGTAATCTAGTGTGACACCTTACTGTGTGTACACAGCTGAATAAATCCCAAGTCTGGGTAAAATGATATCCAAGTTTGGATATTTGGGCGGAAGTATTGATCTCAGGGTTTTAACCCTTTGCTAAATGGAAGGCGGCGCAAGGATTTTATACTTTCCTTTGGGCGCGCGACTACCGCTTGTTGATTTTTTCCTCCCTTCTGTAAGACCAATGCGCGGTCGCGCAAGGTTAAAAGGTTGAAAGGCCAGTTGGTGGTATGGTCTCAAATCCTCTTTATGAGGTTTTTGGGACCTTACCCCTTCAAGTCCCCCCAGTCTAGTGTTGTACTTATGCAAATAAGTGGAGCACTGGACTTAGGAGAGAGAAATGTTTTTTGGGCACGAAAAAATAAGAAATCTTCTGTGAGAAGATTGAATTTTTGTAAAGATTTTTTTTTTAAAAAGGAAAAAATGTGACTTGTAATCATGCTCTGACATGTAATGACGTCAACTGTCAGTAAGAGTGGGTATTTTTCTCATTGGTCTTGAGATTTGCAATGGCGCTTTGTCAGGTTTCATTAATGAAAAAATGACCCTGGTTCCTGTAGCGCCGTTTGGATGTGACATAATTCTGACGGTTAATGATAGATTTCTCCTTTCTCGAGGTTGAGTTCTCTTTATATATATTTTTGAGGCACTTGGTTTTCTTAGTTGATTCTTATCAAAGAAGATGAAACGTTCTTACCATACTCGTTTCTTGCTGGATGCTCTTAGGGTGTATGACGCTGCCGAAGGTCTCGTTCTTCTTTCTCGTTCACCACCACTTACCATTGTTCCGGTAAAGAAGCTGGTCAAACCTGCTTCCCCTGCAGTTGTTGATTCTGACTGCAAAGTTCTCCAGCACACTGATGTTACTGCTGGTGCTGATACTGTATTGGATGTCGATGGGTTGATGGCCCGGTTCCCGATGCTTCAGAGAGGGGAATGCCGGTTGGTGTATCGCCGCCGGAAAATTCGTCAGGGTGGGCAGGTGTCTATTGTTGATGATGGTTCCGGTGCTGATTAAACTTAGGGCTTGCTTCTGTCTTTTGTTAATGCTTTTTTTTTGAAGATCATTGCTATGATCTTGTTTAAGTGTTTATGTTACACTTTTTTGATAATGTATATTGTGATATACTTTTATTCCCGTAGGGTTTAATTCTTGTATATGTGGATTACAATTTGTTGCATGTGTACAATTACTTTTGGATAGGTAAGGCGAATGAGGGATGGTATTGTGCTCATGTGTGAACGTTTGTCAACAGCTTGTCTGTTTTTAGACTGTTCATGAGGTGTACAATGTTTGACCATATCGTTTTCGCGCGAACCAAAATAATTTCATGCAATTTGTAATAAATAGTGATGTAAGTAAAAATGATGTTTGTATTGATAAGAGCGCAAGGCTTGTGATACAAGGTATAATAAGGAAATACATTGCCTGTATGTTTTTTCCGCTTTTGTAGACTTGGTTCACATGTAACACCTGCGTAACTGTTGTGCGTTCCAGGTACGGGGAACTAGGGTCCCATCAATCCTTTTTAAGGTATATGCCCCCTTGCCTAAGACTTCGTTAATGACGTATGGTCCTTCCCACCTTGGTGCTAATTTGCCAGGTTTTTCGGCGTTTGAGGCCTCGTTGTCGCGCAAGACAAAATCTCCGGGGACAAAGGTGCAAACACGCACACGCGCATTGTAATATTTTTCGAGCTTGGATTTGTACCTTGCTTCTGTTATGGCAGCGTTCTCGCGCCTTTCTTCCAGAAGATCCAAATCCAGTCTCCGTTCTTGTTCGTTGTTCTGTCTTTCCATAGCCAACATGCGCGGTGATGGTAGGCCTATCTCAGCTGGAATGACGGCCTCTAAGCCATATACTAGACTGAACGGAGTTTCTCCGGTGCTAGTCTTTGGCATTGTTCGATGCGCCCAGAGGATGCTAGGAAGTTCGTCAACCCATCCTCTGCGCACTGTGCCAAGTCGCGCTTTTATGCCATCAACGATTTGTTTGTTTATGCTTTCTACCTGACCGTTCGCTTGAGGATGTGCAACGGAGGCAAAGTTGTGCTCGATTTTCATTTCTTTGAACCATTTTTGAAGGTCTTCCGCGGCGAAGTTTGTACCATTGTCGGAAATAATGCGCAATGGTAATCCAAATCTGCAAATGATATGTTCCCATATAAATTTGCGGATTACCATTGTTGTTGTTGAGGCTAAAGCTTTAGCTTCCACCCATTTTGTGAAGTAATCCACCGCGACGATGATGAATTTTACTGCCCCTGGCGCGTCAGGAAATGGGCCGACAAGATCGATGCCCCACTGTTGGAAAGGCCAAGCGGAAGTAACGGGAATTAGCGGATTTTTGGGTCGAAGTGTCTTTGATGCGTGACGTTGACATGCTTCGCATCTTCTTAATAGATCCACCGCGTCCATGTGCATTCCTGGCCAGTAGTACCCGGCGTTCATTATTTTTGCCACGACCATGCGCGGTCCCGCGTGTATCCCGCATAATCCCTCGTGGATTTCTCTGACTAGGTACTGAGCGTCTGTTTTATCAACACAACGTAGTAATGGGCCCATGAATGATTTTCGATAAAGGACGCCATCCGCCATCTCGTAGTTTATTGCTTTGTGTTGTATTTTTCGGGCTTCTGCCTTTCCTTCCGGAAGTTTTCCGTGTTGAATGTACAAAATAATTGGAGACATCCAGGATGGATTTCCCATTTCTATGACGCTTACTTGCTTGAGATGAATGGAAGGATTGGATAATACCTCTATGCGTACCTCCTTAGCTAAGTGTTTAAAGCTGGTAGCAGCTAACTTGCTTAGCGCGTCAGCATGCTTGTTCTCGCTTCTGTTTATGTGATTGACTTTGAATGTTTGAAATTGGTTGATCAACATCCGCGCTTGTTCAAGGTACAATGCCATAGCTTCTCCCTTCGCATCATAACGACCGTTAACTTGTTCAGCTACTAGCTTTGAGTCAACGTTGGCTTCAAGGTTTCTTGCCCCCATTTTGAGTGCTAGACGAAGACCTGCTAAAAATGCTTCGTATTCTGCTTCATTGTTGGTGCTTTGGAAATCTAAGCGTATGGCATATGTAAGTTCGTGATTATCCGGACTGACTAATCGGAGACCTGCTCCTGCTCCGTCGTCATTGGAAGCACCATCTGTGTGTAAGGTCCAGACTCTTTCGTCAAAAACAGGCGTCGGGTTCTGGATTGCCTCACATTCTTGTATTTTATCGATGGGAACTTCAGTGGCGAAGTCTGCTAGAACTTGCCCTTTGATTGCTGGTCTTGGTCTGTAAAAAATGTTGTAGCCTCCCAGCTCGATGGCCCATTTAGCTAATCTTCCCGCCACGTCGGGTTTTGACAAGATTTGGCCCAAATGATAATTTGTTAGAACTGTGATGACATGGCCTGAAAAGTACCTGCGCAAATGTCTGGACGCGTGTACTAGCGCTAGAACCAGTTTTTCTATCATTGAGTAACGGGTTCAGGGCCGGTGAGCATTTTGCTGATATAGTAGATTGGAGTCTGGATATTTTCCCGTTCTACCATTAATATTGCGCCTACTGCTACCTCCGCGGCTGACAGATATAAGATTAATGGTTCTTTTTCTTTTGGCGCAGTCAGTGTTAACTGAATTAAATATTCTTTCATTTGCTTGAATGTTGCTTCTGCTTAAGGTGTCCATTGAAAAGGAGTTTTCTTTCCGCAGTTTCGCAGCGTGCTGATAAATGGATCAGATTTTGCCGCATGATTGGCCAAAAATCTGTTCAGAGCTGCTAATCGTCCGGCGAGCCTTTGCATTTCTTTGACTGTTGCAGGTGATGGCATTAGCTGAATGGCCTGCACTTTCTCCGGATTAACCTTAAAGCCGTCTTTTGTAACTATGAAACCCAAAAATTTTCCTTCTTCCATGCCGAAAGAGCACTTTGTCGGGTTCAGTTTTAAGTTTACGCTTCGTAAGGAATCGAATGTGCGCTGGATATTGTTGAGCATGTCTCCTCTTCATGGCTCATGATGACGAGGTCATCCATGTATACTTCGACAGTTTTGCCAATATCCTCGCTAAAGACTGTGTCCATTAAGCGCTGATACGTTGCGCCTGCGTTGCGCAAACCAAACGGCATTTTTGTGTAGCAGTAGATGCCTTTATCTGTGCGGAACGTGGTTTTTTCTTCGTCTTCCTCTTTCATCTGAACCTGGTGGTAGCCCTTATAACAGTCGAGAAAGCATTTCCATCTGAACGATGCTAAAGAATCGACTTTCTTGTCTATCTCTGGGAGCGTGTAGCAGTCTCTAGGGCATGCTTTGTTGAGGTCTTTGAAGTCAACACACATTCTCCACCCGCCGCTATGTTTTTGCACCATAACTGGATTGGCAACCCATGTATGGTATTTTACTTCGCGCAAGATTCCTGCATTGAGTAACTCTGTTACTTGCTCATCCATCGCTTTTGCTTTTTCTTCACTGAAGCTGCGCCTCCCTTAAGCAACCGGTTCTACTGACGGTTTAATGTTTAAACAATGTTGCGCGATGTCGCGTGGAACTCCAGTCATGTCTGCTGGGCACCAGGCAAATATATCTTTGTTGTTAGACAACAACCTTTTCAGTTGTATGCGTATTGTCGGTGACATGGCTTGTCCTAGCAGGATGGTTTGCTCTGGGTATTCGCTGTTCAGAACCCATTTCTCTGGTTCGTCTGGTGCTGAAGATTTGACTGCCTTTGCTGGTGGTTCATCGTCCACGGACATGACTTCTTTGCTTGAATAGAGAATTGCAACTCCGGTTTCTGTCGGAAATCCACAAGCAGCATGTGGAATGGAAGTGATCATGCTGAATTCTCTTTGTGACCTTCTCCCGAGCAAAACATCATGACGCGATGTTGCTGGCATGACCATGAAATTTACAGTAACTGTTCGTGAATGTTTGCCGTCTGATAAGGTCACCGGGAAAGCGATTTATCCTAACGGGAAAACAGCTTCATTACAGAATCCGGTGAGGGGAAAATCGACCGGTTCTAAACGTGCTTTATCTTCTGAATCGAGCTGTTTAAAGCACTATTCATATATGATGTCCATCAAACTTCCTGGATCTATGAACATATAGTCCGTTCGGTAATGTCCAAAAATACCAGTGATAATCACCGGTCGTTCTTCCTGAGGGCCCCCAGGAACAACAGGGAACACGACTTGCTGTTCTCTCCAGTGTTGATCATAGTTTCATTTATTTGGTCTTTGTGACGGACCTCCTTGAACCATGTGTATTTGCTTTCGATGTCTGCTATCTCTGTACTGGCTGAATTGGACGTCTCCCCAAGGTGGGGTTGATGGGTCTAATTATGCAGTGTTGATTCCTTCTCTAGATCTGATATTTGGGGAATCAGATCTGGCGATTGTGTGTAAAGCAGCTTGGCATCTGTTAATCCCATGTTCTGGGGATCCGTCTATTTGGAAATTGTTGCCGACGCTTGGTCGAGGACCAGGTTGTTGGTGAGAATATGAATTTTCTGCCATGTGCAAAAACAGAAAAATGGACTGAACTGAATCGAAACGAGGTAGAAACTAGAAAAACTGAGAAAACGGTGGGCGCCAATGAAGAAACACTAGATAAATGGTCGGAACCGAAGTATCTAGGGGGTTTGAATCCGCATAAAAGGGTTAGTTCTCTCTTGATTGATTCAGTTGCGACCGAGCTTCTTCTCCGTTGATTCTGCAAAACAGAGCACCGTTAGCCTCGTCAAG
Organism: Helianthus annuus; assembly: GCF_002127325.2. NCBI lineage: Eukaryota > Viridiplantae > Streptophyta > Magnoliopsida > Asterales > Asteraceae > Helianthus > Helianthus annuus. The sequence goes on from NC_035434.2 coordinate 112,141,075, forward strand.
GGGAGAAGAGGGTTCTCTCCTTGACCCGACTCCGGTGTGAGAATAAGTATTGGTAATGGAGAAGATAAAGTATTTGAGAAGTGAATGTGATCTGGGTTTATACCTGAATAGTTCTCGTATTTATAACCGGGAGTTTGGGAGGGAAAACCTGTTTTTGAAAAGATAACGGAAGATGCTAACGCCGTAGCGGTTACATTCCCTTCTATTAAGTTCTTTAAATCCACGTTAAGTTGCCTCGATCTGATGTGAATGCACACGGATCACGACTTGATCTATGGCTGGAGAATTGCCACGTGGAAAGTGATTTAAGTGGAGATCATTTTCCAATTACATGCTATCGTTGTGATTTCAGGAACGTTTATGGTAATGACACGTGTCCAGGCGGTTATAACCGTCTGGGTGGTGCACGATCATATTCTTTCTAGAAGATTACTGCTGTAATCTGGTGTGACACCTTACTGTGTGTACACAGCTGAATAAATCCCAAGTCTGGGTAAAATGATATTCAAGTTTGGATATTTGGGCGGAAGTATTGATCTCAGGGTTTTAACCCTTTGCTAAATGGAAGGCGGCGCAAGGATTTTATGCTTTCCTTTGGGCGCACGACTACCGCTTGTTGATTTTTTCCTCCCTTCTGTAAGACCAATGCGCGGTCGCGCAAGGTTAAAAGGTTGAAAGGCCAGTTGGTGGTATGGTCTCAAATCCTTTTTATGAGGTTTTTGGGACCTTACCCCTTCAGCTTGTCATGCCCGTTTCATAATTTTCTTATGTTGGTTCTTTTTATCACGATGCTCTTGGTTGTAAATTTGTAAAAATATAACCTTATTAATCTTAGAATTCCTAACTTAAACTTTGGACAAGTAAAAAAAATGGAAATTTTTGAAAAAAAAAATTGGGGTGATTAGCGGTCCCAATAGAGTTTTGTGTAAGGCTTATTATTAGGACTTGCAAAATTTCAAGGTTTTAGCATCCCCCCCCCCCACACTTAAATTACACATTGTCCTCAATGTGTCCCAAAAATAAATTTTTAGGTTGATCAGATGTGTAATATGGTGTTAAAAGCAAAGATTTATGTTACTGGCAGTCTGGACACGGCCCCGTGTCCGTTGGACACGACCCCGTGGTGAACTGCCAGCAATAAAAACTTACAGAAGGCGGACACGGGGCGTGTTGGTTAGGCACGGCCCCATGTCTGACAAAAACCTGCAGAAAAGTAACCAAACAACATGTCTGGGAGGTGAGCACGGGGGCGTGTCGGCTAGACACGTCCCCGTGTGGGCAGTGTGTAAGCCTGAAAAATAGGTTCCTTCCTCCGGTTTTTCCACCTGACCTTATGAGTGCTAAGGCTTAGCACTCTAAGCCTCGGTTTGTACATGTTTCATCACTTAATACCACACCAAGCAAAACAAACATCCTACATTACCATAGTTAATTGTTCCAAGCATAAAGTAAAAGAAAAATAAAGCGGAAAATAAAAGTAGTCAAGGAAAGTAAATTGTTCAACACTTGGCACGCAGGCCACAAACTGTTCGATAGATAAAGGGACTTAAACCTGTGGGCTTGCCATCAACCTGCTCCTTCTCCCCCCTAGTCCATGTCTTCATCGCTGTCATCACCTCCATCCCCATGCCCCGCCATATACTCCCGGATGCTGCCGATATCGTCTTGTATATCGTTGATGTTACGTTCAATAGCTCCAACCCGGTGGTATGTATTGTTGGCGAGGTTGTAGGTGTTCCTGGTACACATGAGGTTTTCCTGCAAAAGATCATGTAAGCTTTGAAAGTTAGGAAAACCGCCTCCTTGTGAGGAGGATTGACCTGGATCACCATGGGGTTGATACTGGTAGTGGGGAGGTGGTGCGTGAAGAACTAGGGCCTCCTGCGGGTTCCATGCATAGCCTTGCGTCCTTTGGAAGCTCACTGACCCGTCTTCCGCCTCATAAAGTAAGTTCATGGCTCGGCAAATGTGGTAGTCAACTCGTCCCAACCATGGGCTTCTTTCAAAGGACCTTGGAATTCGCGTGAAGTGCTTGGAGAGGCGGTACACCCATCCTCCAAAGAAGATAGGTGTTTGAGCACGAGCAAGGCGGTTGAGATGCATGTTTTGTAACAGGAGATATGGAACATCGAGAGGCTTCCGTTTGTGGATACAGTGAAGGACAACCAAATCTTTCAACCCTACAACGCCACTACTGTCGTGACGTTGGTTAAGAGAGTAGGTGAGGAGCCTGTGAATGTAGCGATAGAGCGGATCCCTCAGCTTAGTACTCTTGGTGCTGCTAGGGTTGTAGATTCCTTAACCGATTTGAGCCCATGCGGCTTGATGTTCATTTTCATCCAAATCTCGTAATCCCCCGGTGTTTTCCTCGTTTCCCGATTCCTCTTCCCCGTACAGTCCCATAATTGCTCCAAACTGAGCCATAGAGATCGAGTACCTTGTCCCGCCACACCGAAATGCAACCCCTTCATTGTCGAATGGGTCACACCTTGAGGTGAAGGTAAAAGTACTATAAAACTCCATGGTGCATTGATGCACCAACCGAAGCCGAGTGGTTAATGCAACCCTCAGTGGTCCCGTAACGATGTTGTTGAATCGGTCCAGCTGGTTTACCAAGGTTAACATGTCCGTGCATGCTCGCCTGGGGTACTCCTCTGGTCTTGTTTGAAGTATTTCGTATCTTGCCCTAGCATCGAGCTCGCTTGCATTGAACCTTGTGAACTTTGCCATCTGAAAGAATACACCAAAAGTTAGCACGAAACAATGAGATTTTTAAAGAAACTGCAAACAGTGGGCTGGACATGGCCCCGTGTTCAGTGGGCACGACCCCGTGTCCAGACGTCTGTAACCCAAAAACTTTATTTTTCGTCCCGGTCCCGAAAATTTGAAAATTTTTGGCCAAGTAGGTGCGGTTTCCCCCGAAAATGAAACCCTAAGTGTCGTTTTCCCAAAACAACCAGTTTACCCTTCCAATTTCATCTTTTTCGGTTCAAAAACAAGGGTTTGAGGTTTTAGTGAGAAATCGAACAAATCTATCAACAATACAAGTGTATTTACTTCCCATTATACTAATCTAAACTAATACTAACAGATTAAAGTTCGATCCGGATGAACTTGAAGAACCCTAGATTTTTCCCCAAATTTTTGATGTTTAACTACATGAAAGTAACTAATCTAACTACTAATGGTGATAGAATCATACCTTGATGTTGTTAAACGTGGAAGTAACGTCGGAAATCTGCGGAAAATCGCCTTGAACCAGAGCGTTTCGGCAAAAGGGGGCGTGTGGAATGAGGTAACTGTTATGAAAAGAGGGTTTTATCCCGACAGTTGCATCGACACGGCCCCGTGTCCAGCGGAAACGGCCACGTGCCGAGCAAAAGTTTTGAAAAAATATTTTTTTTGGTGCTCGTGTGCATGCCCCTTTTTCCGAAAACATGGTTAGAAGACTTACCGGTTTTGATGTATACTTGCTTGTTCGTAACATGTAGGGTATGATGTGGATGCTTTTTATTAACCGTTTGAAGCGAGATCTCCTCTTCTTCATCCTCAATGGATCCTTGGTAGAGTTTTAGCCGTTGGCCATTGACTTTAAATGGTATACCATTTCGAGCTTTAATTTCTACTGCACCGTGAGGAAAAACATGGGTGACGGAAAAAGGTCCTGACCACCTAGATTTTAGTTTACCAGGAAATAAACGAAGTCGCGAATTAAACAACAGAACTTGGTCTCCTACCCGAAATTCATTAGACTTAATATATTTATCGTGTAAATTTTTCATTCTTTCCTTATAAATTTCGGAGTTAGAGTATGCATAATTCCTTAATTCGTCTAATTCATTCATTTGACAGAATCGATTTTTACCTGCAGTTTCTAGGTCTAAGTTTACGCTTTTTATTGCCCAGTAGGCCCTGCGAGCTATTTCTACCAGCAAGTGACAACTTTTTCCATAGACGAGCTTATATGGGGTTGTGCCTATAGTGGTTTTATAAGCAGTTCGAAAAGCCCATAAAGCAGCATCTAATTTATCAGCCCATTCCTTTTTATTTAAACCTACGGTTTTTTCAAGTATTCGTTTTAAACCTCGGCTAGTCACTTTGTCTTGCCCATTTGTTTGAGGGTGATATGCTGTTGAGACCCGGTGATAGACCCCATACCTTGTTAATATTTTTTCGAGTTGATGATTGCAAAAATGGGTACCTCTATCACTTATCAAAGCTTTTTGTGTTCCAAAACAAGAGAATAACTTTTTCAGAAATTTTACCACTACTCTTCCATCGTTTGTTGGAAGAGCTTCGGCCTCTGCCCATTTAGACAAGTAATCGACCGCCACAAGTATATATTTGTTTCCTTTTGACGGTGGGAAGGGTCCCATAAAATCGAGTCCCCACACATCAAAAATTTCACAAACGAGAATGTCGTTTTGAGGCATTTCGTTTTTGGAAGAAATATTACCTGATCTTTGGCAAGCGTCACATGTCTTTACAAGATTTTGTGCATCTTTGTAAATGGTTGGCCAATAAAATCCTGAATCAAATACCTTTCGTGCGGTACTAGCGGCACCATGATGTCCTCCGTATGGACCTTCATGACAATGACGGAGAATTCTTCGTGCTTCATTACCATGGACACACCTTCGGATGAGTTGGTCGGCACAGATTTTGAAAAGATAAGGGTCTTCCCAAAAGTAATGCTTTACATCAGCAAAGAATTTCTTTCTTTGGTGATACGGCCATCCTTTGGTGACTATACCGCTAGCTAAATAATTAGCATAGTCGGCATACCATGGTTCTTGTCTACTCTCCATCATTTCCAAGGACTCTGTGGGAAATTTTTCGTTGATCTGCTCATCCCTGGTTGCCTCCAAAGCTGGGTCTTCTAGGCGTGAAAGATGATCTGCAGCAGTGTTTTCAGCTCCTCTTTTGCCTTTGATTTCAATGTCGAACTCTTGGAGGAGTAGAATCCATCTGATCAAACGAGGTTTTGCATCCTGTTTCTTGAAGAGGTATCTGATAGCTGCATGATTTGTATAGACTACAGTTTTAGAAAGAACAAGGTAAGAACGGAATTTATCAAAAGCAAACACCACAGCTAGTAATTCTTTTCTTGTAGTTGTGTGTTTTTCTTGTGCATCGTTAAGCGTTTTACTAGCATAATAAATTGGGTGGAAATGCTTTTCTTTTCTTTGTCCCAAGACTGCTCCAACAGCAAAGTCACTTGCATCACACATGATTTCGAAAGGAAATTTCCAATCGGGTGCTATCATGATAGGTGCATTGACTAGCATTTCCTTGAGGGTTAGAAATGCTTGATTACATTCTTTGTCAAAGATGAAAGGTGCATCTTTTTCAAGTAATTTTGTTAGAGGTCTTGAAATTTTCGAAAAGTCCTTAATAAACCTTCTATAAAATCCGGCATGCCCTAAGAAACTTCTGATTGCTCTAACGGAGGATGGTGGGGGTAGTCGAGAAATAGTTTCTATTTTTGCTCGATCAACTTCCATACCTTCGCTTGAGATTTTGTGACCGAGTACTATTCCCTCTGTTACCATGAAATGGCATTTTTCCCAGTTAAGGGCGAGGTTGGTTTCCTCACATCGGGATAGCATTCGTTCAAGGTTATCGAGGCATTGGTCATATGAGTCTCCAAAGATAGAAAAGTCGTCCATGAAGACTTCCATTGTCTTTTCTATCATATCATGGAAAATGGCTACCATACAACGTTGGAATGTTGCAGGTGCATTACATAGACCGAATGGCATGCGTCGATAGGCGAAAGTTCCCTAGGGGCATGTGAAAGTTGTCTTTTCTTGGTCTTCAGGTGCTATTGGGATTTGAAAGTAACCTGAAAAACCATCCAAGAAACAATAAGATTTATAACCGGATAGTCGTTCTAACATTTGATTAATGAAAGGCAAAGGAAAGTGGTCTTTCCTTGTTGCTTCATTTAATCGTCTATAGTCTATACAAACTCTCCATCCTGTGACGGTTCTTGTCGGTATTAATTCATTTTTTTCATTAGTTATTACCGTCATACCTCCTTTCTTTGGGACTACTTGGACGGGACTTACCCATGGACTATCGGAGATAGGATAGATTAGTCCGGCGTCAAGTAGCTTGATGACTTCATTTTTAACCACTTCTTGTACATTGGGATTTACTCTTCGTTGTGGTTGAATTACTGTTTTGTAATCATCATTCATTAAAATTTTGTGCGTGCACATGGAAGGACTTATTCCTTCAATATCTACAAGCTTCCAAGCAATCGCATTTTTGTGTTTTTTAAGAAGATTAACTAATTTCTCTTTTTCTACGCTACTTAATTTAGATGAAATAATTACAGGTAAATTATCATCTTTGTCTAGAAAAGCATATTCCAGACCTATAGGAAGTTCTTTGAGCTCAATGGGTGGGTCTTTAGGAGACACCTTATTTTGTGGCTCATCTAAATCAAGAACCTTAAAGGTTTGTTCTATGGCGATCTCTTCTTCAACAAAGTGGTTATCTTCTTCAGTTGTATCGGGTGGCTCATCCTCATCTTCAATTAGGGGGTCATTATTGCCAAAAGGATATTCATTGAACGCTCAAGATCTATGCTCCTTTTGAATGCCCCTAATTGAAGAGGTAGATTGTTGAATTTCCGGTTCTTCAAAGCTTTATGAGTTTTTTACAAAAGGTTTTCCCAAGACTAGAGGAGCGTCATCGAGGATGACAAAGTCGGTTGGAATTACCATTTGATTTGCTTGAACCAAGACATCCTCAACTACACCGAATGATTTTATTACTTTCCGATCGGATAGAAAAATGGGTATTTGAAGTGGAGCAAAATCACTAATACTTAACTTTTCAAAAATATAGTTAGGCATTATGTTAACACAAAGATCTTTATCAATGGTAATATTACTAATAAATGAATTTTAAAAGAAACATGGAACCGTGTAATGTTAATTTCAAAAGGGTCTTCTTTTATTAGCGAGGTTTGATCATTTGTTAACTTAACACTTACCATATCTTTGATTTTAGCACTAGTGTTTAACTCTTTTAAAAACTTGGCATGAGGGGTTACTAAACAATGATTTTAGAAAGAAGGTGACAAGAGATTAATTTCTTCTAAATTAGACTCTTCTTGAATTTTAACATTATCGGCCTCACCTTTTTCGTTGCTTAACTCATGTGTTCAGTTTTTCACTTTCTTGTTCTTCCACTTTTACATTTTCAACTATCTCTACGTTATTATTATAATTTAATTCTTCTCTTGCGCGGGACTCCTCTTCCCTTGCGCGAGATTCTTTTATGCAACGTTTGATAGTTTTAATGTGTTCTGATATCCTATTTGTCACTTCGGTGATAGAGAAAGGATCGGGATCCTCAAAGCTTGAATCCGGTTGTTTGATCCTTGGTTCCTCATAGTACCCATATGAAGTAGATGGTTCACACCATTGTTCTTCATTGTAAGTATATGATGGATAAGGGTCGAAACTTTGTTCTTCATAGTACTCATATGAGGTGGGTTGTTTACACCGTGGTTCCTCATAATAAGTATATGAAGGTGGTGGCTCATATCTTGACTCCTCAAAGTATGAGTATGAAGGTTCATACCTTGGTTCATCAAAATATGAGTATGAGGGGTGAGGTTCATACCTTTGGTCTTCATAGGATGTGTATGAAGTCGATGGCTCATACCTGGGCTCCTCATAATGGTTGTATGAAGTGGATGGTTGAAACAAGTTACAATATTGTACCGAGTGCGGGTTTCCACAATTAGTGCAATAGTCTCTCATATAATCATCCTCCTCATAGGTGTAGTTGTAGCCTCCTGAGTATTGATCCATAAGAATCACTCAACAGACCACAACCGAGTCTTGGGACCAGAAAAAAAAAAACAAAGATGGAAACAGAAGGCTGGACACGGCCCCGTGTTCAGTGGACACGGCCCCGTGTTCAGGGTCTGTATCTGGGCGTTTTAACTAAAGTTACTGGTCTCGTTGAGCACGGGGGCGTGTTCAGTGAGCATGGCCCCGTGTTCAGTTTCTGTATCTGGGTATCTAACTAAAAATATGCAGCACGGGGGCGTGTTCAGTGAGCACGGCCCCGTGTTCAGGCTACTGTAAATGCAAACTAAACTAAAATGCAGAAAAATGTGCGCGCGTTTTGAAAAGGTTTTGAAAATAGATTAGGCCGTCGATTTTAAGCTTTCTTAAAATCCTTGTGTCCCCGGCAACGGCGCCAAAAACTTGATGCGTGTGTAGTGTAATATATTTTTGATGTATATTTTAAGCCCTTTTTACACTTTTAGCCAAGTTTTAAATTTATAAAACACGATATTTACTAACACTAAACACACATATGGGTAAGTGCACCCATCGTAGACGTAGTATAGTGTTGGTAAGATACCGAGGTCGTCCAAGGACACAAGAGCTTTTAGTACCGGTTTATCCTCAACGTCTAATCAAGTCAAAATGTTAGAAAAGATTTTTAAACTAAGAGAAATAAAAACTAACTAAATGCTGAAAAATAAAATAAAAATAAAAACAGATAGACAAGATGAATCACTTGGATCCGACTCGTGTATTAGTATAACCTTTGATTATTTTCGCACTTTTGCACTTGTTTAAGATATTATCTTAGTTATTGTAGTAGGCCCCTCTTTTGAAGGCGACGTTACTGTCACACCCTGGCTTTGCGGAAGCGTGGTTAATTTGGTGTGACTTCTTAATACCATAGCTTAACCATAACAAAGCTATATGAATAAAAGCCATGCAAGATCATCCATTTAATTTACTTTAAAATCCAAAAACAACAACATTGTTTTAACGGGAAAACACCCTAACAACCATAACCTTGTTCAACAAACATTACAAACTTAAACATAACATAAACATGGTTTAAGGACTGTGACTTGTCCAGGAAAGAGTCACATTCCCTAAACCCGGATGACCTCGTACTAGTGCAGCGGGAAAACGTGCCATACCGTGCCAGATCCTTTAATTCCCTGAAATACATGTAAGTTGAAAAATCAACAATAATGTTGAGCGAGTTCATGTGTAAGTGAGTAAATAAACCTTTGTATTTATCAAAATCCTGGTATGTAGCAAATAAGGAAAAAGAGATCACCAATGGTTTGCAAGGCCATTGATATGTGTGAAATGCAAGTAGGAAGGCTCAAACCTAGCAGATTTATGCGCCGGGTACAAAGTCATCCCGAGGTCCGTTATGCTGGGCCTGGGACTGGGCTCGCTACACCCAAATAGATCTATCGCTCCTGCCCCTCGGTCCTACCCTGAGGATTAATGACCTCAAGTTTCCGCCTACCCATTCACATGATCTAAGTAGTAACCCTCCTTACGCTAACCATACCATGTATAAAGTATTCATAATCAAAGTAACATGTATTTCACCCCTGCAGTTTAGAAAACTGAAAACAGTTAAGAGAAAAGGGGGACATGAACTCACAACGGTGCGTCTCTACCAAGTAATACTCCAAGTCAAGCAGCTGTGCAACGACCTACATGTACTAACTCTATTAGACGGACGGCCGTGCCTTAGCTTTATGGTTTACGTTTGGGAAATAGTTAGACTACTATTTCGTGTTTACATTTGGTGCATACTTGGTAATTATTTCCTTCCCAAGGATGGGGGATTTAATACATGTGCGTACGAAATATATTATTAAGTCTTACTTAATATATATTTATTTCTAACTTCAAAATATAAATATTTTTTTTCTCAAAAATATTATATTTTTACTTCACAAAATTCTCCCAAAATAATACTTTGTCAAGTATACGCGTTCATAATCATTTCTTTAAGTTGCGTAAGTTACGTTTTAACAATCGAGTGGTAATAGTAATTACCGGTGTAACTTTTATATTTATCGTGAAAGCGTTCGTATTATTTTGGATCCGTTAACGTTCGATAATATTATTTTTACCCTAAAAATAATATTATATACTTCACAAAATAATTTAACAAGTAGCGTTGTGAAAAATATATTTACTAAATATATATTTATCACGTTTAATGTTGTGAAAATCCCACCTCCGATATTTTGTAAATAAAATCGTGGAGAAACTTATATTTTGAAAACATGTCGAAAAGTACTTCTAACACTTGTAGTGAAAATAATTCTAAGTGTTAGGTTTTTGGAAAAATTTCGCCAGAGTTTCCTCTGTAACTGGAGGTGGCCACGCTTTCAAGCGTATCACTTTCTTTTACAAATCAATCCAACAATTTTCTTTTTAAATCAAAACAATATTCAATATATCAACAAACTAGTTAAGAAGCATATAATTCGCAAAAGTTTCATGAACTTGTAGTTTTCTAAAATTATGTAGTAACCTCATTACTTTTAGCGGATCTTTATACAAGTCAAACCGATTTCATAAAAACCCCATTTCTATAGAAAGTCTGTCTTTACATCTTCTTGTAAATTTTACAAAAATTGTTATTTTGTCGAAACTTTTGTGCTACACAAGTGTTTACACACTTGTGGTTTCTAAAAATCATTCTAGTTAACGTAAGATCCGTCTTTAGAAAACATGATTTTCTTGACACTCGGTCTTTTGAAAATACCACTTGTAGATACGTAGATCTGCTAGTTTTAAACACTATTTTACAAGTAAAAATGCTTTTACACAAGTTCATGATTCGTGTGTGGTAGAGTTTCACCCTTTAACCCTTGTTTCATTCAAAACATCCTTATGTCATGATTCATGATCATGACCAACCCGGGTTAAATGATGATCCGAGCTACCACAACATAGATCGGGTCCGAATAACCACACAATTTAATTACTCCAACATTTACACATCATATGAGCTTTTAACCATCTTTATAAGTGCTTTTAGTAAACTTTAAAGCATCAACTTGTAAGATCACGAGTTTTAACCGTTACATATCATATTAACCACTTTAAATTAGTTCGAGAAGGTGTTTTAAGCAACATACCACTAGCTCGAGGCTAGGGAAGAATCTAAGCACAAATAGGGTGGATAAAAGCAAGAGAATGAGGTCCTCCGAGCTCCGAGTGCACCAAGACTCCTTATATGCGATCCTTAACGCTTGTGTGATGTTGGAATTGGAAGATCAAACTCGAAAATATGATGGATGGGGATGGGGGTGTTCGGCCGAAGCCTATAGAGAGGGAAAGAGAGGCGTGTTTGAGTGGAGTGTGAGAATGAAAGTGATTAGTGTGTTATCCTTGTTACTTATAGACATAAGTTGTGATTATGGTCCATTGGTTCTCATGTTCTCTAGATATGGGACACTCCAGCATTAAATAATGAAGATGGTACAAGCTATGGTCACATTGTGACCGAAATCGACCAGGGGGGGGGTTCTTGGTTGGATTGTAACTAATCATTAGTTATTAGTTAGATATGTTAGGTTAGTTAAGTAGTTAACCCGGTTAGTAGTGTGTTGTGTTTTAAAGCGGGTGTTAGGGTATTCGGGGACCCTAACTGGCTCAGAAAAAGACAGATAATGTTTATGGCAATATTTTCATGTTCCGGGTATAGTCCGATTGTTCGGTTGGATAGTAATCCGTTAAAGTGCTTAACAAAGCTTTAGAGTGTCGTTAATACCATTTTTAGTGACACAACTTATTCCCGACACTTTGGAAAGTGTCTAGTAATATTTTTCTCATGTTTTGGCACTTTATTAGTTAGCTGAAAGCTGAATTGTTTATTAAAGTGCTGAGTTTTGTGCTTAGTGCATGTCCTAGGCACATTCTGTCATTGTATCTTATTCCTTGAGACGCAGTTCTACAACCCTTGTATCCCTACACTCACTATGGGTGTAGTGAAATATTTCTGGCTCATACAGGCCTTAGAGGCAATATCTGCCTGGTGCTGGCTTTATCAGCATGTTCAATAGGTTATCCGTTCATAGTGCTACTATGCTTTTATGCATCATGTTTGTCACTAGAGTTCAGTATGTAAATAATGTAGTGACGGTATGTAAAGTATGATGCAGGAATATACAAGTATCAGAAACCAAGTAGCAGTTCATCAGTAATTTCAAGCAAGCATAGTAATTAAGCAGTAATTAATTATTAATTAAGTCGTACGGATACCTGGTTTAGTGAGGGTTGTCACATTCTCCCCCCGTTAGAAAAATTTCGTCCCGAAATTTTAAGTTCTACTTCTAGTCGCAGGGTTCTTGGGAAATAAGTGGGGGTGTTTCTCTTTCATCTGGTCCTCACGTTCCCAGGTGTATTCAGGACCATGTCTGGCATTCCAACGAACCTTGACGAGCTTGACGCTGCTCCGGCGGGTCTTGTTCACTTTCCAATCCGTAACCTCAACGGGTTCTTCAACGAAGTGGAGCGTGTCGTCAACATGAATTTCGTCGGTAGGAATGACAACGGTATCTTGCGTTGGACTCTTCCTCAAATTTGATACGAGGAACGTATCGTGAACACCATTCAGTTCGGCAGGTAGATCCAACTTGTATGCTACGGACCCAATTCTTTCCAAGATTTTGAACGGGCCAATATACCGCAGATTCAACTTCCCACGCTTCCCAAAGCGTGCCACACCCTTCCAGGGTGATACCTTCAACAAAACCACATCTCCTACCTCAAACTCCAGAGGCTTCCTTTTTCGATCCGCGTAGGCTTTCTGACGGCACGAGCCACACTGATGCGATCTCGGATCTGCGCAATCTTGTCAGTGGTTTCCTGGACCACATCAGGACCAACCAACTGTCTATCACCTGCGTCAGACCAACAAAGCGGTGATCTGCACTTGCGGCCATAAAGGGCTTCAAATGGCGCGGCACCAATACTGGCGTGGTAGCTGTTGTTGTATGAAAATTCGACCAAAGGCAAATGCTTATCCCAGCTACCGCCCAAATCCATCACACATGCTCTCAGCATGTCTTCTGAAGTCTGTATCGTCCGTTCGCTTTGCCCGTCGGTCTGCGGGTGAAACGCGATGCTCATATTCAATTGCGAGCCAAAAGCTTCTTGGAAGGATTGCCAAATCCTTGAGACGAACCTTCCGTCTCTATCAGAGATGATTGAGAGAGGTACTCCATGGCGTGTAACGATTTCTCTCATGTAAATTTCGGCCAACTTGCTCGTATTATCTTTCTCTCTGATAGGTAAGAAGTGCGCTGACTTCGTTAATCGGTCCACTATTACCCAAATAGTGTCATGGCCTCTTGGCGTTCTTGGCAACTTCGTAATAAAATCCATGGAGATTTGTTCCCACTTCCACTTGGGAATTTCCGGTTGTTGCAGAAGTCCTGAAGGCTTCTGGTATTCCGCTTTAACCTTAGCACATGTTAAACATTTGCTCACATAAACAGCCACGTCGCCTTTCATCCTAGGCCATCAATAATAATCCTTAAGGTCCTGGTACATCTTATCCGCTCCAGGGTGGATAGAGTACCGCGATTTGTGAGCTTCGTCGAAAATAACCTTCCTTAAACCTCCAAACAAAGGAACCCAAATCCTTTTCTCAAAACATAACGTTCCTTCCCCATTTGGTACCAATAACTTCTCCATCCCACGGAGATATTCTCCTTCAAGGTTTCTTTCCTTGAGAGCTTCTTTCTGCGCGGCACGAATGCACAAGGAAAGATCGGTCTGAATAATCATTTCCAAAGCCCTAACCCTTATGGGCTTGATCCTCTCTTTTCGACTTAGGGCATCAGCGACCACATTCGCCTTCCCTGAGTGATACTTTATCTCGCAGTCGTAATCATTCAACAACTCAACCCATCGTCTTTGCCTCATATTCAGCTCCTTCTGGTTGAATATGTGTTGTAGGCTTTTGTGATCTGTAAAAATTGTACACTTCGTACCATAAAGGTAGTGTCTCCAGATCTTTAAAGCAAAAACCACTGCGCCGAGTTCCAAATCATGAGTGGTATAGTTCTTTTCGTGCACTTTCAGCTGGCGTGATGCGTAAGCAATAACCTTTTGGCGTTGCATCAACACGCAACCCAATCCTTGACGTGAGGCGTCACAGTATACCACGAAATCATTAGTACCTTCCGGTAGTGCTAAGATTGGCGCGTTGTAGAGCTTATCTTTCAATATCTGGAACGCTTCTTCCTGTTTGATTCCCCAATCAAACTTCTTATCCTTCTGCGTGAGGAGCGTCAATGGTTGAGCGATCTTTGAAAAATTCTCAATGAACCTTCGATAATAGCCAGCCAAACCCAAGAATTGTCGAATCTCGGTTGGCGTCTTTGGCGTTTCCCAATTCTTGATCGCTTCAATCTTTGTGGGATCAACATGAATTCCATCTCCATTCACCACGTGTCCAAGGAACTGTACTTCTCGAAGCCAAAACTCGCACTTCGAGAATTTGGCATACAGTTGTTCCTTCTTCAGCAGTTCCAAAATGGCTCTTAGGTGCTGTTCGTGCTCAGCCTTCGTCTTTGAATAAATCAAGATATCATCGATGAACACTATCACGAACTTATCCAAATACGGCTTGCAAACTCTATTCATCAAATCCATGAACACTGCAGGTGCGTTTGTCAACCCAAACGGCATAACCAGGAACTCGTAGTGTCCATATCGAGTTCTGAAGGCTGTCTTCGGGATACTCTCCACTTGTATCCTTAACTGATGGTATCCAGATCGAAGATCGATCTTTGAATAAAAGCTTGAGCCTTGCAGTTGGTCAAACAGATCATCAATCCTTGGCAGAGGGTATCTATTCTTGATCATCAACTTGTTCAACTCCCAGTAGTCAATGCACATACGAAAACTACCGTCCTTCTTCTTGACAAACAAGACCGGAGCTCCCCAAGGCGAGAAGCTTGGTCGGATGAATCCCTTGTCTAACAACTCCTGAAGTTGTGTCGACAGTTCTTGCATCTCAGACGGAGCAAGTCTATAAGGTGCCTTAGCCACAGGCGCGGTGCCTGGAACTAAGTCGATGCGAAACTCCACTTGCCTCTGAGGCATTATACCTTTCCAGTTTACTGTATCAATACCTTTTTCATCGTAAACAAATTCACCACCATCTAATCATTTTTCTTGATAATCAATCACAGGAAATCCAGGCAAGTCCTCTGGGAAGACTTCTGGATATTCCCTCACGACAGGGATGTCTTCGATCTTTGGTTCTTCAGCTTTCTTATCTACAATGTGTGCCAGAAAGGCAGCACATCCCTTCTGTAAACATTTTCGCGCTTTGAGGCAGCTGATAATTCTCAAAGGCGTCTCACGCTTCTCTCCATGAACCACAATTGTTTCACCATCTTCGGTTGGGATACGAACTACCTTTTCGTGACAAACTATCTCAGCCTTGTTGCCTGATAACCAATCCATTCCTACCACCACGTCGAAGCTTCCCAACTGGACTGGTAGTAAATCCAGAGCAAACTCACGCTCTCCCAATTCGATCACACAACCTCTGATAATTTCATTGGCTTCTACCAACTTTCCATTAGCCAATTCGATCGAGTACGGAACATCTAATTTACTAGCGGCTAAACCAAGCATATTCTTAAACTCTAACGACACGAAGCTATAATCGACGCCAGTATCAAATAAAACGGATGCATATCGTTGGTTTACAGGGAACATACCAGTAACGACATTGGGATCCTGGCGCGCTTCCCTCGCTTCTATGTTGAAAACCCTTCCACGGGCTTGGTTCAATTCTGGGCAATTCCTCTTGTAGTGCCCAAGATCACCACAGTTGAAGCATCCAGATCTTTGCCCATTTCCACCAGCTTGGTTATTCCTCTGATTACCATTCACAGCGCCCGCTTGATTAGCATTGTTAACTCGATTTCCATCACCTCCATTGTTCACTTGTGGGCGATTTCCATTTCCGCCCCGGTTGGTGTTTCTGTTTCCGAATCCTCCCTGACCTCTCTGGCCAGCTATGGCCCAACAAGAGTCCTTCAAGTGGCCAGTCTTTCCACAAGCTTCACAAACTTTCAAACCACAACGGCCAGAATGGTGGCGCTGGCAGGTATTACACTTGGGCTGGGCGCCCATGTATCCTTTTCCTTTCTTCCCACTACCAGCTGTAACCTGAGCTGGCGTGCTTGGTTCCCCTTTCTTAACCACACTGCTAGTACCTTGCTTGAAGTTCAAAAACTTCCGCTTGTTACCTCCTGATGACTCCACATGAGTCTCTTTCTTCTTAGTCTCAGCATCATCGAACTTGTTCAGGCGAATAGCTTCCTCTGTGAGAGCCACGCTCAAATCAATCGCCTCAGTAATAGTCGCAGGCTTGGAGGAGGTCACCATGCTTATGATTTGAGGAGCTAATCCCCAAATAAAACGTTCAATCCTTTTGAACTCCGGAGTGACCATGTAGGGTACCACATGCGATAAGTCATGAAACCTCTGAACGTATTCCGCGATCTTTGGACCTTCCATCTTTAAATGCCAGAACTCTGTTTCCAATCTTTGGATTTCAGCGCGGGAACAGTACTTTTTGCGCATAAGTTCCTTCAGTTCGGTCCAGGTTAGCGCGTAGGCAGCAGCTTCACCAAGTGTCTGTACTTGCAAATTCCACCAAGATAGGGCTCCATCCAAGAATAGCCCAGAGATATAGGTGACTTGCTGATCTAGTGCGCATTTGCTCATGCGAAGAACAGATTCAGTTTTCTCAGCCCAACGAACAAAGGCGACAGCACCTCCTGTGCCATCAAAGTTGACCGGCTTGCAGTCTAGAAACTGCTTGTAGGTGCACCCTGCACGTACAGTATAACATGTGAACGGCATTAGCATCTTTGCTATAGATATCTAATTAAGTCATGGTATGTCTAAATGACTTAGTATTACCATGAGGTGGGTTGTTGTTGTTGCCAGTGTTGCCTGAGTTGCTTCCACTAATCCCTCCTTGAGAGGCGGCGTATTGTGCGATGGCAGCAGCAATGATTTGCTGGAGTTCTGCCTGATTGGTAGGCATTTGCGGTTCTTGACGTCTCGGCGGCATCTTCTAAAGATGTGTTTACGTCGGTCAGGCCATAGTAAAGTGCACGTATATAATAATAGTAATAGTACATAACATCTCATGTTATCAGTATATCATTCACACATCATCTCATGTCACAAATATCATTCACACAACATCCCATGTCATAAAAATATAAATAATCAATCAAGTATCAAATATGATGAGAATACTGCGATTGCCATATATCGAGACCACATAGTAAGTGTATCAATACATCACAGTGTTATACAACATCAATCAACTAGGGGCTACATCACCCCTGTCCAAAAACTATATCAAATCAGTGTCACTACATCCCATGTACAAAATCAACAGAAGTCATAATCAGAAAGTAGTCTCCAAAAATGTTGTGCAGTCAAAAGCAATTGCTGTCTTCTCACCAACGTCTACTCAAACGGCACTGATGAGCTCTATACGAATGGCGGTGGAGGAGGGGGAAAGTGAGTGTAAAACAAACGACGCAACTGGAGCCAGTCCTCCTCCATGGCTCTCTGAGTACGAATAAAAGAAGCAACCTGCTGCTCTAGTGCAAAGAGACGTGCAGCATAATCTGGGGGTACAGGTCGAGAAGGCTGCAAAGGAGAGTGGGTCTGACCCTGGCACTGACACGGCGGCGGCTGAGCTCTCTCCAGCTCCTGAATGCGCTGTGTGTGTGCCTCGTGCTGAAAAACAAAAGACATCAAAATGTCCTCAATAGTGTGCCCCACATGGAAGGGATGGTAGGGGTCAGTCGGTGGCATAACGGGTGGTGACGACCAAAGAAACGACTCCCTGGCTGGATCAAAAGGTGCCACATGATATGGAGAAACAGGGGGTAAAACAGGTGGAAACTGTGGCATGAAGGGAACAGATGTCGGCACATGCCCAAAGGGATGGGCCGAGGAACCCTCTCCAGGTCGCGCTGGAGGTGTAAACTGAGGAACTGGAAAAGAGAAATCAACGTGTCGTGCATCAGTGATATGAGGGGGAATAGGTGGAACCTCATCATCAGCAGGAATCCACCCGTGCTGTGCGTGCTCATCTGGTGGATCCATGTGGGTCGCGAACAGTGCATGCTCGGGCTCTAGTGGAACGGGATCAGGTGGGGGAGCAACAAAAGGGTGAACGGGTGCATCAGCAATAAGTGGGTGATCAACATGATCAGCAGCAATGACATGATCGCCCTCCAACAACGGAGCATCCACAGGTTGATCATCTACAAGTGGGTCAGCAACCACAGGCTCAATAGGCATGCCAACATGAACAGGGTCATGCTCAAGCACAGGGTCTAGAGCGGCTGCCTGCTCAGCGGCGATGGCAGGCTCGGGATCATCAAAAGCCATCTCAAAGTCAAACTCAGGGTCGATGGGATCCACTGGGTCAGCTGGGTCGACTGGATCCTCCATAGGCTGATCCATAGGTATAAACTCTATATCCTGATCTGGGTCGAAACCTGGGGGAAAGATAGGATCGGAATCCTCCACATCCTCGTGGTCGAAAGCAAAGCTAGGAATAGGGGCAACAGAGGATGCCTGGTCAGGATCTGAACCATGTGAAAAGTGTTGTGCGCTCAGAGTGTGGGAAGGTGCGGAGGCCATAGACTCGAAGGAGTCTGGAGCAGGTGAGTGTGCAGGTGACTCCGCAGCTGGAGCATCTGCGATCATCAAGAGATCTTCAGCAGCAGGAAGGGCCTCGCCCTGAGCCTCATCGTCCTCTAGGAGGTCAGCGTCAAACAGATCAACATCGCCGTCAGCCTCGGCGTCAAGAAGTAAATCGTAGGCAGGGTAAACAGCTAAGGGTATGGGTGCAGGGATCTCCACTAACGGTAGGTACTCAACAAGAGGGCCATCGGCGAGCTCATCAGCCTCGTCAGGTAGCGCGAACGGCTGGAAGTCGTCCTCGTCCGTGCTAGAAACGTCCGACGTGTGCACCTCGTGCTCTGAAGATGCTAGGTCATCTGATACTATAGGTCTAGGTCCTGTGATGTCTGAGTCGCCAGTACCGGGCGAGTCCATGTGTCTGTAACATAAACACAAATATGCACAAATAATCAGTCATACAATCAGGTAAACACATTAGTCACCAAGTAAGAAATCACATAATTCTCCTAGTCCCACTAGCCTCCCAGTCTCCTAGACTGACATTCCTAGTCCCACTAGCCAAATTCTCCCAGTCTCTAAGACTGCTCTATCATCTACCTCGACCTCTTAGATCGAGCCTCGGCCTCCAAGACCGAGCCTCAGCCTCCAAGACTGAGCCTACTCTTCCTAGTCTTACTAGCCATCTACCTCGATCTCTTAGATCGAGCCTCGGCCTCCAAGACCGAGCCTCAGCCTCCAAGACTGAGCCTACTCTTCCTAGTCTCACTAGCCATCTACCTCGATCTCTTAGATCGAGCCTCGGTCTCCAAGACCGAGCCTCAGCCTCCAAGACTGAGCCTAAAAATAAATAAATAAAATGTGCTCAACATTTGTTTGTAAAAACGTTTTGGATCTGGACTTAAGTGGTATGCAGTAAAAATGTTTTCGTGAGAGCCCTAGTGATCATAGTCTAGAGTCGAGAAGGAATCCTAGTTCGCTATGATCAGAGCTCTGATACCAAGCTGTCACACCCTGGCTTTGCGGAAGTGTGGTTAATTTGGTGTGACTTCTTAATACCATAGCTTAACCATAACAAAGCTATATGAATAAAAGCCATGCAAGATCATCCATTTAATTTAGTTTTAAAATCCAAAAACAACAACATTGTTTTAACGGGAAAACACCCTAACAACCATAACCTTGTTCAACAAACATTACAAACTTAAACATAACATAAACATGGTTTAAGGACTGTGACTTGTCCAGGAAAGAGTCACATTCCCTACACCCGGATGACCTCGTACTAGTGCAGCGGGAAAACGTGCCATACCGTGCCAGATCCTTTAATTCCCTAAAATACATGTAAGTTGAAAAATCAACAATAATGTTAAGCGAGTTCATGCGTAAGTGAGTAAATAAACCTTTGTATTTATCAAAATCCTGGTATGTAGCAAATAAGGAAAAAGAGATCACCAATGGTTTGCAAGGCCATTGATATGTGTGAAATGCAAGTAGGAAGGCTCAAACCTAGCAGATTTATGCGCCGGGTACAAAGTCATCCCGAGGTCCGTTATGCTGGGCCTGGGACTGGGCTCGCTACACCCAAATAGATCTATCGCTCCTGCCCCTCGGTCCTACCCTGAGGATTAATGACCTCAACTTTCCGCCTACCCATTCACATGATCTAAGTAGTAACCCTCCTTCGCTAACCATACCATGTATAAAGTATTCATAATCAAAGTAACATGTATTTTACCCCCGCAGTTTAGAAAACTGAAAACAGTTAAGAGAAAAGGGGGACATGAACTCACAACGGTGCGTCTCTACCAAGTAATACTCCAAGTCAAGCAGCTGTGCAACGACCTACATGTACTAACTCTATTAAACGGACGGCCGTGCCTTAGCTTTATGGTGTACGTTTTGGGAAATAGTTAGACTACTATTTCGTGTTTACATTTGGTGCATACTTGGTAATTATTTCCTTCCCAAGGATGGGGGATTTAATACATGTGCGTACGAAATATATTATTAAGTCTTACTTAATATATATTTATTTCTAACTTCAAAATATAAATATTTTTTTCTCAAAAATATTATATTTTTACTTCACAAAATTCTCCCAAAATAATACTTTGTCAAGTATGCGCGTTCATAATCATTTCTCTAAGTTGCGTAAGTTACGTTTTAACAATCGAGTGGTAATAGTAATTACCGGTGTAACTTTTATATTTATCGTGAAAGCGTTCGTATTATTTTGGATCCGTTAACGTTCGATAATATTATTTTTACCCTAAAAATAATATTATATACTTCACAAAATAATTTAACTAGTAGCGTTGTGAAAAATATATTTACTATATATATATTTATCAGATTTAATTTTGTGAAAATCCCAACTCCGATATTTTTTAAATAAAATCGTGGCGAAACTTATATTTTGAAAACATGTCGAAAAGTACTTCTAACACTTGTAGTGAAAATAATTCTAAGTGTTAGGTTTTTGGAAAAATTTCGCCAGAGTTTCCTCTGTAACTGGAGGTGGCCACGCTTTCAAGCGTATCATTTTCTTTTACAAATCAATCCAACAATTTTCTTTTTAAATCAAAACAATATTCAATATATCAACAAACTAGTTAAGAAGCATATAATTCGCAAAAGTTTCATGAACTTGTAGTTTTCTAAAATTATGTAGTAACCTCATTACTTTTAGCGGATCTTTATACAAGTCAAACCGATTTCATAAAAACCCCGTTTCTATAGAAAGTCTGTCTTTACATCTTCTTGTAAATTTTACAAAAATTGTTATTTTGTCGAAACTTTTGTGCTACACAACTGTTTACACACTTGTGGTTTCTAAAAATCATTCTAGTTAACGTAAGATCCGTCTTTAGAAAACATGATTTTCTTGACACTCGGTCTTTTGAAAATACCACTTGTAGATACGTAGATCTGCTAGTTTTAAACACTATTTTACAAGTAAAAACGCTTTTACACAAGTTCATGATTCGTGTGTGGTAGAGTTTCACCCTTTAACCCTTGTTTCATTCAAAACAACCTTATGTCATGATTCATGATCATGACCAACCCGGGTTAAATGATGATCCGAGCTACCACAACATAGATCGGGTCCGAATAACCACGCAATTTAATTACTACAACATTTACACATCATATGAGCTTTTAACCATCTTTATAAGTGCTTTTAGTAAACTTTAAAGCATCAACTTGTAAGATCACGAGTTTTAACCATTACATATCATATTAACCACTTTAAATTAGTTTGAGAAGGTGTTTAAGCAACATACCACTAGCTCGAGGCTAGGGAAGAATCTAAGCGCAAATAGGGTGGATAAAAGCAAGAGAATGAGGTCCTCCGAGCTCCGAGTGCACCAAGACTCCTTATATGCGATCCTTAACGCTTGTGTGATGTTGGAATTGGAAGATCAAACTCGAAAATATGATGGATGGGGATGGGGGTGTTCGGCCGAAGCCTATAGAGAGGGAAAGAGAGGCGTGTTTGAGTGGAGTGTGAGAATGAAAGTGATTAGTGTGTTATCCTTGTTACTTATAGACATAAGTTGTGATTATGGTCCATTGGTTCTCATGTTCTCTAGATATGGGACACTCCAGAATTAAATAATGAAGATGGTACAAGCTATGGTCACATTGTGATCGAAATCGGCCAGGGGGGGGGTTCTTGGTTGGATTGTAACTAATCATTAGTTATTAGTTAGATATGTTAGGTTAGTTAAGTAGTTAACCCGGTTAGTAGTGTGTTGTGTTTTCAAGCGGGTGTTAGGGTATTCGGGGACCCTAACTGGCTCATAAAAAGACAGATAATGTTTATGGCAATATTTTCATGTTCCGGGTATAGTCCGGTTGTTCGGTTGGATAGTAATCCGTTAAAGTGCTTAACAAAGCTTTAGAGTGTCGTTAATACCATTTTTAGTGACACAACTTATTCCCGACACTTTGGAAAGTGTCTAGTAATATTTTTCTCATGTTTTGGCACTTTATTAGTTAGCTAAAAGCTGAATTGTTTATTAAAGTGCTGAGTTTTGTGCTTAGTGTATATCCTAGGCACATCCTGTCATTGTATCTTATTCCTAGAGACGCAGTTCTACAACCCTTGTATCCCTACACTCACTATGGGTGTAGTGAAATATTTCTGGCTCATACAGGCCTTAGAGGCAATATCTGCCTGGTGCTGGCTTTATTAGCATGTTCAATAGGATATCCGTTCATAGTGCTACTGTGCTTTTATGCATCATGTTTGTCACTAGAGTTCAGTATGTAAATAACGTAGTGACGGTATGTAAAGTATGATGCAGGAATATACAAGTATCAGAAACCAAGTAGCAGTTCATCAGTAATTTCAAGCAAGCACAGTAATTAAGCAGTAATTAATTATTAATTAAGTCGTACGGATACCTGGTTTAGTGAGGGTTGTCACATTCTCCCCCCGTTAGAAAAATTTCGTCCCGAAATTTTAAGTTCTGCTTCTAGTCGCAGGGTTCTTGGGAAATAAGTGGGGGTATTTCTCTTTCATCCGGTCCTCACGTTCCCAGGTGTATTCAGGACCATGTCTGGCATTCCAACGAACCTTGACGAGCTTGACACTGCTCCGGCAGGTCTTGTTCACTTTCCAATCCGTAACCTCAACGGGTTCTTCAACGAAGTGGAGCGTGTCGTCAACATGAATTTCGTCGGTAGGAATGATAACGGTATCTTGCGTTGGACTCTTCCTCAAATTTGATACGTGGAACGTATCGTGAACACCATTCAGTTCGGCAGGTAGATCCAACTTGTATGCTACGGACCCAATTCTTTCCAAGATTTTGAACGGGCCAATATACAGCGGATTCAACGTCCCACGCTTCCCAAAGCGTGCCACACCCTTCCAGGGTGATACCTTCAACAAAACCATATCTCCTACCTCAAACTCCAAAGGCTTCCTTTTTCGATCCGCGTAGGCTTTCTAATGGTCACGAGCCACACTGATGCGATCTCGGATCTGTGCAATCTTGTCAGTGGTTTCCTGGACCACATCAGGACCAACCAACTGTCTATTACCTGCGTCAGACCAACAAAGCGGTGATCTGCACTTGCGGCCATAAAGGGCTGCACTTGCGGCCATAACGACACGAAGCTATAATCGGCGCCAGTATCAAATAAAACGGGTGCATAGCGTTGGTTTACAGGGAACGTACCAGTAACGACATTGGGATCCTGGCGCGCTTCCCTCGCTTCTATGTTGAAAACCCTTCCACGGGCTTGGTTCAATTCTGGGCAATTCCTCTTGTAGTGCCCAAGATCACCACAGTTGAAGCATCCGGATCTTTGCCCATTTCCACTAGCTTGGTTATTCCTCTGATTACGATTCACAGCGCCCGCTTGATTAGCATTGTTAACTCGATTTCCATCACCTCCATTGTTCACTTGTGGGCGATTTCCATTTCCGCCCCGGTTGGTGTTTCTGTTTCCGAATCCTCTCTGGCCTCTCTGGCCAGCTATGGCCCAACAAGAGTCCTTCAAGTGGCCAGTCTTTCCACAAGCTTCACAAACTTTCAAACCACAACGGCCAGAATGGTGGCGCTGGAAGGTATTACACTTGGGCTGGGCGCCCATGTATCCTTTTCCTTTCTTCCCACTACCAGCTGTAACCTGAGCTGGCGTGCTTGGTTCCCCTTTCTTAACCACACTGCTAGTGCCTTGCTTGAAGTTCGAAAACTTCCACTTGTTACCTCCTGATGACTCCACATGAGTCTCTTTCTTCTTAGTCTCAGCATCATCGAACTTGTTCAGGCGAATAGCTTCCTCTGTGAGAGCCACGCTCAAATCAATCGCCTCAGTAATAGTCGCAGGCTTGGAGGAGGTCACCATGCTTATGATTTGAGGAGCTAATCCCCAAATAAAACGTTCAATCCTTTTGAACTCCGGAGTGACCATGTAGGGTACCACATGCGATAAGTCATGAAACCTCTGAACGTATTCCGCGATCTTTGGACCTTCCATCTTTAAATGCCAGAACTCTGTTTCCAATCTTTGGATTTCAGCGCGGGAACAGTACTTTTTGCGCATAAGTTCCTTCAGTTCGGTCCAGGTTAGCGCGTAGGCAGCAGCTTCACCAAGTGTCTGTACTTGCAAATTCCACCAAGATAGGGCTCCATCCAAGAATAGCCCCGAGATATAGGTGACTTGCTGGATATTCCCTCACGACAGGGATGTCTTCGATCTTTGGTTCTTCAGCTTTCTTATCTACAATGTGTGCCAGAAAGGCAGCACATCCCTTCTGTAAACATTTTCGCGTTTTGAGGCAGCTGATAATTCTCAAAGGCGTCTCACGCTTCTCTCCATGAACCACAATTGTTTCACCATCTTCGGTTGGGATACGAACTACCTTTTCGTGACAAACTATCTCAGCCTTGTTGCCTGATAACCAATCCATTCCTACCACCACGTCGAAGCTTCCCAACTGGACTGGTAGTAAATCCAGGGCAAACTCACGCTCTCCCAATTCGATCACACAACCTCTGATAATTTCATTGGCTTCTACCAACTTTCCATTAGCCAATTCGATCGAGTACGGAACATCTAATTTACTAGCGGCTAAACCAAGCATATTCTTAAACTCTAACGACACGAAGCCATAATCGACGCCAGTATCAAATAAAACGGATGCATATCGTTGGTTTACAGGGAACATACCAGTAACGACATTGGGATCCTGGCGCGCTTCCCTCGCTTCTATGTTGAAAACACTTCCACGGGCTTGGTTCAATTCTGGGCAATTCCTCTTGTAGTGCCCAAGATCACCACAGTTGAAGCATCCGGATCTTTGCCCATTTCCACCAGCTTGGTTATTCCTCTGATTACGATTCACAGCGCCCGCTTGATTAGCATTGTTAACTCGATTTCCATCACCTCCATTGTTCACTTGTGGGCGATTTCCATTTCCGCCCCGGTTGGTGTTTCTGTTTCCGAATCCTCCCTGGCCTCTCTGGCCAGCTATGGCCCAACAAGAGTCCTTCAAGTGGCCAGTCTTTCCACAATCTTCACAAACTTTCAAACCACAACGGCCAGAATGGTGGCGCTGGCAGGTATTACACTTGGGCTGGGCGCCCATGTATCATTTTCCTTTCTTCCCACTACCAGTTGTAACCTGAGCTGGCGTGCTT
Source organism: Helianthus annuus (assembly GCF_002127325.2). NCBI lineage: Eukaryota > Viridiplantae > Streptophyta > Magnoliopsida > Asterales > Asteraceae > Helianthus > Helianthus annuus. The sequence goes on from NC_035434.2 coordinate 112,166,753, forward strand.
GGTTCCCCTTTCTTAACCACACTGCTAGTGCCTTGCTTGAAGTTCGAAAACTTCCGCTTGTTACCTCCTGATGACTCCACATGAGTCTCTTTCTTCTTAGTCTCAGCATCATCGAACTTGTTCAGGCGAATAGCTTCCTCTGTGAGAGCCACGCTCAAATCAATCGCCTCAGTAATAGTCGCAGGCTTGGAGGAGGTCACCATGCTTATGATTTGAGGAGCTAATCCCCAAATAAAACGTTCAATCCTTTTGAACTCCGGAGTGACCATGTAGGGTACCACATGCGATAAGTCATGAAACCTCTAAACGTATTCCGCGATCTTTGGACCTTCCATCTTTAAATGCCAGAACTCTGTTTCCAATCGTTGGATTTCAGCGCAGGAACAGTACTTTTTGCGCATAAGTTCCTTCAGTTCGGTCCAGGTTAGCGCGTAGGCAGCAGCTTCACCAAGTGTCTGTACTTGCAAATTCCACCAAGATAGGGCTCCATCCAAGAATAGCCCAGAGATATAGGTGACTTGCTGATCTAGTGCGCATTTGCTCATGCGAAGAACAGATTCAGTTTTCTCAGCCCAATGAACAAAGGCGACAACACCTCCTGTGCCATCAAAGTTGACCGGCTTGCAGTCTAGAAACTGCTTGTAGGTGCACCCTGCACGTACAGTATAACATGTGAACGGCATTAGCATCTTTGCTATAGATATCTAATTAGGTCATGGTATGTCTAAATGACTTAGTATTACCATGAGGTGGGTTGTTGTTGTTGCCAGTGTTGCCTGAGTTGCTTCCACTAATCCCTCCTTGAGAGGCGGCGTATTGTGCGATGGCAGCAGCAATGATTTGCTGGAGTTCTGCCTGATTGGTAGGCATTTGCGGTTCTTGACGTCTCGGCGGCATCTTCTAAAGATGTGTTTACGTCGGTCAGGCCATAGTAAAGTGCACGTATATAATAATAGTAATAGTACATAACATCTCATGTTATCAGTATATCATTCACACATCATCTCATGTCACAAATATCATTCACACAACATCCCATGTCATAAAAATATAAATAATCAATCAAGTATCAAATATGATTAGAATACTGCGATTGCCATATATCGAGACCACATAGTAAGTGTATCAGTACATCACAGTGTCATACAACATCAATCAACTAGGGGCTACATCACCCCTGTCCAAAAACTATATCAAATCAGTGTCACTACATCCCATGTACAAAACCAACAAAAGTCATAATCAGAAAGTAGTCTCCAAAAATGTTGTGCAGTCAAAAGCAATTGCTGTCTTCTCACCAACGTCTACTCAAACGGCACTGATGAGCTCTATACGGATGGCGGTGGAGGAGGGGGAAAGTGAGTGTAAAACAAACGACGCAACTGGAGCCAATCCTCCTCCATGGCTCTCTGAGTACGAATAAAAGAAGCAACCTGCTGCTCTAGTGCAATGAGACGTGCAGCATAATCTGGGGGTACAGGTCGAGAAGGCTGCAAAGGAGAGTGGGTCTGACCCTGGCACTGACACGGCGGCGGCTGAGCTCTCTCCAGCTCCTGAATGCGCTGTGTGTGTGCCTCGTGCTGAAAAACAAAAGACATCAAAATGTCCTCAATAGTGTGCCCCACATGGAAGGGATGGTAGGGGTCAGTCGGTGGCATAACGGGTGGTGACGACCAAAGAAACGACTCCCTGGCTGGATCAAAAGGTGCCACATGATATGGAGAAACAGGGGGTAAAATAGGTGGAAACTGTGGCATGAAGGGAACAGATGTCGGCACATGCCCAAAGGGATGGGCCGAGGAACCCTCTCCAGGTCGCGCTGGAGGTGTAAACTGAGGAACTGGAAAAGAGAAATCAACGTGTCGTGCATCAGTGATATGAGGGGGAATAGGTGGAACCTCATCATCAGCAGGAATCCACCCGTGTTGTGCGTGCTCATCTGGTGGATCCATGTGGGTCGCGAACAGTGCATGCTCGGGCTCTAATGGAACGGGATCGGGTGGGGGAGCAACAAAAGGGTGAACGGGTGCATCAGCAATAAGTGGGTGATCAACATGATCAGCAGCAATGACATGATCGCCCTCCAACAACGGAGCATCCACACGGTGATCATCTACAGGTGGGTCAGCAACCACAGGCTCAATAGGCATGCCAACATGAACGGGGTCATGCTCAAGCACAGGGTCTAAAGCGGCTGCCTGCTCAGGGGCGATGGCAGGCTCGGGAACATCAAAAGCCATCTCAAAGTCAAACTCAGGGTCGATGGGATCCACTGGGTCAGCTGGGTCGACTGGATCCTCCATAGGCTGATCCATAGGTATAAACTCTATATCCAGATCCGAGTCGAACCCTGGGGGAAAGATAGGATCGGAATCCTCCACATCCTCGTGGTCGAAAGCAAAGCTAGGAATAGGGGCAACAGAGGATGCCTGGTCAGGATCTGAACCATGTGAAAAGTGTTGTGCGCTCAGAGTGTGGGAAGGTGCGGAGGCCACAGACTTGAAGGAGTCTGGAGCAGGTGAGTGTGCAGGTGACTCCGCAGCTGGAGCATCTGCGATCATCAAGAGATCATCAGCAGCAGGAAGGGCCTCACCCTGAGCCTCATCGTCCTCTAGGAGGTCAGCGTCAAACAGATCAACATCGCCGTCAGCCTCGGTGTCAAGAAGTAAATCGTAGGCAGGGTAAACAGCTAAGGGTATGGGTGCAGGGATCTCCACTAACAGTAGGTACTCAACAAGAGGGCCATCGGCGAGCTCATCAGCCTCGTCAAGTAGCGCGAACGGCTGGAAGTCGTCCTCGTCCGTGCTAGAAACGTCCGACGTGTGCACCTCGTGCTCTGAAGATGCTAGGTCATCTGATACTATAGGTCTAGGTCCTGTGATGTCTGAGTCGCCAGTACCGGGCGAGTCCATGTGTCTGTAACATAAACACAAATATGCACAAATAATCAGTCATACAATCAGGTAAACACATTAGTCACCAAGTAAGAAATCACATAATTCTCCTAGTCCCACTAGCCTCCCAGTCTCCTAGACTGACATTCCTAGTCCCACTAGCCAAATTCTCCCAGTCTCTAAGACTGCTCTATCATCTACCTCGACCTCTTAGATCGAGCCTCGGCCTCCAAGACCGAGCCTCAGCCTCCAAGACTGAGCCTACTCTTCCTAGTCTTACTAGCCATCTACCTCGATCTCTTAGATCGAGCCTCGGCCTCCAAGACCGAGCCTCAGCCTCCAAGACTGAGCCTACTCTTCCTAGTCTTACTAGCCATCTACCTCGATCTCTTAGATCGAGCCTCGGCCTCCAAGACCGAGCCTCAGCCTCCAAGACTGAGCCTACTCTTCCTAGTCTCACTAGCCATCTACCTCGATCTCTTAGATCGAGCCTCGGTCTCCAAGACCGAGCCTCAGCCTCCAAGACTGAGCCTAAAAATAAATAAATAAAATGTGCTCAACATTTGTTTGTAAAAACGTTTTGGATCTGGACTTAAGTGGTATGCAGTAAAAATGTTTTCGTGAGAGCCCTAGTGATCATAGTCTAGACTCGAGAAGGAATCCTAGTTCGCTATGATCAGAGCTCTGATACCAAGCTGTCACACCCTGGCTTTGCGGAAGCGTGGTTAATTTGGTGTAACTTCTTAATACCATAGCTTAACCATAACAAAGCTATATGAATAAAAGCCATGCAAGATCATCCATCTAATTTAGTTTTAAAATCCAAAAACAACAACATTGTTTTAACGGGAAAACACCCTAACAACCATAACCTTGTTCAACAAACATTACAAACTTAAACATAACATAAACATGGTTTAAGGACTGTGACTTGTCCAGGAAAGAGTCACATTCCCTAAACCCGGATGACCTCGTACTAGTGCAGCGGGAAAACGTGCCATACCGTGCCAGATCCTTTAATTCCCTGAAATACATGTAAGTTGAAAAATCAACAATAATGTTGAGCGAGTTCATGTGTAAGTGAGTAAATAAACCTTTGTATTTATCAAAATCCTGGTATGTAGCAAATAAGGAAAAAGAGATCACCAATGGTTTGCAAGGCCATTGATATGTGTGAAATGCAAGTAGGAAGGCTCAAACCTAGAAGATTTATGCGCCGGGTACAAAGTCATCCCGAGGTCCGTTATGCTGGGCCTGGGACTGGGCTCGCTACACCCAAATATATCTATCGCTCCTGCCCCTCGGTCCTACCCTGAGGATTAATGACCTCAAGTTTCCGCCTACCCATTCACATGATCTAAGTAGTAACCCTCCTTACGCTAACCATACCATGTATAAAGTATTCATAATCAAAGTAACATGTATTTCACCCCCGCAGTTTAGAAAACTGAAAACAGTTAAGAGAAAAGGGGGACATGAACTCACAACGGTGCGTCTCTACCAAGTAATACTCCAAGTCAAGCAGCTGTGCAACGACCTACATGTACTAACTCTATTAGACGGACGGCCGTGCCTTAGCTTTATGGTTTACGTTTTGGGAAATAGTTAGACTACTATTTCGTGTTTACATTTGGTGCCTACTTGGTAATTATTTCCTTCCCAAGGATGGGGGATTTAATACATGTGCGTACGAAATATATTATTAAGTCTTACTTAATATATATTTATTTCTAACTTCAAAATATAAATATTTTTTTTCTCAAAAATATTATATTTTTACTTCACAAAATTCTCCCAAAATAATACTTTGTCAAGTACGTGTTCATAATCATTTCTTTAAGTTGCGTAAGTTACGTTTTAACAATCGAGTGGTAATAGTAATTACCGGTGTAACTTTTATATTTATCGTGAAAGCGTTCGTATTATTTTGGATCCGTTAACGTTCGATAATATTATTTTTACCCTAAAAATAATATTATATGCTTCACAAAATAATTTAACAAGTAGCGTTGTGAAAAATATATTTACTAAATATATATTTATCACGTTTAATTTTGTGAAAATCCCACCTCCGATATTTTGTAAATAAAATCGTGGCGAAACTTATATTTTGAAAACATGTCGAAAAGTACTTCTAACACTTGTAGTGAAAATAATTCTAAGTGTTAGGTTTTTGGAAAAATTTCGCCAGAGTTTCCTCTGTAACTGGAGGTGGCCACGCTTTCAAGCGTATCATTTTCTTTTACAAATCAATCGAACAATTTTCTTTTTAAATCAAAACAATATTCAATATATCAACAAACTAGTTAAGAAGCATATAATTCGCAAAAGTTTCATGAACTTGTAGTTTTCTAAAATTATGTAGTAACCTCATTACTTTTAGCGGATCTTTATACAAGTCAAACCGATTTCATAAAAACCCCGTTTCTATAGAAAGTCTGTCTTTACATCTTCTTGTAAATTTTACAAAAATTGTTATTTTGTCGAAACTTTTGTGCTACACAACTGTTTACACACTTGTGGTTTCTAAAAATCATTCTAGTTAACGTAAGATCCGTCTTTAGAAAACATGATTTTCTTGACACTCGGTCTTTTGAAAATACCACTTGTAGATACGTAGATCTGCTAGTTTTAAACACTATTTTACAAGTAAAAACGCTTTTACACAAGTTTATGATTCGTGTGTGGTAGAGTTTCACCCTTTAACCCTTGTTTCATTCAAAACAACCTTATGTCATGATTCATGATCATGACCAACCCGGGTTAAATGATGATCCGAGCTACCACAACATAGATCGGGTCCGAATAACCACACAATTTAATTACTACAACATTTACACATCATATGAGCTTTTAACCATCTTTATAAGTGATTTTAGTAAACTTTAAAGCATCAACTTGTAAGATCACGAGTTTTAACCGTTACATATCATATTAACCACTTTAAATTAGTTCGAGAAGGTGTTTTAAGCAACATACCACTAGCTCGAGGCTAGGGAAGAATGTAAGCGCAAATAGGGTGGATAAAAGCAAGAGAATGAGGTCCTCCGAGCTCCGAGTGCACCAAGACTCCTTATATGCGATCCTTAACGCTTGTGTGATGTTGGAATTGGAAGATCAAACTAGAAAATATGATGGATGGGGATGGGGGTGTTCGGCCGAAGCCTATAGAGAGGGAAAGAGAGGTGTGTTTGAGTGGAATGTGAGAATGAAAGTGATTAGTGTGTTATCCTTGTTACTTATAGACATAAGTTGTGATTATGGTCCATTGGTTCTCATGTTCTCTAGATATGGGACACTCAAGAATTAAATAATGAAGATGGTACAAGCTATGGTCACATTGTGACCGAAATCGGCCAAGGGGGGGGGGGTTCTTGGTTGGATTGTAACTAATCATTAGTTATTAGTTAGATATGTTAGGTTAGTTAAGTAGTTAACCCGGTTAGTAGTGTGTTGTGTTTTCAAGCGGGTGTTAGGGTATTCGGGGACCCTAACTGGCTCAGAAAAAGACAGATAATGTTTATGGCAATATTTTCATGTTCCGGGTATAGTCCGGTTGTTCGGTTGGATAGTAATCCGTTAAAGTGCTTAACAAAGCTTTAGAGTGTCGTTAATACCATTTTTAGTGACACAACTTATTCCCGACAATTTGGAAAGTGTCTAGTAATATTTTTCTCATGTTTTGGCACTTTATTAGTTAGCTAAAAGCTGAATTGTTTATTAACGTGCTGAGTTTTGTGCTTAGTGTATGTCCTAGGCACATCCTGTCATTGTATCTTATTCCTAGAGACGTAGTTCTACAACCCTTGTATCCCTACACTCACTATGGGTGTAGTGAAATATTTCTGGCTCATACAGGCCGTAGAGGCAATATCTGCCTGGTGCTGGCTTTATCAGCATGTTCAATAGGTTATCCGTTCATAGTGCTACTGTGCTTTTATGCATCATGTTTGTCACTAGAGTTCAGTATGTAAATAATGTAGTGACGGTATGTAAAGTATGATGCAGGAATATACAAGTATCAGAAACCAAGTAGCAGTTCATCAGTAATTTCAAGCAAGCACAGTAATTAAGCAGTAATTAATTATTAATTAAGTCGTACGGATACCTGGTTTAGTGAGGGTTGTCACAGTTACCCTCAACCCAGTAGTTTGAGTCAGCAAGGATACAATCCTAAAGGGTTGGATTATTGGAAGATAATGAATTAAGTTATTAATGCAAATTGTGGTAGGCCCCGCTTTTGGCGGTGACGTTACCCTCGACTAAGTAGTCTGAGTCAGCAGGGATACAGTCCTAAATAGTCGGGTTATAGTATGAATAGGAGTTAACTTATGAGGGGGTCAAAGAGTTTGGATCCCCGCCATCCAATACCTATGGGCATTGAAGGAGATCCTACTAAAATTGACCCAGGTCCCTTGCAGGACCTCTAAACGCTGAACAAGGGCAAGACCCTTACCAAACCGTTCCCTTAACCCCCGACCAGGTAGCCAACATACCTCCATATAGACCGTGGAGATATGAATGGTGAAAATCTTTTATTTTATATAGACAGTAAAATAATGCCAAGACACCACGGACAAACGATAAGGAAAGATCAGCTTCAACATAAGCAACTAGTTATTAAAGTCATTAATACAAAACCAAATAAAAAGTGCAAAAGATTGAAAATTAAAAGTATTATACTAAACACTTGTCTTCACCAAGTGATGTAAGAGACTTAGGCAAACATGGCCTTGATTGTCAAGAACTCTTACGATCAATCTTGGATCCCGAGACGACTCACACACTCTATGATGGACAATGGATGATGGTGGTGGATGATGGTTTTATGGTGGTGGTGGGTGGTGGATGAAGTGTGAGAGAGGTGGTGTGCCAAGGGATGAGTTGCCAAGACACCACGGACAAACGGCCCCATGACTGTCTGACACTCTCTCTCTCTTCATTAATTGTAATTCGCAATTACAATTAATGCGCCTGCTGTACTTTCTCCACGCCCCCGTGTTCACTGGACACGACCCCGTGGTGGGCAATAGAAGCTTCTATAGGTTTGTCTTTTCTGCTGCTTCTTGGGCACGGCCTCGTGCTGGCTGAGCACGGGGCGTGTTCAGTCTTCTGCCTTCTCTATTTTGCTTGGGAGGATGCTGTTGAGGGGTCGGGCAATCCACTTATGTTCCTTTTCTTGTATTTATGTTAGATTTAGCTGTCTTTTTGCTTCTTTTGTGAATTTGAGCTCATTTAATCCTGAAAATACAAAAGGAAGACAAAAACACTCTTTTTCCAACATTAGTACTAAAAAAGGGTTAGTTTTATGCCTCATTTGATGTAATTTATATTTTGCATTTTACACACATCAAATACCCCCACACTTGAACTTTTGCTTGTCCTCAAGCAAAACTCTTTAATATGTGGCTTACACTCCCAAATGGAATGGGTAGAAGAGAAGGTTTTGGCTTGTCATAGAGTGTCGGAAATCCAAGATCTTTTTGGGTTTTATTTTTATTTATTTACAATCCTATTCGTTATGATTTGTTTGGAACGTTTCATCGGAGAAATTACTTATTTGGGCATAGCATGCCTTTTTAAAATTCCATTTATATACAAGTTCACATACCTCACGGGAGAAATCACTCACACTCGGCCGAAGGTGTATTTTTAGTGAATCACTCGAGAGCGGCATGGAACTTATTCCTACCATAAGCTTGCCAAGCAATCAATCCTCCTCCTTTTTAACTTGTTACCTTTGTAAATATCAAGAGGACTTTTTTGGGTAAAGGCTTGGGCTAAAGGTGGGTGAATGGGTTAGTGGTTTGTAGAACAGGGCGAAAAGCGTAAAAAGCGTCGGTTTTCGTAGAACACTTTGTTTTAGTGACTTTTTTATTTTGAAGTATTTCTTCAAACAAGCTTTTGTTTTAAGAGCTTTGTTTGTTTATTTCTAACTTCATCATATATATATATATATATATATATACATTTTTTCAGTCACACGAAAACCGAGCTTGTTACTAAAATAAAGGGTAAAAAAATAAAAAGGGTTTTTAGGGTAAGGAAATGAAAGGTTTAGGCTCAAAGGGGTTAACTAGGGGGATTTTAGGTAGGTGGTAAAAAAAAATGAAAAATAATGGTGTAGAAAGAAAAAGGGTTAGTCCTAATGCCTCCATCATTTACTTACTTGGGTTTAAGTTGGTAAGGACCGGGAATGAATCGTCGTGGCAAGTTCTAGAGTCGTAAAAACCAAGTGGCTATTCACACAAGAAATGAAAACTGAGCATTTAGTCTAAAGATGTATATTTGTATGCTCAATAAAAGCACAAACTCACTTTTTGTGGGAATGGGTTTTTCTATGTGATCAAGTATATATAATCAAATTTTAACTAAGCTTGTCATGCCCGTTTCATAATTTTCTTATGTTGGTTCTTTTTATCACGACGCTCTTGGTTGTAAATTTGTAAAAATATAACCTTATTAATCTTAGAATTCCTAACTTAAACTTTAGACAAGTAATAAAAATGGAAATTTTTGAAAAAAAAATATTGGGGTGATTAGCGGTTCCAATAGAGTTTTGTGTAAGGCTTGTTATTAGGACTTGCAAAATTTCAAGGTTTTAGCATCCCCCCCCCCCACACACACACACACTTAAATTACACATTGTCCTCAATGTGTCCCAAAAATAAATTTTTAGGTTGATCAGATGTGTAATATGGTGTTAAAAGCAAAGATTTATGTTACTGGCAGTCTGGACACGGCCCCGTGTCCGTTGGACACGACCCCGTGGTGAACTGCCAGCAATAAAAACTTACAGAAGGCGGACATGGGGGCGTGTTGGTTAGGCACGGCCCCATGTCTGACAAAAACCTGCAGAAAAGTAACCAAACAGCAGGTCTGGGAGGTGAGCACGGGGGCGTGTCGGCTGGACACGTCCCCGTGTGGGCAGTCTGTAAGCCTGAAAAATAGGTTCCTTCCTCCGGTTTTTCCATCCTGGCCTTATGAGTGCTAAGGCTTAGCACTCTAAGCCTCGATTTGTACCTGTTTCATCACTTAATACCACACCAAGCAACACAAACATCCTATATTACCATAGTTAATTGTTCCAAGCATAAAGTAAAAGAAAAATAAAGCGGAAAATAAAAGTAGTCAAGGAAAGTAAATTGTTCAACACTTGGCACGCAGGCCACAAACTGTTCGATAGATAAAGGGACTTAAACCTGTGGGCTTGCCATCAACCTGCTCCTGCTCCCCCTAGTCCATGTCTTCATCGTTGTCATCACCTCCATCCCCATGCCCCGCCATATACTCCCGGATGCTGCCGATATCGTCTTGTATATCGTTGATGTTACGTTCCATAGCTCCGACCCGGTGGTATGTATTGTTGGCGAGGTTGTAGGTGTTCCTGGTACACATGAGGTATTCCTGCAAAAGATCATGTAAGCTTTGAAAGTTAGGAAAACCGCCTCCTTGTGAGGAGGATTGACCCGGATCACCATGGGGTTGATACTGGTAGTAGGGAGGTGGTGCGTGAAGAACTAGGGCCTCCTGTGGGTTCCATGCATAGCCTTGCGTCCTTTGGAAGCTCACTGACCCGTCTTCGATCTCATCCGTACACATGTGCCCATGGTTTTGTGAAACCATGGGAGCCCATAGTTTCATTAAAACCATGTGCAAATGAGGGGAACAGCTGGAACAAGCTGGAATTTAGATTTTTTATTTTGGTCCCTTCCTAAGATAAATATGGCAGAATGTCAATTTTGGTCCCTGAACTTCAGAATTTTGTATTTCGGCTCATTTTTGACACGTTTAAGCCCCGTTAACCTCATTTCAAGGCTCTAAAATGAAGTTAAAGAATAGAGAACTCAAAACATGTTCAAAAATATGTCGGATGTCGGTTCGTTTGGTCGTACGGTTGCGTTGTTCGGTTAATTACGACGGAAGTCGTAACGAACACAAAAACGATCCAAATCAAGCGACGAATGGAATTTTCTTATGCCAAACATTAAATAAATTTTTGGATGTCCGGATGTATTCAGAACGTAAGATATGCGCGAAAATGCAAACTTATGCACTTTTTGACGCTTTTAGTCCCTGAATGAACATAAAGTTTATTTTTGCGCACAAAACACCTCAAAGCCTATTTCTAAGCTATGTAAAGGATATTTAGGCATATTTAACTTATGATCAAGTTCCGGATTGTTCGTTACAGTTCAAATCGGCATACTTTCGCAGTTTGTCAATTGTAGTCCCTGTAAGCGAACAAACTTGATTTCGGCATACCAAACCATCCAAAACTTATTTCTAAGTTATGTAAAGGTTATTCAAAGTATGTTAAGCCTATGTCACTATTCCGAAGTGTTTGTTGCTCTAAACTGGTTATATTTACGCATCAGATCGCGTATAACCTTCCAGAAAGCGATTTAAGGCCCGAAATCGAACAAGAATTGACATTTGCAAACGATACACATGTTTACACAAATTCCAAGTATGAAACCCAATATTTCATTGATTTGGTTTTTGTTTGATGGTCACAGAGGCACAGGTGTCACAAATATTCAAATGAATGAAGATTTCTTCTGTGCGAATGTATTATGTTCGTGCGAACGTATTACATTCGTACGGACGAGGTTCCTTCATACGAATGAGTAGTTTCAAGTTTTCTCATTTTTTGACGATCTGGTATGATTATGGTCAAATTTTAGTCTGAATTTTTAGAGGGTTTGTTAAAAACGTGTTTTATGTAATCCTCGAAAAAATTAGTCCATTTTAACAGTTAAACCTGTGAGAAATGAAGAAAATGAGTAGAATAGAAGTCTTCAAAGTCTGAATCTTGTGTATTGTCTCATATATTAGCCTCCAAGCTCTGATACCACTTGTGAGGAACGTTTTTGTCGACGTTATGCTCAGGTAATATCTATGTAACCTAGTGAATATGTGCGGAATTCATTTGATTAGGTGACAATAACACGATTACTTAATTTTCAATGTTTCATTAATCATTAAACGTTTTACAGCTCCTGGAAACAAATGAACAGGACTTCTTCGTCCAGTTCACAAAATCGACATTGAGCTCTCAATCTGCACGGCTATTTATAGACACGACCTAGCCTACCTTCGTGCGGATGAAGCAACACATTTTTCATACGGACTGACTCTCCTTCGTACGAACTAACTCATTCGTGCGGACATGTGATTCATCCGTGCGAATGGACTCATTCGCACGGATCAGTTACACTCGTACGAATGAATATTACAACACAAAATCCGTATAATCTAACATTCAACCTATTACAAACTTGCACGACTCGACAACATAGGCAGCAAACATTATGTATCAACACAAATTCAATAGATCAAAATTTGGATATGAAAACCATTTAAAAATAAATAAATTTTTACTATCTTTTTACCTTATCTTGACATAATCAAGTACAAAACAGCGATTAGATAACACAAACTGAGTATTCAAGAGCTAAAATCATATCCATCAAACACCAATCCCAGATAGATTTCAAAATTCTTAAAATCCACAATTCAAACAGATCAAATAAATTAGTTAAAACATAACGAAATCAAGATAACTGGGTTTGTTTGTGCACTCACCATTGATGAAAGCCTGATTTGAAGAAAAAAGATCTTGAAAACAGAGGACGATGTAGGTGGTTGTTCTTCACCAAAAGCAAAGCAAGATGTTATTTCTTTAAATAAAAAAATATATAAAAACTTTACATTTTCTTGGTTATTTCTCCACTCTTCGGCGTATATAAATGAAAAGAAATAGAAAGTGGACACCGATGGCGAAGGGAACATAGCAACAACAAATTAGAAAAATGTTGCTTGAATGTACAAACAAGTAGAGGAGTGAAAGCGGTGAAGTGGGGTTTTTTATACAATATTTGAAGGCAAATTGGAAAATAATAATCTCATCTTTCTGAAATTGGCCGATAATAATCCCAAATCAGTTAAACACCCGAATTGAAGCACCGTTTTCGTGGGTTGGGGGCAGTATTTCGAGGTAAGTTTTACATCAATCGACTCGTATCCTCGTTCTGATCAAAAGCCCTAAAACATCGGTTTGTAATTCGGAAAAACACTTAACTCCGTTAAGCTTATTTTAACGGCAGGCTATTTTACAAAAAAAATTGGACGAGGTCGGATTATTATTGGCTAATAACTGACTGGGATTATTATCGGTCAATTTCAGAAAGATTGGATTATTATTTTCCAATTTACCATATTTTAATGTCAGTACCAAACATGTTACAAAATTGAAATCATAGAATCTAGACATGTTACAAAAAAAAATAAAAATAAATAATACTCAAAAATGTTACTTTTAATAAACATAGAGACCATTTGTGTAATAAACTCTATTTTATTCTTTTAGCCAGGTTTGATATATGAATACCCAACATTGTTTTTATATACATTACATAAGTATTATATCAAACATTGCAAACCAACATGCATTAAAATTTGACCATCCCTTCACTTCACATGTCTACTAATCTTGATTTATTTTATTGTGGATTTGGGTGGTTAACATGAGGATTGTGGTGATTGTGGCTGAAGAGCTTGAAGGACACTATGCTTTTTATAAACATCATAAACAACAAATTTCAAAGGTCCTTAAAAGAATAAGAACACCAACATTTACTTGTATGCGACCACCCAGAACAAAATCCATACGCGGCAGCTCATATTTATACTAGTCTGGGAAAGAATTAATTGACTATGATATACTTATTTTAACGGATAGGATTACCCCTCTAGATCTCTAGGGTTGGCATGTTTCGAAGGACTTTCAAGAAACAAATTGTTAACTTTTCAAGGATTCTCTGAATATTTTCATGGAGAATTCTACATCTTTTAAAATACCACTAATATTTTAATTTTATAAGTATTTTGATAATAACTAGAAATTTTACCCCGTGCATTGCGGCGGGAGTTTGATTATCAATATAGTACCGACATTCGGTATAGCAACCGAAAGAGATAACATAAAATCATTGGAAAAGGATTATTGAAACGTCCACGTATGTATAAAAAAACACTAACAAACGAAATACTAAAAGAAAAAATATTGGTTCTGATAATACCAATAGCGGAAACAATATTATTCAGTTGGATTGGCTTTGGTTCATCACGTTAGGGAGGAAAAAAAAACTATAAAAGGCAAAATACTTAACTAAATAAAAGTAAAGTAGAGTAATTAAATATGTATATCAACAAAGTTAAAGTAGACGACGTAAACATGTATATAAGCAAAGTAAACTAATGGGGAATCAAATTTATTAAGTTGAGGGACTAAATATGTATATTAGGAAACCTAGAGTAGAAGGACAGCAAAGTTAAAGTAGAGGGACTAAACATGTATATTAGCAAAGTTAACTAATGAGGAATAAAGTTTATTAAGTAGAGAGACTTATGATAGTTATAATAGAATGACTAAACACATAAATTAAAAAAGTTAAGGGTTAAAAGCAAAAAATTATTTTGCCCAACCAGAAGTGGACACTCGGCTATGTCGGATTGGCACACCGACATAGCCTTTTAAGTGTATACTAGGATTTTGCCTGCCGCGCGTTGCGGCGGCGCGCGACGGGTGGAAACATATAATAAGATAAAACACGATTCGTAAAACCCAGTGCGTAAAAGAGAATTACAAAAAAAAAATGTAAATCACAAAGGTAGACATAAAGTGTACAAAACAATGCCAAAGACATTTCGAAAAACACAATGCATTGTCATTTGCAAAAGTATGAGTTGTAGTCTAGGGGTTACAATTGCAATTTTTTAAAAGTTTGGCCGGTGTAAAAATGGAGTAATAGTGCAAGGGGTAAAAACGCAAAGTCTAAAAAAGACAAAGAGTAAAAGTATAGGGGTGGTGACGGAAATGTGTAAAAGATGAGGGGGTGTTGGTGGAAATGTAAAAGAAGAGGTTTGGTGGCGTAACTGTGTAAGAGCTAAGGGGGTGATGGTGGAAAACCAAAGTAGAGGGTTGGTACTAGCAAAGTTTGAAAGATGAGGTTGTGGTTTTGGAAATCCAAAGTAGATGGTTTAGGGACTAAATTTGTTATTTTATAAAACTTTGAATATACCAAAGTCAAGGGGCTACAATTGCAACATCGTGAACGTATGGGGGCAGGGAAGCAAAGCCAGTGGGAAACCTGCGCGCGTTGCGGCGCAAGTACATTGCAAACATCGAATAGATTAGTCGAAACGTTATGTAATGCGTTAAATATATGAAAACGCATATTTTGACGTATCCAATTTAATTCAATAGCATTGTAGCTGGATAAAAATGTAAAGTATCTCGTATTTATATGTGACCTGACTCATACATAGGAAACGTACAAAAAGCATAAAGCGTGTTGCGGTAGGGTCGAAACGTAGAATTGAAAACTTACATAAAACAATTAAAAACCAAATATATTTGACCTGACTTGTTCCACTTGACTGCATTGTTTCTAATTTTTCCAGCTGACCTTTATGTATTAATGTTATTTGAATAATTGTTTAATTTTGTAAACTGTTATGTGTAGGTGGCATTTTGGCTCACCAGATTGACTTCTACTGATTGTTGCGGGTGCTCATCGGGACAGAACCAGACGGTACCAAGACCGGAAGATTAAAATATCAAATCGAGGAGAACCAAACCTATCTAAATGAGTTCCATTTAAGACTGTAACGATTTGCGTTTTGGATTTCCTAATTCTCATAAGGAGTGTAATAGTTTTTTAGCGTTATCAGGGAAATGACCACCATACCTACCTAATATAGTTTTTTTTTTTTTTTTTTGCTACTTATCTTTACTTTGCTTTCATAATTAAATTGGTGTCGAATTTTGGGTGCATGCCATTGATACCGAAGACAAGGAGAGCAAACAACTAATTGGACATAGAGTTTTTGTTATTATCGGTATGCTAAGATTGAGACAAAGTTAAACTTTTATGGTAAATAAACTAATACATATATTTGGAAAAGTATTAGAGTTATGTGTTTTTTTAATTGTTGTTTTATAGAGAGGCATGAGTGTAGCGAGTGCGAAAATCTGGTGGCAGATGAGTTGTTAGTGGTTGTGGGCGGTGGTGATTGTTAGCCATACCATTGTGGTGATTAAGGAAAAGAGGGATGGTTTTTAACAACCGATGAGCCATTTGTAGTAAAGGAGGATGATTGCCAGTTTCATTCCAAGGTAAGTGTTTACTTTTTTTTTTTTTTGTAAATACAGGTGTAAGTAAACTGGCAACTTACATGTTTTACTATTTTTTTGTTATGTGCATTCAAAGGCCATTTTTTATTAGGTAAGAGTTAACTACTTTTATATAAAAGTAGGAAAAGCGGGTTTGTGATTTAAATACAATTTTTTTATAGATTTAATACAACATTTCTTTCATTTCAAAAAATTATTTATAGACGTATACATGATAATTAATATGAAATGTAATCGTTAATTAATTTTTATAAGATATTATTTATCTTAATATTCGAACAAACCTGTAATAAAGTATTTACGTATTAAAGTATAAATTTTTTGTTGTTTAGCCACCCGTGTATTACACAGGGACTTAGACTAGTGTTTTTGATATATATGCTACGTAATTAAGTTCATAGGGCAGGAGGACATTTAATTGGACTCAAAAACCATTTTCTATAAAGTGGACTTTTAGTAAATTGTAATAGACCACCCAAATGAGATGTGCTCACGGCCCAATCCAGTAATACCTTCTTCTCCTTTAAAGAAAAGTCAACCAAAGCCGGTGGAAACCCACTGACTTTGGTTTTTAAGATAGTATAGAATATCAAAAAATATATAACCTACAAAACATATATTATAAATATTAATTTAGAACATTCTAATCATGAACTAAAATTTAAGCTCCATTTTATATCGACTTCAAAATATCATTTTCTTAATAAAAATGTTGTCTTCTTATGCTAATAGAACAAGAAATACTCAAGAACAAATGGGTTTTTTCAAATTTAAACTTTTGATGTTAGGAATGGAACTAAGAGGGGGAGGAAGGTTGTGCTAGAGAGATGAGAGACCAATTGAATTAGGATTTGTGACTTTGTGTGTAGTTTAAAAAGGCTGAGAGAAGTGAAAAAAAAAAGGTTTTGAGTGAGATTCCTAGGCTTAAGCTGACCATATAGTCTTAAACCTAGATTTATAAAGAAAAGGCTAGAAAAAAATGCTTTGAACAATTTTTTCTAACCAAACCAGTAAGCGAATTTATTTTTATTTTCCACCAAGTTTTTATTGGGTCACTCTACATGAAACGTAAAATCACTATTCACTCGTGTTACTTGACCCTATTGCCAACTACCTACATCCGCACTTGTTGATTGGGATGTCAACTTTTAGTTGGTGTTTATTTTTCTAAAAAAAATATATGTGCAGTCTCCTCTGTTTGCGCCATGTTGATCACGCCATTATCATCGGCAAACATTTTGTTTTTCCGAAGACGTTTCATTTAAAAAACGTCTGCGCGAGCTCTTTTTGGTGCAGACTTGGCACAACCACTTCTAAGACCTTCTAAAGTTTGCAGAGGGTTAAACACCACCACCATCAACCACCCACCACCGTCCATCACCACCACCACCACCGTCCACCACCCACCACCGTCCTCTCTCATTATTTTCCCCTCGTTAGTTATGCATGACTAGCTTTCATCACCTTTACGCTTGATCTCTTTAACGCGTGTTATGAATATATACTTTTATTCCTACTCCTGTATCAATCAATGCACTATAAATGATCTTGTTTTTCTTACATGTTTTTTTCTTCATCTTGTTGGTATGTTTCTTGACACCAAAGTCATATATGCCAATAAATATTATATAAATGAGTGTGGCATTGTTCTTATATAGTTCTCAGGTAACCTTTATATTATACTATACTATATTTATAATGTGTAACATTGATCTTTAGTCCTTTTAATAATTCTATAGATGTACGTTTACTTATCAAAATCGACTACTTGATATGATAGGCAAGGACTCAAATACGTAAAAAGAAGGTCGACTTCAATCTTGATGCATTCCTCAAAACTAGAAAACTATCGTCAGCAACAGGGCCAGATCTACCTTGATAGTTGGGTGGACGGGCGCACCCCTTGAAAAAAATTTGTGTATTTTTTAGGCAAAAAACCTGATCGCACCACTTAAAAATATGGTTGAACCCCTCATTTGCACCCACTCGAAAAAAAAATTGGGTACGCCGCTGGTCATCTATTATATGCAGACCATCTTGTACCAAAAATTCAAATGCAGCATGGCAATGTCAAAACTCATGCATAACTCATATATGTTTATAGATCGATCTCTTAGATTGACATTTCTAGGTAATAAATTCAAACAATTCTAAGCCATGATTCATAAGGTCATACAATGTTCTTCGAATTGCAAAAACACCCCACTTTTATGCCTCATTTACACTTTATACCCCTCCACGTTCACAACGTGCTTGTCATGAATGGTAACGTGTAGATATTATTGAATTTGCAAAACACTGTGTTTCCGACTTACTTGTACCTTAGCAAAACAAATAAAATGATGACCAACTGTTATCTTTTTAAATTATCAAATTGTAGTGTTATTTAATTATTTAAAATGTTAAGTTTATTAATGTGAAATATATTTTCTTTATGCTATTTTAATTAGTTGAGAGATATCACTCATCATGTTTAAAGGTGTACAAACGAGATACAACTAAACTTATTGTAGATGACAGTACGCATTCATTATTTTCTTTTTATATAGTTGTGCACGTAGGTGTCCACATTATTGCTTGATGAACAACATAAAAATACTAAGATCAATATAAGGATTTCATAACTGTAAAAAGTCAAAACTGAACCGAGTTGATTATATATACTTTTAATATTGTTGATTATGTGTATTGTTTTCATACTATGTAATATACTAGTATATTTATAAACGTGTGATAACAATATATTTCATAGTAAGAAAATTTCAAGCCCAAATTTCAAGTCCAAATAATGCCCAACACTACTAGAAATTTGGCATTTTTTAACGAGCTTTTCCGTCACAAATGCGTAGCAAACTCAGATTTGCTACGCATTTGTAACAAAACCATGATGTTGGAAAAAGCCCCGTCGGAAACTATTTGCTACGCATCTACTACACAATTTATAACACATTTCCGACAAAAATATGGCGTTGGAAATTTGTGACGCATTTCCTACGCTATCCTAATTATCCAATTTAAAGTTTTGCAACGCAATTGTAACGTAAAACTAAAATAAATTGTAACGCATTTGTGACGGAATAATTAAAAGAAATAAAAAAATAAAAATAAAACCGAGAAATCCAGTTTTCTATCTAAAAGATTACCAAAAAAATCATCAAAAATTACAAAAACTGTTTTAAATTCAACATACTTCGAATATGTTTAAACCACATACTAAAAACATTTAACAAACTTTAAAAATCACCAATCTTTGTTTGAATCATCATTATCATTTGCTCCCGCATCAGCATTCAAAGCATTCAACCTCTCAATAAGCTTCTGCTTCCTCTCTTCGCAAGTTAGCTTCTTAAGGTTGTACCTAAATCGATAAAGAAAACATAAATCAATATAAACAAAACAGCAGAGAGAACACGCCATATAAGAAGATAAGACACCAAAACCCAAACCAAGCCTAAATTAGAACAGGACAAGTAAATGTATCCCGCGCTTCGCCGTGAACCAACTGTTTACAAACCGTGCAGCTACAAAAGAGGAGACCCATGAAAGTCAAGATATAACAAAATATCAATTAACTAAAATCGAGTTTATTAGATATTCTTTACCTTCAATCGTGCCAATTTCTCTCGTCTTCTTTTACACTAGTTTCTCTTTCAATGGGTCCATACTCAAAAAAAACTGGTCACTTGTTTAAAAATTGTCTTAAATCAAAAAGTGGCTTGGCTTTATGCCTCTCCACAATCGACTTGGCTTTATACGGCTTCTCCACAATTTTTTTTGTACACTACAGCATGTATTTAGTTTCAAATCAATTAATTAATATCAATCACATATAACCAAAAAAAAGTATTTAAGCCAACACATATACAAAGTAAGTATCATGTATTTTACCTTTATGGTTACTCCAAAGTGTTGCTGATTTCAAAGAGCATAATGAACCTTTCGATCTACGCAGCCCATTTATCCGTAACACCACGAAACCCGCATCAAAGAATATTAGAAAATGTACTTGATTTACCATTGATATATCATTGTGTATCAACCTCTCCAATCATAAGTTTGTTTCATCCTACACGCATGTCAATTTAACTATTTGAGAAAAGCATATAACAAGTTTGACGTCATTTTGTATATTTAATGCTACAAAAATATTACCTGCTTCAAATCAAACGTACTCAACCTACTCTCCTCTTGTAACAAATAAATATTAAAGCTTAACAAAACATAAATAAGTAGAAACCATCTATTAAGGACGCACCTCGTGGCATTTCCTCCAAGAAAAAATAGGCTACTGGAACCAACATGCAATGCATCTTCCTCTTGTAAGCCCGAGTTGTGAACTCTAAAAGAATCAAAATATTTGTTAGTTGGACATAAAAATGCACTTAAAACCAAGAGAAAAATCTAGTGCTCGAGTCATACTTAACCAAAATTCAGCTCATAACCTCTAAACTAGATCATTCATGACATTTATTTAAGAGTAAATTACAAGTTTTGTCCTTTATGTTTACATCAAATTGCAGGCGCTGTCCTTTTGGCCAAAAGTTTATATGTGGTGTCCTTAACCTTTCAAAATCTTGCACCTTTTGTCCTTTAGGCCAAACCTGGTTAGAAATCTCAGTTAAAAACTGTCATATGCAATACACATGAGGATAAGATTGTAATTTCACTCTCAACCCTTTCAAACTCAATACTCACTCCATCATCTTCCCCAAATTTCTAGGGTTGTTGCAGAGAAGGTCGTCGAAGGTCTCGGAACCTCCGTTTCATTCCCTCAACAAATCTCATCCATAAAGCTCAAAAAAAGCCGCAACAATGGCGGCCTCAGAGTTGTTGCAGAGAAGGTCGTCGGAATCGACCTCGGAACTACTAATTCCGCCGTCGGATATCCAAATCGCAGATATCTCTACTCCTCTTCTTTTATTCAGATCGGTGCTTCAAATCGCAGATCCAAATCAGGTACATGCAACTCTCTTGCTGATGTCCTTTTATGGTATTCCAAAGATCGTCTATAGATATCTAATCATGTACATATTTAGGATTTGATTAGTTTTCCTGTTTTGAACAAATTGTTAGTTTTATATATTTAGAAAAATTAGGGGAAATGATTGAAAAGCTAGACTTACAAGTTACAACACTCTGTTTTGTTTTGGATCTGCTGATGAAAGTGCAAAAATGGCTCATATTATAACAAGTTGGTACAAAGGCCTGATGAAGATTCACGGTAGGCTAAAGATCAGTGATTCTTGGATTAGTCAGAATCAGGTAGGCTAAAGATCGGTGATTCTTGGATTAGTAGAAACCAGGCGGCAGAAATTTGGGGAAGATGATGGAGTGAGTGGTGAGTTTGAAAGGGTTGAGAGGGAATTACTATTCTACCCTCATGTGAATGCACATGACAGTTTTTAACTGAGATTTCTAACTAAGTTTGGCCTAAAGGACAAAACGTGCAAGATTTTAAAAGATTAAGGACACCGCCTGTAAACTTTTGGCCAAAAGGACAGCGCCTGCAATTTGATGTAAAGATAAAGGACAAAACTTGTAATTTACTCTTTATTTATCTTAAGTAATAAGTAGAACCACACGGACAAGAGAGATTGTTCATTTTTTAAAGTTGATTCACGATATCCGCCAAAAATCATGTTATAAATGTCTTAGAACTTACCTGTGTGGTTATGGTCTTACTCCCATTGATTCTCAAAAAACATAAAGCTGGTAATATGAGGGACTGCATCAAAATAAAAAGGACCAAACGCGTTAAGTTTAAGCATTAGGAATGTACGATATTCAATTCTCACTCTTAAATGGGAGACCATGAGGTAATATGAGGGACTGCATCAAAATAAAAAGGACCAAACACGTTAAGTTTAAGCATTAGGAATGTACGATATTCAATTCTCACTCTTAAATGAGAGACCATGAGGTATCAGTTATCTGTGACTTACTGACCCCTACGCACACAACATTGTCACTTGGGTAAGCACCCTAAAGGTTATAATATTTACATCCACTTCTACAAGTGTGATCTGTATTTAAACCTAATTGATGAAAAACTTGCTATTTTCATAATTCACACATCATAATAAGGTATGTTGAAACTTGCAAACAGTATATCTCCATTTACAAAACCTTCCATGAATTATAGCCTTCTCTCATCATCACATGTTCTTTACCCTACCATTATTCTATATGTAGTCTTTCACTTCCTATAAATCCAAATACTATAATCAAGATCAAGCTGCATACATAACCTTTAAACTTGCAAAATCTGTAACCTTATGTATATCAAGATCACCAACACACAATTTTCACCATCTTCCAAAATATATTGATCAGTTCCTTAACCTAATAGCTCGATTATCACAGTAAGCAAATAACTCCCTCTAAACCTAGGTAGCACAAACCACACACACTTCCTATAAAACCAGTTCTCAAATCTCAATACAACTCAATTGCCAAACCTAAATGCAACAAAGATCAATTCAATAAGATCATAAACCTAAATCGCGTTCAAAAATAGAATTCTAATCAGATCTGAAGCAATTTAACCTAATCAATAATCAACTACTCAACGATCTACAACAAATCGAACACAAAATCACATTAAAAACACTCAGATCCATAGACCTAAAAGTCAAAACTAAAAGTCAAAAACCACACCTCCTCCATTCGCGAAGAGCAAAACCTTCTTCTGGCAGTTCACTAGGCGGAAACTGATCCTTCGAAGAAACTGATCAACAGTATTCACCAAATCCTCCAACACACCACCAGACGACAACCTCACCGGAGCTAAAAAAACGAATTAATCTCCGACGAAGAACCAGTAGTCAAATTAGGCGATGAATTGTTGCTTTCGCGCTTCGAAGAGAGCATTAACCTGCTCACGGCGGCGTCTACGTCGGCAACCTCCCATGAATCCGGCGGAGCTACGTCTACTGAGTCCGCCATTCACCGCGGAAGCAGTGGTTGCGGTGGTGGCGGTTATTTAGGGTTTGAGTTAACCAAAATTTGAAATTATCAACAAACTGATCTATAGGTGATCTGAAATAGAGCATAGAACATGATGATTTTGAGGAATTTGATGCAGAAAACGATTGTGACTTGAGAGATTGATTGGAGAAGACGCTTAGGGTTTGAGTGCGTGTAAGGGTTACTATGTGTATCGTCTACATCTGGTGATGATGAAAAGGAAATGGTAAAAGTAATAATTTTACGCCTATACTGTTTGTTTATCTGGTGTTAGATGACGGTCAGTGACCCTATACTATTTGTTTTATTGTCTGGTGTTATAAAGAAGAGATGGAGGTTAGTAAAGATTTAACTGAGTTTGTTGATAATTTCAAATTTTGGATAAAAAACAAACCTAGTTAGTGAAGATAACTGAGTGGTGCCAATACAAACAAAAAGTCAAGTTGGGGGTGCCGGGTGTCAAAGTGTTAGTTGGGGGTGGCAACGGCCAAAGGCCGATACTTGGGGGTGATAAAATCCAACAAATCTATCTTTTTATATGTATTTACTAGGTTAGAACCCCGTGTATTACACGGGTTGAATAAATGTAATTTTATATATATTAAATAAAAAACATTATATTTTAAAAACCCCATTTATTACACGTGTTGAGTAAATATAATTTTATATATTAAATAATAAAAAAAATCTTTAAGAACCTCGTTTATTGTGAGGGTTGAATAAATGTAATTTTATATACCACACAATAAAAAAGTTATATTTAAAAAAAAACCCATGTGTATTCATGGGTGGAAAAAAATATAATTTTATATACTAAATAATAACAAAAATTATATTTTAAAAAACTCTGTGTATTGTATGGGTTGAATAAATCTAATTTTATATAGCAAATTATATTATTTGATATATCTTTAAAAACCATGTGTATTACACGGGTTTATCTATTATTAAAAAAATCTTTAAAAATATATCTTTAAGAACCTTGTTTGTTGTGCGGGTTGTATAAATGTAAATTTATATACCAAACAATAAAAAAGTTATATTTAAAAAAAAAAAACCTTGTGTATTCACGGGTTGAAGAAATGTAGTTATATACTAAATAATAAAAAAATTATATTTTAAAAAAACCCTCCATGTATTGTACGGGTTTAATTAATCTATACTATATAATAAAAGAAACCAATATATGGACACTTGTCATTATTCTAGACCATCATTAATTGTATATAATTATTATTTAATTGAATTTATTAAATTTAATATGTTTCAAACATTTAAGAAATTACGGATAAAATTTAATAAAATATCTTATTATTTATTTCTCTAAATTAAAATACAACTTTTACTCTTTATTTAATAATTTGTTTTCTAACCACCGGAAGAAGGCTACATAGGAGCCATATTTGCTTATGACCCATTGGACCCATTGTTTTTTATTTAGTTTTCTTTTTATATAAACCACATATTTTTGTTCATTATCAATTTGACAATTTGTAAGTTCTTGTGTCGTATGATCATCAAAGATAACATTTTTTTACAAAGTAGGGGTGTTAAACGGGTCGTATTCATGGGTTGGTGGGTTCAATCTGACCCGAACCCGAAAATTTTAGAAAAATCCGAACACGACCCATACCCGAAAATCATGTCATACATATAAACCCAAACAAGACCTGAATATTTACGGGTTGACCTGAACACGACCCATTCAACCCGATTTCTTTTCCCCCGCAAATTAGTATATTAAAGGTAAAATTTACCAAAAAAACCCAAATGTATATAATACAATTTACATTTAAATTATTAAATCTTATGTCATTTTTTTTCTTTTTAAGTTATAATTAGGTCATAAAATACACACATAATTTAATTTGTAACTTAATTTAAATTATTATTTAATTTCTTAATTGTAGATAATTATTATTTAATTTAAATTATTAAATTTTGAGTAAAATGCACGGATAGTTCCTGTAGTTTTGTAAAATAATACCTATAGTCCTCAACTTTTGAAAATTACACTGGTTTAACGCCTTTACTATATTAGAACCCCGTGTATATTACACGGGTAGAATAAAAGCAATTTATATATTAAATAAAAAATAATATATTTTTAAAATCCTTATTTATTATATGTGTTGAGTAAATATAATTTTATATATTAAATAATAAAAAAGTTATATCTGTAAGAACTTTGTGTATTGTGCGGGTTAAATAAATGTAATTTTATATACCAAAATATAAAAAAGTTATATATTTTAAAAACCATTTGTATTACACGGATTTATCTATTGTTAAAAAAATCTTTTTAAATAAAAATAGATTTTTTTTATTTTTTAAATTAGGTTAATACTATTTTAAATTTTTGATTTGATCATATAAAAGTTCTATTTAAAAAAAAAGTCCAAATTTTTATGTTCAAAATCATTTATCCAAGTATAATTTATCCTTTGAAAATCACTATTTCTTTTTCACAAACCGTAATTTCTCAATTAAAATTTTGATTATCATCTGAATGATGATGATAATAAACATTCATCATGTGATAACCGATTTATTTTTTCATTAATGAATTCTAAGTTAATAAATATATAATTATACAACTCTTTTCACTTACAGGAATTAAAATCAAATTTATGCCAATAATTTAGAGTTGATAAGATTTATATGATTTTAATTAAATAATAATTATTTACAATTAATGATGGTCAAAAATAATGACAAGTGTCCTTTAATTGGTTTCTTTTATTATATAGCATAGATATTAAAAGATAAAGTTAACTCAAGTGGCCCCACCCCACCCTCACCCTCACCCTCACCACCTGCAACTCCCTCATCGATACACCTCTTCTTCGTGCATTTTACAAAAATTGGGTACATGACACAAAATTTTGTTTGGATATCAGAAAAGCGTTTTAAAAATATCGTTTTATAATTGTTAAATCTTCGTTATTAACTATTTGATTTTTATTTACTTAACCCGTGTAATACATGGGGAACCTAGTCTAATTTTATATAGCAAATAATAAAAAAATTGTTATATTTTTAAAAACCCTGTGTATTACACGGGTTTATCTATTGTTAAAAAAATCTTTCTAAATCATTGTTAAAAAAATCTTTTTAAATCAAAATGGATTTTTTTTATTATTTTTAAATTAGGTTAATACTATTTTAATTTTTTGTTTGATTAATAAGTTGTTTAATATAATTTCTCATAGTTAACAATAATAACATTAACAATTAATAGTATGCATGTTTATCTAGTGGTAAGTGAAAACAATGCTTTTTAGTAATAACATTAACAATAAATAATACCCGATTAACCGACCCCAAACCCGTCCCAAATGTGTCGGGTTTCGGGTTTACCCATCGGGTTCGGGTTCGATTGCCATCCCTAGGTTTAATCCATGTCAACCATAGTGAATGAGGAAAATGGGTGATGTAGCAATCAATTAATGTTCCTACGTGGCAATTGATGAACCAACCCATGCCCCCACTCCCTTCGGCCTTAGTTTTAACATGCTAAAATATTTCAAGAAGTTTTATATTGTAAAGACTAACTTACGCGTATACTGTATTTCTAAATCTAAGTCATATGTTCATCATGAGACAAGAAAAAAAATAAATTTATCAGGCACATTGATATGGCTAGAAAATAAACCTTTTTGAGTATTTACAATCTAAATAGAAAATGGAATGAAACGAATATATAAGTGTATACGACATTGCATTACTCACCTTTCAATGATATGTTAAGTAAAATAATCTTTTTTAGTTTAGATAATACTTTACGATTTAAAGTTAAGTTTATGTCAATAATTAATATGCATGTTTATCTACTGTCAAGTGAAACAATGCTTTTTAGTAATAACATTAACAATAAATAATATGCATGTTTATCTACTATTAAGTAAAACAATGTTTTTTAGTTTAGATAAGACTTTACAATTTGAAGTTAAGTTTATGCCAATAATTTAGGGTTGATAAGATTTATATTAATTTAATTGATATTTAATAATTTAAATTAAATAATAATTATCTACAATTAAGGATGGTCTATAATAATGACAAGTGTCCCAAAATTGGTTTCTTTTATTATATAGTATAGACTAGGTTAGTTACCCGTGTGATACACGAGCTAATATAATCTCTTATGTTAATATACATTTTGAATAAACTATGACATATTGATTAAAAGAATACAGACTTGTAATTAAAATTAATACTTACAAATATAACAAATGCAATAATAATTCATAAATCTCTAAACACTTCTTTGTATACCACATTTGTTGTTTTATTCGTGACACGACCATCTTCATCTAATATAAGCACTTTAACTCCATCTCTGCTTTTAACTCTTGATAACGCCACATACAATTGTCCATGCGTGAAAACTGGATCTTTTAGAAACAACCCAATTCGAGATAATGATTGTCCCTGGCTTTTATTAATAGTCATCGCAAAACATACTGATAATGGAAATTGTCTTCTCTGGAACTTGAAAGGAATCCTTCTGTCCGAAGGTATCAAACTAATTCTGGGAATGAAAGCCCGAGTTCCAATATTACCTCCAGATATGATTTTAGCTTCTATAACCCGCTTGTGAAGTGATAGTATTTGTAGTCTCGTCCCATTACACAAACCACTTCTTTGGTCAATATTTCTTAACAGCATTACAGGAACACCGACCTTCAAAACTAACCTATGGTTTGGCAATCCGGATATTTTAAGACCGTTGAGAACATCAGGAGAGTATAAGCGTTCTTGTAATGGATCATTAATATGTTCGGTCTGTAAAATACTATCTGAACTTAGGTATTCTCTTTCTTCGCCAGGAAACATTGAAAGCATGCGATCATTGATTTCTTGAACAACTTCATTTTTCGGCGCCAAAATTGCTCGTTCACGAAAGTAGTCTGGATTTTCATAATCTTGAAGAACCGAGGGATATACAAAGTCAATTAAACTTTTGATAGGATCAGATGAGTCCTTGATTAGAAGATCATCCGGTATCTCTATACATGCATCACCATCATTTGTATCACCAACTTTTCCCTCACCCAAATCCAAAAGCCAATGAGCAAAATTTTTTGTTTGTTCCGTATCAGATGTTTGGCTTCCTACGGTTAGCCTCATGTTCTTTGTTAATTTAAGCAACTTGCATTTTCTCCAGAGGTAAGAAGAGCTTAAAGAAGCATTAACAATTTCTTGTCTACTACCATTGGGGATAACAGGAAGAATTTGTCGAAAATCACCACCAAAAACAATAACTTTACCTCCGAAAGGTATTTCTTCATTGATAGAAGTACCCGAACTAAAAATGTCTTTCATGGTTCTATCCAAAGCTTCAAATGCATGTTTATGAACCATTGGCGCCTCATCCCATATAATCAACTTTGTTTCCTTTAATAAATGTGCAACATCACCACCCGGTTTTATATGACAAAGAGAATCCTCGTTAAGATTGATTGGAATTAGAAATCTAGAGTGAGCTGTCCTACCTCCGGTCAATAACAATGATGCTATTCCGCTTGATGCTACATTTAAAACTATCTCACCTTTTGATCTGATAGATGCTGATAATGTCTTCCAAAGAAATGTCTTACCAGTTCCACCGTAACCATAAACAAAAAAAAACTCCACCTGTGTTGCCGTCAACGGCTGTAATGATTTCATCAAAAACCATTCGTTGTTCATCTGTTAACGAATTTAACAAACAATCAAACTCAGTTTGTAGATTTGTTATGTCATAAGACAGCTCCTCGCTAATTAGAAGATTGTTTGCAGAAGACAAAGCCTCGTGATCAGGATAAGGCATAGTCGTAAATCTTCGTAAGGAGGAATTATTACGAAGCAAGAATTTCTCAATTTCATATAAGGCCAAGTTTTTAATTCGTGCATCAGGAACTGAAACCCCTGCAAAAACATATAAAGAATTAAAATAATTACCATATCCAATTTTTTTGAATTAAGATATTAACAGATAAGATAATAAAAAATAAACAATTTAAAAAAAGTAAGATGAATAATGTGCTAATTATTTAATTATTTACAACTTAATATGAACATATAATACCTCAAAATATCTTTGCTTGTCTGTAAACAATGTCATCTGATAAGTATTTCCATGTGTTTTCCCACACAAAATCTGGTCTAGAAAGAGTATTTGATAGTAACATTGTGGCAAATAAAGCGCGGACATAAAAACCGGAACCATCAAAACTTGCTTCTTTAATCGCCTCGATATACTCCGCATCATCATCTAGCAGACCAAGCGCGTAACATGCATCTCTAAACGTAGGAAACACTTCTCCATTTACGGTTCTGATGTCTTCAAATGATTTCGGCCCCCTAACTTTGTTTAAAAGAATCCTTAGAAAATAGGCTTCACCAAGAGAAGGAGGAACTGAATGAATTCTACCAATTGAAACTCCTTTTATACGTGGTTTCCAACATCTTTTTTCAAGTTTCCAGACAAACTTTGAAGGGAATTCAACATAAGTAAGCTTGCGTGCTCCTGGTACATCCTTTTGGTTACACTCCATCCAGGATAAAAACATGGAAGAACCAACTGTTGGTTTATTGAGGATAATATCAATATCATCGTCTACACCATATATGACTTGTTGCTGACCAGGAAGATGGAACGAAAGCCTCATAACAGAAGGATACCTATAATGGATGTCATATGCAAATATCCTCCAAGATGCTTCGCATGCTGAAAGATATCTACAATCATAATATTCTTTGATTTCATCTTTTGGCTTATCTTGATCTTGTAATCTGTTACTATGTATCACAGCAAAAGTAGCTTTGTCAGCACCTTTGTTAATATATTTAAATAAATATTTTATAGACGAAGCCTGACAGCACCATTCAACATTAATATGCGCCTGGTATCTTTTCAAAAGTTTTTTATTGTAAGGAACCACGCTTCGATTGTCTAACTTAACACCGGACTTTTCAATAAAACTTCCAGAATCTCTTCTTCTATACAAAGGGAAACCATTTGCATCAAGAGACGTGTAATCAGAGAATTTCTTAGGAAAGTTCTTTGAACACTTTTTGTCGATCATGCATGGACAGTTCATATTATAACTGCCACAAGGTCCGTGAATCATGAACTCGCGTACAAGTGAATACAACTCATGATCTTCATCTTTGTTTGGAATTTCAGCAGATATAAATGGATCAACATGCTCAACCGTATGAAGCTTGTCATTAAGGTTCATGAATAAACATATATGAGCATGAGGCAAACCACGCTTTTGAAATTCCACTGTATAAACAACTACACAAAATAAGAAAATTTAATCAGTCACAATGCCTTTTTACATAAAACATGCATTAAATAATAAGGTATTAAAATAAAAAGATCAACATACCTGCATCAACCTTGCCAAATAATGAATTATCCTTTAAGTCCTTGATTATTGCATCAAGCTTGATTTTAAATAGTCTACATAGTATATCAGGTCTGTCTACAGGGTTAACTGTGGTGTCTTTGAGAAATCTACTAACTTCGGGCCACTTTGGATTACATGTTATAGTTATGAAAAAGTCCGGGTATCCATAACATTTACATAGAGACATTGCATCTAAGTAGTTCTGCGTCATGTACCGAGAACCACCAGTAAAAGAAGAAGGTAATATCACACGTTGTCCATTTTTAGCCATATTTGGATCTTCAACATCTTGCAAGTTAGAAAGATTATCGTATGTGTCAGCTCTAAGCACCTTTTGCTGAGAACGTATGAAGTTGAGTCTCTCACTTTCAATCATGGTATATGCATCAACCAAGAATTGTTGAAAAAGCCTCCTTGAGTTTAAAATCAATGAGAAGTAATTTTGACGGTCTTGAATTCTATACGCAAAGAATTCTCTCATTGTGCACGTTGGTCTCTTACTTTTTTCTACCGAAATAACATCTCTATGAAGAATGTCAACCCTGTAACCATCATCACCATACGGAAAAAGAAGCGGATATTGAAGAGGAAGGTACGAAGCATGTAGTTCACTTATACGTTTTAGTCGTCCTGTTTTAGTTTCTACAATAATATCTCTCTTTTCAAAATCCTTATCAATGTCACCAACAATCAGGGCAGCAACTTCAGGAGCAGTTGGTAGATTGAATGTCCTACCATCTTTATCTCTTTTCCCAATAAGTCGTAGTTTAATCTGAACATGAGTATTTTCCTTAAAACAATCTCTAACCATCCTGTATGATTTGACATAAGCGTTGTCTGAGTCTAACATGGACTTGAGATGGTTTATAATTTCACGATCAAGAACATCATAATTTGATGACGACGAAGAGTTTGATCCACTGATAAGAATGTATGTATTTCATAAGAAATATTTAAAAGAAACATGTATACCTTAAAAAAATAATAATAAATAATTTACAGCTTTAAGGACATACCTAAACAAATTTTTTCTATTTTCAACTTCATTTTCTGTATCATAAATGTATAGTTGTGAGAATTTAGGTTCGTCTCCGTCCTCAGGTAGAAGACTTCCCATGCTATGATAATTTTGACCACTTAGTCTGTACACATACGGTGCGTTACCTCGATTTATCTTGTTATCAACCTTGCCACCCATTGAAGTAAAAGAGAACATTGAGTTGAAACGACGTATGTTCTTCAAAAAGTATTTACTTTTAGAATCAGCAGACAAAAATAGACTTTTATAGTTGGCTCTTGCATCCTTATAAGGGGGGAGCTCAACTTTGCCATAAGCACAACACTGCAAATATGTTGTTTTTCCATGCATGTCTTGACTCCTAGAAGCTTCATGTTCCCATAATTTTGCGTTACACATTTCACATGTAACAGTTTGATCACCGTGATCCAAGTAATCTGTTGAATTAGTTGGCACTCAGTTACGTTTATTGGTTAAAATACATTTTAAAAATGCATGTTGTATCTAAAGTAGTAATGTAAGATTTTTTACATGCAATACCTTTAGAGATGCCTTTTGAGGGGTCTTCAATAATTTCTTGAATAGAAAATTGTCCATCTAATGTCAAGTCAAACATTGGTATAGGAGATGTTATTCGTGAATTGGTGACCGACTTACGTTTCCGTGATGGTAATCGTCGTAAAGAAAAATCTTCTGTTAACGTCGAATCACTGGTGGATGCGACTCGATTTGAAGAAATAGAAGTTTGTCTATTATCGGATGATGGAGTTGTAAGGTTAAGTGACGAATTCAAATTTAGATTTGATGATGGTGAAATCGTATTAGATCTTCTACTATCCAAGTGTAGCTTTCTTAATTTACGCATATGAGCAGGTTCAATGTTTGAAGTGCTGGGAATTGCCACTGTAAAACAATTATTACTGAATCAAAGTAATATAAAAATGCATTTGAAAAGACAATATACTAAGATCTAATACGTTACTTACCATTTGTAATGTTAGAGAGCGGCGTTCTTAGCACTGGGGCTATAGAATAAAAAAATAAAAATTTGTTAAAACTTTAATTTACTTATTTTAAAGTTTGAAACATAAAATATGTTTTAAAAGATATTATAAAAAGCATACCATTTGAAACGCAAGATACCGGAGATATTAGCACGTCACCTGCAAAAGGGATAATAAAACATAAATTAATTACCGGTGAGTTAACTATTTTAAAATGTAAAAACAGAAAGGTTTTTCAAAAGCTTATGTATTGCGTTGTTGGTTGAACGTACAGACACAGAAGGAACACAGTATCGTTGATTATTGGATGATTGAGTTGCATATTGAGTTGATGAGTTCGTTGGATCTTTCAAAAGCGCTGATGTGGTATTTTTTCTTTTATTATCCAAATACAACTTTCTTAATTTACGTCTATAAGTAGCCTCCATTTTAATAGTGTTGGGATTCAAATCTAGAAAACAATATAAATATAAGCAGTTGTGTTTTTAAAACCCAAGTAATATATAAAAGTATAGAAAAAGTTTATTTGCATAAAGAAGTTAATATAAGTTACATACAGTTTGAAATGTTAGCTAACGGATATCCTCGCTCAGTACCTACAAAGGATAAGGACATTATAGCTAGATAAATTGTGAATTTTATGTGAAACGTGAAAATAAATAATATAATTTTTGTGAAGCTTACCATTTGATTTTTTGGTATCCAAATATTGTTTCCTTAATTTACGCCTATGAGCCGCCTCTACTGACTTGGTGTTTAGAACTGAAGCTGAAAATAATACAAATTCAAGTAATAAAGAATGACAATGGTCTTGAAATACTGTTTTGGATATTTAAGGTAAAAAGATACATACCATTTGAAACGTCATATAACGGATATCTCTGAATGTGATCTACAAAAGATAAAAAATGAGAGTACCTAGACTAATTATTTTGGAATTTTAAACCTATAGATACATAATATATAAGGATAACAGCTTACTATTTGCATTATATATGATGGTAGGAGCATTATTGGAAGTTGAACGTTGACCTTTTGATCTTTTGGGCATACTTTCGGTTTTTTTGTACATCAATGTATTCAGTAATTTTTCCTTTGGTCAACAATAGAAGTCACAATAGAACAAATCTGAAACAGAAAACTAATCCAACTCAATTTTATTATACAAGGCTATGTATTTACATTCAATTGTCTACATGATTTAGCAAACATTAAACAAACATGGTGATTGTTAAAACATAAGATACAAAAATAATGTTCTTTATCCATCATAAAGCCATCTAATTTTTGCTATGGAACTTAGAAGAATATAAAAAAGAATTATTAATCGATAAAATATTTACCTTGAACCGGAGCTCCGTCGACACTGGCGAAGCTTGGACTGAACTGGCAAAGCAATATAACTTGAATGTGTGCGACGGCGGCGGCAAAAAAACTGGCGGGCTATTCGAGTGTTCAATAGAAAGGTAGGTGGTGTGTGGTAGTAAACCGTAAGGATATAAAATATTTATAGACAAAAAACGCTGTATAAAAAAGTGGAAAGTCGCTTGATTTCGGCCGGATGATTGAAGACAATTTGGAAAGATTTAATAGTTACAACACATGATTGTGATTGAAGACAAAAATGGAAAGATTTAATTGTTAGTTGAAGATTAAAGTTTGTTTAGTAAGTTTTGGATGATTAGAATCAATTAATTATGGAAGTATGCAAAAACTAATAATTCTTGATTGATATTAAATAAAAAAAATTATCTTTTTTATATTCCTGTAAGTTCCATAGGAAAAAAAACGTGAGTTTTCATTTTAACATGTTTCTTTTGGTATTTAATTTATTAGTAGTAGCCATTTCAATTGAGCACCTTTCATTTTTTCTATTTGCAATTTCCCTGTAAGCATAGATATGAAAAATTGTTCCCGAACCGTGTTCTGGCTATAGAGGATTTGAATTTTATGATTATGAATGAAGGCTCCCATTTCTTTTAAAAAATAAAATAAAGTATACTGCTTTTTTGATTGTTGAAGTAATTGGTCAATTGTTATGAATTCGTTTAATTATATTCAGCATTATCAAGTTGAATCTAAACTTAGACTTGAGAAAATAAGCAACAATCTCAAGATTTAGCTATCTACATACACAACAAAAGGTAATTAAGAAAAACACAAAAGGATATTCTAACGTAATTAAACACGAACGTGAGAGATTAAAACTCGAAAGGACATTTTATTTAAACGTAACAAACGTCACAAGCCACAAATAAACTGGTAATAAATAACTAAAAATAAAAGATAGTCTCAAACCAATCAAAATAAAAACAGTTTTTAAATAATTCGGAAATCAAATTCATCCTTTCGAGTTGAAACACCGATTGAGCTACTTCTCGACTTTGGGTATCAAAAGCTTCTCTTTCTCATTGTTGTTATCTTGATCTTTATCAACACCGCCACGAATTTTTGAGGAAGACTGACACGCGCTATCGTCGTCATAAACATAACCTAAATTACGTTTAAGACTGTTACTTGGAGATACCTCATTGTCTTCATCCATTTCCAACGTGTGACCCTTGCCGGCAGAAGAAATTGGCGTTACATTATCACCGACGCAAGAGATCGAAATCTGTGAGAGATAATACCGTTAACAATTAATAATTGTAATTAAACATGGTTTTTTATGTGTTGTATTTTAATGTATTTATTATATCAAATAGTTCAAACCTTTTTGCCAACTGAAGAGGTGACTTCGTTTTCAACTGAAATAGTTTCAGTAACCTAAATTGTTGACATTAATCGGAATTAATACATTCGTTTTTAAGCATAAAAGATGGAATACATGTAGAGTCGGATTTTTTTGTAGCAAAGATCATACCTGTCCGACATCAAACTTCTTTTCAAGAGCTGCAAGAATTTCTGGATCTTCGGTCATTTTAGTGATGGAATAAAGATCATTCTTGTTTTTCAAGTTATATTGTCTAACTGAAATCATGAATGCAAACTTTTTGTCCTTCAAAGCGTTTAATTCCAGTGGAAACAATTCAGCTTTTCCCTGTAAAACAAAATTGTTGACCCATACTTAATCGCCATCAATTATATTATTCATCAATTAATTAATTAAATAATAAAATAATCATACATCCAAGACGCTCTCAACCAAATCATAGCATGATTTTTTAATAACTTTGTATGCCTCCCGCTCAAACATAGTAAGAGACATTGTTCCAGTGATATCCATAACTTTGATCGGAATTTTGTACCTAGAACAACATTTTGTATGTGAAAAGTAAAATGTATAAAAAATAAAAAAGGTTAAAAAGTAGACAGTTAAGTTAATACCTGGGTACTGCAGTTATCTCTTGGTCCTTACATATCTCACTTTGACACTCATAGACCTTCTTCTCTTCAACATCACCGGTTTCATTTAAAATTACTTTTGGGAAAACCTTACAATTGCATTTCTTGCATCCAGTGTAATACCACTCCATATCAGCCTTAACACCAACTACCGTAGCAAGAATGATAACCTTGGTTATCTATAAACAATCAACATACGATAGTAAATACGTGTAAAGAAATGTAATTAAATTATTTTAGAGTAAGTAGTTTAAAATAGTACCTCAGTTATTAGACTAACATCAGAGATGAACGTGAATGGATGATCTTTCAGAAATTCATCATCCAAAGAACCTGATATGAAAGAACCAATTCCACGAAGACTGGAGTACGTTTCACTTAGTGGTTTAGAAGACCAACTGTTGATAAAAATATAAGGCTCTTTTAACTATGGTTGATGTGACAGGAATTATATGGAATATGATAAAAACAAATTAATTTACAACACCTTTTCTTAAAACTTGCAACATCATCGATGTCCTCATCAATGAAAAGCCTAGCAACTTCATAGCAATTGGAAACCGAAATGGAATCTGAATATGTTGAAGTAACAATGAATATTATGTATATAATCAGTTTTATAAATCATATCCAACGGTAAATATAAAAATACAACAACTTATACTTACCCCCATACGTCTTGACTTTTGCAAACTGAAGAATGATAACTACACCTGCACGATCAGCATTTTTTGCCTGAAATGTGGCCATCTGTTCAGCATATGCATCCCATAAAGTAACATCCAAAAAATGGCCACTGCATATAAAAGTATATTCAAAAGGTTAATCAATACATTAAACAATATTTGGATTTATATTTCATGCTAAATACAAATGTATACTGAAATATAAGAGTTCTCACTTTAGGTCTTGTAGTTTGAGGTTGATTCGTTTAGATAACTTGCCATTAGCCAAGGTCTCTACCACCATCTTGTGTATGCCATCAATCATTCCGATGATATCTAGCCCAAAAAAAACAGATTTTGTTAACTATTTATATTTAATCACATAAATATAAAAACATGGTTAGACAAATTAGAATCAAACTGTGTAAATAAAAAGAATTAGAAACAAACCAATTGTATGAGTTAAATCAATTGTCCTCTCCAAGACAGCCTGAAATGCAGCAAAAGAAAATCCATACCGTGACCCAGCAAAGTTGTTACACCTTCTGACAGTAGTGTTTTGATTCAAAGAGACCTTATGTGCATTGATCACATACTTATATTTGGCCTTGTTCTCAACAAAGGTTGGATTATCAATGAAAATGCACTGGTTTTCATGAAGAAGATGTGAAAAATTTCCATAATTTTTATACAAAACATTACATTGAACTTTGTTGCCCTACATATACAACACATAACCAAGTTAATTATATTCAATTTAAATGTTAAAGAGATTTAAATAAAAATTATATGGAGTATAAACTTTAAAATACCGCCTCATCCATGATGATCATCTCTTTCGAATAGAATCCTTTGGTGCTGTTGAACAATGGTCTGGTCCACAGCCTTATGATGCGGACCTTTAAGGTCACATTGTCCATCATAACATTCAAGTCGTTCAACAAAGTGACATTTGCCTGCTCCATTTGCTGTAGAAGAAAGTGGGTGAGAATGTTATGCACGGTGAGAGTGTATTGTGTTCTAATGAAAGATTAGCTATTTATACTTAAATTACAAAGTGGTTATATAGAAAGAAGATTCATTTCCGATATTTAAAAAGTTTGATTGATTGGAAATTTAAAAAGTTTCTAAATATAATTAGTTTGACCGTAATTAACAAAATGATTGATTGGAATATAAAGGATTTATTAAGTTTTAAAAATGATTGATTGGAAATTTAAAAAGATTCTAAAAATAACTGTTGTTTACATTTAAAAGGTTAATCAATTGTTTACTTATCGTTGCACAAATATAAAGGATTTATTATTATCATAATAATAAGATTGATTGAAATTTACATGGTCCTAAAGATAACAGATTTTTTAAGTTTTTGTGGTAAGAAAATTGTTCATATCATAATATTATTTCTTAAATTCTTAAATTTTTAAATATATCGAAATATATATATTTTAAAACGACCAGGTCCTAAAGACCAGGTCCATCACGTGTTTAAACGTTTTAAAGCTTCCTAGTATAAACAAAAATCAATTATTTAAAAACGATAATTAACTTTTTGAATTAATTATTAATGAGCTTGTTTCTTCATGAGATTGTAATTGATGTAATATCTACAACATAATAAATCATAGTAATTTATGTGATTATTTCACTACCGTCTAAGTTAACATATATTATAAGAAAAAAGCCACATACCCTTTCCATTCTTCAATCTGTCCGTCTTTCAACTTCTTCCCGAAAGCAACCATCTCTCACTGCACAAAAACGTAACACAATTCACAAGAGAAAATGACGAGAAAATGCTAGCTTTTCAGAATTCACTTTTAATAATGCTTTAGGCATGTCTGTAAGATCCTTGAATGTTAATGAGTCTATAAAGTGAAAATTTAATAATAACCATTATACGAAAAGAAAAATCAAACGTGGCGAATCATTTGTTTATCTATAAATGCTTCTCATGGATGAAATTACCTTCTTTTTTTTACATGGAATGTTACAATAACCCTACTCCTAAGTTACGTATAATAAATCCTAATCTACCTCATATCAAGATTTGAACTCGTTCTGGTCTTATCCCAAAGAGAAGATAGTCTCTATCACCCAACCAAAGCTGGAGTGGCGGATGAAATTACATTCAAATGGGCCTTCAAATAGCTTATGAGGATATTTTTTTATAAATACTAATCATCAGGTCCTTCAAATGCAACATATTGCAAGTGCAGGTTGTTCCTTTCTTCCAAACTCCCCAAATTGCAGCCATAAGCTACTAAATCAAAATAAATGGTATTGGTGAGACCAAATAAAGAAATAACATGATTAAAAAAACAATAAAAAAACTTAAGTTGCATACTTTGGTATGCTACCAGGAAACCTCAGGTGTAGTGTAAAACTAATATGCCCAACATCAATCCCTAACTTAAGTATTCTGTATTTTCAGGTTTCTGCTGGTTGGGTCGGTTAATGCTAGATGATCAGTTCTAATCCTAGTCATCCTTTATCATTTATCAACTAATCAAAGAATATATTAAAAAGGGAATCAACTTTACCTGTGAACAAAGTTGCTAACAACACGCCCATCATCCAAACCCTTTACCATTAAGATCTTGCAGATTTTTCTTCTCAATATGCCAATAATGCCCATCATCCAAACCCTTTACCATTAAGATCTTGCAGATTTTTCTTCTCAATATGCCAATAATACCCGTTGAAATACATAAAACACTAATTACTTCAGGCCGTAAAGATAAATAATGAGAAAAAAATTAGTGGGGGGTGTTCTTACGGTATTGAAGAAACATATTGCAATTTCATCATATGGACTGTTGATATTTGAACCTTTAACATCTTGCTTCTTGCTAACCATATAAACAAAAAAAATCCTTGTTTTGTCCATGAAACTGCAACAACTTCCATTTTAGAACATGAAGGTAAAACAACAATTTCCTGTCAAATATAAAAAAAATTATGCAAAAATAGCTTCAATCAAAGACCGAAACATGTATACTAACCCGAAATTTGACCGTTGATTAACAAATCTACGAGTGGATCGGTCACGAGACGAAACATTGTATCTTCGATGCCCATATCTGCGAGTAGATCATTCTCTATAATATCTATATCTGCTTTTAGATAGAGTTTAATTCATATCGGAGGCCGGCTGAAGGTAGCAGCGGCGGCTGAAGGAAGGAGATCGGCCGTTTGGGAGGATTTTCTCTATTCACTCTCAAAAGAAAAAAACCCTAGGAGAGAGACGCATACAATGTTAGTGTATAAGATGACACGTGTAGAAAAATCCTAGGTGGCATCATTAGGTTAATTTAGTAAGAGGAAAATTAAAAAGGATGGGATAAAATAATGCCAAGTGTACAATCATTTTTATTTATAAGTATAGAGATTTGTTATTTATGCTTTGATGTATACAGATGTTTTGTATCTAATTAAAACTAGTGGGATTTACCTGCGCTACGCAGCGGAAACTTGATGAGTGTCAATTCAATTTGTTATGGTAACAACACTAGTTGTGGCAACCGAAAAAGAACCAGGAAAATATAGATTTGATATGCCCAAAAGATAGCAAAAGGTCTTCGAATTGATTAGTTTAAAAGGTCTCTTGGGTGTGTATGATGTGGGAATAAAAAAAACTAATTAATGAATGGAAGGTTCTCTCTTATAAATGTGTCACAAATTATAACGCATTTGTAACGGAATACTTGAAAATACAATAAGTTAATTGGTTTTCGTAGGAAATACGTCACAAAGTAGTAATATGTATTTAAAATGGTAGATTAACTAATTAGTCGATATATTAAAAAAAATATCCGACAAATTTACAACAAAACTGTGACAAAATTAGATGTTTATGGTTTTTTGTCACTATTGTGTAGCAAATTTGTTACAACTATTTGGGTTTTTTTTGTCGTCATAAATGCGTTACAAATTTGTCACAATTTGTGACGCATTTTTTTCCGTAGCAAAATTTGGTAGTAAAATGGGCACTTTTCTAGTAGTGCAATGATATTGTTTTGAGATACTTTTAGCTAGAGTCAAATTCATGGTTAACCGACACATAACCTACCGACTATAACCTTCAAACCCAATTACCCGAAATCACTATAACCATTTGATTATGGTTATGATTATGGTTTTGAGTAAAACAACTCAAACCGACTCATGCACACCCCTACTAAGAGGTGTATGAGACTAAGTATGATTACCAAAGAAACAAATTTCCATCTCATTCGAGTAATTAAAATTAAATCTGATATCCTCTTTGAATCCCTAAATAGAACCACCATTTGTTCTTCTTTGAATGTGTATATCAATAGAACCACCATTTGTTCTTCTTTGAATGTGTACCTTATTAGATCCAAGTTCAATGCCGTTACAAAATCGTTTGTGAAAAGTGAGGAGTGAAGATTTGTTACGAACCGAATCGTTAACCAATTGATCCAAAGAAAATAGATAAGAACTTGAGAGAATTTAGAGATTTTTGGAAGTGACTAATTCATTTCTTTTCATTGATAATCAAACACTAACACATATGCCTTTTTATAGGCTTAATTACAAACTCAATTAATAAAACATGGACTAAATGGTTAAACCGCACTAACCCTATTACTTAGACACTTGCAAAAGTAAACAAACAAAACATGAACTATAATGGAAATTGTGGCTTGCATGAACATGGACTAGTGGGTACATATCAATCCACCCCACTCGAACTCGACTTGTCCGCAAGTCGAAAATCAGGATACGACTTGGTGTAAACCAACGCGGACGCCACTCGACTCGTACTCTAACACTCGGAGTCGTTTTCCATATCAAGCGCCATGGTGGGCGCCACTCGCATTTCTCGGTGTAACGCCCTGCGTTTTCAAACATCCTACATTTAGAAACCTTACGTGAAATTCTATCTTTGGAAATCTTGTGTTCTTATAACCATTCTTTCATCGTAATCGTTGTAAAATACGGAACTTGCTTCGTAAATAAAACTTGTACATTACACTTTTTACCTAGTTAAATCATGTTTTATTTCATATTTCACCTTGTTACAAGTTAGGGGAAACATTGTTGCATATTATTACACAACTTAATTAACAAAATTACTCATTATAATGTTTTAAAAAAATAAAAAAAAAATAAAGAAATATGGCAGCCCAATTCAGCAAAATTCAGCCCCATATAGTTGGGTTTTGTGGGCTAGTTTCAAGGTGTAACCCCTTCTAAACACTTCCAAAGCCCAACCCATTGAAACCCTAATCCTTCCCCCTATAAATACCACTTATAACCAGCCTCCCTACCACTTTTGCAACCCTAAAAACTCACAAAACATCCACCAAACCGTAGCTGAAAGCAAGGGTTCGAGTAGATTGACACCCCTTCACGAAAATGAGCATAACTCACTCAATTCTTATCCGATTCACTCGATTCTTTTTCCTACTTGCTTGTATAATCATGGGGTTCGATTCCTAGACTTCTCCTTGGAGAAATCAGACCTGGAAATGCCCCGAAATAGTCCATAAACTTTCTGTTTGTTTTTATGTTCATCAAAAACTTGTTTAAATCTATGCAACTTGTGTCCAACACATCTCATACCTATGTCCTAATGCTTACAACTTATCCCATGGTTGGTTAATCTTAAAAACAAGGTTGAGACATCTAAATCAGAGGTTAAAACCTCATAAACTTTCTGTTTTTAATTAGGGTTTTACCCACAAGTAATGTTCAAGTGTGAAACTTGTTGAATGTGTGATGGTTGGATTAGCTTGGGCTATCCTTCATAAGAATCCACTCATTACTTGATGTTTTGCTATAGATTAGTTGTTGTTAATACCTTGATACTTGTATGTTCATGACCCTCCTTGTTGTTTATAACAACAAGTGTAGTGGTGAACAATAGAGGTGCCTAAATGGAAGCTTGTTCTTCCTACCTCATGTATGTATTCTATGACACAAAGAGGTACCTAAATGGAGACATTAATCTCCTACCTCATGCTTGAATCATAAGACTTGTAAACTATATAATATCTAAGTTATTCTATATGTATACATCTAAGTAACTAAGACTTGATGATGACTTAATAGTTATTTGTTAAGTGGACGTTACATCATCTATGACCATGCCCTTGTTACGACTCTAATGGATCTTAGAATCCATGAAATCATACCAACTCTTTTGAGTTTCAATAGTGTCAAGAACAAGAGTTATGCGTACAAGATGATTATTTTCACCTATGTTACTTTCTATATATTAAAAACTCCGAATCTATAATCTTCCGTTATACGCCAAACTCACACACCTACGTTTCCTTGTGTAGAAGGACAAGGTGCTCCGAACTAATTCATCTACAAACTTGCTCTCGGAATTTCAAGTCACCACTTGTAAACCGTGAGTATACTCGTATTTCCCCCTTTTTACTTTTACCACTTTTGGGGTGTAACATGTTTACCTATTAACTTACACATGAACACTTTGTTAAACACATGAACGTTCCTATAACATGCTTGTATACGTGATGACTTGATACTTTAAACTTGGGTTATTCTTATGTGTTGAACTTATCATTAACTTCGTACGAGCCAAACCTTGACATATGTAGCGCTATAGGATTAACGACCCGCCCGTAAACTTGAGGTTATGTCTTGAGCATATTGCGTTTTCTTGGTTTGATATGTTAGACACATGCCATATTTAAGGTTTATCTTGAATCATATGCTTGCCATGAGGAATTGATCACACTTTTTAACTTATGCTATGTACGTACCAAACTTGTATACTCGCCTTTGCTTTTGCATTGAATTGTATTTTTAAACATGTTACAGGTTGATGATGATGAAATGAAAACGGATAGCAAAGATGCCTAAATACTCACTTAGACGTTTAGGTTTAAAGTGTTGTATCAATTTTGTTTATGTTATGTTGAACAATGTTGTTATTTGCTTTTCTTGTAATGTTTTGACATTTATTTTGGAAATGAAATTTGGATTATTAAATTATTGTCACAAATAGCGTTATGATGTCTCGAGCAATCTTCACACTTCGTCTCATCCCGATGTTTCCGCCATTGGTTGGGGTGTGACAGATTGGTATCAGAGCCATAACTATAGGGAATTAGGAAAAGTAGGAATGCTTTAGCCTAGTCTATAGTTTTAGAGCCTTATTCTTATGTTTTACTTGAAACTACTTGCATGCTACCTTATTTGCTCTTACTTATTCTCTTTTGATCTTTTAAGCATATATGTCGCTTATGTGTTAACACTTGACATGCTATACTTGCTTTATTATGTGCTAATACATGTTTTATTGTCCCACTCATTATGTGCTATTCTTAATATGCTTCATTGTGAGTTTATATTTGTTGTTTATTCCTTTAACATACTCTTTCCCTCATGCATTTTACTCGACTATTCTAAATCCGTAAACACTCGAGACGAATTCACCAAAATAGGCGTGAAACCCACAATTTGGTGAACGACTCTCAATCTACATATTCTTTTTTTTACACGAGATATCGCCATTAAGCTAGGAGTGAAATCCACATCTTAATGGTAAAACTCAAATTTCAAATTCTAGTGGACCCTCGTCAACATGTCGAAATTAAATTTTGACCCGACGAGTACCAACCACACTTAGGATACGAAATCGTCAAGTTAGGGGTGAAACCCGCACCTTGTCGACTAGTTCCACCCCTTGGTATTTTTTTTTTTATAAATCCCGCCAAGTCTCGAAACTTCGATTGATTTGGGACATGTAGTAACCGGAAGGGTAAATACCGTTAACCGACTTGTCGGCGAGAGTTTTTTACCTATTAGGCCAAAGCATGCTCCTCAAATTCAAAAGACTTTTCGACCACTTTGGTTAGTCAAAGTTCCGTTTTGGAACCATCCAAATTTTGATCAACATGTGTTCCTAATATTTATTTTATATGATGCAATCTTTCAAACTCGAGTATACTTTCGATATTCTCTTTTCATGCACACAACATATTGAACCTTTTCCATACATTTATATATATGCATGATTT
This sequence comes from Helianthus annuus, assembly GCF_002127325.2. NCBI lineage: Eukaryota > Viridiplantae > Streptophyta > Magnoliopsida > Asterales > Asteraceae > Helianthus > Helianthus annuus. The sequence continues at coordinate 112,211,270 of NC_035434.2, forward strand.
CATATAATATAATTTCATATTCCTTGTAACGACGAGTGGAGATATATCATTAAGATTGGAGTGATTTCCTTACCTTGACGACTAACTCCACTCCCCTTTTTCTTAAAAAAAAACGACATCACCAACGAGTTAGGGGTGATTCCCTTTCCTAGGTGATCGTTACCAAAACGTCTCTTCAAAATATCTTATTATGCAAACTCGATCATATTTTATACCCAAATTGTTTATCATTATTCAAAATACCCACTCATACCGATTTCAAAATGCATTGTTTTATCAAACGTACTTCTTATTCTACAATCTATTTTCACTCAACTCATATACGCGAAATTCATAATCATGTCTTAAAACGTTTTATTGCTCCAACTTCAAAACCTTACGAAATGCTACCTATCAATTTAATCGGCTCAATGAAACTCTTGCCCATGAACTTCATATTCGACTTAATCACTAAAACATGCTCACCTTCTACTTTTAATCAAAATCCAAACAACCTTTCTCAAATACTTATAAGATCTTATAGAAGTTATATGATTGTTTTACCAAATACCCTTTTCAACATCAACAAATCATTTGTTAATTTTTTTAATCACTAAGTCCTTTTGCTAAATTTCTCTTCTAAGGATCCTAGTTTTCACAAGAACCTCCTAAATTCATAATTTCTTCTTTGATGAAATGAACTTACTTTTTAACGAAAACCCTTTTCCTACACCAATTTACAAAACACGTGGGCAAGAAGACTTCATAGGGACCGACCATTTTTCGGATTACGTAAACCCTTTTAAACAAAATTAGCATTTCTATTTGTTACAAAATACGTTATGCATAACCAACGAGTACTTTATGTTCCTTTACATATACAAACTATATTCTACCTTTCAAACCAGGCTCAATCTAATTTTGATTCGATAAACTCAACGTTTTGTTGGAACAACTATACATGCACATTGTCATACACGTTTTAGTCGATATCTCGCGATAACACCATTTATATCGTTCGTATCTACATACTTAGCCTTTCTAATCCACGATGCCTCAACGTACACCATATACGCAATATTTATTTTTCATACCTACACCTATGTTCATACGTTTTATGCTTGTACTCATACACATACTACTTATACGTTTTACGCTTCTGCTTGTACACATACTACTTACACGTTTTATGTTTATGCTCATACATACATGCGTATTCATACTTAAACTTATGCTCATACTTTCATCCTTACTCATGATTCATACATTCGTACCTATACGCGAGCGTAACCTGAGGGATTCGCTTGCGTGGGTCCCACACATACTTAAGCATGGACTTGCTTATATACTATATTCTTGTACGTACACATTCTAAACTTTTTATGTATACCCCGATTCATACACAACTAGTACAAGCTATGCGGATCATGCGACGATCAAAATAATCACGGGTGCACACGGGATTATAGTGATAGGCGTATGAGAACCATAGAGTGTACTACTGTGTATGGTAAGACACGGAACGTAACATGACCCCAAGTAACGAAACGGACGTAATGTGGTTAAAACATGGTGGATACGCCGCTGGTACTTCCTATATATAAGTGTTTTCACCATGTTACCAAACTTTCGTAAAACGTGCCATGAGAAATTCAGTGTGTTGCAGACCTTTTGGACCTAATACAACTTCACGCAACTCACAAACGCATTATATCCGATTATTCATGACGAGACTTCATCCTTAACACACTACGTTCATCTATCCAACACTTATGCTATTCACATACTTGTACTCTTTAAGAGTCATTCGTTCATTCTATACTCGTATTATTTTATACAAAACTCGTTCGCAATCCAGCTTGTTTAAACATTTGAGTCCTAACTTACCTCGTTACCTATAAAATAGCCTCCCTATTCTTGATTCTTGTGAAACTATACTTAGTATACCTCTATTGCTTTATTTAAAGTAACAAACCTTTTCGTTCCTCTCAATAAACAGGTTTTACGAAAGTATGATTTTTTATACTATCCTTAAAAACTTCCCCTTGCAAATCTACCTTGACGTTCTCCAAAATTTGGTACTTTTCAAAACTTTCAAACTTCCCAAGTTTCAATTCTTAATGATCACCTTTATGCCAAAAACTCTTTCAAGCCTTCCTCTTGAATAAATTTCGGGACGAAATTTCCTAAAGGAGGGGAGACTGTAACGCCCTGCGTTTTCAAACATCCTACATTTAGAAACCTTACGTGAAATTCTATCTTTGGAAATCTTGTGTTCTTATAACCATTCTTTCATCGTAATCGTTGTAAAATACGGAACTTGCTTCGTAAATAAAACTTGTACATTACACTTTTTACCTAGTTAAATCATGTTTTATTTCATATTTCACCTTGTTACAAGTTAGGGGAAACATTGTTGCATATTATTACACAACTTAATTAACAAAATTACTCATTATAATGTTTTAAAAAAATAAAAAAAAATAAAGAAATATGGCAGCCCAATTCAGCAAAATTCAGCCCCATATAGTTGGGTTTTGTGGGCTAGTTTCAAGGTGTAACCCCTTCTAAACACTTCCAAAGCCCAACCCATTGAAACCCTAATCCTTCCCCCTATAAATACCACATATAACCAGCCTCCCTACCACTTTTGCAACCCTAAAAACTCACAAAACATCCACCAAACCGTAGCTGAAAGCAAGGGTTCGAGTAGATTGACACCCCTTCACGAAAATGAGCATAACTCACTCAATTCTTATCCGATTCACTCGATTCTTTTTCCTACTTGCTTGTATAATCATGGGGTTCGATTCCTAGACTTCTCCTTGGAGAAATCAGACCTGGAAATGCCCCGAAATAGTCCATAAACTTTCTGTTTGTTTTTATGTTCATCAAAAACTTGTTTAAATCTATGCAACTTGTGTCCAACACATCTCATACCTATGTCCTAATGCTTACAACTTATCCCATGGTTGGTTAATCTTAAAAACAAGGTTGAGACATCTAAATCAGAGGTTAAAACCTCATAAACTTTCTGTTTTTAATTAGGGTTTTACCCACAAGTAATGTTCAAGTGTGAAACTTGTTGAATGTGTGATGGTTGGATTAGCTTGGGCTATCCTTCATAAGAATCCACTCATTACTTGATGTTTTGCTATAGATTAGTTGTTGTTAATACCTTGATACTTGTATGTTCATGACCCTCCTTGTTGTTTATAACAACAAGTGTAGTGGTGAACAATAGAGGTGCCTAAATGGAAGCTTGTTCTTCCTACCTCATGTATGTATTCTATGACACAAAGAGGTACCTAAATGGAGACATTAATCTCCTACCTCATGCTTGAATCATAAGACTTGTAAACTATATAATATCTAAGTTATTCTATATGTATACATCTAAGTAACTAAGACTTGATGATGACTTAATAGTTATTTGTTAAGTGGACGTTACATCATCTATGACCATGCCCTTGTTACGACTCTAATGGATCTTAGAATCCATGAAATCATACCAACTCTTTTGAGTTTCAATAGTGTCAAGAACAAGAGTTATGCGTACAAGATGATTATTTTCACCTATGTTACTTTCTATATATTAAAAACTCCGAATCTATAATCTTCCGTTATACGCCAAACTCACACACCTACGTTTCCTTGTGTAGAAGGACAAGGTGCTCCGAACTAATTCATCTACAAACTTGCTCTCGGAATTTCAAGTCACCACTTGTAAACCGTGAGTATACTCGTATTTCCCCCTTTTTACTTTTACCACTTTTGGGGTGTAACATGTTTACCTATTAACTTACACATGAACACTTTGTTAAACACATGAACGTTCCTATAACATGCTTGTATACGTGATGACTTGATACTTTAAACTTGGGTTATTCTTATGTGTTGAACTTATCATTAACTTCGTACGAGCCAAACCTTGACATATGTAGCGCTATAGGATTAACGACCCGCCCGTAAACTTGAGGTTATGTCTTGAGCATATTGCGTTTTCTTGGTTTGATATGTTAGACACATGCCATATTTAAGGTTTATCTTGAATCATATGCTTGCCATGAGGAATTGATCACACTTTTTAACTTATGCTATGTACGTACCAAACTTGTATACTCGCCTTTGCTTTTGCATTGAATTGTATTTTTAAACATGTTACAGGTTGATGATGATGAAATGAAAACGGATAGCAAAGATGCCTAAATACTCACTTAGACGTTTAGGTTTAAAGTGTTGTATCAATTTTGTTTATGTTATGTTGAACAATGTTGTTATTTGCTTTTCTTGTAATGTTTTGACATTTATTTTGGAAATGAAATTTGGATTATTAAATTATTGTCACAAATAGCGTTATGATGTCTCGAGCAATCTTCACACTTCGTCTCATCCCGATGTTTCCGCCATTGGTTGGGGTGTGACACTCGGCTTCACCTTTGTCAACTTCTTTCCTGCTTACAAGACCAAAGCAATTGGATGTGGTGACAAGATTGTTGTGTATGCATTTCCCATGTGAGGGTGAGGGTGAGGGACTGGTGCCTCGACTTGGAGACCACCATGAAATTGAATTCAAGTGGCATTTTGCAATTGAATCCATATTGAATAATTTGTGGCTGAGAGTGAGGGAGGTTGGCCGTGACCTGGGCGATTTTTGTTGCAAAGGTGGTAATGAAAAAAATGGGTTTGTAGGGGTTATGAGAACTGATGCCACTATTGGTTTGAATTGATAGGGGTAGTATGAGAGGTTGAATTTTTATAGCAACTGAAATAGGTATAGAAGGTGAGATTAAGGGCACTGGGCTCGAGACAAAAGCAAGAGAAGAAAGGGCTGATGTCGGTAAAGCCACAAGAGCCGGTGGTGGTTCGGGGGCGGAAATCGATGGTGGCACGGGAGAGAGAACTGGTGGTGGTGCTGTAGTTGTTGGTGCAGTGGCGGAAACGGGTGGTGGAAGTGTAGGTACGGGAGCGGAAGTTGGTGGTGGTGATGTGGCAGCTGGTGACGGTAGCGATGTAGAAAAAATGGGTGAAGTTGCCCATCTCCGGGACTCGTTTTTTAGAAGATCGATCATCTCAGCAATCGTTGATATGATTCGATCCAATGACTCGTTCCATTCGTGAGCGTCCATGAGGGGATCAAGACCGCACTGATACCAATTGTTACGAACGAATCGTTAACCAATTGATCCAAAGAAAATAGATAAGAACTTGAGAGAATTTAGAGATTTTTGTAAGTGACTAATTCATTTCTTTTCATTGATAATCAAACACTAACACATATGCCTTTTTATAGGCTTAATTACAAACTGAATTAATAAAACATGGACTAAATGGTTAAACCCCACTAACCCTATTACTTAGACACTTACAAAAGTAAACAAACAAAACATGAACTATAATGGAAATCGTAGCTTGCATGAACATGGAGTAGTGGGTACATATCAAAATTGACCACGATTGGTTATCATGGGTCAACGATAATAATTGGTAGCTAAAACACCAAAGAGAAATTTTAAGAGAATACTCTCATCTTCGAGAAGCATCGAGAAGAAAAATATGAGAGGGAGAAAGAGAGAGAATAGAAAGATAACGAGATCCAGATAATGTTTTAAAATCGAGCCGATTATTGAATAAGTTGTTCTACTTGTTCACGGATCAAAACTATAGAAAGATATAGCTTCTTGTTATTGTTATGGAGTCAATTAAATCCATAAGTGAAAACGTAAAGTCGTAAACATTATAACTTACCCTGCAATTTATTTGATATAAACTTGTATATCAACCTCAACAAATACCTCTAAAGCAATTTTGTGTTTTTGTGACTTGTTAGATTAGTTTAAGTTACTCATAGAAACCTTAAAACCCAATATGGTGACTTGAGAAAAACAACTCGGACAATCATATTTTAGAAAAGAAATTTGACTAAATTGCTACGATTTAGCAGGTTTATTCCTTTTCGACAGATGTTTGACAACCCTAATCACAAGATCAATAGGTCTTGAAATGAAACATATAATTTACATATACACGCTATCAAAGTCTAATATAATGTAATGTAACGTACATATTAAATAAACAATGCTATAATAATAACATTCTTTCACCGTATTACACGACGTTAGTCACATAAAAGTTAATTACTTAATATAGAAGTAAATTGCTGTAAAATACACTTAACTTGTCATGTATTGTATCACGCTCTTAACTATTGATATAACAAACTTGAAATATTAGCGTTTTATGTAATCTACGATCTAAAAATGGACATTTATTTACTTGACACCAGAAAAGTATACAACTTTAATTGAATGACAATTTTAGGATAATTATTTACAATTAAGATGAAATTATATGATTTTGACAACCAACAACCTCATATCACCACCATCTCTATAAGTGACTATTACAAAATATTGCCTCGTCATTCTTCTCTTGTTAGGTTAGATTTTTACACAAGCACAAATCTACAAGAATTTTCTATCACTCTCTCTTTTTTTGTATAACTAATTTACAAGGCTCATAATCACCGCTTTTTGTGTCGCATTTGGTATTCACTCCGACGTGGTTGTCTCCACTATTCTCCATATTGTTGCATGGTTTGATTTCCAAGTGTGTTTGTGTCCATAATAGGATTTTGTGTTAAAGCATGAAAATCAAAGGAAATAGAACTGTTGAGAAGATCAGTGACAGAAAAGGGATATTAGCGTTCAATGAGATGGTAACAACATAAGGAATGGTCGAAGTTTGGTAGCGACAATTTAAATCTATCGCTAATAATGAATATTATTATATTTATTAAAAATGCGTAAAAGTATGTCGCGGGATGGCGTTGTAACATAACAAGATACGAGTCAATAAATATATTACAAAGGGATATTCAATCATCACATACCGGCGTATGTAATAACCACTTAGAAAAATGTATCATATTATGTATATAACAAACGAACACGCACAGCTTTAAGAGAATGAAATCTCTTCATCTTCTTCTTTTGTTCATGAAGAAAATGAACGTGATTTTGTTCATTCGTTACTATTCAATTCAAACAATTCATGAACATAAAAGAAATAACCGAACATAAATGAATGAAATAAATGAACATCTAAACGAGAATATCCCCTAAAATACCACCACAAAGATATCTATATAATGGGTTTTAAAAATGCAAAAACCACATTAACTTTAAATCAATGTCAGTTTTAAATAAATTTCATGAAACGGATATACAAAATATATGTAAACAAATATAAATAAATGACCGAGGCATATATCATATTCATTCTTTTAAGAGTAAATTACAAGTTTTGTCCTTTATGTTTGTACCAAATTACAGGCGGTGTCATTTACCTTTAAATTTGACGAGTTTTGTCCTTAACGTTTCAAAATGCTGCACGTTATGTCCTTTAGCCCTAACTCAGTGAGATTTTTTTGTTAAATATGGTCATGTGCCTTACACATAAGGGTATTCTTGTCATTTTACCTCTCAAAGGACTATTGAGTAAATAACTTATATTAAGGGACTAAATATGTAAAAATATTAAAGAATAGGATATTAATTAAAACTCACACTCTCTCTTCTCTCTCTCTCTCTTCTTCATCCTTGCTATCTCTCTTCTTCATGCCCATTAATGAAACCTTAATCACCCCCAATCTTGCAATCGCTTTTGGATATCGGAAACACCCACAACCCCTGCAACATCCACTACCACCAACAACAACCACCGGCAATCTCTACGCCGTCGTCTCAACCCAATTCCTGAAAGTTTGACTCGTCTGAGCTCGCTGGCGATGAGCCAGCGAGAACCCTTAAGCGCCCTCCAGTTCGAGGTTCATATGCAGATGATTAGTGGCCTCCACAGGAGAAAAAGGCTCTCACTTTGTTCCCAGTTGGGGATGATTGAATTTGGGTAATTGTTTTTGGATCCGAGATAGATCCTCAACCTCATCCTGATTGCCATAAACATATTCAATTGGATTCTTGTCTATATCAAATTCACAATCGTCAATAGATGGAGCTACACAAGAACCAAATCTTGATTTATTAGAAGGTAGTCTTTTTTCCGTTTCTAAGATGATGCTTTTATCGGTATCCATTGTATCTGATGCAGCTATGGGTACCGAAATATTGACTTTTATATCAGTTTCTTGATCAAGATCCATCTTTCTAGCAACTGAAGCACTATGTTTCCTGTAATTACTCTTCGGAGGCTTCTACTTTGTGTTGTAGTTGGAGATGAACATTTGATTAATGGGTATGAAGAATGTTGTAGTTGGAGACGAACATTTGATTAATGGGTATGAAGAAGAGAGATAGCAGAGATGAAGAAGAGAGAGATGAGAGAGGATGAGTTTTTAATTAATATTTTATTCATTAATATTTTACACATCTAGTCCCTCAATATAAGTTATTTACTCAATAGTCTTTTGAGAGGTAAAATGACAAGAATACCCTCATGTGCAAGGCACATGACCATATTCAACAAAAAAATCTGACTGAGTTAGAGCTAAAGGACATAACGTGCAGGATTTTGAAGCATTAAGGACAAAACTCGTCAAATTTAAAGGTAAAGGACACCGCCTACAATTTGGTACAAACATAAAGGACAAAACTTGTAATTTACTCTTCTTTTAATTAAAAGAACAAAATTGTGTGTCCATGCTTGTTCTTTAAACAATGATCGAACATAACCTCCTTTAAGCATTCACTGAGTTCGTTTACTTGTCTAAATTTGAATGGATATTCAAATGAACGAACGAGTACATACGTATACGTAAACAAACACTAAATTTGAATGTATATTCAAATGAATGAACGGATATATACAATGTAAACAAACATAAATGAACCTTTGTTAGAAGAATTCACTAAATGTTGAGTTCGTTTGCATGTCTACACATGGGTGTCCAGGATGTAGGATATGAATGATGGGGACAGGGTGTTAAGATGATGGTGAGTTGTCTGAGTTGAGATGATAACGACGGTTTGAGATGGGAACAATACTTCAATTCAAAAATTGTTTCAAATGTAACATAATATATAGTCACTATTTAAACAATATAAAAAATAAAAGATAATAATAATACTTATACATTTTCAATTTTCATTTTCAATACATACAATCTTAAGCTACAAAAGTCGGCGGAAATAGTAAAAGAAAGTTATTGGCCAAAATGGCGGCTGACTTTAATAATCTTTTTTTTTCTTCATAAAATAGTTATTTATAAGTCTTGTTAAATTACGATTTTATTCCCTATTAAAAATTACGATATTATCTCCAGTTCGAAATTGAATTTATGCTTTGCCCCCAGCTTAGTCTACGATTTTGCTCTTTGTTAATTTGGTTCTCATTTTAAAACTACAATTTCGCCCCCGGTTCAAAATAACATGATTTTGCCCTCAGTTGAAAATATTATTTTACCTCCAGTTTAAAATTACGATTTTACCCCAGCTAAAAATTACAATCTTCTCAACGCTTTTTTTTTTGGGCAAAACTATTATAGTCTTTTATTTGACTTGGTTGACTTAATTTAGTTTTTTTTGTGCCAAACAACTGCCTAGCACTCGCTAATTGCTCCTGACAAATTATCGTTTTGCTCCAACTCCAAATTACACGCTTGTCATCGTTTTAGTTATTTTTTTACCATAACTATGATAGTTTTTTCTTTACTCGGTTAACTTGATGTATCTTTTTTGATATCGTGTTGCATGTATAACTAACCGAAATAAATGTGTATATGTTATTAAAGTGAGAAATATTTGGTTTAACGCCCCGCAACGCGGGCGAGGCATACTCTAGTTCACCAACAAACATTATTTTTACAACAAGATCGCAATAAGGGCGTAAGGTGTGTGCTTCGGCAAACCCACTTTACCGATTCGGTAAAGTGCGGCAAACCAATGCCAACCCTTTGCCGATTGAAGTGTTTGACGAAATGGGTGTTCAATCGGTGAGGCATTATCGACACGGGGAAGGAAGGAAGGAGAGAGAGAGGGGGGGGTGTGGGGTGGGGTCCATTCAAATCTCAACCAATCACATTTTTTTTTCTTTTTTTTTTATTTTAAAAGTTTACCACTTCACCAAATGTCTAAGCCATTGCCAATACTTTTCAGCAAAGTTTAAACACTTTTGACTGATTGACATGGCGCACTCTGATTGGTCGGTTTTTTGGTTTGCCACTCCAAAATGTTTAACCACTCCTTACAACCTAACATATAGTCAATATTTAAACAATATAAAAAATAAAAGATAATAATAATTATACATCCACCATCAAACATTATTTTTACAACAAGATCGCAATAACATATAGTCAATATTTAAACAATATAAAAACAAAAGATAATTATACATCCACCATCAAATATTATTTTTACAACAAGATCGCAATAATCTTAATAAAATATTCACCATCTTAATCAACCCGATCAACCGCTTGTAGACATATTAACATGCAAAGCTGTAATTTCCCCTCACAGGACACGTGTACGACGATTAACGCACCAACCACTTCACGCGCAATAATAAACCAAAATCGACGTCCACGATTTCGTCTCTATGAGTTGTCACTTAATGATTAACTCAAACCGACTAAAAGGTTAAAAACCCTGTATATATATCACACATACACATAAACCCTCATATTCCACACCGTCTCACAATTTCTCTCTCTATAACCGCTTTCTCTCTCTCTAAAAACTTCACAAATCAAGCTTTCTAGAGAGAGAAACAACACAACAATGGCGTCTTCAACACTCGTGATGGTTCTCCTCCTCGCTTTAGCTGCCGGATCTGCACTATCTCAGTCTCCGACAGCCGCACCAACCGTTTCTCCGACGGCCACTCCTACCGCTACGCCGCCGTCTCCCGTGGTTACTCCGCCGTCAACCGCGCCTACATCAACTCCAACGGAATCTCCGATTGCGTCTCCACCGGCTCCTCCCACCGCTGATACCCCTGCCGGAGGTCCGGCGGCATCTCCGCCGTCGATTGCTTCGACTCCTACCGGATCTCCAACTGCTTCTCCTAACGGTGCTGGTTTGAAGAGTGTTGGATTTGGTTTAGTTGCGGTTGTTGCTGGTGGTTTGTTGCTGTAGAGATCTGGTGGTGTGAGATTTGGTGAAAGTGAAAGTGGTGGTTTTATTTATTTTGTTTGTTTTGGATTTTATTCAATTTTTATAGTTGTTGATGCTAGGGTTTATTATGATGTGATTGTTATATTTGACGATGATTATGATGATGATGGATACTTTATTTTCTTGTAATATATCTTCATTTGTTCTATATATGCATTGCTTTTTATTTATTTATTTATTTTATTTTATTTTAAAAGCCTAGCTCAGTAGTCGTTGCGTGTTTTGCTAATAATTGGGTTACAATTCAAGATCGGTTAGGGTTAAAACCGATTTGAATTGGTCAAAAAGAAGGTCAAAGCCTGTTTTCGTTTAGATCGGATTGGGTTATGTTGGTTTGTTGACTAGATCTGAGCGGAATTTGACCGGTTTGATACCGGTTTAACCGGTTTCAAAGGAGTTTCTATGTATACCGATTTCAATTCTTAAATCAGAACTTCTTGTTGTTTTGTTTATTTTTTGAACGGTAAATTTGAACGGGTATTGTTAGTGTATAATGTATAAGTGGACTATGCATGAGTGATATGTAAGGTACAAGTGAATAATGTGTGTAGCTTATGTGTTAAGGAAGAAATTTGTGTGGGGCAAGAGGAAGGAGGTAGGGATTGTCGTTTTGTTAAGGTAGAATGTCGTTTTGGTAGGAATTTGTTAAAGTTGGGATGAACAGGAGCCATGTGCAGATACATCTTTACTGAGTTGGGCATGTTACTTTTCCATGATGTGTTTGGTTTCTTTATTCGAGGTTGTTTGTGTTGAATCTGGGCCCACTGACAGGAAGGGTGTGCAGGACAGAAGTGCATATGATTCCTTGTGTTTTTTGTTTTGTTTAAGATTTTTTTTATGTGAATTTGAGCTGTGAAGAAATAAATATGTATATTTTTTGTTGGGTTTGTATGTGACTAATTATTGCAAGAGACGAAGAGTAAAGTGCACATGTCAAGTTAAAAGTTAAAACTTTTATCATAATTAAGTGGAATAATAAAATGGTATAGTTAAAAGTAGCTGTTTTCTAATACATTGTTGGTTACATTGATGTGTCCAATAATAAAAATAATACTACCACTAATAACGTTATTGTTGATTACAATAACGTGTCTATAAATATTAAAACTACTGTTAGTATTATTTTTCTCGCATTTTGTTTTAACTACTCCCCCGAAACCACACCCATAATCTAAGCCATTGATTTTGCATTGATCAATGGTCTAGATTCATCAAGTACACTTCAAAGGCAAAATGCACTTCATATTTGACCCGGCTCATAATATACACCCATTGAATACAAATCAAAGACCGCAATAATCGCATAAGCGCTTGTACATTGCGCTATATAACAACTTTATGTTCCACAATTAAAACCTCAAGTACATGTGTGTATCCGATATCTCACAGTTTTCTACTTTTCTTGTTAAAATGATCAAATTTTCTTTTCAATGCAGATAAAAGCTACTATGTAGGGTTGTATAAGGGCATATGACCTTCCACAATGGAGGTGCTTGGACCCGTCGCTTATAGCTAGCACTTATGTGGTGTAGTAGGTCCAAGGACGACACAAATTTTCCGTGGAGAAAGTCCGTCCCGTGGAGGGAGGAAGAACATCCGAGGGAGTGGAGAGAGTGAGCGTTCGAGTAGACGAATGTAAAACATGGAGCATTATGATATTGCACCCAAGATCATAAGTCTGTAACATCTGTTATTTTTATACTTTTGTCACACTTCTCAAGGATATTTTTTGGAAAACAATGTTTCTATAATCCAGTGTTAGTTCTAACCAAGTTTTATATAAGGTTGCAGGGGCTATGTGTTATGTAGCAACGAGACAGTAGTTTCCTAGGTGAATCCGCAGCATCACTGAAGTCGATCTTCTCAACTGCGCTGTTGCTATATTTCCGTTCACAGTTCTGCAAAATACAAGAAACATATCATACGAAAAATGTAAAATCTTTATTTCATAACCTAAAGAAATTCTGTAAAATAGGGATTAGGATCAAATACAAAGGATCCTAATTGTAAGAAGTGTAAGAAGGATTTATAGAGTGACAAGTGTCCAATAACCTAAAAAAACCCACTACACAAAAAAACCCCACTACAAAAAAAAAAAAAAAAAAACACCACCAAAAACCTAAACCCCCCCCCCCCCCCCCCCACACACACACATCACCCACCCTAAAAAAAAAGATTTTTTTTTTTTTTTTGCTGAGGGGGTGAGGGGTGGAGGGTGGGGGTGGGGGTTTAGGTTTTTGGGTGGGGGTGGGTGTTTAGTTTTTTTTAGATTTTTATTTAGGTTTTTGGGGGGTGGGGGTGGGGGGGTTTAGGTTTTTGGTTGGGGGGGGGGGGGAGGGTTAGGTTTTTGGGTGGTGGTGGGGTGGGGGTGGGTGTTTAGGTTTTTGGTGGTGATGTAGTGGGTTTAGTTTTAGTTTATTGGACACTAGTCACTCTATAAATCCTTCTTACACTTCTTACAATTAGAGGGTTTGTAGAATAACTTGACCCGTCAAATAGATACTTTTTTAAACAGCCCGTTTTGACTGAACCCAGTTGACCCGTCACCCACTCCGCCCGTTTTGACAGGATAAATACCACAGATTATTATATACCTTGATGGATCCACTGCTATGGCTTCCCTCTGAATCAAGAAGGTTTGTCAATCTTGTGTATTCCTTATCTAGTGTGTTGTTTTCTTTAAACAAGGCTTCAACCTTACAACATCAAATAATGCTAATTTAATAAACTATGTATTAACAAAAATAATAAATAATAAAAAAACAGGCTTTGATTAACAAACCTCCTCTTCAGCTTTGATGAGATTCATCCTTAACATATCTTTATCTTTCTGCAGATTCTTGACCTCAGAAGCCAGAGCTAAAACAGTGTGTGTTACTGGCTTTAAACTGCATTCATTTCCGTCGAAAATTAGCACAAAAAATACATTTCGTTTACCAAAACACGACCCGTTAAACTGTATATCTAAACAAGTCAAACGAGTTGGCTAGTCGACCCGTTTAATTAAATACATGTATTAAATACGTCACCCGAACACATCTTGTATGTTAGACATGTTAGATATGACAACAAAGATCCTGATTATTTTCATGCCTTTCGTTTTACGCGTACTGTCAGCTATTGCCATTTTATACACAGTTTTTGATATATGTATTGGAATTATTTATTGTTATGATCCATGGGATGAAAAAAACTAAAAAGAGAACTAACCCATCCCAAATCTTTAGCATCTTTTGGCACAAATCGACTCGACTATCAGCCTCTAAAAACGAGAGAGATGCTGATGCAACTTCATCCTCGTTGATAAAACTTGAGATAAACGTATCAATAAGAATGTTTTCTGTAAATTCTCCCTCCGAAAGTTTCTTAAGAGACTGCAATTCTTCCCACAACTTGCTTGTTTCATCCTCCAAACAAAGAACACGAGACTCTGCCTCTTTTGCCCGTTCATCAGCCTGATTCCCGAACTCCTTCAACGCTTCTATATCACGTTCATACAATGTACACTCAACGTCCCATTTTGCGCATCGAGCCAGCAACTCAGTGTGCTCAGTGATCAATTTCTGATTCTCTTCCGAAAACTTCTTTAAAGCGTGTGCATTCATACTTGATTCAGCCTAATGCAAAATTAGAACCTCTAAAGTTCATTTGTCATTCCATTACATGCCCAAATTTCAAAATCAAAATTATGGTTTATTTGTTTAATCTCGTGGGGTGCGTTTTTTTGGTAACCAGTATTATGCTGAGAACCGCATAATGCACAAAAGATAATTGCATATTTGTCATTAGAAAACCGTCTTTAGAATCAAGATTATGTCGAGAACTGTGAGAACAACATGCAACATAATATTACAAATGTATCTTTTACTTTAAATGTAACACGTAAGAAGGTTACCTAACAGCCTACCCCACTATATTTCTCTCTCCCATTAAAGTATCAATGCATTACGTACCACATGTTTTATATGAATCTTGCAGTTCTCAACATAATAACACGTAAGAAGGTTACTTAACAGCCTACCCCACTATATTTCTCTCTTTATTAAAATATCAATGCGTGTTACGTACCGCATGTTTTATACGAATCTTGCAGTTCTCAACATAATAAATAGTACACGTGTGTTATACGAATCTTGCAGTTCCAGACAACAAACAAACCCTAATATGTTAATCAATAGGAAAAAAGTGTCAAATGTAAAGGGTGAATAAACGCTAACCCTAATACACTGGATGATTCTATCTTTCTCCGACAATTTCGACTTCAAAATGAAGCATTGATCGCGAATATGCCTTTGTGTTTCTTCTGAAGATCGAATGTTTAGCTCCAGAGTACGTGCAGATACCGGATGTCCGAGCGCATACTCTAGCGATTCGCGTAAGTAATCGTCGATTTCTTGCGGAAGATCCATTGTTGACAGTCTGTCAATCGGTGATGGTGTGCATGATCTTGAAATCAATCGATTCAGAAGAATTGGTTGAAAATGAAAGATTGATTAACGTAAATTTCCGCACCAAGACGAGGGTTTTGGGGGGTCTTGGAAGATGTTTGAATTTTGGGGAGCGTTATGACTTATTTGCCCCTGAACTCCGAGTCGGTTTTATTCTTATCAATAGTTAGGGTAGGGGTGGTCTTCACTCACTCACAACTTTCAATCAAGTTCCGTCATGTCATCATCCATTATTCCATCACTAGTGATGCGTTTTAGTGGAAATGCTTATCACTCACAACAACCAACAATAAACCCTCACAACCCAACAAATCAAACAACACGTACCATTCTTCACGCGTGATAATTTTCTCGCGTTAAACTCGATGGTGGCGGCGGTTTTTTGTTTTTTATAACTCGTTATATATGTTCATCATGGGCTAAAAGGTGACCGCCCCGGATGGCCTTAGGGTCTCTTTCGCAACCTTGTGCTGAGTTATTAAAGGGGCGTTTGGCTAAGTTTTTCCACACCTTATAACTTATTTAGTTTTATAAAAAGTTAATAAGGAGAAAAAGTGTGCCAAACTCAAAACAAATTTTTAAAATAACTTCTTGTACCTAGAGAGAAAAAGTCAGTTTTGAAAAGTTAGAACATTGTGACTTTTTGAAGCCACCTATAACTTCTCATAAAAAGTTTTACAAAAATGCCCTAAGTTATGTGGCTTTTTCAAACTCCTTATAACATTGTCCCTTTTAATCAATTTACAGGAATAAGCTAAACCAAACATTTTTTAAAAAACAACTTTTTGACTTATTGGTTTTTCCTACCATATAAGCTAATCCAAACATTTTTTTAAAAACTCCTTTTCTATAAGTCATAACTCAATAAGTTCTTTAAACAAAAAGGTTTTTTTAGTTAAATAAGCTTAGTGAAACACCCCCTAAGTCCCTGAGTGATGAAATGATTCTAAAAATACTCATCAAGTGGCTACATGAACAATTAAGACGTGCTTTTAAGTGAACTAAATACACGTTTTGTCTCTGACTAACTCAAATATAGTCTTTTAATGAAATTATTAAGAATATCGTGCGAAAACACGATACATGTTAAATATTGGTTTATGTTAGATGGGGTTGGGTCATAGAAAATATAACTCATAATTTAATCGCTTTACATAGAGCCGGAACACCAAGTAGTTTAACTTTTTTAAATTTAAATGAATGAAAAAAACATGAAAGTAAATGAATTAACAAAAACACTAAAGTAGATAAGGTGAGAAACAAATAAACACTGTTTGGTATGGGTAATGGAATGGACGAGATAATAGAATGAACGAGGTAATTGAATGGACGAGGGAATGCAATGGATCATTACCATTCCATGTCTTGTTTGATTACCATCGGGAATGAAATGAATTATTACCATGTATTGTTTGGCAGACAAAAAAGACGAAGTAATAAAATCGATGGTGAGTGGTGGTGGTGGTGGTGGTTGGTGGCGTTGGAGGTGGAGGCGGAGGCGATGGCGGGTGGGTGGGTGGCGGTTGGTGGCGACGAAGGCGATGGCAGGTTGCGGGTGGCAGCGACTGGTTGGTGTGTCGACGGTGAGCGTCAGTGGTGTGTGGCGGTTGGTGGCAGTGGTGGTGGGCGGTGGCGGCGGCGGCGATGGTGGTGCGTGGCGGTAGTAGCGAGTGGTGCTGGTGGTGGCGGTGTTGGTGGTTGGTCGTGGCGGAGGCGGTGGTGGGTGGCAACGGTGGCGGGTGGGTGGCGGCGGTGGTGGCCTTCAGGGTAGCGGTGGTGGGTTGCGACGGTGGCGGGTTGCAGGTGGCGACGACGGTGGGCATCGGTGGTGGTGCTGGCGGCGGGTGGTGGTGACAGTGGTGGGTTATGTTGTCTTTAATGAAGGGTGCAAGAGGAGATGGAATGAAAAAAAAACGTGGGGGATGATGAAATGATTTTGAGAGAATGGAATGCCTTATGTAATAAGTGATTTCATTCCATTGACCAAACAAACATCATTTTCTTCATTCACTCGTAATGGTCCATTTCATTTCACCCCTTATTCCTGCATACCAAACACTACCTAAGTTTCTTGGAGCCGGGTAGAATTTTTGTCGTGCATTGCATGACTTTTGAGCGGGTTGAAGGATTATACCAAACACTACCTAAGTGTCTTGGGGCCGAGTAGAATTTTTGTCGTGCATTGCAAGATTTTTGAGCGGGGTGAAGGATTAGCATATGGGCCTGAGATGGATTAGCAATACTAACATGGGTCAGCACCATAGTATTGGGCTTAGTAATTCGGATGAGTACAGGTCCAGACTCAAGAGGAGCAAGCTATATAAACTAAAAATTCTGAATAAAAAAATATTCATATTAATAAAAGCGAAATAGGTAAGCGAAGATATCATTAGTCATACTGTTTAAGTGTTCAGGGTCTGTTTGGAATGAGATAATTGAATGAACGAGAGAATAGAATGAATAAAGTATTGAAATGCACAACAGAATTAAATGGATCATTCCATTCCATTGTGATATTTGGTTACTTATATGTGAATAGAAAAATCATTACTTTGTACACTTTGATAGACAAATAAAGAAAAGGTAACGAAACACAATTTATTAAAAGTGACAAAAATATAATTGCCTCAATAATAATAATAATAATAATAATAATAATAATAATAATAATAATAATGGTAAAAAAATTAATAATACAAAAACGAATAATGATAATATATTTCTTTCCATTCCATGAAGGAATGAAAAATCACCACTTTACCAAAAAATAAAAATATATTTCGAATGTTGTAACTTGTAAGGCAATCGCGTACACAGCGTACATTAAGGCAATTTGTACGATAACCTCCCTATATATATAATACAATAATAATAATACTATTATACTTACATAACAAAGTGTTGGTGCATATGTCTGTCGACTTCGTCTTGTATTTAGTCTTGTATTAGATTAGATAGATCAGGGCACGTTTTACAAGAAAAATGGAAATCATGATGGATGGGCCATTTCGCACAAAATGGAAGATGTTCATTTCGCACGAAATGGAAAGTCCATTTCGTACGAAATGGAACATGGCCATTTCGTGTGAACCGTTTCGTGCGGAATGGTTTGCCTATATATACGTGCCTTGTCCATTTCATTTGTAACGTTCCGATTCCGGTAGCGAAGCTCTGCCGAAGTGTCTCCAGCATTGTAAAACGATCTGATATTCAATACAGAGACAGTTTAAGTGAATCTGTGTGCAAACCAGCAGAAATAACTCAGATACGTTTGTTTCCGCCTCTCGTATTGGACGAGATCTCTTCTGAACGACTCGTTTGGTCGTGCAAACGATCCTATAAGTGGTATTAGAGCTCAAGAGGAAGAGTTCTTACTATTTCAGCTGTTTTTCCTCTAAAATTCTGAATTCCACACCTTCTTTTTCAAAATTAACAAGTTTTCACGGTTAAAATGGCTTAATTTTCACATATTACGTGCGAAACAGTGTTTTAACAAACCCTTGAAAGAATCAGACCTTAATTCGAAGTAAAACTTGATCAATTTGTCGAAAAACTGTCCGATCGTGTGACGTCAGCTCCATTTCGCACGAATTGGATATCAGGTCGTTTGAACTTTGCTTCCATTTCGTACGAAACGAACCTTCATTTCGCTCCAAGGGTTATTTCGTTTGAAAGTGTTTCCATTTCGCGCGGATTGAGACTCCATTTCGCACCAATTGCCATTTCGTTTGAAACATCATATCATTTCGTATGAATTAGGAGGAATAGATTCATTTCGTTTGAGCAGGGTCCATATCGCTTGAAACTGTCCATTTCGTTTGAAAGGTTCATTCCGTGTGAAAGTTCATTTCGTTTGAAAGTTCATTTCGCTTGAAAGGCCATTTCGCTTGAGAGGTTCATTTCGCGTGTAAGGGGCAGTTCGTTTGAAAATCATTTATCTCGTTTGAACAGTCTGTGTTTAAGAATTTTTGATAACCGAATCATGGAAAACGAGTTCTACAATGCCTTTGCTACTCCGATGACTATTACTCAGAATATGATGCTAGAAAATGAAACGGGAACCACGCAAAAACCGCCTAAGCTTATGAGTATTGAGGAGTATAGTGGATGGGCTGAACGTTTTGAAAATTGTGTTCAAGCATATTGTCTAGATGCATGGGAATATACTAAATTTCGATATATTAGACCGGTTAAGGACAATGGACAGAAAATTGACATTAGAGATCTAGATGTGGATGAGAAAAAGAAATACAAAAATGAAAAGTTGATGGTTAGTCTCTTGCAGCAAGCTATTAAGGAAGAAATCTTGATCTTACTACAACACAACGGTAGTGCACAATCAATATGGAAAGAACTGAAATCGAAGTTTGTTGGCAGTAAAGAGATGATCAAGAACAAAACATTGCTTATGAAGAAAGAATTTGATCTATTTCGCGGATTAAGAACTTAAAACACCAAGCAGATTATAGAAAGATACTGCAATTTGATGAAGAATATGAGTAGATTGAGCATCAATAAAGATAAAGATGAATTGATTGAAAAGTTGGCCGATGCGTTGCCACAAGATGTTTGGGGCACGTATCTTATGATGTTGAAAAATAAACCTGATTTTGACAATCTAACACTGAGCGGATTTATTGAACAACTCGAAGCTCAAGAGATGGAACAATGAAAGATAGCAAGAATGAAGAACTATGATGGTGAACAAGACATTGGTCTGTATTACAAAGGTGGTGTAAGTGATAAGACCAACATTGCACCGAAGATTGAAACTGCTTTCAATGCCAAAAGTTCTTCTGGAAGTTCATCTCAAGGATCAATTAGCAAAACTGGATTCTCTTCATATCCATCATTCGATCCAAATTTTTCAGCAACAAAAAGTGGCAAAGTGTTACAATGCAACATTGCTTTAAATCTTGAGAATGATCAAAATTACTCTGAAGAAGTAGCCAAAAGCCATATGTCTTTGTTGGTGACTGTATTAGAATCTTACGGGAGTTTAGTTGCAGGAAGGATCGGAAATCCGATGTTGACAAAAGGGGATTACGATTAGGTTGATGCTGAGGAGATGGAACTTATGGATATTAAGTGGTGTTTAGCGAGCGTGTTGAGAAGAGCTGAAAAGTTTAAACAAATTCCGGGAAGAGATGATTTTCGTGATGCAAATGTTTCTACTTTAGGATTTGATAAATCTAAAGTTACTTGTTTTCGTTGCAGGGAGAAAGGGCGTTTCAAGAGAGAATGCACAAACCGCGAAGCAAGTGGAGCTCAAAATCCCTTTGGAAACAATGATTACTATTGGAAAGCGATTTATCATCAAGTTGCTCAACAGCCGTTTCAACAACAACAGCCACAAACTGCACATGCTCGAAAGGAGATTGAAGAATCAAAGAAAGCTTATCTTGTTAATCAAGATGATGAAAATCGTCTAAAGGATTCAGTTGGGATAAATATATTTCAGCTGAGAGTAAAGCATGTCAGATAGATCAAGATGATGAAAGGCTTCCAACCGATTTCAGTTGGGATGATTATGATCCTAACAGAACTGCAGATCATAAAACTTTTGTTGCTCAAAAAGTTGAAGATGATGACAATGATTATTGGGCAAATAGTATGAAAGAGAATTTAAAATATCTAGCCGAGAGAGATGCTGAAAATGCTCGAATGGCAAAGAAGAAGGAGATTAAAAAACAAGATGATAGTGATGATGATTATGATGCAGAAAGAACGAAAGAACTTTTAAAATTTCAAGCCGAGAGAGATGCAGAAAGAAGGAGAGGTAAGAATGATGAAGAAGAGATCCAAGTAATAAAGGTTAAAGAAGTCACAGCTTTCGAGATTAAAAAGGAAGCTGTTGCAGAAAAGGTGTCTGAGAATTGTGAAAATTGTGAGACTATAAAAAAGCAAAACAATGAGTTGATTCACAACATGAACAGACTGAAAGAATCGTATGATGTCTTAGACAAAGCCATGAATCAATACAACAAATCAAGCAGTGAACAAGCTACAACCATGAAGACACTCAATGGAGCGTACATGATAAAGCAAGAAATGGTCAATTATTACATTGGGATGTGTGCTGAGCTTGAACAGAAGTTGGAATCTCAGAGAATAGAAATTGAAAGAGTAAACAAATTGTTAAAAAGTTAATCATGTTCTTCTTATGTGATTGACAGGATTTCCCCAACAGTTGAAGGCATGAAGGCGTTTGAAGAAAAGACATATGAAGATAAGAAGTCTGAAACAAATGAAGACACTGAAGTGAAGAATTCTGGTAAGAAACAAAGTGTTAGTTACAACAAGTGTCCACCCCCGCTTAAAAATGGATATTACCACAAAATCTAAATTCAGAAAGAGTTAAAAAGGCAACCAATTTACAGTGGGAATCTGAACCTTCAGATAAATTGCCAGACAACATTGATGTCACTTTCACATCATCCGACACTATCATGAGTCCGAGTTAGTTAAGAAAGTGGTCGATCAGGTGTTGGAAAAAGATGAAACAGAGGAGTTGAAATCAGAGTCAAAGTCTGAGTCCAACACTTCAAGTCCATCAGTCAAAAAGGATAAACGAGTTTATAATAAAGAATTTCTGTTATCACAAAATAATTTGAATGACGAAATATTCAAAGTAGCATATACTTTGAATGATTCTGACAAATTATATTCTGATGAAAAATTTCCAATAAGAGGTGTTAAAACTGAAATGATCAAAAAGGTTTTCAAACTAACAGAAATTAATATTTCTGAAATAAAATATGTAAATCTTACTGAAAAACCTAGATCTTACACCTCAAGGGTTCAACAAAGATTAAACAAGAAAAAGGGTTACAGTTCTGGTTTAGGTTATCGAAAGAAACCAAACCATAACGGTAATTTCAAAAAGAAGGGATTGGGTTTTATTCCATCAGAAAACCATAAAAATGAGAAAACTTATAAACCAAAAACTATTTTTGTTTCAGGAACATCATCTGAAGAAGAAAAAGAAAATTTGTTCAAGAAGCAGACAAACAAAGAATTCCTTGCTAAGAAGCAAGAGGGAATGAAGAAGGAAGTTGCTCAGAAAAAGAAAGAGACGAGAACCTGTTTTCAAAGCAAAACAGTTGGTCATATTGCCAGGAATTGTCCAAAGGCAATCCAAGCAAAACAGGGAGTCTCTGAAAAACTCAAAGAAAAAATGGTTGAGAATGAACCACCAACCAAACAATTCAAAATTTTCAAAAATTCAAAATTTGAAGTTGGTGAATGTTCAAAGAGTGCTTACAAAAGAAAAGTGAAGCTTAACAACTGAAGATGGGTTGTTAAGAAATCAGATGATAGTTCTAGCAATGATTCTGATTTGTCAAAATCAGAGGAGCTATTTTCTGGCGATAAATCTGACTCGTCAAAGTTAGAAGAGCCACAAGTTGAGATAAAAGGTGAAAATTCAGTGCCGCCTTTGGATGATGAAAATTTTTCACCATTGCGGGCTGAAAATTTGAAATAAAAAATTGGAAAAATTGAAATTTCAAATCAATTCTTTTCTGAAAGGAAAGAATTTGATGTTGAAAAAGCCTTTAACCCCACAATTCAAAATATTTTTGGAAAAATGATTGACGGGAAAGTCAAAGGGGTAAAGGAATTTTATGAATTGAAAACGAAGAAACCAGATGAAGATGGGTCATCCCAGGTTAGTAACTGGGATAGAACCTATCACGACTAAACTCTGGACTTGCCGGAGCTACCAAGTTGGTAATCGTGGAGCAGGAATCGACATCACTCTTGAATATGTTTGTTTGAAAGACCTACAAGTGGTAATCAAGGTCATTAAGTTGAACTTGATTTAACTTTCATACAAGTGATTGAAAAACAATATGATGAAACCCCTAACCTACAAATGGTTTGTAAAATCAACAAAACTAATTTTTCGGAAAAACCATTTTGATTAAAACAAACTTAAGTGTTTTGAAATCTTAATGGGAAAATAGTTTGTTGTCAGGGGGAGTTCTGATTGTTTAAGCCAAGTGGATGGAGAATTGAAGCAATTCGAATCAGTTGTCACTTTATTTGTACAGTTTGTTTTCAAATTTTCCTTGAAAATCAAAAATTGAAATATATTTTTGATTTTAGGGGGAGTAAAAATTTAGAAATTTCGAAAATTTGAAAAATCCAAAAACATGATAAAATCTCAAAATTCAAAAACATTGGAAAATCAAAAACGAGTTTTGTTGTGAAAAAGAGGAAATGATAGTACATCAGTGGACTATCACAACACACTAAAGAATTGGAAAGTCAAATGTGATAAACGATCTCACTGATGATATGCCAGTAGGTTTTTATATATTCAGTAGATTGTTTTCGAGATATAAACTTAAATATAAATACTTACTTATCTCGTGGAGAACATCTCTCGGATATATGGGTAACCCCCGAAATCTTGTTTGAAAGATTTTCTATTTCTGACATACTAGGTCTTTGTGCGTGATGATATCTGGGGTATTATACCGGGACTTCTGATTTTGCGGGAGCAATAACCTAGTCCTCGTATAATACTTTGCACAGCTTTAATCTTAAAGCTCACCCTCAGCATAAAAAATGATGAAACATTGAAAAATGCTAATCATGAGCTGTTGAAGAAAAGATCCCCAAACGGGACACACCTAAAGTTGAGCCATCATCTCTTTGTCTGAACGGAAGTTCTAACCTGAGCTCTCATGGTTTCGCATTTACCCGTTTACAGATATCATTAGTGTACACTCACCTGTAAGATTGAATATAGAAGTCTGGATACGGGAGTATATTCTGAAGTGGGATACGCGAATAAGTCAAGTTCTTAAAACACTAATCTTGTATCTCGGAACAACTGAACTTTGTGTGAAAATTTAAGTGGATCAGTATAATGACAATCTAAGTGAATCATTCAGAACTTAAAATGTTTAAAGCTTAACGGTGTTAGTCATTTGTCTCAAAAACTGATATGATCCTCTTACACAAAGTCACAAAATATTGTATGTAAATATTTCTTTACTGCATTTTATTTAAAAAAAACAAAATCCAAAAAAAGAGTTTAAGTGTGTTTTAGCATAAAATTTTAAAAAATACAAAAAGATTTTCGACAACTGATGTTGAAAAAGCTGATTTTCAAAATTCCAAGTGCTAAACATGACGAACAACAGTGGGTTGGGAGAGTTGTTTTTGAAAAAGTATTATAAATAAATC
Source organism: Helianthus annuus (assembly GCF_002127325.2). Lineage (NCBI taxonomy): Eukaryota > Viridiplantae > Streptophyta > Magnoliopsida > Asterales > Asteraceae > Helianthus > Helianthus annuus. Next base: position 112,236,030 of record NC_035434.2, read on the forward strand.
TACCCAAAAGTAAGTTGTTAATGATTGAACGATACCTGTAAGAGATATATAAATTTGTCAAATTGTTAAATTTGTGAAATTCATTTTGAGGTAGAGTTTGTGCAGGTTAAAGCCAGGATTACGATCTTAGAACCTGTGAGAATTATAAGAACCAAGTTTTCGATCCAAAAGCTGGAAGATTGTGAATTCCAGACTGCGATCCCAGCTTATCGAAAGGGGGAGTTTGAAGACAGCAAAGAGGGAATGTATAGAGCTAGTTTATGATCCTAGAACTGTGTTCACGCAAGCTGCTGATGCTGATGAACTTAAGGAATCAAGAGATCTGATCAAGAGAAGATAGAGACAGATTGAGATTCTGATTGAGAGATTGATTGAGGATGCTTACAATGGAGAATTCTTTGGAGAGAATGAGAGGACTGATAAAGACTGAAGATGTGACATACCGAAGACTCGACACCGAAGACTTCGTCAACATCCAAGGGGGCTGTTGGTGCATATGTCTGTCGACTTCATCTTGTATCGAGTCTTGTATTAGATTAGATAGATCAGGGCACTTTTTATGAGAAAAACGGAAATCATGATGGATGGGCCATTTCGCACGAAATGGAAGATGTTCATTTCGCACGAAATGGAAAGTGTATTTCGTACGAAATGGAACATAGCCATTTCGTGTGAACCGTTTCGTGCGGAATGGTATTTGTTTAGTGCTTAGCCCGAAATTAGCCTGAAGGTTGACATCCTTAATAATAAAGCTTATACCTTGCTGAATTGGATTACGGTGTAATACATCTTATGACGGAGTGAAGCTGGTAGGCAACTTAGTTGCTAGCCTAGCTAGTTACTCACAATCTCACGGTATGAGAAAGATTCTTATTCTTATAGCCGTCTTTCTGCGAATCTATGCGGATAAAGCTGGGTCTGTGCCTACCAAGAACGAAGGAGATGTTCATGCCTTAGGTTCCCAATCACCTTTGGGTAGAAAGGGCAAAGAAAGTAGGTAGTCTACTTGCTCAACCAGCTGTTCATCATATCCAAATAGGGAGTAGGAATTCGGAGGGAGAATCATTTTGTATTCGAGAGAGATTGAAAATACATAGCATAGCAAATGATTATGTGCTCTAGTTTCCAATTGAGATGATGATCTAACCTACCGCTTGTCCCATATGCGGCTCCGGCTTCCTTTTATGGGTGTTGATATAGATGTTGGCACAGGGGCTGGCTTACCTGCAAGCGATTTCGGTAGCGAAGCTCTGCCGAAGTGTCTCCAGCATTGTAAAACGATCTGATATTCAATACAGAGACAGTTTAAGTGAATCTGTGTGCAAACTAGCTGAAATAACTCAGATACGTTTGTTTCCGCCTCTCGTATTGGATGAGATCTCTTCTGAACGACTCGTTTGGTCGTGCAAACGATCCTACACAAAGCATATCTTATATTAAGGGCTTAGGGGTGTCAGGTGTACTACTCAACTTTTTTGGCAAAGTGTAAAGTATCTTAAATGTACGGTGGACATAATTGGGAGTGGTCTTGTGTGACCAAAGCAAGAGAAAAAGAGAGAGATCACGCGGACCCGTGAGCCTGGAACGAATCGAAGCTATGGGTATGAGTATGGTGGTTAAAAGAGCACATACTACTACATAAAGACTCAACAAAGGTATATTTGTCTTTGACAATATACAAGGATTATGAAAATCTCTATTTTCATGCTATTTATAATTTGTAAATTTGACAATGTCATTTTTTTAACTTTGTAAACAACACATGTTCTTACATAACTAGCATACTTTCATGTTATTTTTTTAATTATACAAAGAGCACATACTACTACATAACTAGCACAAGCACAATCTCATATTTACATTTTATTTGTAAACAACATACATGTTGTTACATAACTAGCACAATTTCATTTTTTTATTATTGAAATCCCTATTTTCATGCCATTTATAATTTGTAAATTTGACAATGTCATTTTTTAATTTTGTAAACAACACATGTTATTGTATAACTGGCATAATTTCATGTTATTTTTAATTATACAAAGAGCACATACTACCATAACTAGCACAAGCACAATCTCATGTTTATTTTTATTATTTTGTAAATAACACACGTATTGTTAGATAACTAGCACGATGTTTTTTAGTTTTGTAAATAACACATACTATTACATAACTAGAACAATTCATGTTTTTTTTTTAATTTTGCAAACAGCACATACTGTTACATACTAGCACAATTTCATGTTTTTGTTTTAATTTTATAAATAACACACATACTATTACATAACTAGTAGAAAATAAGTTTATTTCCAAATAGGCTACCAGTAACAACACAAAAGGAAAAAAATAGCAACACATAAGAATTACATAACAAAATATAAACATACGCAAAGATTTAAAATCAACACAATATATTTTTCAAACTAACAAATTCCAGCTACATAACTAGCACAATTATAAAACACCTTTTTGTAACTTTTTTAAAAGTCACTTTTATAAATAAAATGAATAGCTACATGTTACTCATATTAAAGATAAAAAAATACTTGATTTTATGGTATAATATTTTAAAAAAACAATAATTAAGTATATAAAATTTATTTTAGTTTAAAGAACCTTAGTGGAATTAGTATTTAATGGAAAATGGCTAAATAACTAAAATACCCATAGATCTTATTAAATAATATAGTAATTGTTTAGGATCAAATACAAAGGCTCATAAAAATAAGAAGTAGTACAAATGGTATCAAATGGACTGTGATTGACCCAATTCAAGTGGGATTGGAGCCGTCTTATTGAACTCTACGATGTTAGATTTTAGGTTTTACCTTTGGATTTATAGGTTGTAGATTTTACAATTTTTGTTTATTGTCATTGTGTCTTTTATTTATAATTTGCGTCATTGTGTCTTTTTTATACCTCATTGTGTCTTTTTTACTCGACATTGTGTTATATTTTTTGGCATTATGTTATATTTTGCTCGACATTGTGTCATCTTTTACGATCCATTATGTCTTTGCACACTTCTTCTTTTTAGGAGATTTTGTAGAATAACTTTTGAGTTAAATGTCATTTTAGGCCCTGTGGTTTGTGTCATTTTGCTAGTTTAGTTTCGTCACACCCTCAAAATCCACTCGCGGAGTTTTACCACGAGGTGTGTGACGACCAAGATCTTAGCCACTAATTATTTTGAACGGATTAGTTATTGTTATAAACATTAGCATAATTAGTGACTTAATTTAAATTTTTCAAAACATAGTTTAAGTTCACAGCGGAAAGGGGAAGAAAACGCATCGTAATTGAAAACCACAAGTTTGTTATTATGATACTTACGCACCACGCACTCCATCTGATTGCAACGTCCGTCCAGAGCTGTATCGAGCAACCTGCAAAGCATGCAGTAAAGTGTCAACATAACGTTGGCGAGTTCACGTGTTTGCAGTTTTCCAGTTTTAATTCCAAAAACTTGTTTCAACAGTTAATTTACTCATTTATACGTGCCATGGGGAGCTACCCCATAAGTAAGCCACTAAACTGTTTTTACAATACCGAATACTAGTCATCCGTACGTTTCCGTAATGCCCCGTTTGTCAATGTTCTATCATCATTGACGGTTTACCAGAGTCTATTAGTTCACTCCCGATCCAATACACGGGCACGGTGTGAGGCTGGTGAGACCTAAATAGCGCTATCAACTAATAACCCGTTCGCCAGGCCCCGGCGATTAATCGGTATTAAGTAGTGAGGACTTGAGTGATAGAGTTTCGTTTAGTTTCGCTTGTTGCATCCAGTATAAATAGTAATTAACTAAGGGTCCCGCTTAAGGGGAGAAAAGTAGGTTTGTATCCCCCACAGGGGATAGTGTTGTTACCCGTCCCACACAAGGAGATAGAAATACCGCATCCCGCACAAGGAGATAGTAAGCAATTCCAAACCAGGAAAAGTTGTTTCGTTCCGTTTCCCAACCACCGGGAACGCATGCTTTAAGTAAAAAGTAGTGAACTCACCTTTGCTTTGCTCGGTTGACAATTTACTCGTGTTACGTTGGTCAACCATACCCTATTATGGTTATTAAATATTTATTAGGTTCTCATGCAAGAAAATGTCACGTACAAACTACACGTATCTAACACATAGCACGTAAGTCATACTGGCATATACGTTATTGGGCCTATCCTAACATATGAGCAGTTACATAGTAGCAGCACAAAGTCCAGTTAAGCAGTGGAAAATAACACACAGTCCGAAACAGGTTATCACATAGTGCGGCCCAATAACGGAGTCAAGCAGCCCAGTCGAAACCGGATAGTCTCGACTCGAGACTATGATGTCTCGAGTCGCAACCACTAAACTCTAAGTCGAAATTAGGTGGTCTCGAGTTGTGAACATTTGAGTCGCAACCATAGAGGTCTTGAGTCAGGTCTCGAGTCGAGATAAGGAGGTCTCGAGTCGCAACCTAGCTGGTCTCGAGTCCCTGATATGCACGCCCTGGTCTCGAGTCGCAATCTCGAATGAAGCAATTGCTGGGTCGAAACCACTGATGGATCCACTGGTCTCGACTCGCAAACATTGTGGGATCTTTCTAGAACCTTATCCATGTGTATGATCCAATCATATTTCTTTAACATGCTTATTCTACCGTACACTTTCCAAAACAGATCAAATATACACATTTCAAATATCTTTAGAACTTTCAACAGTTCATCAAGGTTTTCATTACCAAGCACTAAGTTAAATCATCATACTTATCAAATTTGAGGAAGGAACACACGCTTTTCAAAACACTGAAGATATAATATCTAGCCTATCAACAAGCAATTTATTATTAAGAATCCTCATCAATGTAATAAACCTATTTCTACAATACACTTTATATCCTCCTTTTGAATCCGTATACAAAACAGTTGGTGCCTGGTTATTTTGATCATGCTTTTAAATTTCCTTTCTAGCAACCAATACAACATATGAGGAACTCAAAGGCAGTATCATCACACTTATATTTAGGTCTGAAAAGAATACAATACATCCTATCATCATCATTCTAATCATTTGCATATTTTTAATTAATAATATGAAATCAACATTTATCAGTGCCAACAAATGAACATATAATCAATTTATACAACTTTCATGCCTCGTATATTCACACAAGCAAACACTAACTCAATCCATGTAAAAATCGGAAATCACACAGGTGCAAATGATGATTTAACACTGACCGAAGGGTTTGCTTTGACCATTGCTGCTGTGACTTTGAGCCCGAACCAAAACAGAGCTTCGAACCACAACTCGGGCCTGTTGACTAGTCTTGACCCGAGACCCGGACATGAAAAATTTGAACATCATCACCATCAACGTTCATCAGTTCATCAGAGACAGGATAAAAATGAGGGAAACGAGGAAGGGGGGGGGTTTACCGGTGAGATTCGTCGGAGACACAACACCGCCGCCGCTGTCACGGCTTCGTTGCAACCAGGCGTCGACGAGCCTCCCCATCCCTGCCCCTTTGCTGCAGCGCCGTTGCTGATGTCATTCGCCGGAAATTGAACCGCAGCCACCACCTTCATGTCGCCATTAGCATCGTTGTCCATTTCTGCTCTGTTTCTGTCAACAGCTCACTCTCTCTTTCTATATGTGTGTGATGGAGGCTAATGGCGTGTAGATGGATGGGTGTGGAGGTGTACGAGGGAGAAGGGCGTGCGATGAAGATCATCAGTCGAGAAAGAGGGGGGGGGGGTGCCGGAAGTCGCCGGAGATGCGGCTCTGATCACCGGAAAGGCAGAGAAAGTGTGGGTGTCGGCTGGAGCATGAAATGAGAGTTTTAGGGGTTTAAAATTAAAGGGGGTGAGGGTATAAGTAGTATTAAAAAGGTCTAGGGTTTAGGCTTAGGTTAGTTGGGTTGGGCCTAGCCCAAGTGCGTAAACCCGTTTAAACAACTACGCGTCTCGCTCAATTATACTGGCTTGGTTATTTAATAATAACATATCAGTAATCTAAATTATTATTTTAGTAAATAATAATAACAACAATAGTAATAATAATAATAATACCTCGAATATTCTCCTCTCGATGATTGGGATCGAGAGTACGGGGTGTCACATTCTCCCCATGTTACAGGAATTTCGTCCTCGAAATTTAAGCAAAAGTCATGCGATTCACTCTAAATGTATACTTAGATTTCCATTACTATACGTAGATACAATCAGTTTCATGAAAGTCCACAGAATGAACATGTAAGCCACATAGCACATACAGTCACATAGCACGGAAAATCATGTAGCACAAGATCCATAGAGTTCGTACGTATTTCGCATAGTATAGAATTTCACAAATTTAATTATAACATCCAAGTTACGTACAGGGAGACCCGAAGTGTCACATCATCCCCAAGTTCAAGAAATTTCGTCCCGAAATTTAGTGCGCAGCCATTGACAAGCTAGTGTGATTAAACGTTTTCGTAGGGTGTCACATCATCCCCATGTTGGCTTGAAATTTCTTCCCGAAATTCAGTTGTAGCTTCAGTGCTGGAAGTAATGTTTGTAAACAACTGGGGATACATGCGCATCAGCTAGTTTTCCCGTTCCCAGGTAAACTCTGGGCCACTGCGTGAGTTCAAACAAACTCGGTCTGTTGGTTACACTACGCTCGAGGGTTTTGATTTCTTGATCCTTGATCTCAACCGGTTCCTCAATGAAGCGTAGTTTGTTGCTGATCACGAGTTCCTAAAAAGGAACAACGAATGTTTCATCGCGGATTAAGCTCGTCCCGTTAGCCAAAACGTACCACACCCTTCCAGGGTGAAACTTTAAGTAGAACCCAGTCTCCGACTAGGAATTCTAGAGGTTTCCTACGCTTATCTGCGTAGCTTTTCTGACGGTCTGGAGCTGCCGCCATGCGTTATCTATTCTGGGCAATCCTACCCGTTGTGTCAAGTGCAAGTTCTGGGCCGGTAATTTGGCTTCCGCCCAACACAGAGGTGATCGGCATTTGCGTCCGTGCAATGCCTCAAATGGTGCTACCTGAATGCTAGTGTGGAAATTGTTGTTGGGAGAGACTTCTACAACAGGAAGTGTCGCTTGTTTTCCAATGTCGATAACACATGCTCTCAGCATGCCTTCAAGGGTTTCGGAGAGTGCGTTCGGTTGACCACCCCATCCGCGGGTAGTAAACAGTGCTCATGTCTAACAGTGAGCCAAAAGTTTTTGTGCAAAGCCTGCGACGAATCGGATGCAAAACGTGGGTTTCGATCAAAAGTGATAGAAGTCGGCACTCCGTGCCCAGCATCTACTTCTATCAAGTAGATGGTTGCAAGTTCGAGAGCTTGTCGGTTTCTTCGATCGCATGAAGGTACCGGCAAATATTTCATCAATGCCCTGGGATAGGAGAGGATACGATAGAAGCACCCCGTAGAATATCTTTTAATTGCTGGAGTTGCGGATTATTGTGCATCTTCCTAATGTCAGGTGATACTCTTTCAAGTCACAATCGTGAGGGGTTGCGTATACGGTCGAGAAATGCGGGCGTTGCGACGTTTAAAAGTCGTGTGTGGGAAACTTAACGCAGGGCAGTTTGCGTCGTGTGTGGGAAACTTAACCCGTTTAAACAACTACGCGTCTTGCTCAATTATACTGGCTCGGTTATTTGATAATAACATATCAGTAATCTAAATTATTATTTTAGTAAATAATAATAACAACAATAGTAATAATAATAATAATAATAATAATAATAATAATAATAATAATAATAATAATAATAATAATAATAATATAATAATAATAATAATAACTCGAATATTCTCCTCTCGATGATTGGGATCGAGAGTACGGGGTGTCACAAGTTTAAAGGTTTCATTTATCTCCTGTGGGTCCAAAAAGGTTTCACCATTGCCATTTTAGTCCACTAGGTTAACTTCATCCATTTTTTCTATTAACCAGAAGGGCAATTCAGTCATTTTATATGTAATTTTGTTAACTAGAAGGCATTTCGGTCATATAAAATGACCTAAATGCCCTTCTCTAAACAAAAAAAATGGATGAAGGTAACCCAGTGAACTAAAATGGCAACAATGAAACCTTTTTGGACTCTGATGAAACAGTGGTTAACCAAGAGAGGTTAAGTCACTGGTCTCGTTAAGTAGGGTTAATCACTTCTTTTCGAGGATCGGTGGCTGGATCGTCCGCAGATCTGTCTCCTGCACAGGGAAAAACACACCGTGACTCGTAACAAGGAGGATAGGGTGGGTGGTGCTCCTCCTTGTTACCACTCTCCGACGTGAGAATTAGTAATTTGCTTGAGAGTAAAGTGTGTGATAATAGTAAGAGTGAGAGAGTTGATAAGCGATAACTCAAACCTGGTCTGGGATGGGTATATATAGCCGAGGAGTGAAGGAGGGTAATTGAGTGTCTAGACTGACAACGCACAGCCCCTTGCAGGTGTGTTAGGCGCGTAGGCAATGGAGGTGACGCCACGTCCCACTGTGGTTGTCACTCTGTGTGCCAGCGTTGTTTACATGTGGGCTGACAGATGACCGTCATCAGTGCCACTTTTTGTTTTGGCCACCTGAGTCAAGATTCAGTCCCACTTGCATCGTCAATAGGGTGCGGTGCTACGCCGCATCGATATCTGCGGTAACCGCGATTGTTTCCGCATCCCTTGCTTTGACGAAGATGTGTATAGGATGCGATGCTAAGCCGCATCGCTGTCTGCGGTAACTGTTGTTGTTACTGCATCCCTTGTCGTGACGAAAACATCCGTTTTCATACACAAGGTAAGTCTTCTCATCACTTGACCGATTGGATTCGCTAGCCACGTTCGCGCGTGCCCGCACGTGTCACACCCTGACTTTTGCGGAAGCGTGATTATGGTGTGACTTTCTTAATACCATTGCATTCAATCATAACATCAACTATATGATAAAACCATAGATTTGTCATCCATTAAATAAGTTTGAAAACATAACAACATTGTTTTAAAACGTAGACTTCAAACACAAGTTACAACCCTACGAATTGTTTTAGGAGTTCACTACGGACTCATTAAAAGACATTAAATAAAACCAAGGTTTGGAAGATGTGTCTCGTCCTGGAAAAAGACACTCAACCCAGACCTCAAAACCATGGATGACATCTTTATTCACAACGCAACATGAAACTTCCAACGCCCGCCAGATCCACTTACTAATTCCCTGAAATACATGTATTTTGAAAACATCAACAAAAGTTGAGCGAGTTCGTGTGTTTGTTTGTGTGTATGTTTTAAACCTTTGAAATCACTGTAAGTATGTATGTATGTTTATAAATCCCGGTATGAAAGCAACAAAGAAAACAGATCACCAATGGGTTGTAAGGCCATTGATATGTGTGACGTAATGCAGGTAGCTCAAACCTAGCAAATTTTGCACCGGGCTTCCGGCTGTAAGACATAGTCTACCCATGGGCCAAACCCTGGTCCAACATGGGCGGGGCTCGCTACACCCAAATAAATCTATCACTCACGTCTCTCGGTCCTATAACTAGGATTGATGGCCTTAAGCGTTGTGCCCACCACTCACATGATCTAAGTGTACCCTTCCTTAGCTAACCATACCAAATAACAATGTATGTAAACAGTTGTAACATGTATTTGACCCCCGAAGTTATAAAACTGAAAACAGTTAAAGTAAAAGGGGGAACACGGAACTCACAGTCTTGTGTCTTCAACAATCGTAACTCGTACTTCTCCGGTGAACACGACTACCTACAACATACTAATGTCTATTAGACGAACGGGCCGTGCCTTGACTTAGTGTTAACGTTTCTAAGTTACGTTTCTTTTATGCCTTCGATATTATTCCAAGTTATATAATTATTGTCAAAATAGTCAATATTTTAACTTAAATTATATTTATAAGTTTTGGAATAATTGTTAAGCAATATATATTAACTTAATACTCCTCATGTATTAATACTTGTATTTCCTTCCCAAGGATGGGGTGTCTTATACTTGCCTATTTTGCCATATTTTGTGGTCGTATTCTGGTGTGTATCTATACGTACGAGAATACGTATTATTAATGTATTTATTGAGTATCCTCATACTTAATTAATTATCAAACTTTCAGGATTATTATTTCTAATAAAAATCCACCAACATATATATTTCCGAAATATATATTTTAAGAAGTATTACTTAGAAAAATTATTCAAAAACATTTGTAGTTCCAAAATAATATATTTTCAAGTCTAATCTTAGAAAATATTTATAAACTTATTTTCATCCAAAATAATGTATTTCAAGTGTATTCAAGAAAATATATATCTTTCCCAAAAATCATATATCTTCAAATAATTCCAAAAAAAATATATATTTTTATACTTGTCAAAAATACTATATTTTTCCCTTGATATACCCTTGATGTAATTGTGAAAATCATATTTTCATTCCTTTGTATCCAAAATACTATTTACCAAAATATATTTTGTGAACATATTTTCCGGAATATTTTGTAAGTTACATTTCTTGTTCGGTTTCGCCAATATTTTTGTGTGTAACTTGTATGCTTATTCCTTGAGATTTTGGTAAGATTTTGGATTATAATTCTTGGTGTTTTAATGTGTTATATTATTTTAAGTCCTAAAATAACATAACTATTACACAAACTATACACATAATCACACATGTGTGTCTTCATATATATTCTAAATATATATTTATTCATCTTACTAATCTAATAAAAGAAACTAAATTTGGACACGTGTCGTTCTCACATCCAACCTCTCCTTATTTTCCCACCCATTACCATATACCGGTTTACATCCACACGGATCTTTAAACCCGACCATTCTTTATGAAGCCCAATTCGCCTTCTAACCCTAATTCTATCGCCACACTTCTAAATTCTAGAATTATCTCCTCAATCTATTCATCATCGTCTTCAACGAGAAGCAGTGAAGCACTAATCTTTTTTTCCTTTGTTCTCCGTTCCACATATTCCCTCATCTTGCTTATCTCGTAGCGTTACGATCTCTTTGCCATTTGCGGTGGCTGATTCCGTTTCGGTGTTTGGAATCGAAGAATCGGAGATGATGACGAGTTTCAACTCCCGGTGGTGTCGTTTTACAAGTTTGCTGATTTTCCTGACCAAGTCGTTTTGCGTAAACCACTGAAAGCTGGTAAGTGTTCTCTACATACATGTTGTTGAATTAGGTTTAATTGAAGTACATATAGCTATTGTGATCTTCTCATTTAAATGTCAACTTTGAAATTGATAAAAATGCTTTCTTTTCCATTTTGTTTTTGTTTTTCTTGATTACAGTTAATTCATTGTAGTATTTTTTTTCATTGTTTTTGCTTGTGGTGGAACTCAGTTTCTTGTAATCTTAAAATAATAATAGTATATTTGGAAATTCTACGGGTAAAAGATGTTGAGATTATGTTTTTGCTGTATCTAGAAGTAAGGCTCTGTTTATGAGATTTGTTCTTTAATAACTTATTGTTTTTGAATGAAGCTAGGATCGTCATGGTAGCATCCATACACAAAGGCTCATCAAACTTTATGGACCATAATGGTATCTGTGTAACAATATATTTTCATGTTTGGGAATTACTATTCGTTTGCTTGTAATTATCCTTCATTTGACACCATATATATATAGTACTTATTCATGTAAAGAACTCTAAATTTGTTGATTTTCATTTTTCTTTTTGTATTTATTGATAATATTACAGTGGTTAAATTAGGGAGAAGCCCTTTTCTTGATGGTCTTTCATCATATAGCAATGGGTAATACAGCGGAAGTTCGGTGCAAAACGCATGATTTGGCTTGCATCCTTCACATTGGATTGATGTTGAACAACCTAATGAGGTAAGCATGCAAATCATGTTTCTATGCTTATTTTCCGTCATTAGCATTATATTTATCTATGCTACCTCTACTGTCTCCCCTATGCCATATACGTGTGTATATCTATGTTTTAATCAATATCAATAACAATGGTGAAACATGTTTTATTATTTAGTTATAATATAATTAAACTCATTTTTTTGTTAGTACTTTTACTTTTAATCGAATTGACTATATAACTTAAAAGAATTAGATCTCAGTTCTTGTAGCCTCTTTTGTTGCCAACCCAAACAGTTCATAGGTTGTTAATCCTATTCAAGATAATCAAAATCCTCAATTATTAAGCGAGCCATAAAATAGTATTTATATTAAAAAAAACCTTTCTAAACATAAATACTACAACATTGTTAGTTTTCGATAATTTTTCTATGAACTTTTTTGCAAGTTCAAGTTTTTTGTTTGGAGGCGGCAATACGGCCGGGTTAGTTTAACGGGTCAAAACAGTAATATATATAGCAATGTGATTGTAATTTGAAGTTTATGTATTAAAGTAAAGTTGCAATTTTGCCCTGTATACGGGTCGGTTCATATATGTTTTATCTCTAACATTTGAAAAAGGTAAAAACTAATTGCTTAAAAGAAGTAGAAATGTCAACTGGGTTGTATGGAAGGTTGTTTGGAATGCTTATAAATTATTTTATGAATTATATTGTTATCATTATTCAACCAGTGTACTGCTTCTTACCTTTTTATAGCAAAATGTTTATAATGATGCAGTTGCATGTATGAAGAGAATTATTGAAAAGGGGAAAGCCATTGCAGCTACTGTAGAAGATATTAAGAATCGTTGGGGAACCTCTGTTTCTGGTTGGTTGACATTTGTTTATTTAATCTCTTTTAGATGGCATAGTTACATTTGATTACAAATTTGAAATGCATTTATGGGGTGTTTGGATGTGCACTCTGACTACGTGAATTAGACAACTATAATCAGATGGTAGTGGTACCTACCTGAATGTACTGCTGGAGATATGGTATTCTGGACGTGTTTTTGTTGTTTGAACTTGTATTTATAAATTGTTTGATTATTCAACAAGTTGATTACAAAATTGATGTTTTAACTTTTCGACTCGTCAGGTAACTTTACATCTTTTATCTAATTTTCTGTGTCTACATGATGTATGTGTTCTACACAAATTGATGAATGAAAGTGTGTCCGTTAAAACCCATAAACCGATATGTAAATCTTACAATTATGCTTCCAAAATGGCTTTTTTTTCCAAAATTGTAACGGTTTTCATTATTTAACACGTGTAACACACGGGTCCATAACCTAGTTTTTATTTATAAAAACCAACCTCCAATATTTGTATTTTTGCAACAAAAATTATGGCATGGTTTATATAGAAAACTCATGGTTAAAATACACTTATAAATATTTGTTTAAAAATATTTTTCTAAGTGTTTATATTTTTAGAAAATTTTGCCATAGTTTCCCTTAAAAATGGAGGTTTCCATGCTTTCAAGCTTATCATTTTCTTTTGTAAAAATCTCCACAAACAATTTACAATCATCAACAAACAACATTCACTTACCAATCTTGCCAAAATCATGCTTAGTCTACTACTTCATGAACTTGAAAGTTTATGAAAATTTGTAGTAACTTGGTAGTGTGTTTAGTTACCCTTAAAGAATGTGTTTACTTCTTTAAAAAACTTCATTTTTAAAGAAGTTGGATGTTTACAACTTCAAAACACATTTTCTAAAAATGCTTCTTTATGTAATCTTCTTGTTACACAAGTGTTTCTACACTTGTTTAACCATTAAAAATAGTGTTTGTTTATGAAAGAACCAAGATCCACCAAAACTCATATTTTAAGCTTGGTTATTTTGAAGAACCATTCATAAATTTTAGATCTATATGATTATTAACTCACTTTGATTATTATTTTTCAGGAAACCAAAGTATCCTTTTCAAGTTCATGAGTCAAGTGTGGATGATCTTTCATCCTACAACTTTCTTACTTTCTCATCTTGCTAAACTATGTTTTTAATCATGATCTAGCAAGATGTTATGATGATCAACATCATCTTTACGAACAATCAATGATCAACAAGCATTCATACCATAAACAACTTAGTTTCACCAAGATTACTTCATAAATCAAGCTTATGTTCAAGTTACATGCTTATGTTCTTTAGTGTTCTTGAAGTTTTGATTATGATACTTCTTTAACCACTAAAAATGGATGTAAAATAGAGTGTTTAAGGATCTTACCACTAGCTCAAGGCTAGGGAAGATTCAAGTGAAGAAAGTGAGTGGATAAAAGCAATGAGAGAAGGTCCTTGAAGTTCCAAAGCCACCAAGCTTCCTTATCTTGCTTCTAACACCTTTGTATGGTCTTGTAATGGTTGAAGGTTGAACAAAAATGATGGAGGTGTGTGGGTGATGGTTCGGCCGAGAACAAGCAAGGAGAGGGAAGAAGAAGTGTGCGTTAGTGGGTGTGAGATAATGAGCTCTTATCCTTCCATGTCTTACTTATATCCAAACTCAACATAATTTCCAATGGTTTTAGTGTTTAGTGAAGTACCAACATAATCCAATAAACAAATGAAATAAAATCTATCAAATAGGCCATGTGTGGGCCGTGAGATAGGTGGGGGGGGGGGAGGGGTCTAGCATAGGTTTAAACCAATTTAGTTACAATCTAGTTGAAAACCAAGTGTTAGTTATATGTTTTGGTTATTAGATATTTTTAGGAGCTGTTATGATGTTCGGGGATCATAACTAGCTTGGAAACATTAAAACAATGCTTCTAGTGTAATTTTGATGTTTCTGGTAGTGTCCGGTTGTTTGGTTAGATACTGTTTTGTTAAAGTGCTAAACTATACAGTTTAGTGTTCTTTATGTACCCTTTTGTGACACTTTTAATTCCAGACACTTAGGAAAGCATTCAGGACCATTTTATCATGTTTCTGCATAAAATAAGTTTGTTAAAATGCGGATTTATGATGAATTCTACTGAATTCAACACTTTGGGTGAGTTTTAGGCACTTTCCGACACTTAGACTATCATTTAGAAAGGCAGTTTTGTTATCCTTACTTCCCTACACTCTATACTAGTGTAGTGCTTAGTCGTTGGTCCACCCTGGGTCTCAAAAACACTGTCTGTCTATGTACTGAACTTCGTCAACATATTTTTGATTTATCGGATAACTGTGCTAACTGTATTTAATGCATCATTTGAGGCAATATAGCTTTCATGCAATATTGATATAACATTTAACAATGTATGATGCACATGTTTGTGTATGGCAGTAATCAAAACGCAGTTACTTGTA
The DNA here is from genome assembly GCF_002127325.2 of Helianthus annuus. Taxonomy (NCBI): domain Eukaryota; kingdom Viridiplantae; phylum Streptophyta; class Magnoliopsida; order Asterales; family Asteraceae; genus Helianthus; species Helianthus annuus. The sequence goes on from NC_035434.2 coordinate 112,251,200, forward strand.
ATTTCAGCACAGTCATTAAGCATTAATCAAGATTAATTAATTGTACGGATACCTGGATTTTTTACAGTTGTCACATTCTCCCCCTGTTAAGAAAATTTCGTCCCGAAATTTTAAGCTTTACTATTAGCAGCAAGGGTGTTAGGGAATAAGTGCAGGTATTTAGCTTTCATGCGGTCCTCACGTTCCCAAGTAAACTCTGGGCCGTGACGTGCATTCCATCGAACCTTAACAAGTTTAACGCTACTCCTTCTAGTTTTGTTAACTTTCCAATCCGTGACCTCAACGGGTTCTTCTGTAAAGTGGAGTGTGTCGTCAATGGATACTTCGTCAGCAGGAATAACAACCGTTTCCTATGTTGGACTCTTCTTCAAATTAGATACATGGAATGTATCATGAACACCATTAAGTTCCGCAGGGAGGTCCAACCTATATGCTACAGAACCAATCCTCTCCAGGATTCTGAACGGTCCAATGAATCGTGGGTTTAACTTTCCACACTTCCCAAAGCGTGCCACACCTTTCCAAGGTAAGACTTTCAACAAAACCATATCTCCCACTTCAAACTCCAAAGGTTTCCTTCTTTGGTCCGCATAGATCTTTTGTCGATCACGAGCGGCCTTAATGCGCTCTCAGATCTGTATAACCTTATCTGTCATTTCTTGAACCAATTCGTGACCAACTAGCTGTCTATCGCCCGCATCTGCCTAGCATAACGGCGATCAACACTTGCGTCCGTAAAGGGATTCAAAAGGTGCAGCTTGTATGCTTGTATGGTAGCTGTTATTATAGGAGAACTCGACCAAAGGTAGGTGAGTGTCCCAACTGCCACCCAAGTCCATAACACAAGCTCGCAGCATGTCTTCAAGCGTCTGAATTGTTCTCTCGCTTTGACCATCCGTCTGTGGGTGAAATGCAGAACTCAAATTCAATTGAGAACCAAACGCTTCTTGGAAAGATTGCCAAATCCTTGACACAAATCTTCCATCTCTGTCAGAAATAATCGAGATAGGCACTCCATGACGTGCTACTATCTCCCTTAGGTACAACGCAGATTTTTTCAGACGGTCTACGATTACCCAAATCGTGTCATGACCTCTAGGTGTCTTTGGTAACTTGGTTATAAAATCCATTGAGATCTGCTCCCACTTCCACATGGGTATCTCGGATTGCTGCAGCAGACCTGAAGGCTTCTGATACTCGGCTTTTACTTTGGCACAGGTTAAGCACTTTCCAACGTAAGTTGCAACATCACCTTTCAATCTAGGCCACCAATAGAAATCCTTCAAATCCTGGTACATCTTATCCGATCCTGGGTGGATCGAGTACCTCGATTTATGATCTTCATAAAAAATCACGTCTCTAAGACCACTAAAGAGGGGAACCCAAATTCTTCCCATGAAACACAATTTTCCTTCCTCATTGGGTATCAACTGCTTCTCCATCCCACGGAGATATTCATCCACAAGATTCTCCTTCTTAAGAGCTTCTCTCTGCGCAGCACGGATGCGCAACGAGAGATCTGACTGTATAATCATCTCCAAAGCCCTAACCCTTATGGGCTTAATCCTCTCCTTTCGACTCAAGGCGTCTGCCACTACATTCGCCTTTCCTGGATGATATTTGATTTCACAATCATAATCGTTTAACAGCTCCACCCATCGGCGCTGTCTCATATTAAGCTCTTTCTGATCGAATATATGTTGTAAGCTCTTGTGATCTGTAAAGATCATGCATCGCGTACCATACAAATAATGTCACCAAATCTTCAATGCAAACACCACTACGCGTAATTCCAAATCATGTGTGGTGTAGTTCTTCTCATGAACCTTCAACTGGCGCGAAGCATAAGCGATAACCTTCTGCTGCTGGATCAGCACACAACCTAATCCCTAACGCAAGGCGTCATAGTACACCACGAAATCGTCGGTGCCTTTGGGTAGGGATAAAATAGGTGCATCGCAAAGCTTATTCTTCAGCAACTAAAAAGCTTCTTCTTATTTATCTCCCCATTCGTATTTCTTATCCTTTTGAGTAAGGGAGGTCAAAGGTTGAGCGATTTTCGAAAAATCCTCAATGAATCGGCGGTAATAACCAGCTAAACCTAGAAACTGGCGGATCTCTGTTGGCGTCTTCGGAGTTTTCCAATTCTTGATCTCCTCGATCTTGGTGGGATCCACATGGATTCCATCCTCATTCACTACATGACCAAGGAACTGAACCTCACGCAACCAGAACTCGCACTTTGAGAACTTTGCATATAATTTCTCTTTCTTGAGCCATTCTAAGATGGATCTAAGGTGTTGCTCATGCTCTTCCTTCGTCCTTGAATAAATCAAAATATCGTCGATAAACACAATCACGAATTTATCGAGATATGGCTTGCAAACTCTATTAATCAAATCCATAAATACTGCTGGCGCGTTTGTCAACCCAAATGACATTACCAGAAACTCGTAGTGTCCATAACGAGTTCTGAAGGCAGTCTTCGATATACTCTCTTCTTGAATTCGCAGCTGGTGATAACCTGATCGAAGATCGATCTTGGAGTAATAACTTGAACCTTGAAGTTGATCGAAAAGATCATCAATCCTCGATAAAGGGTACCGATTCTTGACGGTTAACTTGTTCAGTTCGTGGTAGTCAATGCACATATGGAAACTACCGTCCTTAATAAACAGCACTGGAGCTCCCCAAGGAGAGAAGCTTGGTCTGATAAATCCCTTGTCTAAAAGTTCCTGAAGTTGCGTCGACAATTCTTGCATCTCGGAAGGCGCAAGTCGATAAGGTGCCTTGGCTACAGGCGCGACGTTTGGAACCAAGTCAATATGGAATTCGACTTGTCGTTGTGGCGGCAATCCTGGCAAGTCTTCGGGAAAGACTTCAGGATATTCCCTCACACATGGGATATCTTCCAGCTTTGGCGCAACGGCTTCCTTGTCCACGACGTGCGTCAAGAAGGCAACACATCCTTTCTGCAAACATCTTCGGGCCTTCAAAGAACTGATAATCCTTAGAGGCGTATCACGCTTCTCTCCATGCACTACAATCGTCTCTCTATTCGCCATCGGAATGCGAATGATCTTCTCGTGGCATACGATCTCCGCTCGGTTGCTCGACAACCAATCCATTCCAACTACCACGTCAAAGCTTCCCAACTCGACTGGTAGAAGGTCAAGCATAAACTCATGCTCTCCAAGCTCTATTACACAGCCTCTAATGACCTCATTTGCTTCTACTAGTTTTCCATTAGCTAGCTCCATCGAGTACGGAATATCTAGCTTACTAGCTACTAGCCCAAGTATTTTCTTAAACTCTAGGGATACAAAGCTATAATCGGCACCAGTATCAAACAGTACAGATGCAAAGTGTTGGTTGATAGGGAACGTACCCGTGACTACGTTCGGATCTTGGCGAGCTTCCCTAGCTCCAATGTTAAAAACTCTCCCCTGAACTTGGTTGTTCTTTGGGCAATCTCTTTTGAAGTGCCCAATATCCCTGCAACTAAAGCATCCTTGCTTGTTTCCAGCACCACCTTGGTTGTTGTTGCGGTTTCCATTTCCAGCTTGGTTCCCAGTACCACCACGATTACCATTACTGCCATTTCCTCCTTGATTGTTTTTATTCCCAGTACCGTTTCCACCACAGTTTCCACTTCCACTACCATTACCTCTCTGGCCACCATAACCATGACCATTACCATTACCACCCCAGCACGTTTCCTTTGAATGACCATTCCTTCCACAATTTTCACACTTCCTATACCTACATGGGCCGACATGATGTAACAGGCATACATCACACTTAGGCAAAATGCCCATGTATCCTTTCCCATTGTTTTCAACACCAGTTTTGACCTCGGTTGGTGGGTTTGCATCTTTATTCTTGTTGCTACTATTGCTTCCTTGAGTACCTTTCTTGAAGTTAGAGAACTTCCGCTTGTTTTCTCCAGATGACTTGACATGATTCTCCTTTTTCTTTCCATCAGAGATTGAGAACTTGTTCAGCCTAATCGCTTATTCAGTCAATGCCACACTTAGATCAATGGCCTCGGTGATCGTTGGAGGCTTTGATGTCGTCACCATGATCATGATTTGGGGTGCCAATCCCCAAATAAAATGCTCGATACGCTTGAATTCCGGTTCAACCATGTAAGGAACGACGCGAGATAAGTCATGAAATCTCTGCACACACTTAGCAATCTTTGGACCATCCATCTTGAGGTTCCAAAACTCTGTTTCTAATTTCTGAATCTCATCCCTTGAACAATATTTCTTGCGCATAAGTTCCTTCATCTCATCCCAAGTCATAGCATACGCAGCCTCTTCTCCCAGAGTCTGAACTTGGAGATTCCACCACGATAGAGCTCTGTCTAGAAAAAGTCCAGAAATGTAGGTGACCTGGTACTTCGGCGCACACTTGCTCATTCTTAACACAGAATCGGTTTTCTCTGCCCATCTAACAAAAGCTACAGCACCCCCGATGCCGTCGAAATTTAGAGGCTTGCAGTCAAGGAACTGCTTGTAGGTGCAGGCTGTATAAGCAACATCATTCACAGAAAGCATTAGCGAACACACATGGAATATCCAAATGCAACATAATGTGTCTTTAGTGACTTAAACATTACCATGAGGTGGGTTATTTCCTGAGGTATCCTCGCTGTGTTCAGATCGCAAGGCCTCGTGCTGTGCTATTGCTTGTGAAATTCGTTCTTGTAGTTCCGCCTCTGTTGTGGGCAACTGATTGTTTCTTCGAGGAGGCATCTTCTAGAAGAAGATTGTATAGGTCAGGTCTTATGTATTTAAGTATGTAGTACGTGTATGTAATATCATTTATAAACGCAAGTAAGCACATAACGTCACATTCATATTACCAATGTATAATTTAACAACGCATATAATGAGAACATTGCGATTTAGCTTTCATAAATCATCGACCACAAATACAGTTACATGTTCTACAAATGTATCGTATCTCATCAAAAGGGACTACAGGGTCACACCACCTTGTCCAAAATGTCTATCAGTCTACAACAGTCATATACTCAAAAAGCGGCCTCCAAAAGGCTTTGCAAGCTAGGCTCAATAGCGATACTCTCATCAAAAATAGGCTACCTGCATAAAACCAAAAACCGGCTATGCTAATGGCGGTGGAGGAGGAGGTGGAGGAACAAAAAGCAAGCTGTGCACATGCGCTAGCTCCTCCTCAAGATCATAAACGTGTCACGACAGATAACTGATCTACTGCTCCATGGTGAGAAATCGAACATCAAAATCCGGATAAGGCAAAAGAGGAGCAGGTGGAGTCGCAAAAGGTGATGGACATGAACAAGGTGGAGGACATGGAGTCCTCTCAAGCTCCATAACTCTACGACACAGGATCTCCTGCTGAAGCTGCAAGGACAGGAGTAACTCATCCCTCGTGTAACCAATAAAGTGGGAGGGATGGTATGGATCAGAAAATGGCATAGTATTCGGCAGAAACCATATGAGTGGCTCGCCTGGCGGTGCAGAAGTAAAATGAGCAGTAGGTGTATACTGAGGCATGTGAGAAAAAGCTGCTGACACATGTGGAACATGGCTAGGCTGCTGGCTAGACGGACCTTCCCCTGGACGGGGGTGCGAGAATGACCTGTAAGAAAGTGATAGGCAGGCCAGTATCGGTCACAATCGGGTGAAAAGGGGCAACATCAACAGGTGCATGTGTATGAGGGGGAGTAACAGGCTCAACAAAAAGGGGCATATCATCATCATCATCCTCTATCCACCCATTGCTGGTGAAGGCGTATCGGGGATCTATCTGATCGACAAAAGCAGCAGGGTCAGCGGGTGCAGGAACCGGGTCTGGTATAAGGGGTGCAACAACAGGTATGCCAAATGGTACAGGATCATGATCAGGCATCGGCTTAGGTGCTGGTATCGGCTCAGGAGCTGGCATCTGCTCAGGATCAGCGAGTGCATCAACAGGCTGATCGTCGGGAATAAAGTCAATCTCATGTCCAGGCTCAATGTCATGTGAGGGAACCGGTGCAGCCGACATGGCTGTGTCGTCATCAGTATCAGGGGCGTAACGTCGTAGTCCCACTGCATGCAAGGCGGTGAATGACACAGACTCGAAAGAATCTGGAATAGAATGATCAGATGAAACCTCAATAATAGGAATCCCAACGAATGGAACAACAATGACATCCTCAGCTAGAACTCCATCACCCTGGGCAGCATCAGGGGGACCATCAATGAAAAGATCGACATCATCATCAAACAAGTCATCAAAAGGCAAATCCTCGAGAGGAAAAACAGCAATAGGTAAAGGGGCGAGGATCGGAACAACGACATGCTCACCGTCGGGATGTCCGAGGATGAGATGGTCCTGGTCAGGAATAGGAATAAGAAAGGGATCCTCGTCAGGTAAACCATCAGCATGCGGTACATCGCCGCCAAAGTTGGGTAGTGCAAAAGGCTGGAAATCGTCATCGTCATCTGACATCATCTCCGGGTCACTCTCAGTGTCGGAGGTAGAAATCTCTGGCTCTGGGACGATCTCGTCGTCCGAAACAATGGCCATGGGGTCGACAGTATCAGACAGTCCACTCTCAGATGAAGACATAGTGTCTGTAACAAAGCAATCACAACATATGCACATATATCAACAATCATCAATAAGCATGTAATTAATAACAATGCAAACATGTATCCCTCCTAGTCTCCCAGACTAATCCACTTAGTCTTCCAAGACTAAACCTCCCAGTCTCCTAGACTAAACTACCTAGTCTCTCAGACTAAACTACCCAGCCTCTCAGACTGAACCTCCCAGTTTCTCAAACTGATCTACCTAGTCTCTCAGACTGAACCACCCGGTCTCCCAGACTAAACCACCCAGTCTCTCAGACTGAACCATAAACATAAATTTGGAAATGTGTTTCGTGTCTTTTGTTTGTAAAATGTTTGTCTCCCTGGATCTGTGTGTTTCGTGTATGCAATGAAAATATGTTGTGAAAACATTTTCGTGAAAGCCCTAATGATTGTAGTCTAGACTCGAGAAGGAATCCTAGTTCGCTACAACCGAAGCTCTGATACCAAGCTGTCACACCCTGACTTTTGCGGAAGCGTGATTATGGTGTGACTTTCTTAATACCATTGCATTCAATCATAACATCAACTATATGATAAAACCATAGATTTGTCATCCATTAAATAAGTTTGAAAACATAACAACATTTTTTTAAAACGTAGACTTCAAACACAAGTTACAACAATACGAATTGTTTTAAGAGTTCACTAAGGACTCATCAAAAGACATTAAATAAAACCAAGGTTTGGAAGACGTGTCTCGTCCAGGAAAAAGACACTCAACCCAGACCTCAAAACCATGGATGACATCTTTATTCACAACGCAGCATGAAACTTCCAACGCCCGCCAGATCCACTTACTAATTCCCTGAAATAAATGTATTTTGAAAACATCAACAAAAGTTGAGCGAGTTCGTGTGTTTGTTTGTGTGTATGTATAAACCTTTGAAATCACTGTAAGTATGTATGTATGTTTATAAATCCCGGTATGAAAGCACCAAGGAAAACAGATCACCAAGGGGTTGCAAGGCCATTGATATGTGTGACGTGATGCAGGTAGCTCAAACCTAGCAAATTTTGCACCGGGCTTCCGGCTGTAAGACATAGTCTACCCATGGGCCAAACCCTGGTCCAACATGGGCGGGGCTCGGTACACCCAAATAGATCTATCACTCATGTCCCTCGGTCCTATAACTAGGATTGATGTCCTTAAGCGTTGTGCCCACCACTCACATGATCTAAGTGTACCCTTCCTTAGCTAACCATACCAAATAACAATGTATGTAAACAGTGGTAACATGTATTTCACCCCCAAAGTTATAAAACTGAAAACAGTTAAAGTAAAAGGGGGAACACGGAACTCACAGTCTTGCGTCTTCAACAATTGTAACTCGTACTTCTCCGGTGAACACGACTACCTACAACGTACTAATGTCTATTAGATGAACGGGCTGTGCCTTTACTTAGTGTTAACATTTCTGAGTTACGTTTCTTTTACGCCTTCGATATTATTCCAAGTTATATAATTATTGTCAAAATAGTCAATATTTTAACTTAAATTATATTTATAAGTTTTGGAATAATTGTTAAGCAATATATATTAACTTAATACTCCTCTAGTATTAATACTTGTATTTCCTTCCCAAGGATGGGGGTGTCTTATACTTGCGTATTTTGCCATATTTTAGGGTCGTATTCCGGTGTGTATTTATACGTACGAGAATTCGTATTCTTAATGTATTTATTCAGTATCCTCATACTTAATTAATTATTAAACTTTCCGGATTATTATTTCTAATAAAAATCCACAACCATATATATTTCCAAAATATATACTTTAAGAAGTATTACTTAGAAAAATTATTCAAAAACATTTGTAATTCCAAATAATATATTTTCAAGTCTAATCTTAGAAAATATTTATAAACTTATTTTCATCCAAAATAATGTATTTCAAGTGTATTCAAGAAAATATATATCTTTCCCAAAAATCATATATCTTCTAATAATTTCAAATAAAATATATCTTTCCCTTGTCAAGATGTGATATACCCTTGAAGTAATTGTGAAAATCGTATTTTCATTCCTTTGTATCCAAAATATTATTTACCAAAATATATTTTGTGAACATATTTTCCGGAATATTTTGTAAGTTACATTTCTTGTTCGGTTTCACCAATATTTTTGTATGTAACTTGTATGCTTATTCCTTGAGATTTTGGTATGATTTTGGATTATAATTCTTGGTGTTTTAATGTGTTATATTATTTTAAGTCCTAAAATAACATAACTATTACACAAAGTATACACATAATCACACATGTGTGTCTTCATTGTATATATATATTCTAAATATATATTTATCCATTTTTATTTATAAAATCCAACCTCCAATATTTGTATTTGTAACAAAAATTATGGCAAGGTTTATATAGAAAACTCGTGGTTAAAATACACTTATAAATATTTGTTTAAAAATATTTTTCTAAGTGTTTATATTTTTAGAAAATTTTGCCATAGTTTCCCTTAAAAATTGAGGTTTCCATGCTTTCAAGCATATCATTTTCTTTTGTAAAAATCACAACAATCAATTTACAATCATCAACAAACAACATTCACTTACCAATCTTGCCAAAATCATGCTTAATATACTACTTCATGAACTTGAAAGTTTATGAAAATTTGTAGTAACTTGGTAGTGTGTTTGGTGAGTTTAGTTATCCTTAAAAATGTGTTTACTTCTTTAAAAAACTTCATTTTTAAAGAAGTTGGATGTTTACAATTTCAAAACACATTTTCTAAAAATGCTTCTTTATGTAATCTTCTTGTTACACAAGTGTTTCTACACTTGTTTAACCATTAAAAATAGTGTTTGTTTATGTAAGAACCAAGATCCACCAAAACTTATATTTTAAGCTTGGTTCTTTTGAAAAACCATTCATAAATTTTAGATCTATATGATTATTAACTCACTTTGATTATTATTTTTCAAGAAACCAAAGTATCCTTTTCAAGTTCATGATTCAAGTGTGGATGATCTTTCATCCTACAACCTTCTTACTTTCTCATCTTGCTAAACTATGTTTCTAATCATGATCTAGCAAGATGTTATGATGATCAACATCATCTTTACGAACAATCAATGATCAACAAGCATTCATACCATAAACAACTTAGTTTCACCAAGATTACTTCATAAATCAAGCTTATGTTCAAGTTACATGCTTTGTTCTTTAGTGTTCTTGAAGTTTTGATTATGATACTTCTTTAACCACTAAAAATGGACGTAAAATAGAGTGTTTAAGGATCTTACCACTAGCTCAAGGCTAGGGATGATTCAAGTGAAGAAAGTGAGTGGATAAAAGCAATGAGAGAAGGTCCTTGACGTTCCAAAGCCACCAAGCTTCCTTATCTTGCTTCTAACACCTTTGTATGGTCTTGTAATTGTTGAAGGTTGAACAAAAATGATGGAGGTGTGTGGGTGATGGTTCGGCTGAGAACAAGCAAGGAGAGGGAAGAAGAAGTGTGTGTTAGTGGGTGTGAGATAATGAGCTCTTATCCTTCCATGTCTTACTTATATCCAATCTCAACATAATTTCCAATAGTTTTAGTGTTTAATGAAGTACCAACATAATCCAGTAAACAAATGAAATAAAATCTATCATATAGGCCATGTGTGGGCCGTGAGATAGGTGGGGGGGGGGTCTAGCATAGGTTTAAACCAATTTAATTACAATCTAGTTGAAAACCAAGTGTTAGTTATATGTGTTGGTTATTAGATATTTTTAGGAGGTGTTATGATGTTCGGGGATCATAACTAGCTTGGAAACATTAAAACAATGCTTCTAGTGTAATTTTGCTGTTTCGGGTAGTGTCCGGTTGTTTGGTTAGATACTGGTTCGTTAAAGTGCTAGACTATACAATTTAGTGTTCTTTATGTACCCTTTTGTGACACTTTTAATTCTCGACACTTAGGAAAGCATTCAAGACCATTTTATCATGTTTCTGCATAAAATAAGTTTGTTAAAATGCTGATTTATGCTGAATTATGCTGAATTCAGCACTTTGGGTGAGTTTTAGGCACTTTCCAGCACTTAAACTATCACTTAGAAAGGCAGTTTTGTGATCCTTACTTCCCTACACTCTATACTAGTGTAGTGCTAAGTCTCTGGTCCACACTGGGTCTCAAAAACACTGTCTCTCTATGTACTGAACTTCGTCAGCCTATTTCTGATTTATCGGATAACTGTGCTAACTGTATTTAATGCATCATTTGAGGCAATATGGCTTTCATGCAATATTGATATGACATTTAACAATGTATGATGCACATGTTTGTGTATGGAAGTAATCAAAACGCAGTTACTTGTAATTCCAGCACAGTCATTAAGCATTAATCAAGATTAATTAATTGTACGAATACCTGGATTTTTGACAGTTGTCACAGCACGGACGTAGATAAGTTCTTGCTGGTGGGAGTATTTGATAAGGGTGATGGTTATTCGCAACTGCTTTGGTGCGAGATTTGGGACCATACCCCTTCAGACTCACAGGCGAAAAATAAAACATTTGGAATAAATAGGCAAAATGACCCAAATCACAAGGCATAAAATGACATTTAACTCATAACTTCTTTTAATGGCTAGCGCAGCTGGTACAACAATCAAACTGCTACACACAAGTCACGTTCGATCCGTGGCAGGCGCTAGGCCGGCATCGAAACACAACGAACCGCAAAACTACGTGCCAGAGGTTGTTGGTCGTCCTTGGAGTCGAACTCGTGACCACCCGGTCTGGAACCCCACTAAAGTGGGTAAACCTTACCACCTCCCCCAAAACCAATTGAACTGGGGATCATTGTTAATGATAAACTCTAATCAATCTTAACCCTTGATTCAATCAATCAACAATCAAAATCTGTTTTTACTGTTTTTAGATAACATAAGGTTTATACCGGATTTTAACTCAGGTTTAAACATATAATAAATACTAGATATAAATAAATAAGAAAACATCTTAGTCGTAAAAAAATAGCTAATTAAAGCGAAAGAACATAAGAGTATACTGGTTTTTATATATATAAACTAAGCAATGTGTGTTTAAACACACAACCGTTTGAAAAGTGTGGCTAACCACATAACCAAAGGTACTAGATATGTCAAATTTTAATAGTAATTATTCTTATGGTGTCATCGTCTGAAATATAAGGTAATTGCTAGATTTTTTTAAATACTAAAATACTTAAAAACAGTTTATAGAGGTGTCATGCTCATGTGACAGCAGTCCTGGCCATATAGACCATATGGACCTTATAGGCCCGCTCATGTCTACAAGAATAATTATACTTTGTGACGACCGGCCTCTTATATTTTATATGCATATATAAACAAACTATAATAGTAATATCATCTCCAGTTTTTCTACTTGTTCTTTCGTCTCATGCTTTTAATCTGTTATAATTATGCAAATCAAAGTAATTGTCACGATTTGAAAACCTCTTGTTAAGAAATTATTGATTAAATGTTGCATGTATGTTATATATATAACACAATAATAATATTATCATACCTACATACCAGGGGCATATCTTATATTAAGGGTTAGGGGGCATCCGGTATACTCCTCAACTTGTTTAGCAAAGTAAAGTATCCTAAATGTACGGTAAAAAAAAAGGTATTTCTTATTTTTTTTTCTAGATCCGTCAGTATTATATATCATGTATATTTTAGACCATGTGTAGTGGTAACTTGTTATAATGCCCCCACCATGGGGCATTATCCGACACGTGGCAACCCAGTCAGCATGGGGCATTATAGCATAAAGTGGTGTAGTGGGGATAATGCCCAAATAATGCCCCTTTCAATTATTAAAAAAAAAAAAAGCAACCTGCCAATTCTATTGGATAGTCAAAGTTGGAAAAAGCAAACATTGGATCATTCGGCGTTTTCCTCATAACGCCAAAACCACATTTTTGAAATTTTTTTAAAAAATAACGCATAGTGTAATGGTGCTTTGGGCGTTATAGGGCGTTTTTTTTTTAAATTTTTTTAAAGAAAACGCCCCACTACACATGATCTTACAAAATTTACTAGAAGCCAAATGTCTAATCAAAGAAAAAGAAGACAAATCCAACTTTTAGGATTATTGAAATGAAATTTTTATTTGCTAAACTAACCATTTAATTTTCTCATCACCTTTGATTTTGAGTTAAAATACTTTTGGCTACGATACTGTTACACATTAAACATGTAACAAACCATGATACATCTACGCACTAATAGCTACGTAACACGCGAGTGCCATCACTGAAAAGTCACAAGACTCAACAACTAAGAATCGGTTGACATGTAAACAATCATACGTAAGACGTAGAAAGAACTCTTCAGGTCACTGGTTGATTCTTTTTACAGGTGTTCATATTCTATAGTTTTTTTTTCTTTTCCTTTTCCTTGGTTTCTCTATCAACTGTCTTAGCTTCCTCCAATATAGGTTCCATTATTTCCTCTATCTTGTCTTCCATCTCTTGAACCTGCAATTCCCGAATAAAAACAATTTATACTTTAACAGGTAATCAAGTCTTTTGATAGAAAAATGAAGTGATATCACTTTAACTTGTTAAACAGTTTATTTAAACTAAATAGATCATCCATAAGACGAGTTGCTAGCAAGAAACTAATTCTTAATGGTGAAAAGACTATAAAATGTATATTTTAGAGGTTAAAAAGGTGGAAACAACTAAGGGAATTATACCGTGACAATGTTTGCATACTTTTTATTTGAATGAGGCTTTTATTTGTCTGGTATTGATGGTGTTACTTTTTAAAAGTGTGAAAACAACTCATTGAATGAGCTTATTATTTTTTTTATAATCCATAAAATAGCTCGTTATCTTTTCAAGTTCTAAACGGAATTGACCAAACATTCAATCATCAATATCAAACATTAAACTGAACCTAACCCAATAATTTGGATCTTAAACTGGTCAAGTCAGTCATTTTGCTTCTGTGTGGATGTTTCAGTCATTCAATATATATTATTTTAAAAAAGATATTATGTTAATATACGTACCGACAAACACACATCCTTTACTCATTTAATTATCATACTTACACTCCGTAGAATTTGACCTTACAACCACTTGATTGGAGAACACACCATGTTAATATACTTAACTGTCAATTAAGAATTGCTGTACATATTTTCTAGATTTTATGTTTTTGTTATACTCATCCTTTTACTAAAGTATTATCAAATAATTTACCATTTGGTCACTATTTTGTTAGAAAAAACACCCCTTAAATTCAAAGTTTAGGTTTCAAATTTGAATGTAGAACAACTAGTTATAAATACATATTATTTGTGTTATAAAGCAACTTATCCATGTTTAAAAAACTTCCATCCAAATTATAGCTGGACTCGACACACACATATATACAAATACATACATATATACATATACATATATAAAGAGAGAGAGATAATTAAAAATAAATAAATCTACCTTGTCTATGAAATCGCCGGCGGTCTGGGCATCTCTTTCAACTCTTTCAGCTATATTTTCGATAAAATCAAGTGTCTTCTTGATTTCACTACCTTCTGGAAGCTCATCACCGAGTTCTTCCACCACCTTGTCCACCTTATCCGCCACCGCTTCCACCACCTCCGTTATATGCTCCGCCGTGTCCATTATCTGGTCAACTCTCTCTGTAACAACAATAATCAACATCTTTTAATATAATCTTGTATATTAAATTTATTAAATATTGTACAAAAGATAATATAAAATAATAGATCTTTAATACTTACGTATAAGCAACTTAATTGGACCACCTTTAGTAGTAAAAGACGGTACAATAAATGTCATCAAAATTCCAATAACCCAATTTTTCCTACAAAATTATTTATAATAATAAATTAATTAAAAAAACAAATTTAAAGAAGCAATAATTAATGGACAAGGTAGAACCAGACCTCCTTGTATATAAAAAAAAAAAAAAAGAAGAAGCAATAATTAATACAAAAAAATATAAGAGTTAAAGCAAGTTACCAAGATCCAGAAGAACCAGACGGAGGTGATGGTTTACCCGCGGGTTCGACGTTGGCGTAAACGATCATGGAGTTCCGTCTGACGCCGGTGGTTGATAGCGGAGTCACGGTGGGTTCGGTGATCGGAAAACCAGAAATGGGATTGAATGGAAGGTTGACATGAGATCTATGAATTAGGGTTTGGTGCAAATTTAACTTAGTAATTGAATTTTGAGAAGCCAAAACTATTGTGATCGACATGGTATATGATGTTGAGAATTTTAAAGTAGCTTTGAATATTATATAAGATGGTAGAAAGGCATGTGAATATACTAGCATATATGTAGACAGTAGTGCATCTCTATTTTTTTATTATTACAATTTACAATTATATGTATTTTTAAATTTAATAATAAAATAATGGAAAGCAACTGTAATCACGTGTTTTTGTGAGAAAATAATTTAGGTTTTCAGGAGTGTTTTGACATATTTATCCTTTGAGGCAAGAGGTGTTAGGTAGGAAACGAAGGAGAAATGGTATTCAACTATTCAAGAATGGGGTGAATATTGTCTAGATGATTGAGTTAGACTAATTATATTGTCAACACTACTACCTACTCACATCATGTTGATTTTTAAAATAATTTTTTATTAAGTTTTATTTAAGATATTTTAATGTTATGTTATGATAATTGATTATTGTACCCTCTAGTATGCACCTTTTATATTTCATATTTCTCTCTCGAGTAAATTACTATTTTGGTTTTTTTGGTTTAGTTAGTTTAATCCTTTCAGCACAAAAAAAAATCTTTTAACATATTAAACCCTAATATTGCATTTTATAATGTTTTAGCCTCTGACATTAACTTTTTTACTTTTTTACAGTTAAGTGTATGGGTGATTACTGATTAGGTCTTTATACATATAGCGCTAAAGGAGTAACACACTGCCCTTAGAATGGGTCTATGTTAAGTTATTCAATCAAACGGTTTTGTTCACTTCGGTGACAAGATTACGCAATGCGAGCACAATTGGTTTTACATCTATTTGTTGCATGCTAGTTTATGTACGTTATGTGTTAATACACATTCTATGCCATGTTTGGATTGAGTCAAATTTCTATATAATGCTATTGGACAAACTTGTGTGTTCACCAATGCTTTATGTGTTGACTGTTACTCTAATATATGTTGCGGGAAATTGTTGGTGAGACGTTTCAAGAAATCTATTAGGATGGATTTAAAAAACGCACTTAATTTCTATGTTTTGTAATTCCTTTTGTTTGATTATGTTATGAACAAGTTGTTGTGATTTCCTTTCAAACATTGTACCTTTGAATTAGAAATAAAATGAAACATCGTTATTTAAAATATTGTCACTACTAGTATGTTATGAAGTCTTGAGCAATCTCGTTTCGTCTCACTCCGATGTTTCCACCATCGGTTGGGGTGTGCCAAGTTCCGTCATTCAATCATGATTATACTTCTATGCCTTCCGTTGATCCTAAAACTGTAGATTTTATTCCAAGTACTCCATTGGTAGTTTATCCTGAAAATGCTCATGAAATAGGATCCGAAGCTGAATCAGATTCAGAACATTCAAAGCAAAGTGATGGAAGTTCAAAGAATGAGATGAAACTTGATAATCTTGAGAGTTTGATAAATGAATTTTTGATAGAGAATGTAGGTGCTGATGGTGATGTACAAGAAGAAATATTGAACTTAGAGAATGTGATTTCAGATATTGATGCGGCATTGGAAACTGATGGTCCATCTTCAGTGTAATTTAAAGGGAAGGAAAATGTTGTTGAACATGATGATGATGTGATGCTTAGTGAGAAAGAATATAAAAAGTTGGTGAACAAAGAGTTAGCTAATAGATTAACTTCAGAAGAACAAGTTAATCTTCTCCTTCTTCTGGGTGGGCAATTGATGTATTTCAAAATACGTTTGTTTCTGTTGTATAGTTTATACCGTTGTCGCATCATTTTGTGTCGTTTTGTTTTGGATTTTGTATTACTACCGAGTCATTTGTGTTTTGTAATGTTCTGGAGGAAAAAGGAAGCTAAAGTAAAGATAACCGAGCCTCGAACGAGTCGTGTGTGTCCGGATGATCAAGAAACGAAGAATTGCATAAAAGCATCCCTGTCGCCCCACGCGATAGGGATTGGAGATGTTTGTCATGTGACGTGATGAAGCATAAGTGACCCGTGTGTTTTGTATTTCTTGCGCTACGCGAGACCAAAGGTTATTACCCATCGCGTCGTGTAATGGGCCTTCAGGTTGTAAAAAAATGTTTTTGGTTTTGGGTTCGACTTGTTATTACCTAAAACGTAATTTAAACATGATAACTCGACCTGGAGATGGAGGAGAACAATAGAGAGGCGATTTTGGAGCAACAGGAAGCTACATACCAAGGAAACGAGCGATTGGATCAAGGATTTCGGGTGCAATCATTCGGGTGTCTTTGTTTTTTCATTTCCTTTGTTTCTTGGCATGACTTGTGAAGCTATTTTGCTATTTGTTTTTGTTTTCATAACTATACTTGGCTAAATACTTTGTTACTTCCTAGGTTTTATGATGATTATTTAATGATGATTGGTTTTTCTTTCGGTTTTTGGTAATAATTGATGGAGTAATACTTTAGTAAAGTGTCTTGATTATGAATTAAGATGTTATGCATGCTTTTTACTGATTTAAACTCTTTCAAAAGTTGCACTTGCGTTTTTGTGATGGTCTGTCATGTATGAATGCTTGTTAGGTCGTCGACTGTGTGTTTGAGATTAGTTTAAGGTTAATTGCTGAAGATTTCCGTAGGAACTGTGACTGAGGTTTTAGAGGTTTTAAGTGTTCTAGCTAGTCCAAGAGTTGTGAGGTGAGGATTAGATAGGTTTGTCTTCATCATTAGATGGTTTAGATATTGATTGCATGTGAACGGGTCTTTCTTTATTGTCTTTTGATAGTTGCTTACCTACCTAAATGCGATGAATTGATCGTAGATTACCTCTTTACACTTTAGAATGAATTGAGATTGTCACGTTTTATTGTGGGTTCGCTCTAAGGCTGTTGACTAACTGGTGAACTTAACAACTTTTGAGGTTCTTTTAGTTGACATCCTTGAGAAGGATTGAGATACTCCAGGATTTTCTTATTAGTTTAGTATCATAGATCCCGGTTCCATCTAATTACCAATACCATTAGAAAACCATGATTCACGAATAGGAGTCCAAACCTAGGTAGTGCTTTTCTATTATCTAATCTCGTCTCTAGTAATGTTCGTGTCTCGTCAACTATAGTTAACTTCTTAATTAATTGCATTAGGTTGTTAGAAAACCCCCTCAAAGCATAAAAACAATTAAGTTGATTCAGTTTAGATAAGTAATCGAGTCTAGTATACGTTTTCAATAGAGTCTCGTGGGTTTGATACTCAGATTCTTAGGATACACTACATTGATGGTGCACTTACATGTTGTGTGGTCTAGGTTTATAGAGTCTTAAGTTTATAAATTTAGAACTTAGACTGTCTAGGTTAGGATTAATTTAGTTAATATTAGTTAAACTACTTTAAGCACATCAGCAATCAAATTCGGTGAATGGAATAATAAGTTTGCAGACATTAGTGCTATGTCCTCTGATTCTTCGGATGATGATGAAGTTCCATTGAAGACTTATAAAAGCTAAGAAAGGGTAAAGGATGTTCAAGTTCTGTGCATATTACGTCGGTTGTTTCAAGTGAGGAAGTGATTGTTCCTACTTTTAGTGCTACTGAAGTTCCTGTTACAACTAATGTTGAGAGTATATCAATGCCGATAGCTCCTAGAGGAATTCCTTTTTTCATCCACTACACATACTTTGCATAATCCATTGGGCGAACCTCTTCCTGTTAATATGTTGCTATCACATCACCACATTCTGGGTGTTTCTCCTGCACCACCAAGAGTTCTTGTGAGACAGTTATTTACATATTTACCTAGACAACCAGGTTCGAGCAATTTGTCTGCTAGACCACCTCCACCAAGACCTGTAATGCCTAAAGTTAGACTGAGACCTTTTAATGGTAGAACAAAGATACCATATAGACCTAGTGTTGGAGAACTTTTAGGTCCTAGACCTAGAGTTGATCGACCAATTGGTCCGAGGACTGATATTCCACGTCTTGAAGGTTCTGCTGTAACGCCCCAAAAACCGAATTTGAAATCAATAGAATGTTTTTTCTTTTTTTAACGTTACGAGATAAAATAACTAAGTTATGTAACTTAGTTATTAACCTAAAGGTTGGATGGTTGGAAATGGGAGTATTGGTTGTAATTAAACAAGGACCAAATTAGAGGGACTAAAGTAGCAAGTGGGGCAAACTCCTTACAATTCAGAATTTTAAGTGTGTGTGTGCAGTATGTATGTTGACACATGCATGAAGAAGAAAAAGGGGTTCTTCCCCACAACCCCACAAATTGATGAAATTGAACAAGGATATGAAGCCAAAACACTTGCATGGATGAAGATCCTTCATCATCTAGCCTTAATAAACATGTGGTAAGTTGTAATTTATGTTTTGATGATCTTGATAAAGTGGGTTTTAATTAATCAATGAAATTGTATGAAATTAAGCTTGAATATGAGTTAGAATCGTCATGTAGAAGGTGATTTATGCTTGAATTTGATTATATTGAATACTTGAAATGAAACCCACTTATTCTTCTAGTATGATAAGATATGGTGATCTTGTAGTAGTTAGATTTGTGTAATGAATGTGTATGTATTAGAGTTGTTAAATGATTTTGATATAGGATGAAGGAAGTATTTAAAATTAGTTGATTTGATGAATGAGAGCAAGAAATAGGTAATCAAGCATGAATGGGTTGTATATTGTACTTAGATAGTAGTACGCACACAAGGTGTTTGATGAAATGTCTAAATGACAATAATATGTGAAATTGTCTTCAAGTAATAGAGGAGTGTGGAAAGAATGTGGGACTATTGTGTATGATAGCAAAATATCATGAGGAACATGTTCTTTATGGAATCCATGTATGAATGTAGTTCAATTGTGATTAAGTAGAAGTATGTTCTAAGAATGTGCTATATGCTCGATTGATGTAACGCTTTAATCGTTTGAGGGGTTCGGGTGATGAAACAGAATATGTCCAGAAAGTTATAGCCGAATTTAATCGGCTGTAACCGGGTCAAATCTTGTCAAAAACTGATGTTTATTGAGTTTGTGATGGACTTCCAGGAAAAACATTTCGAACCCAACTGGAATTGCTTTTTTTCGATGAAAATTGAACGTTTATGAATTTTTCCGTATCGAAGGTTCAGGCTGCATTTTTTGGCAGAATTTGCAGCCCATTACGAATGTCAAAACTCAATTTAGGAATTGAGTTATGATCTCAAATTTTTACTGTGGGTAGTTTTAGGAGGTCTTGAAAATCCCCAACTGGAATTATGTCAATCAGATAATAAAGAATTTTTAAATGAATTTTTTCGTGAGCTGGAGTCAGAAAGTGACGAATCTGATTGCTGCTTAGGAAATGATTTTTTATTAATTTTTGGTAGAGAGTTGAACTCTAAATATTTAACACAAGGATAATGTCACACCCCGACCACGTAGAACATACAAAACGTGGCGGAAACGTCGGGGAGTGTTGTAACAGAATCAATTGTTTCAAATCCATGGCAATTGAAGTTTCATTTTATTAATCAAACATGAAAGTTTACATTGCTTTAAACAAGAACCAAAGAACACATAACATAAATTAACTAGTTCTTGTCTCGTTTTAAGTCGCTAAGGCACAGGTCCGCCTAAGTATGTCTTGATAAGTCCTATGTGTCATCTCCTGAAAACACATGTGAAAATAGGTACGTCAGCATAAAGATGCCTGTGAGATACATTGGTTTTGTGAAAACGGAATTCATGACTTATGCTTGAGAAAATGTTTAGTCATGAACCTCGTATGTTGCTTTGTCTTGTAAATCATTTGAAAAACGGTAAGATCAAATGATATGTATAAATAAGAAGACACAGTATGGTTAAACGGATAACCATGTAAAATGTGTTTGTATAAGATAAGTTGTTTGTAAAACAATGTCTCGTGAAAAGTGTGTTATTTGTATAAAATGTCATATGTCTCAAATTGAAATGATTCAAATAACGCTATGATATGTAATACCATACAAACACTTATATATAGGAAGTACCAGCGGCGTATCCACCATGCTTGTATCATATTACACATGCCTCGTTACTTAATCACTTACTCAAACCAAACCATCAAGATGAAATGTTTAACAACGGTAGAAATGTTTATGTATAGTCTAACGTCTATTGTCAACTGTAAATCATGTCAACGGATACAACTGGTTTACACGGTTCAATGGTTACAAACGGTTCATATAATCGAAGGGTTAAGACGGTTCACATAGTCAAATGGTTACAACGGTTCAAAATGTAGTATAATGTGTTCATATGCTGGATGAGCATATGCAACAGAAATGCAATGTAACACAATGTACTACGTATGCACAGAATGGGTGTACGTAGCATGAAATGTATTGTAGAGTACAACGGTTCAAAATGTAGTATAATGTGTTCATATGCTGGATGAGCATATGCAACAGAAATGCAATGTGTAACAATGTACTACGTATGCACACAATGGGCGTACGTAGCATGAAATGTATTGTAAAGCAATGTACTAAGTACGCACACACTGGGCATACATAGCATGAAATGTAAAACGATGTACTAAGTACGCACACAATGGGCATACATAGCATGAAATGTAATGAAATCATGTACTATAATGTACTAATGAACATAGCAGATATACGATGTGAAAACATGGAAAGCATGAAAGTTACAGATAGGCACATGTGTTTCACCCCAAAACAGTTTGGAAAACAGTAAAAGAGGGGTTCAATGTACTCACATTGACTCCTCGAAAACATGTAAAAGATGGGGTTCACTGTACTCACCTGAGATTGCTTTGAATTCCTTATGTAAAAATCACACAATGCTAGAGATCACGGGATATCAAACGGCACCTAATAGGTAGCTATATTAATATACCGGACCAAAATCGGAGGATCGGATAGTATGCGGGTTTGTAAACCAAACGAGTATGGAGACTCGCGCAATATGGTTTAACAAATCCTACATACTAAAATGAAACCTAACCTATGTGCTTGCGACCCATTACGACCCGTTTAGGTAGCTTATGCTACCTTAACGCGTCGTTCGCGTATAACGCGTTTGGAACGCCTAACATCGTGACCACAAGGTATAACCTCAGAAGGTTATAGCTATGGTCACCTAATGTGTTTGGTCGGATCCTAACGATCGACCAAATGGTCGGGTTCGAAAGTATAAGCGATGGTTTAGATCGCTTACCTTACGACCCTATATAAGCACTACACTAAAAGTGGCGAGCTAAGCATGTTAGAACATGCTTAACTAAGTTTAGAAAACAGGTTTGGCATCAAAACAAACGGCTTTGATGCTCACGAGTAGTTTGGTTACAAAATATGCAAGTATGCACATTTCGGCCGAAACTACGACTCGTCACTGAGCCTAGATAACGTGGTGATCAGTAGGTATAGTCACTACGGACTATAACCATCGTGATCACGCTCACGTTATGAAGTTCCATGAACTTCGTGTTGACCATAGGCTGGTCAATGCAGAAAGTCAACAAAATGTTGACTTTCGGACTCGAAAAGCGAATAAAGGAGCGAAAGAATACTTACGGAGGGTCCCCGAATGCTAATCTAGATCAAAATGGCTCAGGTATGAAACAAAGGTTCCAACTTAGAGCTCTTGATCAGATTGTGTGGGTTTTTGGCAACAAGGGGGGGGGGGGTATTTATAGGAAAAGCATAACCGTTAGGATCGATTATCGAATATCGTGCCACGATCTTGTGCGTACACTTGTCAAAATATTGTGGTAAGTCAGAACTTGGCCCTTGGCTCTTGATTGGGTGAAAGGGCATTGCCCCTTGATTGAACGAAAGGCCAACTGCATTGAATGCAAGCATTGAATCTGGTCTGATAGTCCCATGCGGCCCGCCTCAATATGCAGGCCAAACTCACGCGGGCCGCCTGGCCCCGTCTGATCTGCACATATTTTCAGAATTGGCAGTTTTGGTCCCTGTTGCGCATTTAATCCATTTCCGACACTTCTAAGGCCCGTAAAGCCATCTTTAAGGCCCTAAAATGATGCCTAAACATTGTGGACATGAAACATGCTCAAAAATGTGTCGGATGTTGGTTCGTTTGGTCGTACGATCGCGATGTTCGCTTAATTACGACGGAATGCGCATAAGCGCGAAAGACGATCCAAATGACGCGACGAATGGATTTTTCTTATGCCAAATACTAAGGCATAATATAAGGATGCTTACATAAATTTTTGGATGTCCGGATGTATTCAGAACGTAAGTTATGCGCGAAAGTGCAAACTTATGCACTTTTTGACACTTTTAGTCCCTGAATGATCCAAAAGTTTGTTTTAGCATACCAAACCCCTCAAAGCCTATTTCTAAGCTATGTAAAGGATATTTATGGTATTTTTAACTTATGGACATGTTCCGGAATGTTCGTTACAGTTCAAATTGGCATACTTTCGCAGTTTGTCAAGTTTAGTCCCTGTAAGCGAATTAACTTGTTTTTGCCATACCAAAGCCTTCAAAACTTATTTCTAAGTTATGTCAAGGTTATTTAAGGTATGTTAAGTATATGACGGTGTTCCGGAGTGTTTGTCGCATTTAATCTGAGTACGTTTACGCACTAGTTTGCGTATAATTCTTCAGAAAGCGATGTAGAGTTTGAAATTGGACAAGAATTGATATGTGCAAAAGATACACATATTTATACAAGATCCCAAGTATGAAATACGATGTTTCATCGGCTTGGTATTTGTTTGATGGTCGCGGTGACACAGGTGTCACAGTCTCCCCTACTTTAGGAAATTTCGTCCCGAAATTTATTCGTAGGAGTCTATTAGTGACTTTGCCAAATACCCACCAGCGATATGCAAGGCAATATCCTGTCATTTCATTAATGGTCATTCTTCAGAAACGAAAATGAACAGACGGAGTCATTTTCCTCAATAAGTATTCTTTAGAAATGGGAATGACGGAATATGCAAACGAATGTTCATTTCCTCCACGGACAAATCCTCAGAAACGAAAATGAACGGACGGAGTCATTTTCAATGGTTGCTTCATCAGAAATGGAAATGAAGGATTACACAACGGATATTGATTTCCTCAATGGATAAATCTTCAGAAACGAAAATGAACTAACAGAGTCATTTTCAACGGTTGCTTCATCAGAGTTGGAAATAAAGGATTACACAACGGGTATTCATTTCCCCAACGGATAAATCGTCAGAAACGAAAATGAACTAACGGAGTCATTTTCAACGGTTGCTTCATCAGAGTTGGAAATGAAGGATTACACAACGGATATTCATTTCCCCAACGGATAAATCGTCAGAAACGAAAATGAACTAACGGAGTCATTTTCAACGGTTGCTTCATCAGAGTTGGAAATGAAGGATTACACAACGGATATTCATTTCCCCAACGGATAAATCGTCAGAAACGAAAATGAACTAACGGAGTCATTTTCAACGGTTGCTTCATCAGAGTTGGAAATGAAGGATTACACAACGGATATTCATTTCCCCAACGGATAAATCGTCAGAAACGAAAATGAACTAACGGAGTCATTTTCAAGGGTTGCTTCATTAGAGTTGGAAATGAAGGATTACACAACGGATATTCCTTTCCCCAACGGATAAATCGTCAGAAACGAAAATGAACTAACGGAGTCATTTTCAACGGTTGCTTCATCAGAGTTGGAAATGAAGGATTACACAACGGATATTCATTTCCCCAATGGATAAATCGTCAGAAACGAAAATGAACTAACGGAGTCATTTTCAACGGTTGCTTCTTTAGAGTTGGAAATGAAGGATTACACAACGGATATTCATTTCCCCAACGGATAAATCGTCAGAAACGAAAATGAACTAACGGAGTCATTTTCAACGGTTGCTTCTTTAGAGTTGGAAATGAATAGGGTTAACTCTAGACACATGACAGAACTTGCTGTGATTTCTGTGCACTAAATTCCATAATTATGTATGCATCCATAATTACGTAATCCCTTGCACAGTCCGCACAGTTTGTTTTGTAATGTTTTGGGGAAGGATATCAAACTTGTGATGAGGGTGACTAGACTTCCATCGGGTCCTTTTTATCAGATCGACAGGGGATCTTCTTAGTTAGGCCACCAAGGAGTCCTTTCAGCTATAT
This sequence comes from Helianthus annuus, assembly GCF_002127325.2. Taxonomy (NCBI): domain Eukaryota; kingdom Viridiplantae; phylum Streptophyta; class Magnoliopsida; order Asterales; family Asteraceae; genus Helianthus; species Helianthus annuus. The sequence goes on from NC_035434.2 coordinate 112,276,107, forward strand.
CATCACATGATATCCCTAGCCAGATTTTTGGATAAATCTGTTTAACTAGACCACTCAAGGGTCAAATTATGAAGTAGTACGTTATAATCCGAGGGACTTAACGATAACATAGAAGTCCATTGAGGATTTTAAGTAATACCTTTGGGTATCCTACTATGAATCTCTTGTACAAGGATATGTAAGATCCTACGAGGATTTGGATAACATAACAACACATAAGGGAACACATAAGCACAAAGTCACATAATTGTTTAACTTGATTATAATTTGTTATTAACTTGTTATTGATTGAATACGGATATGGAAACCAATCGACGGGTCTCAATGTTCACTGGAATCTATCTGAGAAGATAGAAAGACCTCCCAAAATTCGATTTTTTTGATTACAAGGAATCACCACATTCGAATGAGGGTATACAACAATTAAAGACTTACGGGAAATCCTTAGGCACCCTATTAAGGATTTATAGTGGTACTTTGGGTATTCGTCTTGTGTTGTAACCTGCGCCTTGTACTTTGTTTCCTTAGAATAAACGGGTACTTAGGAATTTTGTGGAAGATGCAAGTGATTATAGAATGGGAGAATTTTGGGGGTAGTTTGTTCTTCAAGGAATACGGTTTCTTGATTGTCGGTATTGTAAGGGATATGTCGTTTATGCATGCAACCACAGCAATACATTGTAATGTAAATAAAAGATTTATTTATAAACAACGATAACAACTGTTTCTTGGACTTTGACAACAAAAGAAAATAATACATAAGACGTGATTATTTCCAAACGATGTTATCTTCTAGTCAGTCGGATGCTCGTCCCTGTGCTGGATTTACATTAGCAAGCTTTGGGCAATTTCTTCGGAAATGACCCATCTCGCCACAGTTGAAACAAGAGCCTGGTAGAAAACGACCTTGAGCAGGATTGTTGCTAGCTTGGTTTGGCGCAGCTGCAGCTGGGCATGCTCTTGCTGTGTGGCCTATAAGTCCACAAGTTTGGCATTTGCGGCACTGTACATTGGCGTGATGATGGAGGCTACATTGGTTGCACAAGGGTGCAGTTCCATTGTATGGTTTTCTAGCAGGAGGTTGAGCTGGTTGGTTGGGGACGGCTTGACCATTGTGAGCGACCACGGCGAAGTTCTGAGAAGCCTTTCGCTTCTTTGACTTCTTAGAGGATTCAGTCTGTTCATCCATGGTCTTTGATTCCTCGATTGGCTTCTTGTCACCCTTTCGAAAAAGTTTATGCTTTCTGATCTGCGATTCAGTCAAGGTTGTAGATAGCTCAATGGCCTGACGGAGTATGGTAGGGTTGCTACCAGTGACAATGTCTTGTACCGAGTAAGGCAGGCCGTCGATGTACTTTTCGATAGCCTTGTCGAGTGGGGCGACCATAGTCAGGCAAAGTAGACTCAACTCCTCAAACCTATCAGTATATGCCCTGTGTTCGCCACTATCTTGTTTCAAATCATCAAACTCCTTCTCCAACGCTCGTTGTTCATGACGAGGACAAAACTCTCTCATCATAAGAGCTCTCAGTTCAGCCCATGTTTGTGCTAGAGCAACATCTGCACCACGGTCTCTCATTACCCCGTTCCACCATGTAAGAGCCCTCTTCTGAAACACACTCGAAGAAAACTCGACCTTGCGATTTTCCAGACACTGCACGTAGCGAAAGGTATTCTCGATGCTCTCGAACCATTGGAGAAGCCCAGTTGCTCCCTCAGAACCACTAAACTTGAGTGGTTTTGCCGAGTTAAAGTTCTTGAAATTGCATGTACCATTGTTGTTGTTGTTGGCTTGGTTCCATTGAGCAAAGAGATTTGGGAATTGAGCAGCCATCTGCTGCGCAATAATTTCTGCCAGCTCGGCAGTTGCTATCTGGTGTTCGCGTCGAGGAGGCATTCTAAAAGAGGAAAACATGAAAGGAAACAAATAAAATGGTATTGGGTAAGAATAGGATGTTACAATCACTGACCATAATCACGGTTAATGGTCATTTGTTTAAATCATGAAGCAAACAAACAACACCAAGGCTGAATCAAAGCAAATAGATCCTCATAGTGTATCGCAAAGACATGCTCGCCTATAAGTGGACACTCACCCCAAGAGTTCCCAGGTAAGAGTGACTGGTCCGATTATGTGGATTTGTACGAACACTCTAACCTTAGACAGAAAACCCAGGGTACAGGCATTCACTCTTCCAGTTTGCACGTGTTCACACTATTTAGGACCCAAAACATTGACGGGAGTTTTGAAAATTCAAAGGGGTTCAAAACCTTATAACAGAGGGTTCAAAACCTAGTAATCAATCATCCTAGAATAGATGATTGGTTTTCAAAGCGGTTTTGAAATTTATGTTCTTGTTGTGGTTGTCGCCTAAGGATAGGTGACGGTATTGTTTTATGACTAAACGCAAGTGAACTCGCGTTAGGGTCCTAGGAAGGTTATAGACTAGGTCAAAGCATTACTAATAACCTAATTCCCTATAACCATTGGCTCTGATACCAACTTTTCTGTCACACCCCGACCACGTAGAACATACAAAACGTGGCGGAAACGTCGGGGAGTGTTGTAACAGAATCAATTGTTTCAAATCCATGGCAATTGAAGTTTCATTTTATTAATCAAACATGAAAGTTTACATTGCTTTAAACAAGAACCAAAGAACACATAACATAAATTAACTAGTTCTTGTCTCGTTTTAAGTCGCTAAGGCAAAGGTCCGCCTAAGTATGTCTTGATAAGTCCTATGCGTCATCTCCTGAAAACACGTGTGAAAATAGGTACGTCAGCATAAAGATGCCTGTGAGATACATTGGTTTTGTGAAAACGGAATTCATGACTTATGCTTGAGAAAATATTTAGTCATGAACCTCGTATGTTGCTTTGTCTTGTAAATCATTTGAAAAACGGTAAGATCAAATGATATGTATAAATAAGAAGACACTGTATGGTTAAACGGATAACCATGTAAAATGTGTTTGTATAAGATAAGTTGTTTGTAAAACAATGTCTCGTGAAAAGTGTGTTATTTGTATAAAATGTCATATGTCTCAAATTGAAATGATTCAAATAACGCTACGATATGTAATACCATACAAACACTTATATATAGGAAGTACCAGCGGCGTATCCACCATGCTTGTATCATATTACACATGCCTCGTTACTTAATCACTTACTCAAACCAAACCATCAAGATGAAATGTTTAACAACGGTAGAAATGTTTATGTATAGTCTAACGTCTATTGTCAACTGTAAATCATGTCAACGGATACAACTGGTTTACACGGTTCAATGGTTACAAACGGTTCATATAATCGAAGGGTTAAGACGGTTCACATAGTCAAATGGTTACAACGGTTCAAAATGTAGTATAATGTGTTCATATGCTGGATGAGCATATGCAACAGAAATGCAATGTAACACAATGTACTACGTATGCACACAATGGGCGTACGTAGCATGAAATGTATTGTAGAGTACAACGGTTCAAAATGTAGTATAATGTGTTCATATGCTGGATGAGCATATGCAACAGAAATGCAATGTGTAACAATGTACTACGTATGCACACAATGGGCGTACGTAGCATGAAATGTATTGTAAAGAAATGTAATAAGTACGCACACAATGGGCATACATAGCATGAAATGTAAAACGATGTACTAAGTATGCACACAATGGGCATACATAGCATGAAATGTAATGAAATCATGTACTATAATGTACTAATGAACATAGCAGGTATACGATGTGAAAACATGGAAAGCATGAAAGTTACAGATAGGCACATGTATTTCACCCCAAAACAGTTTGGAAAACAGTAAAAGAGGGGTTCAATGTACTCACATTGACTCCTCGAAAACATGTAAAAGATGGGGTTCAATGTACTCACCTGAGATTGCTTTGAATTCCTTATGTAAAAATCACACAATGCTAGAGATCACGGGATATCAAACGGCACCTAATAGGTAGCTATATTAATATACCGGACTAAAATCGGAGGATTGGATAGTATGCGGGTTTGTAAACCAAAAGAGTATGGAGACTCGCGCAATATGGTTTAATAAAGCCTACATACTAAAATGAAACCTAAACTATGTGCTTGCGACCCATTACGACCCGTTTAGGTAGCTTATGCTACCTTAACGCGTCGTTCGCGTATAACGCGTTTGGAACGCCTAACATCGTGACCACAAGGTATAACCTCAGAAGGTTATAGCTATGGTCACCTAATGTGTTTGGTCGGATCCTAACGATCGACTAAATGGGTCGGGTTCGAAAGTATAAGCGATGGTTTAGATCGCTTACCTTACGACCCTATATAAGCACTACACTAAAAGTGACGAGCTAAGCATGTTAGAACATGCTTAACTAAGTTTAGAAAACAGGTTTGGCATCAAAACAAACGGCTTTGATGCTCACGAGTAGTTTGGTTACAAAATATGCAAGTATGCACATTTTGGCCGAAACTACGACTCGTCACTGAGCCTAGATAACGTGGTGATCAGTAGGTATAGTCACTACGGACTATAACCATCGTGATCACGCTCACGTTATGAAGTTCCATGAACTTCGTGTTGACCATAGGCTGGTCAATGCAGAAAGTCAACAAAACGTTGACTTTCGGACTCGAAAAGCGAATAAAAGAGCGAAAGAATACTTACGGAGGGTCCCCGAATGCTAATCTAGATCAAAATGGCTCAGGTATGAAACAAAGGTTCCAACTTAGAGCTCTTGATCAGATTGTGTGGGTTTTTGGCAACAAGGGGGGGAGGTATTTATAGGAAAAGCATAACCGTTAGGATCGTTTATCGAATATCGTGCCACGATCTTGTGCGTACACTTGTCAAAATATTGTGGTAAGTCAGAACTTGGCCCTTGGCTCTTGATTGGGTGAAAGGGCATTGCCCCTTGATCGAACGAAAGGCCAACTGAATTGAATGCAAGCATTGAATCTGGTCTGATAGTCCCACGTGGCCCGCCTCAATATGCAGGCCAAACTCACGCGGGCCGCCTGGCCCCGTCTGATCTGCATATATTTTCAGAATTGGCAGTTTTGGTCCCTGTTGCGCATTTAATCCATTTCCGACACTTCTAAGGCCCGTAAAGCCATCTTTAAGGCCCTAAAATGATGCCTAAACATTGTGGACATGAAACATGCTCAAAAATGTGTCGGATGTTGGTTCGTTTGGTCGTACGATCGCGATGTTCGCTTAATTACGACGGAATGCGCATAAGCGCGAAAGACGATCCAAATGACGCGACGAATGGATTTTTCTTATGCCAAATACTAAGGCATAATATGAGGATGCTTACATTAATTTTTGGATGTCCGGATGTATTCAGAACGTAAGTTATGCGCGAAAGTGCAAACTTATGCACTTTTTGACACTTTTAGTCCCTGAATGATCCAAAAGTTTGTTTTAGCATACCAAACCCCTCAAAGCCTATTTCTAAGCTATGTAAAGGATATTTATGGTATGTTTAACTTATGGACATGTTCCGGAATGTTTGTTACAGTTCAAATTGGCATACTTTCGTAGTTTGTCAAGTTTAGTCCCTGTAAGCGAATTAACTTGTTTTTGCTATACCAAAGCCTTCAAAACTTATTTCTAAGTTATGTAAAGGTTATTTAAGGTATGTTAAGTATATGACGGTGTTCCGGAGTGTTTGTCGCATTTAATCTGAGTACGTTTACGCACAGTTTGCGTATAATTCTCTAGAAAGCGATGTAGAGTTTGAAAGTGGACAAGAATTGATATGTGCAAAAGATACACATATTTATACAAGATCCCAAGTATGAAATACGATGTTTCATCGGCTTGGTATTTGTTTGATGGTCGCGGTGACACAGGTGTCACAGTCTCCCCTACTTTAGGAAATTTCGTCCCGAAATTTATTCGTAGGAGTCTATTAGTGACTTTGCCAAATACCCACCAGCGATATGCAAGGCAATATCCTGTCATTTCATTAATGGTCATTCTTCAGAAACGAATATGAATAGACGGAGTCATTTTCCTCAACAAGTATTCTTCAGAAATGGGAATAACGGAATATGCAAACGAATGTTCATTTCCTCCACGGACAAATCCTCAGAAACGAAAATGAACGGACGGAGTCATTTTCAATGGTTGCTTCATCAGAAATGGAAATGAAGGATTACACAACGGATATTGATTTCTGTCACACCCCGGCCGCGTAAAACAACAAACCGTGGCAGAAACGCCGGGGAGGTGAGTGGCGACAGAATTATTGTTTCAACAACCATGGCAAATAAAGTTATGTATTATTAAAATTTAAAGTTACATTGTCTTTGAGTTCAACTAAACTAACATAATAACTGTCTTTTAAGTCACTAAGGCCCGAGTCCGCCTAAGTGAAGCACAAGCATCATCATGCATTAGCACCTGAAACACATGTAAAAATAGGTACGTCAGCATAAAAATGCCTGTGAGATACATAGGTTTTGTTTATGCAGATTCATGACTTGTATTTGAAAGGAGAGTTTAATAAAATGTAGTCATGAACCTTGTAAAATGTTTTCCTTTGTAAAACCATGTGAAAATCAATGAAAATCAAATGATGATGAAATGATAATGCATGGTTAAATGAATAACCAAGTAAAAGTGAATTTGTATAAAATATGTAATTTGTAAAACAATGTCATGTTTTTGTATAAAATGTTTCATGTCTTGTCCAAGTGGTTTATATAACGCAACGATGTATAATACGATAAAAGCACTTATATATAGGAAGTACCAGCGGCGTATCCACCATGCTTTTATCATATAACACATAGCCCCGTTACATAAGTCACTTATCAATAACCAACCAAAATGTCTTGTTCCATGTTAATATGTGTATGTGTAAACCATGTACAATGTCATGTGTATCATGTAAAACCAATGAAATGCATAGCAAGTAGGAAATCCTCTACTTAACTATGTAATGATGTCTAATGTGAAAACAAATGTCATGTATGGTGAATAACTAGAAGTTACTCAACCCCATAGAAAATGTACAAAACATGTTTTTGAATAAACCTAAGTTTAAATCAAATGTTATGCTTTGCAGAAAAACAATGCTTTATGATTACAAACATTTATGCAGTAATGTTAATCGCATACATTCAAGCCTTGAGACTGTGGCGACAAACCCTTAAACGAATTAAAGGTTCATCTAAAGTTATGTAGTCGGATTCTGTCATCCCCAACTTCCAAACAAACCCAGGAAGTCGGAAACGGGAGTTGTCAATTCCTATGGTACCATTACATAAGTCCGAGCGGCGTAGCTAATGTTAATGAATGTATTATTGTCCCGATTGAACATACCAAATGTCATAACCAATGTAGCATGTGAAAACCATGTACTAGGAATGCTAAGTAAACATGCCTAGTAGAAATGTTCATGTAAAACAATGTGCTAGCATGCTCAGTAAACATACATAGCAGAAACGTCATGTAAAACAATGTGCTACATATGCTAAGTAAACATATGCAACAAATGTGTAACAAATCAATGTGCTAGCATGCTTGACATACATAGCAAAACACAATGGAAAACATGTACTATATATGTACTAGGTGAAACTAGCATGTTTATGTCATAAAAGCATGAAATGCACTAAAGTAACATGTATGTACATGTGTATCACCCCAAAATATTTGAAAATGGTAAAAGAGGGGAACTATGTACTCACTTGGGATTGCTAATTAGTCTTGAGAATAAGACCAATTTAAGCTCCAAGGGTTACAGAATCAACCGGCACCTAGTATAGGTAACTATGTTAATAAACGGCTCCTAAATCGGGAGATAGGATAGAATGAGGTTCTATAAATCAAATGAGTAATTGAGCTCATATGGTATGATTTATTAGTCCCAACATTCTGATTGGAAGGCCTACCTAAGTGCTTTTGACCCGTTTCGACACATTATGGTAACATAAGCTACTAGAAGGCGTCGTTAGCGTAAAACTATGATCGGATGGTTAACTATGTGCTATGTCAAGTCTTACATGCCCAATTATCCCTAAACATGTTACTAAATCAGATTACATGTCAAAATTATGTTCACATAGTCAAAATACGGATTTATGCTTCAAAAGGGCATTTTGGTCATTTCCTATGGGCATACAAGCTAACAAGCATATGACTAACCAATCCTAGATGATCATAAGGTTATAACCTCAGTGGTTATTCCCTATGAAACTATGATCATTAACTAAACTTGGTCGGATCCTAAAGATCGACCAAACGGGTCGGGTTCGAAAGTATAAGCGGTTGTTTAGACCGCTTACCTTACGACCCTAAACAAGCACAAACTAATAGTGTCGAGTTAGACATGTCAAAACATGTCTAACCTACTGATTTGGTATCAAAACAAAGTGTTTTGATACCCTAAAGTAGTTTCGTTGCAAAATGCGTGCTAAAACGCATGTTGACCGAAACTTTGACTCGACACTACAACTAGCTAACGTGGTAATCAGCAACTATAACCGCGAAGGATTATAGCTATCGTGATTACAATCACGTTTCAAAGTTCAATTGAACTTTGACTTGACCAATTTATGGTCAAAACCGAAAGTCAAACTGTTGGCCAAACTGTTTGACTTTCTGCACTACAAAAAGGAAAAAGGAAATAAAAAGAATGAAAGAATGCTCACTTAAGGTCCTTGCTATCTTTTCTACAAGAAGACAAAGTCCCAAATGCTTGAGAGAGAGCTCCAAAGCAGATGTGAAGAGAGAATGAGAATAAATGAGCAAAGAATGAAGGAGTTTGGATGGCTATTTATACTTGTGGTGAGTTAATAGGATCATCACAAGTGTTTTGCTTGGTCATTAAGCATTAATCCTAGCCATACATGTGTTACAAGCTGATTAGAAGCCTTGGTGAACACACAAACTTGCCCACCACACAAAGAAATTGCACAAACAGCCCCTGAATTTGCAAACTGTTGCTGAAAATGATGTTTCTGCCTAGATGAGGCACTCGCGTAGCGCGACAGCATAGGCCATAGGGCTCGCGCTACGCTAGCATGTATCAGGTTCAGCAAAGTTTCAAAATTGACAGAAATGGTCCCTGCACGTGTTTAAAGCCTTTTTCGATGCGTTTAAACCCCGTTAACCTCATTTCAAGGCTCTAAAATGAAGTTAAAGTATAGGGGACTCAAAACATGCTTGAAAACATCTCAGATGTCGGTTCGTTTGGTCGTACGATCGCGTTGTTCGGTTAATTACGACGAAACTTGAACGGACGCGAAAACGATCCAAATTAAGCGACGAATGGAATTTTTGCATGGCGATCACTAAAATAAAAATATTTTAGTGTGTATAAAAATTTTGGATGTCCAGATGTGTCCAGAACGTAAGATATGCGCGAAAATGCAAACTTACGTCGTTTTTGACACTTTTAGTCCCTGTAAGATTATATAAGCATGTTTTCGCACACCGAACCTATCAAAGCTTATTTCTAAGCCATGTTTAGGTTATATATGGTATGTTTAACTTATGATCAAGTTCCGGACTGTACGTTGCCTTACGAAACGGCAGACTTTTGCAAGTTGACGCAAATAGTCCCTGAGAGCGAATAAACTTGTTTTTGCCATACCAAAGCCTTTAAAACTTATTTCTAAGTTATGTAAAGGTTATTTAAGGTATGTTAAGTTTATGATGATGTTCCGGAGTGTTTGTCGCGTTAAACTGATCGTGTTTACGCATCAGTTTGCGTATAACTTTCCAGAAAACGATATAGAGTTCAAAATCGATCAAAAATCAACATGGGCACAAAACCAAACATAAATGACAAAAATTGGGATCAAAACACACTGTTTTATTAATATTGTATTGTTCAGAGTTTGTAAAATGATATCACAGACACAGATGTCACAGTCTCCCCTACTTCAGGAAATTTCGTCCCGAAATTTGTTTAGAGGAAACTTGTGAGAATAGATGCGGATATTTCGCTTTCATCTGATCTTCATGTTCCCAAGTAAACTCTGGGCCACGTTTAGATTCCCAGCGAACTTTGACCAATTTAATCCGCTTGCCTTTCAACTGTTTAAATGAACGGTCCACTATCTCCACAGGTTTCTCAACGAAGTGCATTGTATTATCAACACGAATTTCATCAAGTGGTATGTGGAGGTTCTCATCAGCTAAACACTTTCTGAGATTGGACACGTGGAATGTTGGATGAACATTTCCAAGTTCGGGAGGTAGCTCAAGCCTGTAGGCTACTTTTCCGACTCTTTCAACGATCTTAAATGGTCCAACATAACGAGGTGCAAGTTTTCCTTTCTTCCCAAATCTAATCACACCTTTCCAAGGGGATACCTTGAGTAGGACGTGATCACCAACTTGGAATTCCAAGGGCTTGCGTCGTCGATCCGCGTAACACTTCTGACGGCTTCTAGCTGTCTGAAGGTTTTCACGAATCTTCTTGACCTTATCTGTAGTCTCTAGAATGAGTTCAGGTCCAGTAAGCTGAGCTTCACCTATCTCATTCCAGCAGACCGGTGAACGACATTTTCGACCGTATAAAGCTTCAAAAGGAGCCATATTGATGCTAGAGTGATAACTGTTGTTGTAAGAGAATTCGATCAAAGGTAGATGCGAATCCCAACTACCACCAAAGTCAATCACACACGCTCTAAGCATATCCTCCAGTGTCTGGATTGTTCTCTCAGATTGACCATCTGTCTGCGGATGGTATGCTGAGCTTAAATGAAGTTGAGTACCCATGGCAGATTGCATGGTTCTCCAAAAGCGAGACGAGAATCGAGCATCTCTGTCTGATATAATGTTCAAAGGAACACCATGTCGAGATATAATCTCATCAACATATATCTTGGCAAGATCGTCAGCAGATAGACTCTCACGGATTGGCAAGAAGTGTGCTGTCTTTGTAAGACGATCAACAACAACCCAAATGGCGTCATGACCCTTCTTAGTGCGCGGTAACTTGGTAATGAGATCCATAGAAATGTTTTCCCATTTCCAAACCGGAATCTCTGGTTGCTCCAATAATCCAGAGGGATGTTGATGTTCTGCCTTAACCTTAAGACAAGTAAGGCATTTTGAAACATATAAGGCAATGTCTTTCTTCATACCCGGCCACCAGTACTGGGTTCGAAGATCCTTATACATTTTGTCTGCACCAGGATGAATAGAATAACGAGACTTGTGAGCTTCATCCATAAGCAAGGTGCGAAGATCGTCTATACTTGGGACCCACAAACGACCCATGTAATAGAAAATCCCAAAATCTCTCAGTTCAAGCTCAGGATTAGTATGACATGGTAACTCTTTACCCATCAAGTCTTGTGCCACACAAGTATGTTGAGCCTGAATTATGCGAGATTGAATGTCAGATCGAACCTGAACACAGTGAAGCTTGACACGTTCCTTACGACTTAATGCGTCAGCCACGACATTCGCTTTACCAGGATGGTAGCGAATTTCGCAATCGTAGTCGTTTAGGAGTTCAACCCAACGTCGTTGCCTCATGTTTAGTTCTTTCTGATTGAAGATATGTTGGAGACTCTTGTGGTCAGTAAACACTACACACTTTGTACCGTAAAGGTAGTGTCTCCAGATTTTGAGAGCAAAGACTACTGCACCTAACTCAAGATCATGAGTTGTGTAGTTTTTCTCGTGCACTTTCAGCTGTCTTGATGCATAGGCTATAACTTTGTTTCTTTGCATAAGAACACAGCCTAGGCCTAAGTTGGATGCATCACAGTACACGACAAAATCATCGTTACCCTCGGGCAAAGATAGAATAGGTGCATCACAAAGTTTCTGTTTCAAGGTCTGGAAAGCTTCTTCCTGTTTGGATCCCCACTCAAAAGGTTTGCCTTTATGAGTTAAAGCAGTGAGAGGAACCGCAATCTTGGAGAAGTTTTCTATGAAACGGCGGTAGTAACCCGCTAGACCAAGAAATGAACGAACCTCGGTAGGAGTAGTAGGAGTATCCCAGTCCTTAATCGCACTGATTTTGGCGGGATCTACATGTATACCTTGTTCGTTGACGATGTGCCCCAAAAATTGAACTTCCTTAAGCCAGAATTCACACTTGGAGAACTTGGCGAAAAGTTGTTCTTTCTTTAGGAGCTCCATAGTAAGACGAAGATGTTGCTCATGATCAGCTCGAGTCTTAGAATAAATCAAAATATCATCAATGAAGACGATAATGAACTTGTCCAAATAAGGCTTACAAACCCTATTCATCAAGTCCATGAAAATAGCAGGAGCATTTGTTAAACCGAAAGGCATAACAGTAAACTCATAATGACCATATCGAGTACGGAAAGCTGTCTTGGGAATATCTTCTTCGAGAACTCGAAGTTGATGATACCCAGAACGTAGATCAATCTTTGAAAAGCAAGTAGCACCCTGAAGCTGATCAAAGAGATCATCAATGCGAGGTAGGGGATATCGATTCTTGATGGTAAGCTTGTTCAGCTCACGATAATCAATACACATCCTAAAAGATCCATCTTTCTTTTTCACGAATAGGACAGGAGCACCCCAAGGTGAAAAGCTTGGACGGATGAATCCTTTGTCAGAAAGCTCCTAAAGCTGCTTAGACAACTCTTGCATCTCAGACGGTGCAAGACGATAAGGTGACTTAGCAATGGGATTAGCGCCAGGCACAAGATCAATGCGGAACTCAACTTGGCGCACAGGGGGTAAACCAGGTAATTCTTCAGGAAATACCTCTGGATAATCCCGAACAACAGGGATATCTTGGGTTGTCTTACCCTTGCCTTTATCCTCTACGACATGTGCCAAGAAAGCAACATATTTCTTGCGTAGATATTTGCGGGCTTGGGTACATGACATGAGTTTAACGGGTTTCTCCCCATGAACTTCTAAGATCTCACCAGTCGAAAGCGGTATACGAACCAACTTCTCAAAACATACTACCTCAGCATGGTACTTGGATAACCAATCCATTCCAACTATAATGTTGAAGCTCCCGAGTTGCATCGGTGTGAGGTCGATAGGGAAAAGATGGTCATTGAGATTCAACTGGCAATTTCGAAGAACAGAGTCGAGGACAACAGGTTCACCACTAGCTACTTCTACTGTCAAGGGCTTTCCTAGTTTTGTTCTAGTCATCGCAAGTAAAGGCTCAAATGCTAAGGACACAAAACTCTTATCGGCACCCGAATCAAATAGAACAGAAGCAGGATGGTTGTTAACAAGGAACGTACCGTTCACCACTTCGTTATCCGCACGCGCCTCATTTGCATTCAGATTAAAAGCTCTACCACGAGCTGGTGCCTGATTTGCATTTGCCAACCTCGGGCAATTGTTCCTATAGTGGGTCAGATCCCCACAGTTGAAACATGAACCAGGCGGAAAGTGAGGTCGTGCAGGATTCTGGGCTGGGTTTTGCACAGCTTGGTTTTGAGCAGGCTGATTCTGGTTTGGAGCAAAACGGCAGGTGTTTGCAAGATGACCAGACTTGCCACAATTCGTGCAGATACGGCATTGCATCTGTGGCTGGTGGTGGCTGTTACATCTGTTGCACAGAGGTGCATTTCCCGCATACTGCCTCTTGGCAGCAGGTTGTGCAGCCTGATTCTGTGCTGCCTGATTGGTAGCAGCCTGGTTAGTCTGAGCAGTGACCGCGAAATTCTTGGAAGCCTTACGCTTCCTAGATTTCTTTGAAGACTCAGCAGCCTTCTTGCCCTTACTCTCCTTGGCGCTATCAGACTGTTTCTGCTTCTTGTCACCTTTCCTGTGGAGTTTACCCTTCTTGATTTGGGATTCAGTAAGGGTAGCAGCTAGCTCAATGGCCTGTCGGACGGTAGTAGGGTGACTGCCAGTTACAATATCCTGAACAGGATCTGGCAAACCGTCTATATACCTCTCAATAGCCTTATCCAAAGGCGTGACCATAGTCGGACAGAGCAAGCTTAACTCCTCATATCTGTCAGTGTAAGCCCGGTGTTCACCACTGACTTGCTTCAGATCATTGAACTCATCTTCGAGTGCCCTCTGCTCATGTCGAGGACAAAATTCTCTCATCATGAGAGTCCTGAGTTCCTCCCAAGTCTGACCCAAAGCAACATCAGCACCTCTATCTCTCATTACCCCATTCCACCAGGTAAGGGCCCTCTTTTGAAATACACTCGAGGCAAACTCGACTTTACGATTGTTCGGACACTGAACATGGCGAAACGTGCTCTCAAGACTCTCAAACCACTGGAGAAGCCCAGTTGCTCCTTCAGTACCACTAAACTTGAGCGGTTTAGCCGAGTTAAACTGTTTAACGTTGCACGGAGCAGGTGCATTAACATTGTTATTGGTGGCTTGGTTTATTTGAGTTATGAGACCGGGTAGCATAGCAGCCATCTGCTGTGCTATAATAGCTGCCAGTTCGGCATCAGGTTGCTGAACGTTACGTCGAGGAGGCATTCTAAAAGAGGAAACATGAGAGAAAACGAGTGAGATGATGTGATGAAAATGAGATAACAATAAAATCGACAAAAAGCAAGGAATGTGGTCATTTGTTTGTTACCACAAAGCAAACAAACAACACACAGTGACAAATCAAAGTAAATGAGTCATAATAATGTATTACTGAAGACATGCTCGCCTATAAGTGAACACTCACCCCAAGAGTTCCCAGGTAAGAGTGACTGGTCCGATAATGCGGATTTGTACGAACACTCTAGCCTTAGACAGAAAACTCAGGGTACAGGCATTCACTCTTCCAGTTTGCACGTGTTCACATTATTTAGACCCAAAACTTTGACGAGATTTTGAAAAATTGGAAGGCACGAGGCCAAAAAGAAATCATCTAAGGATAGATGATTGATTTCAAAATCGTTTTGGAATATTATGTTCAAGTTTTGGTAATCACCTAAGGATAGGTGACGGGTATTGTTTTAAAATCTAAACACAAGTAAACTTGTGTTAGGGTCCTAGAAAGTTATAGTCTAGGTCAAAGCATTGCTAATAACCTAATTCCCTATAACCATTGGCTCTGATACCAACTCTTCTGTCACACCCCTGCCGCGTAAAACAACAAACCGCGGCGGAAACGCCGGGGAGGTGAGTGGCGACAGAATTATTGTTTCAACAACCATGGCAAATAAAGTTATGTATTATTAAAATTTAAAGTTACATTGTCTTTGAGTTCAACTAAACTAACATAATAACTGTCTTTTAAGTCACTAAGGCCCGAGTCCGCCTAAGTGAAGCACAAGCATCATCATGCATTAGCACCTGAAACACATGTAAAAATAGGTACGTCAGCATAAAAATGCCTGTGAGATACATAGGTTTTGTTTATGCAGATTCATGACTTGTATTTGAAAGGAGAGTTTAATAAAATGTAGTCATGAACCTTGTAAAATGTTTTCCTTTGTAAAACCATGTGAAAATCAATGAAAATCAAATGATGATGAAATGATAATGCATGGTTAAATGAATAACCAAGTAAAAGTGAATTTGTATAAAATATGTAATTTGTAAAACAATGTCATGTTTTTGTATAAAATGTTTCATGTCTTGTCCAAGTGGTTTATATAACGCAACGATGTATAATACGATAAAAGCACTTATATATAGGAAGTACCAGCGGCGTATCCACCATGCTTTTATCATATAACACATAGCCCCGTTACATAAGTCACTTATCAATAACCAACCAAAATGTCTTGTTCCATGTTAATATGTGTATGTGTAAACCATGTACAATGTCATGTGTATCATGTAAAACCAATGAAATGCATAGCAAGTAGGAAATCCTCTACTTAACTATGTAATGATGTCTAATGTGAAAACAAATGTCATGTATGGTGAATAACTAGAAGTTACTCAACCCCATAGAAAATGTACAAAACATGTTTTTGAATAAACCTAAGTTTAAATCAAATGTTATGCTATGCAGAAAAACAATGCTTTATGATTACAAACATTTATGCAGTAATGTTAATCGCATACATTCAAGCCTTGAGACTGTGGCGACAAACCCTTAAACGAATTAAAGGTTCATCTAAAGTTATGTAGTCGGATTCTGTCATCCCCAACTTCCAAACAAACCCAGGAAGTCGGAAACGGGAGTTGTCAATTCCTATGGTACCATTACATAAGTCCGAGCGGCGTAGCTAATGTTAATGAATGTATTATTGTCCCGATTGAACATACCAAATGTCATAACCAATGTAGCATGTGAAAACCATGTACTAGGAATGCTAAGTAAACATGCCTAGTAGAAATGTTCATGTAAAACAATGTGCTAGCATGCTCAGTAAACATACATAGCAGAAACGTCATGTAAAACAATGTGCTACATATGCTAAGTAAACATATGCAACAAATGTGTAACAAATCAATGTGCTAGCATGCTTGACATACATAGCAAAACACAATGGAAAACATGTACTATATATGTACTAGGTGAAACTAGCATGTTTATGTCATAAAAGCATGAAATGCACAAAAGTAACATGTATGTACATGTGTATCACCCCCCAAAATATTTGAAAACGGTAAAAGAGGGGAACTATGTACTCACTTGGGATTGCTAATTAGTCTTGAGAATAAGACCAATTTAAGCTCCAAGGGTTACGGAATCAACCGGCACCTAGTATAGGTAACTATGTTAATAAACGGCTCCTAAATCGGGAGATAGGATAGAATGAGGTTCTATAAATCAAATGAGTAATTGAGCTCATATGGTATGATTTATTAGTCCCAACATTCTGATTGGAAGGCCTACCTAAGTGCTTTTGACCCGTTTCGACACATTATGGTAACATAAGCTACTATAAGGCGTCGTTAGCGTAAAACTATGATCGGATGGTTAACTATGTGCTATGTCAAGTCTTACATGCCCAATTATCCCTAAACATGTTACTAAATCAGATTACATGTCAAAATTATGTTCACATAGTCAAAATACGGATTTATGCTTCAAAAGGGCATTTTGGTCATTTCCTATGGGCATACAAGCTAACAAGCATATGACTAACCAATCCTAGATGATCATAAGGTTATAACCTCAGTGGTTATTCCCTATGAAACTATGATCATTAACTAAACTTGGTCGGATCCTAAAGATCGACCAAACGGGTCGGGTTCGAAAGTATAAGCGGTTGTTTAGACCGCTTACCTTACGACCCTAAACAAGCACAAACTAATAGTGTCGAGTTAGACATGTCAAAACATGTCTAACCTACTGATTTGGTATCAAAACAAAGTGTTTTGATACCCTAAAGTAGTTTCGTTGCAAAATGCGTGCTAAAACGCATGTTGACCGAAACTTTGACTCGACACTACAACTAGCTAACGTGGTAATCAGCAACTATAATCGCGAAGGATTATAGCTACCGTGATTACAATCACGTTTCAAAGTTCAATTGAACTTTGACTTGACCAATTTATGGTCAAAACCGAAAGTCAATCTGTTGGCCAAACTGTTTGACTTTCTGCACTACAAAAAGGAAAAAGGAAATAAAAAGAATGAAAGAATGCTCACTTAAGGTCCTTGCTATCTTTTCTACAAGAAGACAAAGTCCCAAATGCTTGAGAGAGAGCTCCAAAGCAGATGTGAAGAGAGAATGAGAAGAAATGAGCAAAGAATGAAGGAGTTTGGATGGCTATTTATACTTGTGGTGAGTTAATAGGATCATCACAAGTGTTTTGCTTGGTCATTAAGCATTAATCCTAGCCATACATGTGTTACAAGCTGATTAGAAGCCTTGGTGAACACACAAACTTGCCCACCACACAAAGAAATTGCACAAACAGCCCCTGAATTTGCAAACTGTTGCTGAAAATGATGTTTCTGCCCAGATGAGGCACTCGCGTAGCGCGACAGCATAGGCCATAGGGCTCGCGCTACGCTAGCATGTATCAGGTTCAGCAAAGTTTCAAAATTGACAGAAATGGTCCCTACACGTGTTTAAAGCCTTTTTCGATGCGTTTAAACCCCGTTAACCTCATTTCAAGGCTCTAAAATGAAGTTAAAGTATAGGGGACTCAAAACATGCTTGAAAACATCTCAGATGTCGGTTCGTTTGGTCGTACGATCGCGTTGTTCGGTTAATTACGACGAAACTTGAACGGACGCGAAAACGATCCAAATTAAGCGACGAATGGAATTTTTGCATGGCGATCACTAAAATAAAAATATTTTAGTGTGTACAAAAATTTTGGATGTCCAGATGTGTCCAGAACGTAAGATATGCGCGAAAATGCAAACTTACGTCGTTTTTGACACTTTTAGTCCCTGTAAGATTATATAAGCATGTTTTCACACACCGAACCTATCAAAGCTTATTTCTAAGCCATGTTTAGGTTATATATGGTATGTTTAACTTATGATCAAGTTCCGGACTGTACGTTGCCTTACGAAACGGCAGACTTTCGCAAGTTGACGCAAATAGTCCCTGAGAGCGAATAAACTTGTTTTTGCCATACCAAAGCCTTTAAAACTTATTTCTAAGTTATGTAAAGGTTATTTAAGGTATGTTAAGTTTATGATGATGTTCCGGAGTGTTTGTCGCGTTAAACTGATCGTGTTTACGCATCAGTTTGCGTATAACTTTCCAGAAAACGATATAGAGTTCAAAATCGATCAAAAATCAACATGGGCACAAAACCAAACATAAATGAAAAACATTGGGATCAAAACACACTGTTTTATTAATATTGTATTGTTCAGAGTTTGTAAAATGATATCACAGACACAGATGTCACAATTTCCTCAACGGATAAATCTTCAGAAACGAAAATGAACTAACAGAGTCATTTTCAATGGTTGCTTCATCAGAGTTGGAAATGAAGGATTACACAACGGGTATTCATTTCCCCAACGGATAAATCGTCAGAAACGAAAATGAACTAACGGAGTCATTTTCAACGGTTGCTTCATCAGAGTTGGAAATGAAGGATTACACAACGGATATTCATTTCCCCAACGGATAAATCGTCAGAAATGAAAATGAACTAACGGAGTCATTTTCAACGGTTGCTTCATCAGAGTTGGAAATGAAGGATTACACAACGGATATTCATTTCCCCAACGGATAAATAGTCATAAACGAAAATGAACTAACGGAGTCATTTTCAACGGTTGCTTCATCAGAGTTGGAAATGAAGGATTACACAACGGATATTCCTTTCCCCAACGGATAAATCGTCAGAAACGAAAATGAACTAACGGAGTCATTTTCAACGGTTGCTTCATCAGAGTTGGAAATGAAGGATTACACAACGGATATTCATTTCCCCAACGGATATTCATTTCCCCAACGGATAAATCGTCAGAAACGAAAATGAACTAACGGAGTCATTTTCAACGGTTGCTTCTTTAGAGTTGGAAATGAAGGATTACACAATGGATATTCATTTCCCCAACGGATAAATCGTCAGAAACGAAAATGAACTAACGGAGTCATTTTCAACGATTGCTTCTTTAGAGTTGGAAATGAATAGGGTTAACTCTAGACACATGACAGAACTTGCTGTGATTTCTGTGCACTAAATTCCATAATTATGTATGCATCCATAATTACGTAATCCCTTGCACAGTCCGCACAGTTTGTTTTGTAATGTTTTGGGGAAGGATATCAAACTTGTGATGAGGGTGACTAGACTTCCATCGGGTCCTTTTTATCAGATCGACAGGGGATCTTCTTAGTTAGGCCACCAAGGAGTCCTTTAAGCTATATCATCACATGATATCCCTAGCCAGATTTTTGGATAAATCTGTTTAACTAGACCACTCAAGGGTCAAATTATGAAGTAGTACGTTATAATCCGAGGGACTTAACTATAACATAGAAGTCCATTGAGGATTTTAAGTAATACCTTTGGGTATCCTACTATGAATCTCTTGTACAAGGATATGTAAGATCCTACGAGGATTTGGATAACATAACAACACATAAGGGAACACATAAGCACAAAGTCACATAATTGTACAAGAGGATTTGGATAACATAACAACACATAAGGGAACACATAAGCACAAAGTCACATAATTGTTTAACTTGATTATAATTTGTTATTAACTTGTTATTGATTGAATACAGATATGGAAACCAATCGACGGGTCTCAATGTTCACTGGAATCTATCTGAGAAGATAGAAAGATCTCCCAAAATTCGATTTTTTTTATTACAAGGAATCACCACATTCGAATGAGGGTATACAACAATTAAAGACTTACGGGAAATCCTTAGGCACCCTATTAAGGATTTATAGTGGTACTTTGGGTATTCGTCTTGTGTTGTAACCTGCGCCTTGTACTTTGTTTCCTTAGAATAAACGGGTACTTAGGAATTTTGTGGAAGATGCAAGTGATTATAGAATGGGAGAATTTTGGGGGTAGTTTGTTCTTCAAGGAATACGGTTTCTCGATTGTCGGTATTGTAAGGGATATGTCGTTTAATCATGCAACCACAGCAATACATTGTAATGTAAATAAAAGATTTATTTATAAACAACGATAACAACTGTTTCTTGGACTTTGACAACAAAAGAAAATAATACATAAGACGTGATTATTTCCAAACGATGTTATCTTCTAGTCAGTCGGATGCTCGTCCCTGTGCTGGATTTACATTAGCAAGCTTTGGGCAATTTCTTCGGAAATGACCCATCTCGCCACAGTTGAAACAAGAGCCTGGTAGAAAACGACTTTGAGCAGGATTGTTGCTAGCTTGGTTTGGCGCAGCTGCAGCTAGGCATGCTCTTGCTGTGTGGCCTATAAGTCCACAAGTTTGGCATTTGCGGCACTGTACATTGGCGTGATGATGGAGGCTACATTGGTTGCACAAGGGTGCAGTTCCATTGTATGGTTTTCTAGCAGGAGGTTGAGCTGGTTGGTTGGGGACGGCTTGACCATTGTGAGCGACCACGGCGAAGTTCTGAGAAGCCTTTCGCTTCTTTGACTTCTTATAGGATTCAGTCTGTTCATCCATGGTCTTTGATTCCTCGATTGGCTTCTTGTCACCCTTTCGAAAAAGTTTATGCTTTCTGATCTGCGATTCAGTCAAGGTTGCAGATAGCTCAATGGCCTGACGGAGTGTGGTAGGGTTGCTACCAGTGACAATGTCTTGTACCGAGTCAGGCAGGCCGTCGATGTACCTTTCGATAGCCTTGTCGAGTGGGGCGACCATAGTCGGGCAAAGTAGACTCAACTCCTCAAACCTATCAGTATATGCCCTGTGTTCGCCACTATCTTGTTTCAAATCATCAAACTCCTTCTCCAACGCTCGTTGTTCCTGACGAGGACAAAACTCTCTCATCATAAGAGCTCTCAGTTCAGCCCATGTTTGTGCTAGAGCAACATCTGCACCACGGTCTCTCATTACCCCGTTCCACCATGTAAGAGCCCTCTTCTGAAACACACTCGAAGAAAACTCGACCTTGCGATTTTCTGGACACTGCACGTGGCGAAAGGTATTCTCGATGCTCTCGAACCATTGGAGAAGCCCAGTTGCTCCCTCAGAACCACTAAACTTGAGTGGTTTAGCCGAGTTAAAGTTCTTGAAATTGCATGTACCATTGTTGTTGTTGTTGGCTTGGTTCCATTGAGCAAAGAGATTTGGGAATTGAGCAGCCATCTGCTGCGCAATAATTTCTGCCAACTCGGCAGTTGCTATCTGGTGTTCGCGTCGAGGAGGCATTCTAAAAGAGGAAAACATGAAAGGAAATAAATAAAATGGTATTGGGTAAGAATAGGATGTTACAATCACTGACCATAATCATGGTTGATGGTCATTTGTTTGAATCATGAAGCAAACAAACAACACCAAGGCTGAATCAAAGCAAATTGATCCTCATAGTGTATCACGAAGACATGCTCGCCTCTAAGTGGACACTTACCCCAAGAGTTCCCAGGTAAGAGTGACTGGTCCGATTATGTGGATTTGTACGAACACTCTAACCTTAGACAGAAAACCCAGGGTACAGGCATTCACTCTTCCAGTTTGCACGTGTTCACACTATTTAGGACCCAAAACTTTGACGGGAGTTTTGAAAATTCAAAGGGGTTCAAAACCTTATAACAGAGGGTTCAAAACCTAGTAATCAATCATCCTAGAACAGATGATTGGTTTTCAAAGCGGTTTTGAAATTTATGTTCTTGTTGTGGTTGTCGCCTAAGGATAGGTGACGGTATTGTTTTATGACTAAACGCAAGTGAACTCGCGTTAGGGTCCTAGGAAGGTTATAGACTAGGTCAAAGCATTACTAATAACCTAATTCCCTATAACCATTGGCTCTGATACCAACTTTTCTGTCACACCCCGACCACGTAGAACATACAAAACGTGGCGGAAACGTCGGGGAGTGTTGTAACAGAATCAATTGTTTCAAATCCATGGCAATTGAGGTTTCATTTTATTAATCAAACATGAAAGTTTACATTGCTTTAAACAAGAACCAAAGAACACATAACATAAATTAACTAGTTCTTGTCTCGTTTTAAGTCGCTAAGGCACAGGTCTGCCTAAGTATGTCTTGATAAGTCCTCTGCGTCATCTCCTGAAAACACATGTGAAAATAGGTACGTCAGCATAAAGATGCCTGTGAGATACATTGGTTTTGTGAAAACGGAATTCATGACTTATGCTTGAGAAAATGTTTAGTCATGAACCTCGTATGTTGCTTTGTCTTGTAAATCATTTGAAAAACGGTAAGATCAAATGATATGTATAAATAAGAAGACACTGTATGGTTAAACGGATAACCATGTAAAATGTGTTTGTATAAGATAAGTTGTTTGTAAAACAATGTCTCGTGAAAAGTGTGTTATTTGTATAAAATGTCATATGTCTCAAATTGAAATGATTCAAATAACGCTACGATATGTAATACCATACAAACACTTATATATAGGAAGTACCAGCGGCATATCCACCATGCTTGTATCATATTACACATGCCTCGTTACTTAATCACTTACTCAAACCAAACCATCAAGATGAAATGTTTAACAACGGTAGAAATGTTTATGTATAGTCTAACGTCTATTGTCAACTGTAAATCATGTCAACGGATACAACTGGTTTACACGGTTCAATGGTTACAAACGGTTCATATAATCGAAGGGTTAAGACGGTTCACATAGTCAAATGGTTACAACGGTTCAAAATGTAGTATAATGTGTTCATATGCTGGATGAGCATATGCAACAGAAATGCAATGTAACACAATGTACTATGTATGCACACAATGGGCGTACGTAGCATGAAATGTATTGTAGAGTACAACGGTTTAAAATGTAGTATAATGTGTTCATATGCTGGATGAGCATATGCAACAGAAATGCAATGTGTAACAATGTACTACGTATGCACACAATGGGCGTACGTAGCATGAAATGTATTGTAAAGCAATGTACTAAGTACGCACACAATGGGCATACATAGCATGAAATGTAAAACGATGTACTAAGTACGCACACAATGGGCATACATAGCATGAAATGTAATGAAATCATGTACTATAATGTACTAATGAACATAGCAGATATACGATGTGAAAACATGGAAAGCATGAAAGTTACAGATAGGCACATGTGTTTCACCCCAAAACAGTTTGGAAAACAGTAAAAGAGGGGTTCAATGTACTCACATTGACTCCTCGAAAACATGTAAAAGATGGGGTTCAATGTACTCACCTGAGATTGCTTTGAATTCCTTATGTAAAAATCACACAATGCTAGAGATCACGGGATATCAAACGGCACCTAATAGGTAGCTATATTAATATACCGGACCAAAATCGGAGGATCGGATAGTATGCGGGTTTGTAAACCAAACGAGTATGGAGACTCGCGCAATATGGTTTAACAAAGCCTACATACTAAAATGAAACCTAACCTATGTGCTTGCGACCCATTACGACCCGTTTAGGTAGCTTATGCTACCTTAACGCGTCGTTCGCGTATAACGCGTTTGGAACGCCTAACATCATGACCACAAGGTATAACCTCAGAAGGTTATAGCTATGGTCACCTAATGTGTTTGGTCGGATCCTAACGATCGACCAAATGGGTCGGGTTCGAAAGTATAAGCGATGGTTTAGATCGCTTACCTTACGACCCTATATAAGCACTACACTAAAAGTGACGAGCTAAGCATGTTAGAACATGCTTAACTAAGTTTAGAAAACAGGTTTGGCATCAAAACAAACGGCTTTGATGCTCACGAGTAGTTTGGTTACAAAATATGCAAGTATGCACATTTTGGCCGAAACTACGACTCGTCACTGAGCCTAGATAACGTGGTGATCAGTAGGTATAGTCACTACGGACTATAACCATCGTGATCAAACTCACGTTATGAAGTTCCATGAACTTCGTGTTGACCATAGGCTGGTCAATGCAGAAAGTCAACAAAACGTTGACTTTCGGACTCGAAAAGCGAATAAAAGAGCGAAAGAATACTTACGGAGGGTCCCCGAATGCTAATCTAGATCAACATGGCTCAGGTATGAAACAAAGGTTCCAACTTAGAGCTCTTGATCAGATTGTGTGGGTTTTTGGCAACAAGGGAGGGGGGGTATTTATAGGAAAAGCATAACCGTTAGGATCGTTTATCGAATATCGTGCCACGATCTTGTGCGTACACTTGTCAAAATATTGTGGTAAGTCAGAACTTGGCCCTTGGCTCTTGATTGGATGAAAGGGCATTGCCCCTTGATCGAATGAAAGGCCAACTGCATTGAATGCAAGCATTGAATCTGGTCTGATAGTCCCACGCGACCCGCCTCAATATGCAGGCCAAACTCACGCGGGCCGCCTGGCCCCGTCTGATCTGCACATATTTTCAGAATTGGCAGTTTTGGTCCCTGTTGCGCATTTAAGCCATTTCCGACACTTCTAAGGCCCGTAAAGCCATCTTTAAGGCCCTAAAATGATGCCTAAACATTGTGGACATGAAACATGCTCAAAAATGTGTCGGATGTTGGTTCGTTTGGTCATACGATCGCGATGTTCGCTTAATTACGACGGAATGCGCATAAGCGCGAAAGACGATCCAAATGACGCGACGAATGGATTTTTCTTATGCCAAATACTAAGGCATAATATAAGGATGCTTACATAAATTTTTGGATGTCCGGATGTATTCAGAACGTAAGTTATGCGTGAAAGTGCAAACTTATGCACTTTTTGACACTTTTAGTCCCTGAATGATCCAAAAGTTTGTTTTAGCATACCAAACCCCTCAAAGCCTATTTCTAAGCTATGTAAAGGATATTTATGGTATGTTTAACTTATGGACATGTTCCGGAATGTTTGTTACAGTTCAAATTGGCATACTTTCGCAGTTTGTCAAGTTTAGTCCCTGTAAGCGAATTAACTTGTTTTTGCCATACCAAAGCCTTCAAAACTTATTTCTAAGTTATGTAAAGGTTATTTAAGGTATGTTAAGTATATGACGGTGTTCCGGAGTGTTTGTCGCATTTAATCTGAGTACGTTTACGCACCAGTTTGCGTATAATTCTCCAGAAAGCGATGTAGTGTTTGAAATTGGACAAGAATTGATATGTGCAAAAGATACACATATTTATACAAGATCCCAAGTATGAAATACAATGTTTCATCGGCTTGGTATTTGTTTGATGGTCGCGGTGACACAGGTGTCACAGATAACCCCTCCAAGGGGCATGTCACATAAAAAGATCGTAATTTTTGCAAGCTCGTAAGTATAGTAAATGGACGTCCCAAAACAGCCTATTTCAGTGAACTGAGCTATGCATGTTTGTGAATGATTGACTAATGAAAGTAATGCAACTAAGAATTTGAAATGATTATCGATATGGATGAACATGCAAACTAACAAGGTATGAAAATGATGGCATGAAAGATAGGAATTTACATTGGCAAGGACTCAAGCACTGATGGCTAACGAGTCAAAGGGAGGCAAGAAGACGAGCTCAAACATGGACGCATAAGGTAAGTGATTTCCGGAATCACTTCTTATTTTATAAATGAACTTTGGCATGTTAAATATATGGAACTATGTAAGGAGTTATGGGTAAGGGTAAGTACCAAGGAAAGTATTGATGCGGTAAGTGGTAGGTAGTCGTCTATGTTTTGAATTACATGGTAGAAGTGAACGGGTCAAAATGTAGAATGTAATGTGTCGAGGAATGAAAATTAGATGTCGGGGCACAGGGCTTAGTGTTAGGATGATTTCGGGGTTTGAATGTTGTAACTCCATGTTTTTTAAATCTTCGGGGTGCACGAGAAGGGGTTGGAATGGACAAGAAACCCAATATTGCGAAATGCAGCGCAGCAACAAACTGTAAGGCGTCGCCGACGGCCCCCTTAGGCGTCGGCGAGGCGGCTTACTGTCTTGGTTTCCTCCTGATACCCTAATCTATTGTCGATGGTGTTTTCTGGCTACGCGGTGGCGACTCGCTATAGGCCGTCATCGACGTAGGCTTTAAGTCTACCTTCGAATTTTCTTTGTTTTGGGTGCTCATTTGATCCAAATCATCTCCTGATGTTCTGTTAAGCTTCCGAAATGCATTTTGACCTTGCTAAAGTGTTTAGATATGATGTGTTGAGTACAAAACTTGTTTATGAGTACAAATGGTAAGGAAATAAGTGTGTAAGCTCGTAAGCTTGGATGCAAAAAGTGTAATGACGGATGGTTTTTATAGAAGAGTATGATTAGAGAGTGTATGGAAGAGTTAGATAAAAGATAAGTATATAGATATCTAAATGTATTGAAATGTGAAGGGGTATGGTCCCAAAAAAGCCGCGCAAACCATTCAGGTCGCGCTTTGGACCATACTCCTTAATCACTTCGGTGATCAATCTTTAGACCCTGCGCGGGATGAACAAGCAGAGCATGGTCTCGCGCAAGGTCAAACCAAGAGATAACGACAGTTTCTATACTTGGCATTCTGAATAAGGACCTTCACCTCCTGCAACCCCGCGCGAGCTACTAATGTGCTCAGCAAGGGTCGCGCATGAGTCAAAGAGCAAGACCACTTCAAAAGGTACTAAAGGTACAAGTGGCAGAAGGGCAAGCCAATCAGCGTCCTCCAGGTTGTGCTCTATCGTGCTCCACGATCGTCTGACATGCAGTAGACAGTATGTACACAAGAACGCCTATGTGGCACCAATCAGGGGGCGGCGACACCTGCCCCATGATCTCCACTTACCTACTGATGGCAGAGGGACAACAAGGCCGTCAACTAAGACACGTGGCTCCAATCAAGGTGCGCCAGTACCGAAGATCTTCTAGAAGACACTAACGGTCGACACCCGTGAGACAAAGAGCATATCCTCTATGTTGTTGCTTTCCAGCCCAAGGCCCATCAGCCCATCTCCTCTTACACCTCTCCGGCTATAAATAGAGACCTCAGTTCACAGGTTAAAGATTATATTCCCTCTACTCTCACTCTTAACAGACAATTATCTCCTGAAAGCAGATACTTATTCTCACGCCGGAGTCTGGTTAAGAGGGAAACCCCCATATTCCCCTCTTAATGAGCTAATGGTGTTCCGTTTTGCAGGATTAGCTGAACGATCGGAGCTTAGGAAGTTAAAAGAAGATTAACCACTATGAAAGGAACATAAACCAAACTAATTAACCCTAAAATTAGTTAAGTGTTTCTTCATTGGCGCCCACCGATTTTTTTGCAATCATTTTCATCTTCTTTTTCTGAGTTTTTCCTAAGTTGTTGTTCCTTCGATCATGGCTGGTCAAGGAATCATTCATGATTTTGGTTTTGGAACGAACTCTAACGCAGCATTGGGGGAGGACAATCGGAATGTCCAAGTCCAACCTGCCGAAGAGATAGGTGAAATCGAGATAACCAACACCTGGGGCCCCCGCGCGAGCTTCACTCGCATCACCCAGACGGGAAGCCCGGCAAGTCATGTTGCTGGTCCTTCAAACCCATCTCCAAATCCAAACATCTCGGCGCTATTAGGGCTACCAGAAGGCGAAACCTTAGCTTCCTGGTATGCTAAACAAATTGCTACCATCAATACTGCGTATCAGTCATTGAGCTCACAGCAGGCGATTTTACAAGTAGAACCCTCAATGGTTACTTCTCCGGGTCCAACTCAGGGGGCGCGCCAGACGCCCCCATAGCAGAACTTTCAAGGCAGAATCAACAGACCTCCTCCTATGAGAAGGCCAAGTATACATGATACACGCGACACGTACGGAGAAACAGATGCGTACAGTAATCATCCATCATATGTGCAGCACAAACGACCAGTTCATAGCCGGCTTGGGCCGCGTAACATAAACAACGAATGGGATGATACTGATCTGAATGATCCCACCTGGCAAGATGATGAAGGTTCGTCAGTATTTAACAGGCTGCCAAAAAACCACAGTCTTACAAGCCAAGGCAGCGCATAGCATATAGCGAAGAAGTAGAATGAGATTTCAGCCTCGCCTACAGGCCAACTGAAGTTGCGGAGCACTCAAAGTTTATCCCAAAGACTGCTTTAGTTCTGCTGTCAAGAGAAAAGTTACCCCCAACAGTGGGAAAGTTCAATGGTTTAACTGATCCTGATGATCATGTCCGAGTATTCACAAGCGTTGGTTGTATGGGAGGATGGAACATGCCGATGTGGTGCCATCTGTTTATCCAGACTTTCACAGGGGCCGCTCGCGCCTAGTTCGACAGCCTTCCACCAGGGAAGATCACGTCATGGGTTGATTTCAGAACACAATTTGTGAACCACTTCAGCCAGCAAAGACGTTATCAATGAGATACGTCTGAAGTAACTGATATCTAGCGAAGATAAAACGAAGGTTTAGAAGACTTCATCACTCGCTTCAACAAGGAGCGTCTAGAAATTGGCCGCGTAAGCGAACAGCTCATGCGCGCTCACTTCAAGAAAGCTATCCGGTGTGATAGCCTCATCAGAACTATCACCGGAAAAGACGGTATGCCCAAGGAATGGGATAAGCTGATGGAAGCTGCAAAAATAGTAGCGCAAACTGAAGAGTCGCTAGCTGGAGCCAAGAGCTCATACACCAAAGATCGCTTTTCCAAGAGATGCTCACGCGACTACGGCAAGCGCAACAAGGGCAAAAATCATGATTGGAAAGCTGGAAAATCCAATGGTTATGAGGAAAGATCGCGCTACAAAGAGGACACGCGAGAAACAATCGACAGAATTGGGTATCGAAAGGCAGTCAGGGACAATAATCAAGAAAAGCACTGGACTCCGCTCACAAAGACACCAAAAGAGGTGCTCATGACGGAGAACCACGATTTCAAGGCTCCAAGGCCTATGACAAACTAGAAGGGGCAAGACCTGAACCTGTACTGCGATTTTTACAAGGATACAGGTCATCTGACAGATGGCTGTATCAGTTTACGACAAGAGATCGAGAGAGCGCTGAAAAGCGGAAAGTTAAGTCACCTGGTGAAAAATGTGCGCAAGGAGACACGCCAGATCCAGCGCCATGATGATGGAAATCACAAGAAGGTTAGGCGCCTGGAAACTCACACGGTCAACGGACCAAGATATAGCACAAGAGATAAAGGCAAGTGTCCTTTCGAACATGCATGGCAAGAGCAACAGGTCATCTTCCCGGTAGTACGCGGGGGTCCACGCGCAACGCGCCCCGTCGCCATCACCGGTATTATCGGCCATTATGAAATAGAATACATATTCATTTATCCGGTGAGTACATCTGATATCATCTACGAGCAATGCTTTAATCAGTTTGATAAGAAGATAAAGCGAGACTCGAGCCGGTTGATTATCCTCTGTCAGGATTTTGCAACGAAATGGTCTTCCCATAAGGCCAAATCAGCTTCCCCGTCACGCTATCCGACGGGAAGCATTCAAGAACCACAAATGTCAACTTCATGGTGATGCCTGTCAAATCAAGGCATGATGTTTTAATTGGGAGAGAAACCCAAGGAGAACTAAACATGGTAACCTCCACGCCCCACTCAGCCATTGGGTTCCCAACCGAGACGGGGGTGGCGATTATCTATGCAAAGAAAAGAAGTGATGTCAGCAGAGGATGTGCGCCCGGCCAAAGCGGCGAAAATTTCAACGACCGAACCAGGGAAGTGGGTTTTAAACTGCAAATACCCAGAGCAAATGGTGACGATAGGCCATGCAATCTCACCAAACATCAGGACACACCTCAAGCAACTTTTGTTCAGGAAGATGGACATTTTTGCCTGGACTCCGGCAGACATGACCGGTGTCCCGCGCGACATCACTGAACGCTGTTTGAACACTTATCCCCCCGTCGAGCCAAAATTCCAAAGAAAGCGCAGCCTAGGGGCGGATAAAACCAAAGCCATGAACGAGCAAGTCTGCGAATTGCTAAAAGCAGGTATACTGAGAGAGGTACGGTACCAAAGTTGGGTTGCAAATCCCGTGATGGTGGAGAAGTCTAATGGAAGATGGAGAATGTGTGTCAATTATACCGATCTCAACAAGGCATGCCCCAAAGATTGCTATTCTTTGCCTGAGATCGACAAAAAGATAGACTCTCTCGCGCCATACAGATGGAAATGTTTTCTGGACTGTTACAAGGGTTATCACCAAGTTCAGATGAAGCTCGAAGATGAAAACAAGACAGCCTTTTGGACCGACATCGGTATCTTCTGTTACACAAAGATGCCATTCGGCCTCAAAAACGCTGGTGCAACCTACCAGCGCCTGATGGATACGATATTTGCTGATGACATCGGAAAGCATATCGAAGTCTACATCGATGATCTTGTGATTAAAAGTCCTGAGGAGGACTAGATGTTAAAGGACATTGGGAAGACATTTAACTCTTTGAGAAGCGTGAACATGAAGCTGAATCCAGCAAAGTGTTCTTTTGGCATGGAAGAAGGCAATTTTTTAGGCTTCGTGGTTACAAACGACGGTTTCAAGGTTAACCCCGAAAAAGTTCAAGCTATAGAGCGGATGCCATCACCGCGCACGATCAAAGAGATGCAGAGATTAGCCGGCCGCCTAGCCGTGCTAAATCGTTTTTTGTTAAACCACGCTACAAAATCGTACCTTTTCATCAGTACTTTGCGCAACTGCGTGAAAAAACAAGAGTTTAAATGGACGCCTGAAGCAGAAGCTGCCTTCCAACAGATGAAGCAATGTTTAATCAAGCACCCTACACTAATCGCGCCATTTGAGAAAGAACCACTCATTCTGTACTTGTCCTCTTCAGATAAGGCAGTTGAGTCTGTATTGTTAGTAGAAAGAGACGAAGTTCAGACTCCAATCTACTACGTTAGCAGGGTGCTTACAGATCCAGAAAATTGATATTCAACGATGGAAAAGTTAGTGCTAGCGCTTCTACACGCCTCTGCGCAGATACTTCATAGGGCACGTAATCACGTACTCACTAACTTCCATATCGGCACAATATTGAAAAAACCGGAGACATCAGGTCGGTTAGCAAAATGGGCGATCGAGCTGGGGGGCCACAACATTCTGTACAGGCCGCGCCCAGCAAATAAAGGCCAAGTGTTAGCGGACTTCATTACTGAAGTTCCGGAAGACAAGATCAAAGATTGTGAAGTTGTGGATACTCCCATCAAGGACATGTCAGAAGGGTTGTGGTTGTTATACACTGACGGGGTCTCAAATGAAGACGGCGGAAGGGCCAGATTGCGCCTTGTTAGCCCAGAACAGCATGAGTTCACCTATGCCATCAAGTTGGATTTCAAAAATACCAACAACGAGGCAGAGTACGAAGCGTTTTTGGCAGGCTTGCGCCTAGCCATAAAAATGGGAGCTCAAAATTTGCAAGTGCATGTCGACTCACTTCTGATCGCCAGTCAAATTAATGGATTGTATAACGCAAAGGGTGAAGTTATGGCCTTGTATTTGGACCAAGCGAAAGAGTTGCTTCAACAATTCAAGTCATACAAGGTAGTTCACATCAATCGCTCAGAGAACAAACCAGTAGACGCCTTGAGCAAGCTCACTGCAACATCTCGCCAAAGATGTAAGATTTGAAGTACTAAAAAACCCGTCGGTTTTGCTGCGTCAAGTGAATGTGATCGAGATAGGGCAACCATCTTGGAAGACCCTGATGTGTGTAAAATGCAACATATAAATTACATCAAATGAGGCATAAAACTAACCCTTTCTTAGTACTAATGTTGGAAAAAGAGTGTTTTTGTCTTCCTTTTGTATTTTCAGGATTAAATGAGCTCAAATTCACAAAAGAAGCAAAAAGACAGCTAAATCTAACATAAATACAAGAAAAGGATCATAAGTGGATTGCCCAACCCCTCAACAGCATCCTCCCAAGCAAAATAGAGAAGGCAAAAGACTGAACACGCCCCGTGCTCAGCCAGCAAAGGGCCGTGCCCAAGAAGCAGCAGAAAAGACAAACCTATAGAAGCTTCTATTGCCCGCCACGGGGCCGTGTCCAGCGGACACGGGGGCGTGGCGAAAGTACAGCAGGCGCATTAATTGTAATTGCGAATTACAATTAATGAAGAGAGAGAGTGTCAGACAGGCACGGGGGCGTGTCCAGCGGACACGGGGCCGTGCCCAGCCTTCTGTTCAGCCTATAAATAAGAGTGCTTGGCTTCATTGCAACTCATCCCTTGGCACACCACCTCTCTCACACTTCATCCACCACCCATCACCATCACAACACCATCATCCACCACCATCATCCATTGTCCATCATAGAGTGTGTGAGTCGTCTAGGGATCCAAGATTGATCGTAAGAGTTCTTGACAATCAAGGCAATGTTTGCCTAAGTCTCTTACATCACTTGGTGAAGACAAGTGTTTAGTATAATACTTTTTATTTTTAATCTTTTGCACTTTTTATTTAGTTTTGTATTAATGACTTTAATAACTAGTTGCTTATGTTGAAGGTGATCTTTCCTTATTGTTTGTCCGTGGTGTCTTGGTATTATTTTACTGTCTATATAAAATAAAAGATTTTCACCATTCATATCTCCACGGTCTATATGGAGGTATGTTGGCTACCTGGTCGGGGGTTAAGGGAACAGTTTGGTAAGGGTCTTGCCCTTGTTCAGCGTTTAGAGGTCCTGCAAGGGACCTGGGTCAATTTTAGTAGGATCTCCTTCAATGCCCATAGGTATTGGATGGCGGGGATCCAAACTCTTTGACCCCCTCATAAGTTAACTACTATTAATACTATAACCCGACTATTTAGGACTGTATTCCTGCTGACTCAGACTACTTAGTCGAGGGTAACGTCACCGCGAAAAGCGGGGCCTACCATAATTTGCATTAGTAACTTAATTCATTATCTTCCAATAATCCAACCCTTTAGGATTGTATCCTTGCTGACTCAAACTACTGGGTTGAGGGTAACGTCGCCTTCAAAAGAGGGGCCTACTACAATAACTGAGATAATCTCTTAAACAAGTGCAAAAGTGCGAAAATAATCAAAGGTTATACTAATACACGAGTCGGATCCAAGTGACTCATCTTGTCTATCTGTTTTTATTTTATTTTTATTTTTCAGCATTTAATTAGTTTTTATTTTCTTAGTTAGAAAACCTTTTCTAATATTTTGATTTGATTAGACGTTGAGGAAAAACCGATACTAAAAGCTCTTGTGTCCTTGGAAGACCTCGGTATCTTACCAACACTATACTACGTCCACGATGGGTGCACTTGCCCATATGTGTGTTTAGTGTTAGTAAATATCGTGTTTTATAAATTTAAAACTTGGCTAAAAGTGTAAAAAGGGCTTAAAATATACATAAAAAATATACTACACTTCGCACGCAGCAAGTTTTTTGGCACCGTTGCCGGGGACACAAGGATTTTAAGAAAGTTAGGAATCAACGGCCTAATCATCTTTTTTTTTTCTTTTTAATTTTTATGATTTTCTTAGTTTTTCAGCTTCTATAGAGCTCAGCACGGGCCGTGCCCGCTGAACACGCCCCCGTGCTCAATAATTGGAACTGGCAATCCTGTTTTAAGTCAGACAGTAAGCTGAACACGGGGCCGTGCTCACTCAACACGCCCCCGTGCCCAAGATTCACTTACTGAAAACAGAACCGTTAGATCCCGGCGGTTGGTAATTTCTGACATAAACATGAGTGATAGTAATTCTTTTTACTTTCGGCACTCTTATGGTACGTGGTGTCAATTATGTGGAGGCGAACATGAAGAAGTACATGTTACTTTTTAATTATAGGCCCCACTACATAGACCCACCGATTCCTTATAACCTTAAGAGGGGCAAAAGTAAAAACAATCACTATCTCTCCCTCGAATGCGCCCAGCCAGATATTCTATGGGAAATGCTCCTTGACGAGTTATTTCAACTAGAAGAGCTAATTCTAAATTGGTTAAAAGAGCTTAGGAAGGATTTTATTGATCCACCCCAAGACACTGACCATGAAGAAATGTTGGGATCGCATTCCGACAACCTCGTTGCTCCCAAAAATACCTTCATACCTAGCACAGACTTGGACGATAGTCGTCCCTGTGCCGATTGTGCCGTGAAGGACACTCCATCGACTTCGTTCGGTGTATACATAGACCTGAGCGATTCGGCATACACCTTCTTTAACGAGAGCCCGGGAAAGGGTTGGACTTGTCCACCTAGAATGAAAATAGGAATTACCCTAACCGACAACCTCTTGCGTTCTCGCCTTAGTCTAGGACAATTAAGGTATCTTAGGCACTTTGGGGTTGTTCCAACCAGTAAGGAACCACCCGATAGCAATGAGATCCTTAGAAGAAACAAAACTCCATAAGACAGCCTCCAGACACGGGGTCGTGTCCAGGTCAACACGCCCCCGTGCTCATCTAAAAGATTCTCTGCTGATTTTGTCAGAATACGGACAAAATGTGTCAGGATTTCCTCTGCACACGGGGCCGTGCCCAGCCAACACGGGGCCGTGTCCAGTGCGCTGTCGTTTTCTTTAAATGCAGCCTGATCCCTACTCATTTTTGACCACTTCAAAAGACAGAGATTCCTGGGATCTTCACTCATACCATCCTAGGTAAGTGCTAAAAGAAGGTTCCCAAGGACCATCTTGTCCCTTCCACTTTTATTCATTACCTCCTCTTTTAAATTTTTCAAACATTTCCTCCATGAAAGCTTGGAAGCTCCATGATTCCAACCTTTCATGAGAAGTTTGTAAGATTATTTGCTAAGGATTCTTGTTTAAAGTTAGTTGAATAACTTTGTTTTAAATTATCTGTGCTTAAAACCCAGTTGAAAATCATGAAAATAATTTAAAACTCCAAGACTCCTTAGCCTAAAATCCTGCAGACAAATGGACACGGGGCCGTGCTCAGCGAGCACGGGGCCGTGTCCGAGGCACTGTTTCGTAAAAATTTAGCTTTCTTTGGTTCTTTCTCAGAAAATGGCAAGCAGAACAAGCGGAACATCTTCAAGAAATAACCGACAAGGGAGGAGATCATCGACGGCAGAAGACTCTCTTGTAAACTATGTTTACGCCCTAAGGGAGGCTATTGATGAAATGACGGGAGTGGAGGAAGCATTGGTCGACAATATCAACCATCTGACAGTAGGGCTGGAGGGCTGTCTCCGAGAGGTAAACCTCTTGCACCAGAGGTTAAACCTTCTCGCCTCCCCGCCTTTGGTACCTATAATAACCCAAAGGGCGTGGAACGTGGTGCCCGAGGTCGTCATTCCGGCCGAGTGGTACGCCATGCACCAAGAGCCTCCGCAAAGGGTGGTGCAAGGAGTCCCGGTGAATATTCCCCCTCAGCCACAAATTACTAAGGAAAATGAAGCCGCCTTCTTCCTTCCAAGGGAGGTAGAAGAATGGCTTTAAACGACATGTAGGGAAGAAAATCTTCGGCCGGAAGTCCTACTATATCGGGAAAATATTCTCGAAATTTTCTTAAAAAAGTAGAACTCTTTATGATAACCTCGTGTACCCCCTGACCTATTTAGTTAAGTTTTTATTTTATCTTATTTTAGGAATATTATGTAAGATCTCTTTATGATTTCAATGAAATGATGGTTTTAAGGATTGGATGGTTCATAATAAATAAAACACACTCATGGTGGTAAAGGATGAAAAGGGAAACGAGAAACATGGCCCCATGCACAAGAACAAGGCAACCCGACATCAATTTCTCCAATACAGAAGGTTCAACACGGGCCGTGTCCAACCAACACGGCCCCGTGCTGCACCCCCTGCAGAAAAATGCCCAGTTCAGGTAACTGGACACGGGCCGTGTTCACCAGACACGCCCCCGTGTCCAGGCTTCTGTTTCTTTTCTTTAATTTTCGTTACTGGCACCTGAACACGGGGCTGTGTCCGGTCCCCACGGGGTCGTGTCCAGACTGCCAGTAACATTAATTTTTTGCTTTTAAACACCATGTTACACATTCAATCAACCTAAAAATTTATTTTTGGGACACATTGAGGACAATGTGTAATTTAATTGTGGGGGGATGCTAAAACCTTGAAATTTTGCAAGTCCTAAAAACAAGCCTTACACAAAACTCTATTGGAACCGCTAATCACCCCAATTTTTTTTTCAAAAATTTTCAATTTTTCTTTACTTGTCTAAAGTTTAAGTTGGGAATTCTAAGATTAATAAGGTTATATTTTTACAAGTTTACAACCAATAGCGTCGTGATAAAAAGAACCAACATACGAAAATTACGAAACGACATGACAAGCTTAGTTAAAATTTGATTATATATACTTGATCACATAGAAAAACCCATTCCCACAAAAAGTGAGTTTTAAGCCTTTATTGAGCATACAAATACACGCCTTTAGACTAAATGCTCATTTTTCGTTTCTTGTGTGAATAGCCGCTTGGTTCTTACGACTCTAGAACTTGCCACGACGATTCATTCCCGGTCCTTACCAACTTAAACCCAAGTAAGTAAATGATGGAGGCATTAGGACTAACCCTTTTTCTTTCAAAACCATTATTTTCATTTTTCTTTTCACCCACCTAAAAACTCCCCCTAGTTAACCCCTTTGAGCCTAAACCTTTCATTTCTTTACCCTAAAAACCCTTTTACCCACCAAAACCCTTTTTATTTTTACCCTTTATTTTAGTAACAAGCTTGGTTTTCGTGTGACTACAAAAAAAAATATATATATATGATGAAGATGAAGTTAGAAATAGACAAACAAAGCTCTTAAAACAAAAGCTTGTTTGAAGAAATACTTCATAAAAAAATAATAAAAAGTCACTAAAACAAAATGTTTTACGAAAACCGACGCTTTTTCCGCTTTTCGCCCTTTTCTAACCACTAACCCAACTACCCACCTTTAGCCCAAGCCTTTACCCAAAAAGTCCTCTTGATATTTTACAAAGGTAACAAGTTAAAAAGGAGGAGGATTGATTGCTTGGCAAGCCTATGGTAGGAATAAGTTCCACGCCGCTCTCGAGTGATTCACTAAAAATACACCTTCGGCCGAGTGTGAGTGATTTCCCCCGTGAGGTATGTGAACTTGTATCTAAATGGAATTTTAAAAAGGCATGATATGCCAAATAAGTAATTTATCCTATGAAAAGCTCTAAATAAATCATAACGAATAGGATTGCAAATAAATGAAAATAAAACCAAAAAGATCTTGGATTCCCGACACTCTATGACAAGCCAAAACCTTCTCTATGGGAGTGTAAGCCACGTATTAAAGAGTTTTGCTTGAGGACAAACAAAAGTTCAAGTGTGGGGGTATTTGATGTGTGTAAAATGCAACATATAAATTACATCAAATGAGGCATAAAAGTAACCCTTTTTTAGTACTAATGTTGGAAAAAGAGTGTTTTTGTCTTCCTTTTGTATTTTCAGGATTAAATGAGCTCAAATTCACAAAAGAAGCAAAAAGACAGCTAAATCTAACATAAATACAAGAAAAGGAACATAAGTGGATTGCCCGACCCCTCAACAGCATCCTCCCAAGCAAAATAGAGAAGGCAGAAGACTGAACACGCCCCGCGCTCAGCCAGCACGGGGCCGTGCCCAAGAAGCAGCAGAAAAGACAAACCTATAGAAGCTTCTATTGCCCACCACGGGGCCGTGTCCAGCGGACACTGGGGCGTGGCGAAAGTACAGCAGGCGCATTAATTGTAATTGCGAATTACAACTAATGAAGAGAGAGAGTGTCAGACAGGCACGGGGGCGTGTCCAGCGGACACGGGGCCGTGCCCAGCCTTCTGTTCAGCCTATAAATAGGAGTGCTTGGCATCATTGCAACTCATCCCTTGGCACACCACCTCTCTCACACTTCATCCACCACCCATCACCATCACAACACCATCATCCATCACCATCATCCATTGTCCATCATAGAGTGTGTGAGTCGTCTCGGGATCCAAGATTGATCGTAAGAGTTCTTGACAATCAAGGCCATGTTTGCCTAAGTCTCTTACATCACTTGATGAAGACAAGTGTTTAGTATAATACTTTTTATTTTTAATCTTTTGCACTTTTTATTTAGTTTTGTATTAATGACTTTAATAACTAGTTGCTTATGTTGAAGGTGATCTTTTCTTATCATTTGTCCGTGGTGTCTTGGCATTATTTTACTGTCTATATAAAATTAAAGATTTTCACCATTCATATCTCCACGGTCTATATAGAGGTATGTTGGCTACCTGGTCGAGGGTTAAGGGAACGGTTTGGTAAGGGTCTTGCCCTTGTTCAGCGTTTAGAGGTCCTGCAAGGGACCTGGGTCAATTTTAGTAGGACTCCTTCAATGCCCATAGGTATTGGATGGCGGGGATCCAAACTCTTTGACCCCCTCATAAGTTAACTACTATTAATACTATAACCCGGCTATTTAGGATTGTATCCCTGCTGACTCAGACTACTTAGTCGAGGGTAACGTCACCGCCAAATGCGGGGCCTACCATAATTTGCATTAATAACTTAATTCATTATCTTCCAATAATCCAACCCTTTAGGATTGTATCCTTGCTGACTCAAACTACTAGGTTGAGGGTAACGTCACCTTCAAAAGAGGGGTCTACTACAATAACTAAGATAATCTCTTAAACAAGTGCAAAAGTGCGAAAATAATCAAAGGTTATACTAATACACGAGTCGGATCCAAGTGATTCATCTTGTCTATCTGTTTTTATTTTATTTTTATTTTTCAGCATTTAGTTAGTTTTTATTTTCTTAGGTAAAAAACCTTTTCTAACATTTTGATTTGATTAGACGTTGAGGAAAAACCGATACTAAAAGCTCTTGTGTCCTTGGACGACCTCGGTATCTTACCAACACTATACTACGTCCACGATGGGTGCACTTGCCCATATGTGTGTTTAGTGTTAGTAAATATCGTGTTTTATAAATTTAAAACTTGGCTAAAAGTGTAAAAAGGGCTTAAAATATACATCAAAAATATACTACACTTCGCACGCATCAAGTTTTTTGGCGCCGTTGCCGGGGACACAAGGATTTTAAGAAAGTTAGGAATCAACGGCCTAATCATCTTTTTATTTTTTCTTTTTAATTTTTAGGATTTTCTTAGTTTTTCAGCTTCTGCAGAGCTCAGCAGGGGTCGTGCCCGCTGAACACGCCCCCGTGCTCAATAATTGGAACTGGCAATCCTGTTTTAAGTCAAACAGTAAGCTGAACACGGGGCCGTGCTCACTCAACACGCCCCCGTGCCCAAGATTCACTTACTGAAAACAGAACCGTTAGATCCCGGTGGTTGGTAATTTCTGACATAAACATGAGTGATAGTAATTCTTTTTACTTTCGGCACTCTTATGGTACGTGGTGTCAATTATGTGGAGGCGAACATGAAGAAGTGAAATGTTACTTTCTAAATTATAGGCCCCACTACATAGACCCACCGATTCCTTATAACCTTAAGAGGGGCGAAAGTAAAAACACTCACTATCTCTCCCTCGAATGCGCCCAGCCAGATATTCAAGGGGAAATGCTCCTTGACGAGTTATTTCAACTAGAAGAGCTAATTCTAAATTGGTCAAAAAAGCTTAGTAAGGATTTTATTGATCCACCCCAAGACACTGACCATGAAGAAATGTTGGGATCGCATTCCGACAACCTCGTTGCTCCCAAAAATACCTTCATACCTAGCAAAGACTTGGACGATAGTCGTCCCTGTGCCGATTGTGCCGTGAAGGACTCTCCATCGACTTCGTTCGGTGTATACATAGACCTGAGCGATTCGGCATACACCTTCTTTAACGAGAGCCCGGGAAAGGGTTGGACTTGTCCACCTAGAATGAAAATAGGAATTACCCTAACCGACAACCTCTTGCGTTCTTGCCTTAGTCTAGGACAATTAAGGTATCTTAGGCACTTTGGGGTTGTTCCAACTAGTAAGGAACCACCCGATAGCAATGAGATCCTTAGAAGAAACAAAACTCCATAAGACAGCCTCCAGACACGGGGCCGTGTCCAGGTCAACATGCCCCTGTGCTCATTTAAAAGATTCTCTGCTGATTTTGTCAGAATACGGACAAAATGTGTCAGGATTTCCTCTACACACGGGGCCGTGCCCAGCCAACACGGGGCCGTGTCCAGTGCGCTGTCATTTTCTTTAAATGCAGCCTGATCCCTGTTTATTTTTTACCACTTCAAAAGACAGAGATTCCTGGGATCTTCACTCATACCATCCTAGGTAAGTGCTAAAAGAAGGTTCCCAAGGACCATCTTGTCCCTTCCACTTTTATTCATTACCTCCTCTTTCAAATTTTTCAAACATTTCCTCCATGAAAGCTTGGAAGCTCCATGATTCCAACCTTTCATGAGAAGTTTGTAAAATTATTTGCTAAGGATTCTTGTTTAAAGTTAGTTGAATAACTTTGTTTTAAATTATCTGTGCTTAAAACCCAGTTGAAAATCATGAAAATAATTTAAAACTCCAAGACTCCTTAGCCTAAAATCCTGCAGACAAATGGACACGGGGCCGTGCTCAGCGAGCACGGGGCCGTGTCCGAGGCACTGTTTCGTAAAAATTTAGCTTTCTTCGGTTTCTTTCTCAGAAAATGGCAAGCAGAACAAGCGGAACATCTTCAAGAAATAACCGACAAGGGAGGAGATCATCGACGACAGAAGACTCTCTTGTAAACTATGTTTACGCCCTAAGGGAGGCTATTGATGAAATGACGGGAATGGAGGAAGCATTGGTCGACCGTATCAACCATCTGACAGTAGGGCTGGAGGGCTGTCTCCGAGAGGTAAACCTCTTGCACCAGAGGTTAAACCTTCTCGCCTCCCCGCCTTTGGTACCTATAATAACCCAAAGGGCGTGGAACGTGGTGCCCGAGGTCGTCATTCCGGCCGAGTGGTACGCCATGCACCAAGAGCCTCCGCAAAGGGTGGTGCAAGGAGTCTCGGTGAATATTCCCCCTCAGCCACAAATTACTGAGGAAAATGAAGCCGCCTTCTTCCTTCCAAGGGAGATAGAAGAATGGCTTTAAACGACATGTAGGGAAGAAAATCTTCGGCCGGAAGTC
Organism: Helianthus annuus; assembly: GCF_002127325.2. Classification (NCBI taxonomy): domain Eukaryota; kingdom Viridiplantae; phylum Streptophyta; class Magnoliopsida; order Asterales; family Asteraceae; genus Helianthus; species Helianthus annuus. The sequence continues at coordinate 112,317,496 of NC_035434.2, forward strand.
CTACTATATCGGGAAACTATTCTCAAAATTTTCTTAAAAAAAAAAGTAGAACTCTTTATGATAACCTCGTGTACCCCCTGACCTATTTAGTTAAGTTTTTATTTTATCTTATTTTAGGAATATTATGTAAGATCTCTCTATGATTTCAATGAAATGATGGTTTTAAGGATTGGATGGTTCATAATATATAAAACACACTCATGGTGGTAAATGATGAAAAGGGAAACGAGAAACATGGCCCCATGCACAAGAACAAGGCAACCCGACATCAATTTCTCCAATACAGAAGGTTCAACACGGGCCGTGTCCAACCAACACGGCCCCGTGCTGCACCCCCTGCAGAAAAATGACCAGTTCAGGTAACTGGACACGGGCTGTGTTCACCAGACACGCCCCCGTGTCCAGGCTTCTGTTTCTTTTCATTAATTTTCGTTACTGGCACCTGAACACGGGGCCGTGTCCGGTCCCCACGGGGCCGTGTCCAGACTACCAGTAACATTAATTTTTGCTTTTAAACACCATGTTACACATTCAATCAACCTAAAAATTTATTTTTGGGACACATTGAGGACAATGTGTAATTTAAGTGTGGGGGGATGCTAAAACCTTGAAATTTTGCAAGTCCTAAAAACAAGCCTTACACAAAACTCTATTGGAACCGCTAATCACCCCAATTTTTTTTTTCAAAAATTTTCAATTTTTCTTTACTTGTCTAAAGTTTAAGTTGGGAATTCTAAGATTAATAAGGTTATATTTTTACAAGTTTACAACCAATAGCGTCGTGATAAAAAGAACCAACATACGAAAATTACGAAACGGCATGACAAGCTTAGTTAAAATTTGATTATATATACTTGATCACATAGAAAAACCCATTCCCACAAAAAGTGAATTTTGAGCCTTTATTGAGCATACAAATACACACCTTTAGACTAAATGCTCATTTTTCGTTTCTTGTGTGAATAGCCGCTTGGTTCTTACGACAATAGAACTTGCCACGACGATTCATTCCCGGTCCTTACCAACTTAAACCCAAGTAAGTAAATGATGGAGGCATTAGGACTAACCCTTTTTCTTTCAAAACCATTATTTTCATTTTTCTTTTCACCCACCTAAATACTCCCCCTAGTTAACCCCTTTGAGCCTAAACCTTTCATTTCTTTACCCTAAAAACCCTTTTACCCACCAAAACCCTTTTTATTTTTACCCTTTATTTTAGTAACAAGCTTGGTTTTCGTGTGACTACAAAAAAATATATATATATGATGAAGATGAAGTTAGAAATAAACAAACAAAGCTCTTAATACAAAAGCTTGTTTGAAGAAATACTTCATAAAAAAATAATAAAAAGTCACTAAAACAAAATGTTTTACGAAAACCGACGCTTTTTACGCTTTTCGCCCTTTTCTAACCACTAACCCAACTACCCACCTTTAGCCCAAGCCTTTACCCAAAAAGTCCTCTTGATATTTTACAAAGGTAACAACTTAAAAAGGAGGAGTATTGATTGCTTGGCAAGCCTATGGTAGGAATAAGTTCCACGCCGCTCTCGAGTGATTCACTAAAAATATACCTTCGGCCGAGTGTGAGTGATTTCCCCCATGAGGTATGTGAACTTGTATATAAATGGAATTTTAAAAAGGCATGATATGCCAAATAAGTAATTTATCCTATGAAAAGTTCTAAATAAATCATAACGAATAGGATTGTAAATAAATGAAAATAAAACCAAAAAGATCTTGGATTCCCGACACTCTATGACAAGCCAAAACCTTCTCTTTTGGAGTGTAAGCCACGTATTAAAGAGTTTTGCTTGAGGACAAGCAAAAGTTCAAGTGTGGGGGTATTTGATGTGTGTAAAATGCAACATATAAATTACATCAAATGAGGCATAAAACTAACCCTTTTTAGTACTAATGTTGGAAAAAGAGTGTTTTTGTCTTCCTTTTGTATTTTCAGGATTAAATGAGCTCAAATTCACAAAAGAAGCAAAAAGACAGCTAAATCTACCATAAATACAAGAAAAGGAACATAAGTGGATTGCCCGACCCCTCAACAACATCCTCCCAAGCAAAATAGAGAAGGCAGAAGACTGAACACGCCCCGCGCTCAGCCAGCACGGGGCCGTGCCCAAGAAGCAGCAGAAAAGACAAACCTATAGAAGCTTCTATTGCCCACCACGGGGCCGTGTCCAGCGGAGACGGGGCGTGGCGAAAGTACAGCAGGCGCATTAATTGTAATTGCGAATTACAATTAATGAAGAGAGAGAGTGTCAGACAGGCACGGGGGCGTGTCCAGCGGACACGGGGCCGTGCCCAGCCTTCTGTTCAGCCTATAAATAGGAGTGCTTGGCTTCATTGCAACTCATCCCTTGGCACACCACCTCTCTCACACTTCATCCACCACCCATCACCATCACAACACCATCATCCACCACCATCATCCATTGTCCATCATAGAGTGTGTGAGTCGTCTCGGGATCCAAGATTGGTCGTAAGATTTATTGACAATCAAGGCAATGTTTGCCTAAGTCTCTTACATCACTTGGTGAAGACAAGTGTTTAGTATAATACTTTTTATTTTTAATCTTTTGCACTTTTTATTTGGTTTTGTATTAATGACTTTAATAACTAGTTGCTTATGTTGAAGGTGATCTTTCCTTATCGTTTGTCCGTAGTGTCTTGGCATTATTTTACTGTCTATATAAAATAAAAGATTTTCACCATTCATATCTCCACGGTCTATATGGAAGTGTGTTGGCTACCTGGTCGGGGGTTAAGGGAACGGTTTGGTAAGGGTCTTGCCCTTGTTCAGCGTTTAGAGGTCTTGCAAGGGACCTGGGTCAATTTTAGTAGGATCTCCTTCAATGCCCATAGGTATTGGATGGCGGGGATCCAAACTCTTTGACCCCCTCATAAGTTAACTACTATTAATACTATAACCCGGCTATTTAGGACTGTATCCCTGCTGACTCAGACTACTTAGTCGAGGGTAACATCACCGCCAAAAGCGGGGCCTACCATAATTTGCATTAATAACTTAATTCATTATCTTCCAATAATCCAACTCTTTAGTATTGTATCCTTGCTGACTCAAACTACTGGGTTGAGGGTAACGTCGCCTTCAAAAGAGGGGCCTACTACAATAACTAAGATAATCTCTTAAACAAGTGCAAAAGTGCGAAAATAATCAAAGGTTATACTAATACACGAGTCGGATCCAAGTGATTCATCTTGTCTATCTGTTTTTATTTTATTTTTATTTTTCAGCATTTAGTTAGTTTTTATTTTCTTAGTTAAGAAACCTTTTCTAACATTTTGATTTGATTAGACGTTGAGGAAAAACCGGTACTAAAAGCTCTTGTGTCCTTGGACGACCTCGGTATCTTACCAACACTATACTACGTCCACGATGGGTGCACTTGCCCATATGTGTGTTTAGTGTTAGTAAATATCGTGTTTTATAAATTTAATACTTGGCTAAAAGTGTAAAAAGGGCTTAAAATATACATCAAAGATATACTACACTTCGCACGCATCAGACCCCTATCATCCAGTATTTGCAAGAAGGAATACTCCCTGAAAACAAAGCAGAGGCAAGGAAGATACAAAATAAAGCCTTATGCTATGAGATGAATGGTGGTATCCTGTATCGAAGATCCTTCTTGGGGCCACTTCTGCGCTGTGTGGACCCCCAAGGTGCAAATTACTTGATCAGGGAGATCCATGAAGGCATCTGTGGCATCCATGCGGGCCCGCGCATGGTCGTCACGGAGATAATGAACGCTGGATATTATTGGCCAGGGATGCACATCGATGCTCTAAAGGAATTGCGCAAATGCGACTCCTGTCAAAGGCACTCCCCGAAAACCCTGCGCCCAAAGAACGATCTTATCCTTGTATCCACTGCTTGGCCTTTCCAACAGTGGGGGATCGATATGGTGGGACCTTTCCCTGAAGCTTCTTGTGCTATGAAGTTTATAATCGTCGTCGTCGATTATTTCCCCAAGTGGGTGGAGGCCAAAGCTCTCGCCTCAACTACTGCAATGATGGTGCGCAAGTTTATACGGGAACACATCATCTGAAGGTTTGGCCTCCCACTCAAAATTGTAACCGACAGTAGCACCAATTTCACTTCTGAACACCTTCAAAAGTGGATGAAAGAAATGAAGATTGAACACATTTTCTCCTTCGTTGCGCACCCTCAGGGCAACGGCCAACTAGAAAGTGTCAACAAAAGTATTGTCGAAGGGATAAAGGCCCGACTGGGCACCAAGAGAAGAGGGTGGGTAGATGAGCTCCCGAGCATCCTTTGGGCTCCTCGAACCATGCCGAAAACAAGCACTGGCGAAACTCCCTTTAGCCTAGTATACGGCGCAGAGGCGGTTATCCCAGCTGAAGTTGGCCTCCCCTCACCGCGCTTGACAGCGGTCAATAAAATCGATAACGAGGCGAAGCGTCGTCTAGACTTGGACCTGCTAGAAGAGAGACGCGAAATAGCGCGAATCAAAGAAGCAAAAGTACAAGACACAATTGGAGAGGTACTACAATGCAAGAGTACGCATTTGTGCCTTCACTCCATGAGAATATGTCTTTAGGGACAATGAAGCTTCAAATGCAGAACGCCCTGGAAAGCTAGCACCCAAATGGAAGGGCCCATACTTAATACATGAGGTGCTAGGGAAAGGGGCATACAAGTTGCGCACTCTGGATGGATACATCATCCCGTGCACGTGGAACGCGCAACAATTGTGCAAATGTTACATGTGACTATTCTCGGCCATGCGCCTTTATTAGCTTATGTTGGCTATGCACCTTTTTTACTACTTATGTTGGCTATACGCCCCTTTTATTTCAATGATGTATGATTGGCCTAGCGCCTGTTTGCAAGCTACTTAATGAAAGCATTAACTTATGCCTTTCATTTTTAGCACCATGACTTCTACGTTACAAATGCATGTCAAACTTTTGATTAGCATGAAAACACTCCAGTAAATTACGAGCTCTTGAGTCAGGCCTCCATGGTCCTCGGCGAACAGAGCGAGATCGGGCAAGTTCTCATACACGAGCCACACTTACATTTATTCGCGCTAACTTAACCAAAGTTTCTAACAACAATGCAATAATTGTAACTCAACGAATTAATAGCAAACATAATGCTATATTCTAAAAGGCGCACCGCGCAATCAACACATAAGAAATAATAAAGCTATATTGATTCATTCCAAATAGCGCAACCGCGCATCAAGTTACATTCAACATCTAAAATGAAAATTACAAGGCACAGAGCCTATCAACACTAACTACTCATAACCATCACCACCATCATCGTCGTCATCGCCATCGCCATCACCATCATCACCGGCTGGTTCTTCTTCATTAGATAGCTACACAGTTTCTGGAGGGTCTAGAATAGCCTTTAGCCGCTGGCACCAGTCATCATGCTTCAGCGCCTCTCCGACCAAATCAATCACAGGCAGTGATAAATGGTCATAGACCTTTTCAGCGCGGGCCAATGCAACATCAGCCTGATCGGTCACTTAGCAATGACTAACATCAAACTCCTGTCCTAATGCCTCTTCAACATGCTGCGCACACTCTAAATAACTTCCACGGTGACCAACCGTGCGTGAGGCATCTATGAGAGCAGCGACAGCTCTGTCCAGCTCGGAAGCATTCAAGATAGAGTTGGCCATCTACAGCAAAGGCAATGGATAAGAAATAAGTTATAACAAATAAAACTTAAGTTAAAGAGGAGAACCGTACCAGGACTACTCCTCTACCGCGTCTCCATTCAGCCTCAGAGACCAGCGTGTCAATGATGCCTTGGGCTTCGGAGTAATTGTTTTGCGCTATGTTTAGGGCAGATGTACTCATGTCACGCGCCTCCTCAGCCTTCTGTGTGGCCTCCTCAGCAGTAGTAGCTTTCACTCGTTCGGCCTCAAGGTCAATTTCCAAGGACTCACTTTTGTCGGTTTGCTCTTGCAAACGACGTTTCAACTCTGCAATCTCAACGTCCTTAGCCGCCAGGTCCTTATCCTTACTGGATACCTGCGCTTTCAACTCAGCCTGCAGAGGGAAATACAGACTTAGATAATTTCACAAGCAAAAAGCATAAAGGGAAGAAGGGTTAACACTGATCAAACCTCAACATGTTCTCTATCGGTTTGCCCATCCTCAATCTTCCCTTTCAGATCAGCAACTTGAGCCTCAAGGTCTGTGATTTTAGAGCGCGCGGCATACATACGCTGATTATCTTTTTCACATATTTTCTTCCACTCCGCACGCTCCTTCACCAAGAGATCTTCAGCAGCACGAAGCTTACCCCTAAGGCCTTCACGGCCCCACTCCTCCGACTTCCTATCGGACTCAAACTTAGCTTTTTCTTCAGCAAACCCAGCCTTAGCTTTCTCAAATTCCTTAACTTGCCTCACCAGGCGCTCACGATACTTTTCCCACTTAGCCCGCTCTTTAACCATCGTGCGCCACTCAAGCACGATCTGGTGGTTGACGGCGCGAGTATTGGCCTCCCCAACAACATAAGCTTGGTATAGCCCATCGTGAGTTCGCGCCCTTTGGCGGTTAACCTCACCGGGAGGGAATGAATTTAGGAACCAGTCGCGACACGCACCAAACTCCAAGAAGGTGTCCTTCTGTTTTAAACCCCATGGAGCTTGGTGGGGAGCATTACCACGCGCCTCCTCGGTATAGGTCTTGTAGTAAATATCGCCCACAGTATCTTTCGGACCGATAGTATGTGGCATCAACACTCCTGCACCACTAGCTGCACCCGTGCCACCTGTAGCGGTCGTAGCCTCCTTATGCGCAGCACCAACTGACCCCCCAGCTGCAGAAGTAACTTGAGCAGTTTGGGTGGGGGCATCAACCTGCGCCGACTCGGTGGGTTTAACAACCTTGGGTCCCTTGCCTTGAACAATTTCTCCCTTCTTCTCATGAAGGGGCTGGTCAAGCCCCGTGATATGGACGACCTCCGGACCCTGCGTTTTTTCATAAGCAGTAGTAGAAGCGGCCCCGGTCTCCTTAGGATCATCAACAACAGGCTTTTTCAGAAGCCTTATTTTTCTCTCTCTCCTTCTCTTTCTCAATAGCCTTGTCAAGAGGCTTCTCAGCAGCCTTCTTCTTCTCCTTCTCAGCCTCTAACCCAACAGTCTTGAAAGGCTTGATTGTAACCTTGGTTCTTTTCTGCGCCGGCTCTTGGGGATCTTTAAAAACAACACCCTTCTTTTCAGGGGTCTTCTTCTTGGCCTCTGCTGAAACTAAGTGTTAAAAAGAGGTGGCAACAAAGAAAACAAGAGGGTAGTCAAGAGACTAACCTGGATAGAATTTATAAAGAGAACGCAGACTGCTTTGTTTTCCGATTACTGGGGCCTCCCCCGCCTTCTGCGCCACAGAAGCACCAGCTGTAGTCTCCTCTCTACTTCTCTTCCTTCTTATTAACTTCTCAGCAGGCTCTTCCTCCTCTTCTTCTTCTTCTTCTTCGTCATCAATCGCGATGGAAGAGGGAGTAGCACCAGCATATGGGTTCCGGGAACCCGCGCTACCTGAACTCTTCGAACCAGCGGCGCCAGTCTTCTTTTCGCCTATACGCGACAATCCTTCAAGTGAATCACTGAGGACAACATAATCCTCTAAGTTACTCTGACAAAATCGTAGAGTACCTTTATCAGAAGCACCCGCAGTCGCGCGGCTACTCCCGCCTTTCTTGCTGGTCACTTCAGTGCCTTTCTTTCTCTTGTTTGGTTTTTTCTTCTTCTTCTCTTCTGGGTCAATCCCCAGGTCACGCAACACACCTGCAAAGATGTTAGACCACGAACTTAGCTCCCCATTGGAAGACCCTACAGACTCCTCGCTGGAAAGATAAATAATCTCTTTCCCAGCTGAAGTCACAGCACGCAAGAGTCTGGGATTGGGAAGATGCGCACCTTCTGTCGCAGTAGGAGGATTGGCGAAAGCTCCAGCTAGAGGATACAGAAATTGACCTTTGATGCGATCATATCAATACTGCTCCCCTGGCCCCAGCGGGCGCACCCCCATCGATCCACCAAATGTGGGGAAAGCAGCTTGATCGAGGTCTGCCTCTGCATTCAAACCGAACAATTAAGCGCAACTGAATGGAAAAAGAAGTTAAAGAAAGATAACGAACCTCTATCTTGAAACTTCAACACTGGAACTTCGTTGCTCTCCGGTGGCCACTAGTCACTCATCTGCGCCACAACAAGAACGTTCTCACCAAAGATCCGATTTGGCGTCGCAGTCAGCTTTAAGTACCAGGCTCCCCCCTTCAGGATCGGTAACTCCTCCTTCTCAATCACATTCGGAGCATGAAAGATCATCGCAATAGGGAGAACCTCTTCTCTGATGAAGAATAATTTTTGTTTCCAGTCATGGAAAATTTTAGGAGGATTGAGAAGGATCTTCTTGGCAGACCCCCGGTTGCCAAAAGAGTAGAAACCCATATTCCTAATGAGTTGGTAAAACGCCCTAAACCTTTCCACCGTAGGCTCTATTTCATGCGATCGACACAGAAATTCAAAGTGCCTCACCCTCACCATACCGGGTGGACTCATCTGCGAGATGTGAAACCCATAATATTAAAGGATATGAGCCATGAATTCCGTCGCCAGCAACCGGAAGTTGCCTTGTAAGAAAAAGTCTTCAAAGAGTGTGACGTACCCCGGCGGTGCATCGGCAGCCGTCTGGTTCTGACCGGGATATCTGGCATCTCACTCCGGTGGAAACTGGAATCCTCTCTAATTTGCTCAAATAATCCAAGGTCCCATTTAAGGACTGGGACCGGACCTTCTTCATGAGGAGTTTCTTCTTCAGCCATGGAGATTTAAGAGAAACTTTAATAAATCTTTTGGAAAAACTTGAATATTTGAAGATTTGAATATCTGCACTTGAAGATCTGTTACTGCTTTGTTGAAGATTCAGGGAAGAATTAGAGAGAGAGGAGAAACAGTAGAAGAGATTGTGATCTTCTCTCCCATCTCATAGACTATATATACTCATCGCATTTAATGCGATGAGTAGACGTGCCGGATTCACCGCGCGTGTATCCAATCAGCAACCGCCACGTACGTCGCAATTCCCAGAGTGACGGTTACCACGCGCGCATGGACCTTACTCGACTGACGGAAAACCAAACCGTCAGGGACAACTTGATGACGGCTGTGTCAGCAGTCAACTCAAACGTAGCCATCAACGACATTTCTCACTAACCTGTCAGAATTCAAAAACCGAGGGTTTTCCCGCTCAAATCTACTACAAACTTCAGGCAGAAGTTACCCAGGCCGCGCAACACTCACAAACACCCAATGCACATGCGCGCTTACATCCAAAAGTAGAGAATTTCCAACAGACAAATCTGGTAGTCGCGCCATAGTAACTGACAAACAGTTACACGCGCGCGACTCACCAAGATCTAAGAAGCATTTTTTCTAGCCTAACACTTCCTTTTTCTAAGTCCAGAGCTCCAACCACTCACTTCGCGCGTGATGCAGCACTGGACTAGAGGGACTTGAAGGGGTATGGTCCCAAAAATGCCGCGCAGACCATTTAGATCGCGCTTTGGACCATACTCCTTAATCACTTCGGTGATCAATCTTTAGACCCTGCGCGGGATGAACAAGCAGAGCATGGTCTCGCGCGAGGTCAAACCAAGAGATAATGGCAGTTTCTATACTTGGCATTCTGAATAAGGACCTTCACCTCCTACAACCCCGCACGAGCTACTAATGTGCTCAGCAAGGGTCGCGCAGGAGTCAAAGAGCAAGGCCACTTCATAAGGTACTAAAGGTACAAGTGGCAGAAGGGCAAGCCAATCAGCGTCCTCCAGGCTGTGCTCTATCGTGCTCCACGATCGTCTGACGTGCAGGAGACAGAAAGTACACAAGGACGCCTATGTGGCACCAATCAGGGGGCGGCGACACTTGCCCCATGATCTCCACTTACCTGCTGATGGCAGAGGGACAACAAGGCCGACAATAAAGACACGTGGCTCCAATCAAGGTGCGCCAGCACCGAAGATCTTCTAGAAGACACTAACGGTCGACACCAGTGAGACAAAGAGCATATCCTCTATGTTGTCGCCTTCCAGCCCAAGGCCCATCAGCCCGTATCCTCTTACACCTTTCCGACTATAAATAGAGACCTCAGTTCACATGTTAAAGATTCTATTCCCTCTACGCTCACTCTTAACAGATAATTATCTCCTCAAAGCAGATACTTATTCTCGCGTCGGAGTCTAGTTAAGAGGGAAACCCCCATATTCCCCTCTTAACGAGCTAATGGTGTTCTGTTTTGCAGGATTAGCTGATTGATCGGATATCAGGAAGTTAAAAGAAGATTAACCACTATGAAAGGAACATAAACCAAACTAATTAACCCTACAATTAGTGCAGTGTTTCTTCAAAATGTAAAATGTACTAATGGTTATGCCATGTACATTCGGAGGCATGAACTTCATACTTATAAATATAGATGATACTAATCATGTTATTATTGAGAATGAGATGAATTGCATATACATTATAGTTGAACCATTGAAGGTCAACACAGGATTCATAAAGAATGAAGTTAGAAAGTTAAATGAGCGGAATGTATTTGAAAACAGAACCTGATGTGGTCGTTTAATTATACACCTTAGATTACGTTTAAATTCACCAAGTACTAATATTGCGAATGTATGTGGTGGCTGCAGGTTAGATTATATCGTAAAACATTTCGATGGAGTGCAAGGCGATGAAGATCAAGTCACATAATGGATTGTACGGGAGTGTGTAGTCATGTAACTTGACAAATGTATGTCATGTCTTATTATCCATATAAAACGGATAATGTAATTATTGTAAGAAACCTTTTTTAAAAGTCTCTTCAACATGTTAAAGTGAATAAAAACAAAAGAAGTTTTAAACTTCATATTTCCGCTGCGCCTTTGTGGTTAAAACGTGTAAGGGTATTACATCTGCACAAGTTCCAAGGCTCCGTGAGTATTTAAGGATAAAATTGGATGCGATTTATAAGTATTTGGGTGATCAAACGCGAGCTATTCATAAGAATACTGAATTAATTATTGAGCAGCAGAAGACCATTGATGCACGTCGTGTAATTATGTTAGACAAGGAACGAAAGATTGCTACATAAACTAGAATTGTTACTGATCAAGCTAAACAGTTGAAGACTTATGAGCATCATGATAAAATCTATGTTGAATGGAATACTAAAATGGTGAGATTAAATGAGTAGATTAGGTGGTTGCTTTCTCAAATTGTTGAACTAATTGTCACTCAAGGGGAGAGTGATCAGATTAGATGTAAAGTTGATGAGCTTAAGAGATTATAGGGTGATTTCAACAAAGACAATGATCCAAAAGCCACAAGGCCTAGGGAGTAGCCAAGTAGTTCACATGCTACTGCAACTGCAACTGAAGCAAGGACTGAGGGTGAGTCTGGAGCTGGTGCTGGCACAGGTGGTGATGGTGGTGGAACAATATGTCACACCCCAACCGATGGCGGAAACATCGGAGTGAGACGAAGAAAGATTGCTCATCCAACATAATGCTAATTGTAACAATAGATTTAAAAATAAATTGATTTCATTCATAGCAAAGTGTTACAACACATGGAACTTTGAAATATAACATCTTCGATATAAGAAAACAATACAACAAACAAGTTCGAAATTGATACAATATGTTAAAAACCTAAGACGTCTAAATATGTATCTAAGCATCATCACTACTTCAGTTTCAAAGCATCGTCATCCTCAATCTGTAACATGTTTAAAAATAAATTTCGATGCAAAAACAAAGGCGAGTATACAGGTTTTTGTACATAGCATAAGAGATAAGTTGTTTAAACAATTCCACATGGCAAGCTTTACAAGATAAATAACAAAATCGGCATGTGTTCGACTAATCTACCCAATGATGAAACGCAATAAGCTCATGACATAACCTTAAGAATATGGGTGGTGCGTTAATCCTGTGCGCTATATATGTCAAGGATAGGCTCGTACGAAGTTAATGATAAGTCTAACACAAAATGTATAACCCCAAGTTTAAAGTATCAAGTAATCAAGTAGGCATGCATGTATAAGGAATGTTTGTGCATTTAAGAATAAAGTTTAAGTGTAAGTTTATAGTTTAACATGTTACACCCCAAAAGGTGGTAAACAAAAAGGGAGTTCAAGTATACTCACAAAATTGCATATGCTTTCCGATTATCCAAGTGTTGACGAGTAATGGGATTTGGAGATTGAATGTATACGGTTTGGAGTTCAAGGTATGCTTAAGGTCGGAAATTCGAAATTAAAAGTATAACAAAGTAAATGTACAAGAAAGTAATCACTTAGACTTAGCACTTGTTCTTGACACTATAAAAACCCATAGGGTTTGAATGATTTCATGGGTGTAACACCCATTAGAATCGTAACGAGAAAAACTAAATACTTAGGTGATATAACTTACTAACTTGACAAATAACCATTTGGTTATCATCAAGTGTTAGGTTTCTTACATGTATTCTATATTCTATATAGTATATATTTATAAGATATAGTCCGTTATCATATAAGAATATTATAGAAGTCATGCATGAGGTAGGAAGATAAATCTTCCATTTAGGAACCTCTTTAGTTGTCACCAATACACAAGTTGTCATAAGACAACAAGGATGGTCGTGAATATATATTAGGAAATGGAAATACATACAATAAGGAATGAATAACTACAAGATAACTAAGAAAACATCAAGTGATGTGTGGATTTTCAAGTAGGATAGCCCAAGCTAACCTCATAATCTCACAATCTTCAAGCTCTAAGCTTGTTCATCACTTGTGGGTAAAACCCCTATCAAAAAAGAATGTTTATGAGGATTGAACTTCTGGATTTACATGTCACAACCTTGTTTTTAAGCCCAACTAACCATAGACTTTATTATGAGCATAAGGACATAGGAATGTGTATGAGAAACCTCAAGTTTAAGTAGTTTATCAAGTATTTAAATCAAAACAGAAAGTTTACTTCACTTTGGAGCATGTTTTGGTGATGTTACAGGCCTTGGTTTTCCATGGAAAACCTGTGGAAGCATATCTAAGGTTGTTCCAAGTGTTTAGAAAGAAGAATAAATGAAAAATGTTGAGAAATGAAGAAGTTATGCAAGCTTTAGTAGTTTGTAACGAATCTGCCTATCTTCTGAATTTCCAGCTGATTGGGAGTGTTTTAGAGTGTTTAGTGGGTTTGAAAAGTGGAAAAAGTGTGGAGAACGCTTGGGTTTTATAGGGGAAGATTAGGGTTAAGTGTAGTTGAGTATTAATTGCAAGAAACACACTTTAGAAGTTAATAAAACACAAAAATTGGCCCAATCCCGTAGCTGATTAAGGCATTCTGCGGATTGTACTCCGTCGCGGGGCGCGTCTCGGCCAGGGAATGGCTTCGCGGGCCGCGAGCCATGATGTTCGCTGAATTGTTTCATTTTTTTGACAATAATGGTCCTTGTGCTTTCATATTTAGATGTTTTAAGTTAGTTTAAGGTGTTTTAAGTGTAAAGTACCATATGTAAGGGTAGGTAACGAATTTTAATAATAAAACAATTATAAAACGAGCATAATTAAGTGTAGATGTTGAGAATACGTATTGTATTTGCGCGAATGAATCGTACAAGTCAAATGTTTGCAAGTTTATTATATGTTTACAAGGATCATGGATTGTGAAGCCAAGTATAACGAATCAAAATCGTAGTATAAATGAAATAGTAGGTTTTAATTTTGGGGTAGAACGATGTATTCCGCTACGTTTTAGATCTTCGATTTACGATGATAAGGCGAAATATGATTATGAAAGACACAAGTTTCCAAAAAAATGGATTTACAAGACAAGTTTTCTAATTTAGGAAAGTATGAAAAGGCAGGGCGTTACACAATAGGTAGTACAATAGAAACAGTGGAAAATTTAGATATTGGTGAAGAAGATGCTAGTTTATCGTCTAATGATTCAGATCATGCTGAAGATACGACTACACATAATTATCTGGTGAAAAATGATCTTGTAGAGTGTGAAAGAGTTGAAGGAATTGTAGAGGATTGGAAATTAGATGAAGAGGTTGCTGATATTGAAGTATAGAAAGGTGAAGCAATATGTACTTGTGAGAATCTTCCCATTATTGATTATGAAACTTTTATATAAAGAATTTACTCTCATGAACTTGTTGAAGAAATTTCAAACCCGGAAACTATACCAAAGGAAACAATGTACTCGTTCAAGATGAAATGGTTAAAAGAGCCGGTTCTAGAGTTAAAACAGAAGAAATAGTATCTTACTCATGGAGAATATTCAGGTCAAATTATTAGTTGGGATTATGATGAGAAACATAAGTTGTTGATGATAAAGAGGACAAATGGAGTTCGGTACTTCAAATGTAGAGCTAAGTATCTAAGAAGTTTTCTTGCACGAGATCTTCATCATCTATCTCAGATTAATCTCAATCATCGAACATCAAATGCCAATGTTAATGATTAATTAATATTCTAGTTGTTGAGAGTCGAGTAAGTAAATGGAAAAAAATCAAGCTAGCTGTTGGAAGATAGGTGAAGAGCAGGGATCCGGTAATGGGTAAAAGGATTTACAAGATGGTATATAAGCCGGCCAGGTGTTTGAGAAAGATACTAATGAGAGAGTTTGATTTCGGTTGTATAAAATGAATCAGAAGTTGGTATGTTGATGGGAAGACAAGAAAGCAGTCATCACACAAAAAGTGCTTTAAATGAAATTATTCGTATTTTGGATCCTATGTGGCTCATTAATACGAGGATTGAAGATCTGAAGAAACTAAAAAGACATTCTTTACAGTATCGTGAGGATATGCGAACGGTAGCTATGTAGTATATCAGGGTTGTTCATTTTTGCATGAAACATGGAGTATGTGCAGGAAGTGCTTTCTCGTCACATGAATGAAGAAAAGCAGACATTTTTTTTAAGATCTGAGTATTCATCAAGGAAGGGGTCTGTAAATGCACTAAAAGTGATGAAGTGATGGATCCGATAACTCCGAAAATTGAAGGGTCTTTATGTAACTTCTGTATTTTGATGTCATATAAATATACTAAGTGTTGAACTTATCCGAGTTATTGAGTTTGTCCGAGTTATTGAGTTTGTCCGAATTACTTAGTGTAATTTGGAATGGTACTTGTCCCTAGTATGCTATTAGTTCAGAAGTACTTTTGAACTTTTTTAGTTCGTAGTATTGAGTATGTACTTCGGAATAAGTGTTGGTTCTGAAGTGTCATTATTTGCCGATATATTTGGCTACTAATGTAGGTTTTACATAAACTTTTGGGCATTTGTACATTTTAGAGAACTATGTGTTCTCTATGTTATAATACAAGTGCAAATTTGATAATTTCTCTATTTCTACACCTTTTCTATTAGTGTTTACAATTAGTATAGCCTCGTGATGGATTTCGTACATCACGAGGTATTGTGTTAGTGTTTCGATTCGTATATTTGTGTTCTATGTGACCTTACAACCTTTTTATGTAACAAGCCTTTGAATGGTTACATCTTCTTGTTCTTTTAATACGTTTGTCAAAGAATTCTTCCATATGGTTCCAACAATAACCCATGAACTTTTTTTGTCACTTTTCGTTTCCCAACTTGTGTTTAGTAACGGTTGTCTTTCTCGACACTCATAACATTATGCGAATCCATTATGTCTACATATCAAAACAAAGATATATGTATATGTACATCAAAACATGCCCAATTAAACATATCCAAAGCTATGTAAAAAGACTATACCTTAAATTGTGGTGTCTTTGCTTTTATTTTTGTCACAATGACATACATATAAATACATTAGAGCAACATGTGTAAATATATACTTCAAATTTGGATATAATAAATATATTATGTAGTATATCACATCCATACATATACATCTAGCTGGAAAATAGTTCACCAAAAACACATTGTAATTATTTAAAATAATATTCTTTTAATATTGTATTAACATTATGTATAATCTATTACAATAACGCGTAAAAAGAATAGTGAAGAGACAAAAGAAGTGTATTTTTTATTTTTTGGTTTTTTTATACATTCTAATTTAAATAAAAACTGTTCTTGTGTCTCTTATCTTGCAAAAGGATCGGAACCGACCTGACCTGGAACCAATATTTCATGTAAATCCAAAACGGGAACTGGCCCATATATTCAAAAGGGTTCGGGTACAAGGTTCTCGTGTGTCGGGTCCAAGGTTCTCGTGTAAGATTAAATATTTATTTATATGTATTTAATCTAGTAGCCATCATTATCATTTATATAATATGGATCAAAATATATTAAAACCTATAATAAATTAGTTGGTAATTGTTGATGGGCCAGATTACCCTAATTAACTAATTGGGTTTCCCCTTGGGTGTATATAAGGAGATTATTAGAGGGGGATTTGTAACGCCCCAAATCCGAATGTTTATAATTATTAAATGTTCTCATATGGTACATCAAGAAATGAATGACTAGGTTATTTAACTAAGTTAAGAAAATGGTAAAAACAATTAAAGGAATAAAAATTGTACCAATTATGTCTTAATGGCTAACACAAGGGACTAAAGTGGGTTAAAAATGAAAGATGAGATAATATATGAAAAATTGCACACATACAAACACACACTTCGTGTGTTCAGGAATGAGCAGGAGACTCCCATGGAGCTAAGAACCCTAACTTCATCATTTTCATCAAATTGAAAGGCTAAATGATGCCTAAATTCATAACCGAGCATGGATTAATGATCACCTTCATAAGGGGATCGTAAGGTATGTCGTAAAAGTTAGATTGGTGATTATACACGAAGTGGGTTATGTTGTAAATCGTGAATTGGTATAAAATTGAGTACGAGGATATGTTAGAATCATCATATAGAACATGGGTTATGCAAGATTTAGGTTAATTTGATGCTTAGAGGTGAAACCCATTAGTTATGGTGAGAATGATGACTTGAATCATTATACATGTCCAATTCTTGTTGAATATTGATGTATTATGTGAGTAATATGGAGTCTTGTTAGAAGAATTGAAAGAAATATGATGATAATATATTTGAATGTTTATGTGTGAATGATAGATGTTGATTAGTAGGAGGATTTGATGAATTAGTATGAAATTAGTAGATTGTGCATGAATTAGTTGTACCTTATGTTTAGAAGGTTGTACACACACCAAGGGTATGATGAAATTAGAGATAAATGAGCCTAGATCACTAGTAAGTGATTAACAATGAAGTTATGAAGTGGGTCTTGTATAATAAGATGATATGCTATTGTTAATGATGTTTGAAATTACATGTATGTGTAAATGTTTAAAGGATTTCGGCTAGGATTTAATAGATTAGTATGTTTGGAGTTTGAGTGATAATTTCTGAAATAAGATCCGTGTGATGAATGATGAAAAAGCTAACTATTTAAGAATGATACATGATAGTTGATGCTTGATAAACGACATGGAAGCTTGGGAAAGAAGCGGGTCAAACGGGACTAATGCGCACGAGAAGCATATTCGGGTGTTAGGTAAGTAAAGCTTACACCCTTTTTGTAAAATATCTATTCAATGTATTGATTACGAACAGGGTAAGTAATTATGTGAATTATAATGTTCCGATAAGCTTTGATATGGGTCGGAACATGTGAGGATGCTAAGAAAATAAGTTTGATGGTAACAAGGGTAAAAAGGGTAAAAAGGGTATTATAGTGGTTTCGGTTACGAGTTAATGGAGGAATAAGTTATACGGATAGGATAATGAATAACTGAAATCCCACAAGAATGAAATGGACATTTAGATTTAACGGGTCAAATGGTGAAGATATCACCATTTGGCGATATTGACTAATGAATTGTTTTGTCAAGTATTATACTTTCACAGGATGAATAGCGAAAGGAATTATGTTGCTATTAACTAGCTATTTAGTGCACAAGGTATTAAAACGGGTCAAAGCTTTGATCCGAGCCAGGTATGTGTGACTAGAGTTGAAGTTAAGTGGTAGGATTGGTTAATTATGCAATGAAGTCCTTTGTTGTAAGGATGGAGCGAAGTTGACAAAAACGCCCTTGATGGGTAAATCGGGCAAACGGTCTTAAAAGTTGATTAGAAACAATCTATTTGATTAAGCG
Source organism: Helianthus annuus (assembly GCF_002127325.2). NCBI lineage: Eukaryota > Viridiplantae > Streptophyta > Magnoliopsida > Asterales > Asteraceae > Helianthus > Helianthus annuus. The sequence goes on from NC_035434.2 coordinate 112,335,680, forward strand.
AATGTTTAGAAAAGTAGGAAAGCGAAAAGTGTGATTTTCGTAAGTCAAGAACCTTAAAATGCGCAAATACCTTGAACGGGTCAAAATAAGCCTTTGAACGAAAATGGGTTAAGAGGATGCAAGACATCCAAGAATTTAATCTTTATGATAGATAACATTGAAATTATAAGGTTCTTGGGAAATTTGGGTCAACAAATAGGTTATGTTGGTAAATGCATAAATGGGTCAAAACTTTGTAAAAAGGTAATAAGCCGAGAGCTTTAAATGAATATTTTCCTTAAACCGGATATAGGATTTCAAGTTCATAAGATAGAATGCGAATTTACAAGCATGTAGGAAGAAACGGGAGGTTAAACGGGTAAACGGTTCAAAAGTTATGCGCGTTTTAGTGCGTACGGACGACGAAACGGAACTGCAGAAAACTGCAAATTCTAGAGGGCGTCGCCGACGGGTATGGGGGCGTCGCCGACGGGCTCCAGAAAGTGAATTTTTGGCTGACGGGTTATTTGACTGTCTACGGGGATTTTTGGCTACGGGTAATTGCAAGGGCCGTCGCTGACGACCCTAGGGCCGTCGCCGACGCCCTCCCCAAGTTCAAAAACCTAAAAATTTGTTATTTAAGTTGATTTATGTATCGTAGGCTTCGGTTTGTTATCCGTGGACTACGGTGGGCTTCCCAAACATGATTTCGAGTGTTTCTTTGGCACTTACGAGTTATAACTCCAAGTCTAAGCCCCATGTAATCAATGTAAGAGTATTATAGACGTATGCATTAAGTTGGACATATTACATATAAACGGTATACAAGAACGCGTTTGAAACGCGTAGGCATGAATGCATGACGGTAGGGATGTTTGAATGTATATAGGTATGTAGATGTGTATTAGGAGTATATGAAGGTACGTATGAGTGCATGCATATATGTAGAGATATAGTATGAATGTATGTGTGCTTGAATTGATATGTTAGAGTTTTAACGTTACTAATTATGCGTTTGAGGTTGGTATGTAATGCAGGAATGAGTACATCGGATTCTTATGAAATTTAAGCCGAACCCGGAACAAGAGAATAAGAAAGGATATTTGAATGAATCAAGTCATATTATCAAACGTTATTCAATCTTTAATTATATGAGATTAATGTTATATGATGTTGTCATTGACTAATGGCTAAGTTGTATGTGATGCCCACAGGTACTACACGGACTTTTTATGTTACTAAGGGAGTGAAGCGGACGTATGACAAGTCAAGAGCAAGGATTGTACGGAAACATCAGTCACATAGTTGAAGTATATAAAGCCTAGAAGTTTTAATTAAAGTACGAATGTTGTGAATTCTTTTATAGAATGCTTTGACATTTTGAGAATTTGAACCTTCATGTAAGTAATGTCGATAATAAGGAAAGAAATTTTAAGGCTCTTTTTCCGCTGCTTCATTTTCAAGGTTAAACGTGTTAGGTCCTTACAGGATTAGGGTTAGACTTTTATAACATCACTCTAAAATCGCCTCCTCCTCTCTCTCCATTACTACGAGTTCTTCAACCCTAAAGAACTCGGTACTACCATCAAGAAGATACATCCTAAAGGGGAACCAGACAAATCTGACGAACATGACGTCTACTTCCCTCTCTGGTGTGGTTACTGGCTCATCATGTACACAATCATTATTTGTTTTTCTATTACATCCTTATTGAATTGATCAACATGTGGTATCAGAACTATATGTTGATTATATCAATTCAGTTAAGGAATTCAATGAATGAATTGAATTATAGGAATTAAAACAATTAAAATTGATTTTTGTTTGGTTTTTTGATTGATGATCTATCATTGATTTGAAAATTAAATCAACCAAAATTTATATTTCTTTGATGGCCACTAAATCCTTTTTCTTCATAAAATAATCAGTCTAAACATTGCTAGTTCCCATCACTTATTAATTAACATTGTACATATTAGAATTTGAAACCATAATCAATTCATTGAATTATTACCTGTATTGCACTTCATAAATATTTAAATGAAATCAATATGTATTCGTGTATAACTCTGATGGTTTCTTCACATATCCATATTTTAATATGTACATAAATTTGAAATAAGTGGAATGGATTGTAATTGTTATCGAATGGTTAAGATCAATTTTAAATTAATCATTATGTTAACTTTTAATATATGAATATTTGTTATGATATTACTCAATTTTGTGAGACTAGGATTTGATTATCTTTCCTAAAATTGTGTATCTTCATCTCCAAGTTTCGAATAAACATTATTTTAATTTGTACTCGAATAATTAACTTGGATAGATATACATGAGATATTTCGAAATTATGATCAAAATCTCTTAAAATTAGCTGATTCAAACTTATCACAATAACAACTGTTAACAGTGGACACGAGACCATTAGATTGCGACTGGAGACCATCAGGTCTCGACTCGAGACCACAAGGTCTTGACTCGAAATCATAAGGGTTCTTAGAACTTTACGACTCGAGACCACTGAGGTTTCGACTAAGGGTTTTAAATCTTCACAACTCGAGACCATAAGGTTATAACTCGAGACCATAAGTTTGCGACTCGAGACCATAAGGCTACAACTCGAGACCAATGTTGCGACTCGAGACCACATAACTGACTCGAGATCTCATAACTTAGTCGAGACCTGACTCGAAACCTCATTATTTTAGGCTGTTTAATGTGAACTAAAATTTAGCTATTAAATAATTAGTTTTGTAATTAGATAATTAATCAGAATCAAATAATGTTTTACAAAACCAAAATGGCTTAACTTGGGTGAGCTTCTAATGTATCACTTCTGGCCAAAGCTGATTTGATACATCTATTTATTGCTCAAGTATAATAAAAGCCATGTTGAGTATGCATTACAAACGTGAATGTCTTAATTTCTGGCCAAAGCTGATTTAATTCATTCATGTATAGCATTCTTAACAAGTGCATAACTAAAGTGATTGTCTCATTTCTGGCCAAAGCTGATTTTGTCACGATTACTTTGCACACATGCTTAAATGATTACACTTCTGGCCAAAGCTGATCTGTCTTCGTTTAAGTAGAATTTTAACTAAGTCTATTATTTTGATGTTAGTAATAGACATATCACAACCTCTTCACATAATGATCCTCATATTAATGATCCTTCATTAATCATATGATCATTTCGTCTGCCTTATTTTTAAGTACCCATAACTTTACTCACTGTAATTTTCTTCTATAAATCTATATCTCATCCACTCTAATTCCTAAACCTAAAGTTTTTGCTTTATTTAAACTTTCTATAAGATTAGCTCTTAAATTAAATCTTTGATTATCTCTTAAGACATGATAATCCTACTGCTTTCTTCTGATAAAGATACTACATAAGAAAACTAGAGCATGATGAATAGGATAAATCGAACATGATGTCTCCTATGATAATCAAGATCTCTCTAACATAATTGCTATCACTAAAGTTATTCCAGATTAAGTATTTCCTAAGACTAATCTATTATTGTGGAATAATTACAAGAATTCCTAAGATGCATGCCTTCATTTAAAATTACAAACTATAAAGCTAAGTGGTATATGTGAATACATAATAATGTACAACCCATAAAGTTAAGGGTTTACGCATGGAAATAAGTACATTTTTCCAGTACATTACATACTAAGATTTTCACTTGTACAATTTGATGCCTTATAAATCAACTATAACACTCAAAAGTACCAAAGTATAATGAGTGTGTTGATAAGCAACATATGTACAAAAGAAATAAATGTTTGAAGCTGAAAAATAAGTTGTTACTCACCTTACAACCACTTAAAACTTTAAAAGAGGATTGTTCTAAGATCCATAGTTAAAATACAAGTACAAAATTCCAACTCTAAGGTTTTTTTCAAGGGAGAATCTCACAGCATAATTATGCCATTAGACTAGGCATAAGCAACGAGACTATCCATTATTCAGAAGAACAGTTGGATAAGTTAACTAGATAGTCACTTACTAATGATATTTAAGTCTGGTAATTTTAATATTCCTATTAACACATGATAAGTTGACTCTAGTTCTAAACGTTTCCTTACCAGAACTCAACAAATAATTAACATGAGAGTTAGTGACAAAATTAAATGTTAAGGCTATAAAAACCATAATAAGCAGTCTTCTAACAAAACTTTTCAATACCTTACATATTCTGAAGATTAATCAGAATATAGTATCATAATTAAGCAATGTTATGAAGATTGTGAGGTTTGCATAGTCAACATAAAGTTACACTTACCTTAAACTCTCATCTTATTTGTTTTAAATATCTGGATTGAAACATTACTAAGATAAAACTAGATGATACATTACACTTTCACAACTTTTGTCATCATGCAAACGAGAATTTGACAAAAGGAAAATGAGACTTATAAATTTTCATTCGTTATAACCGAAATTCATGAGAAATCATGACATGGTTAATGAGGATAATTTTTTTATCTACTCTCATTCTAAGTGATTTTAAATCATGACATTATAACCTTAAATATTACTTGGCTTAAGGAATACGTATGGGTCCATCATAAGTTATATTTCATTAACATTCGTGGAACTTATTCCAAATGGAATATTCAGAAATAATTCATTTATCAATTAAAGACTATCTGCTTGTATCTAAATTAGTCTCATATGGCCCATGGTCTTAAAGAAATCTATTCATATATGTGCTTAACATGATTTCTATTAAATATGTCCCTAAGTTTCTTATGACATCTGGACATTAAGGAAATCAAGTAAAGTCTAACATATATATGATAGGTTCCCACGTCACATACCTAATTGAAACTTATCTTGTAGCATTTATAGAGATATCATAGATCAGTGGGAGCATTAAGTGTCTTAATTATAACTTGTAAAAAGTTGCAAGAGCTGGGGGAGTGAAAACTTTATATTACTTCGATTTACACCTCTTGTACAAGACACCGCTCCATCACGACACTATTCCATAAAAACTTTTTTCCTTAAAATCTAATGCTACTCTTTCAAAAGTTTCGTTGTTCCTTAATTGTGGGCACACTTAGATTTCTTACCTAAACTAACATAATCCTCAACAAGAGAAATCACAACGACTAACGTCATTAATTTGTTTTTCTCTATTAGAATTTTTCGGTCGTTAAGTATTGACCCTAAGCATGCTGAGTTCCTAAAGATTTCTAAGATGAGTGGGAGCAGTCAAAGTCCTTATCATGACTTACAAGGAATACAAGAGGCGGGGGGAAGAGTGTCATTAAATCTTACTCCGAATTTAACTCCGATTACACCTATTGTACACCATACTGCACCAACTCTTATAGACTTAGAATCCTGAAAATGATAGCAACTTAACCAAGAGCTAATCCATAAACTGAAACTTCTAATAAACCTAATAATCAACTTAGGAGGTTATCTAGGTTTAAAAGCCTACTAACTTTGATGATTACATAACCTCCCTAACTGAAGTTGAAATGGATTTTGGAAAAGTTTACTAATCCAATCTCTTATAATTAAGCCATTAATATCAATCAATCTTCTAAATAGAATAAAACAGTTTTCTAGTAAAACTGATTTTATGTGTTCGTATAACGTTTAGGATTTGATTGAATTACCTAAGAGTGTTCATAACTAAACCAAATCCTGATATAAACGTTAAGACACAAAGAATCATGATTGATTGTCAAAGGTTATACTTAGGAAGAGATAGATTATCAAAGTTTTCTTTGAGGATCGTCACTGTTCTAATAGCTTATAATAGTTTAAAGCTACATTAGATGAACATTAAAAACAATTTTCCCTAACAATTGGCTGACACATTTACATGTTCATAAAAACAACTTGAAAGTTCCAAACTGAAGGTTAAAGAACAGTTTGTCTATAAGCCAATAAAATCCATGTATGGGCTAATGCAAACATCGTAATGTGATGAAATCTTAAAGTAATTATTTTCATCAACAACCAAGTGGATTAACGTACCTACCTCAAAATGAGTGGGAGCAACTAAAATAAACTTGTCTATATAGATGACATTCTTTTGACAAGTATATGTTACATAAGTCAAAACATTTTTAACACAAACTTTGATATAATAGATTTCAGAGATATCTCTTACATGATGGATATCATAACATAGTGAGATAGATCCAATGGAACATTAGTTCCATTCCATAATTTTAACATTAAATGGGTCCTTACGTATGTAACAAAATACTGCTCTCCTTTAGAGGATAGTAGGATAAATGAGATTATTTCCTTACGCTTCATTAATTGGAAGTCTTATGTAAGTTGAAGTCTATACTCGTTTAGATATTACTCACATTGCAACACACTAGATATGTCTAGATAAACGTGAAGCATCTAATAGAGTAATATAATATCTTTAAAAGAAACGAGAGGCTATAATTTAAAGAAGAAGTGAGAACTCAAACCGGTTGATTACTCTAACATTGTAATATTCAAAGACGATAAAATGTAATTTCGGGTATATCCTTACATCAGCAGACAAAACATATCTCACGGAGGAGTCATAATAAACTGATAATAACAACCTAAGTTATAACGACATAATATAGTCACTAAATGTTGTTGGAAATTTATCAGTGGACTCATAAGTTTATTAACTCATTATAATTAATATATTGAAGACTTATTGTGATAAAGTCAGCTACCATGTCTCCTTGAACAGTAACAGTTCGAGAGGTGCTGCATTAAATTTCGATACACAATTAATTATTCGTTTATGAACGAATTGAGGAAACTAAATATTTGTATCGAATACATTCGTGATGTGCTTAAGGATCCTATAACTGAAGGTCTATTACCCATAAGTCTTATTAAAAGAGCTCATAAAAGAGACGGGTTTTAATTGATGACCATGTACAACTGCATATCGTACTATGAATGACTAACTATTAGTTAATTTTCCTCATCAGGTTAATTTTGTATGTCTCTAACATATGTTCTGCCGGTGTAATGACATATAGACAACTATAAATACAAATCAAACGTTAAAGGGCTTACTTATTTTGATCATAACTGTTAGGTTTTAAATTGAGGCTGTAGTATGATTAATGGAGGTCCTGAGTCGAATAATGATTCAACGGCTGTATTTCTCTGCCACGGTTCTTGGTTTAAAGCTAAAATGAGTAATAACTTCTGATCAGACTTATCTAATGCTCATGATAAATGATTATTCGGCTAAGTGGGAGAATGTAAGATTAAATATTTATTTATATGTATTTAATCTAGTATCCATCATTATCATTTATATAATATGGATCAAAATATATTAAAACCTATAATAAATTAGTTGGTAATTGTTGATGGGCCAGATTACCCTAATTAACTAATTGGGTTTCCCCTTGGGTGTATATAAGGAGATTATTAGAGAGGGATTAGGGTTAGACTTTTATAACATCACTCTAAAATCGCCTCTCCTCTCTCTCCATTACTACGAGTTCTTCAACCCTAAAGAACTCGGTACTACCATCAAGAAGATACATCCTAAAGGGGAACCAGACAAATCTGACGAACATGACGTCTACTTCCCTCTCTGGTGTGGTTACTGGCTCATCAGGTACACAATCATTATTTGTTTTTCCATTACATCCTTATTGAATTGATCAATATCTCGCATATCAGAACCATGAAACGCTCGCCCCTAATTACGTTAGGTCTTAAACGCTAAATTGTTTATATAAATTACAAATTAAGTTGACTAGATATACATTCGACTCTAAAATGTTTTCAAGTCTTCTTTCAATCATCCCAAACAAAGTAATCCATCCAGTGTCAGGACAAATAGTTTTCTCCAAAAACCTTTATCATGTCACATTGCAATCAAGTCCTTATCCTTTTACATTCAAAGGTTTTTTTTTTTCTTTTTACTATGATGTTACCAACAAGTTTTTTAATTTGTTTACTACATGAAAACTACAAGGTAATTATTTTGAAAGATATACTAAAGATTCATCCAAACTATCATATATCTGAATTTTTTTTTACATTCCCAATATACTCCTTCAAAACATTCTATCCAACATCATGTTTGGTTGGTTTTTAATAAAAATAGAATTGGAAAATATTTCACTAAACTTCATCAGTCAAAGGAATTTAACAATCCTTTCTAATTAAGAAGTAATTCTAAACTTTTCATTGAAATTTTTTCAATTACAAAATACAATCATATTCCATTTTTCAGTGCTTCAATTAAAAAAGATTAGGGTAAATTTGTCTTTTTAGTTTTTAACCGTTACAATTCTATTTACCAATTTATGAATCAAACACAATACAAAATTCTATTGGAATTAATTCCAATTCCCTTTATGAATTCCAACTCCTATAAAAATTATGCGAATCAAATGGACATTGTACTAGTTCAATGCTCTCTCTAAATCCATTTACTTTCTTAGGATAACTCATGTGTCCCGTGGCTCAAACTACTTAAATACGTTCATTCTAACAACATTAGAAGTGCAGCCATGATTACTACACATCATAGAAGCGAACTATATATTAGTGATTACAACAAATAAAAAAATGTTATGGTTTGAACTCAATTCTTACACTTCTATCACTTACATGAAGTTGTGGTTTCAAAAGTGTGAAGCATGTATCATGCCAGAATACAAAAGTTCTTGTCCTATTGTAACATGTGTTACACAACTAATAATTATTGTAATACAAACGTATGGTATAAAGTAAACGTAGAAATTGGAAAGGGGGAACAAAATGTGAATTTGTTTCGAAATAAATGGAAAACTAACATCACTTTTTTAATTATAATATTATATCTCAAACATGGGGCACCCTCGGTACACTAGCGTCCTACGTTTACACAGGATTCGGGGAGGGATTGGATTGCTTTGCGATTTAATGTACTACCTACACTATTGTGCAAGATGTTTCCGCAACTTGAATCTTTGACTTCAAAGTCACAGAGTAGCAACCCTATCAGTTGCTCCAAAGCTCACCTTTTATTATATCTCAAACATCAAGTTAAAAAAACTTTACAAAGATTCGAGAATTAACGTTTAATCATTTTATTTGAATCATGTAAATGTGCCTTGTTCAAGTTACCATATAATTTGATGTTAAACTAACAAGGTTCGAGTTGACGTGCTTAGTACTGTTAAATCAACAAGCCGACTCGCTAACCCATTTGTTATAACCCGTCGACATATAATGACCCGTTTAATTCATTTACAACTCGTCAACTAGTTAACTCGTTCAGAAAAATGAGTTACACGAGTCTTGTTCGAGTTACTTAAATTACATTCAAATTGGAAATGATCTTTTAACAATTTCTATTATAAAAAATAGTTCCAAAAAATGTCACGTGTCATCATTACTCGAATCCCTCTCTCACATTTAACTTTTACATTAATTTTAATTTAAATGATAATTTTTTTATTCCTACAATATACGAATACACGTGTTAAGTCTTTATATATTCTCTATCTCTATCTCTATCCCTATCTCTTCTTTATCTCTCTCTCTATATATATATATACATATATATATATATATATAGGGGAGAGTTCAAATGAGAAGAAATTTTTTGTAAGAAGAAAAAAAGAAGAAATTTCAACCAATAAGAATGCTTTATTTTACTTCATTTAATATAAGTATTTAATTTTACTATAAGGGTACATTGGTAAATCTACATAGGTCATTAATTTCTAGTCTTCCTCTTTAATAGCTAACTACATTAAATTTTTTATAACTTATCTTCAAAATATATATTTTTTCAAAAAAATAAATTAAAATAATTTAAAGTGTAGGATTAATCACGAGTTGTGTAGGATAAATTACGAGTTGTGTAAGATAAATCTCAACGTGTAGGATGAATTTCGAAATATGTAAGATAACTTTTGTTGTGTGTAGGCAAAAAAAAAGTTAGTGTGGAGGATACTAGTGTTTATGACTAATTAATTAGTCAAAAATGATAATAAATGAGATAAGTGAAAAACTATTTAATGTTTTACAAAATTACCCTTTGTTCTTTTTCTTCTCAGTTAAATTTTCTTCTCAAATGAACATTCCCCCTATATATATATATATATATATATATATATATATATATATATATATATTACTTTTGTTTTTCCGCTTAAACCGTATACCCATTTAACTTATATTATATGTGGATCTTTATCCTTTTGAAATTTACCCGATCATTTTTAATATTACATTTAATAGATTAATTAATTTGTTTTCATTAACCACACGTTTTCATTGTATACACTTTACCATTTTTGTAATAAAATGAATAATTACACTTTGTGTCCTTTATGTATAACACAAATTATGAAACATGACCTTTAAAAAAACAATTATAGATTATGTCCAGAAGCATTATGTTATGCAACAGTTTATATTCTTTTAAGCAAACTCCGTTAATTATACCAGTTAGGTTAAATTAGTTCAGGGGAAAAACTGGTATTTCCCCTTCCCTTGCATCAGACGCCCCTTTGTATACCACACTCAAACTAAACCTTTTCTCTCTCTCTCTCTCTCTCTCTCTCTCTCTCTCTCACACACACACACACACACCGCTCTCCATGCCACCACCATAACCATCATCTACCACCACCTCCATCATCCCACCCCAACAAACCCTCAATCAATGGGGATCTGGCAACAACAACCACCAGTAACCACACTGCAACTTTCTCCTCCGTTTCGTACCCCGACCACCGACCTCTTCGGCTATCCAATCAACTCACATCCCTTATGGTTCAAGCGTTCCTCATTCCTCATCCCTAATTTGACTTTGAATCCTACATCTCCGATCTACGAACCTTCGTCCCCTTCAAAACCCTAAGATTAGAACTCCAGTCACATCTTTCCTCTCTTAAGCACGAACTCGTAAAACTAATCCATTATGATTAAACTGACTTCGTAAATCTCAACACGATACTCGTTGACGTTGATGCCATTGTTTTGTGTATGCGAGCTTGATAAAATAGTGGCATTTCGTAGTGCTGTTGAATTATCGTTTTTATCGTTACAGGGTGGGCTTGGGTAGAGAGTCGTTGTTGGTCCCCTAGTGATTGTTGTTATTGGATCCCTTGGTTACACGGGTGGTAGGTGGTAGTTAGTAAACAGTTGGGATGGTTATGGGTGGTTTGGGTTTATGTTTGAAGTTGGGTATTAATATAAGATATGTTCATAACTTAGTTTGTAGGTGGGTGTTGAAATCTGGTTTGGGTTTTCATTTGTAGATGGGTGTTCAAGGAGTGATGATGGAAGAGGTAGGATATGTGGTATAGTTCCCGTGCTGATAGTTTCGTGTGGGTGGAGATATACAGTGGAGGTGAAAGGGGTTTTCGGTGGTGGAGTGGAGGTCCTTGAGTCAATGGGTTGTAAAGTGGGTTTTTAAGTTAATGGCATCTGAATGGACCAATTTACCCTTGGTTAAATTAAGGATAACTTATAAAATTAACTCAGTTTGCTTAAAAGGATATAAACTGTTACATAACATAGTGATTTCCTACGTGATCTGTAATTATTATTTTTAAAGGTCACGTTTCAAAATTTGTGCTATATCTAAAGGATACAAAGTGTAATTTACTCTAATAAAATTTTAATTGGCCATTATTTTATATATATTTTTCTAAATTTAAGAGTTGTGATTCTTATTATCCTCTTTTGCCCTTTATAATCATACATATTTAATTTACAAAGAATCAAGTTTTACTAATTAAATCCATGTGTAATATATAAAATTCTAACCTAGTTAGAAATATAGGACTAATGTTTGAGTATGTCACATCAACGCTATCAATCAGTCACGAATGATAGCTCTAATTAATATATTTAGGCAATCGGCAGTGGTAACCTCTCATAACCTCTTGCGATGTGTGGTTATACGACACGTGTTAAATACGTAAAAAAGGGGATTTATATATACCTTTTGTGTGTGTGAGAGAGAGAAACCTTAGTGTAAGTGCCATGATGATTTTCATGAGCTCGCCGGATTCCGCCGTATAACGCCTCTCGGGGCGGTGTTGCGCAGCGCCATAGGGCGCTATGTGCACATTTGACGCGATACCTGTGCGACTACATCATCATTATCATACCCAGTAAATCTCACAAATAGCAAAGTTAAGATAAGGTCTGAGGAGAGTAGATGTAGACACCTCTCCCTATACATAGACTTCAAATATAACTAAAGGATTAATTATACATTAAATATTTCTTTTAATACATGTAAAAGCATGAGACATAAATATTAATTAAATCAATAATATAAAAAATAAAAAGAATTTACGCATATACGAGTATCTTGTGTTATTATCTTTTAGCTTTCTATAATATTTTATAACAGGGACTAAAAATTACAACTTAATTATTATTTTATTTCCTTAAGAAGACATTTATTTTTATTTTATAAAGGTTGCATGTCGAATGCACAATGGAAACATGGGGAAAAAGATAAATAATTGGCCATGTGCCATTTGTTTAAAAAGCATATTGTGAACGGATCATTATGTCCAATGATTTTCATTCCGGAATCGACAAGGAGATGAACGTGGGTTGGCAGAAAGTTGAACATTTGACCTAAAATATTATATTCAAATTGTTTCAATAGTATGTAAATTATTTGCTCATGGCTTTATAGCCTAGTGACATTTTGATAGTGGGATAAGGCTTTGAGACCAATAGGTTCTGGGTTCGATTCTCATAAGGGAGGTTTTCCCATGTTTATTGGGTTTCCTCCTGAATTAGTGTGGCATTATGCCTAGTGGAGATGAATATGATCGGGTGGTTCCTCTGGTGGCACGATGATACTCCAGTGGTCCGTCAGTGATCCAAATTTGCCGTTCAAAAAAAAAAGTATGTAAATTATTTTTCGATATATTATATTACAACGGATAATTAAATAAACTTAAAAGTAATGTTACTATTTATTTTCTTAAATATGGTTTACCAAATAAACTTAAAGGTTACCAGAAGGAATTGATATTTAAAATATTTTATCGTCTCGGGTACTTGTTAGAAAATGAAAAAAATTATGTAACTAATTGTAAAAATGGTACAGATCTAACAAGAACAACTTGAATACACCAAAATTAGTGACAAAACAGATGACAAAACTTTATTTCTTATCCAACCCAAAAAACAACCCAACCAAACCCTAGATCTCAAGAATCTGAGATCTTAGCAATACAAAGTACAAGTTCAACAGATTGAAGAAATCTGTTGAACATAAACTGAAGAATACAAATACAAGATACAAAAGGATATAAAACGAAGAGATTAACACAATCTCTTAGACAAACAAGAATCTCAACACTGAGATCTAAAATCACTATCAGACGATCAACTCTAGAGGATGATCTTCAACACCAGAGGTTGTACACGAACAATACTGAGAGAGAACAAGTGAAACCCTAGAAAATATCTTCACAACTGAACTGTAACCTTCTCTCTCTTCTCTTTTATAATCAGATCAAAACAAAGTTACACTTTACCCCTTGCACTTCCAAAGATGAAAACAATACAGTCCTTCAGTCCGTAACAGCCCATAACAACTCTGTTAACAAGTAACAGCCCAGTAACAAACATAACAGCCCAACAACAGATATAAAGCCCAATATGTTTATAACATGAATTAGAAACGTAATAGTGAAAGTAATAGTGAAACTATACACTTTTAACACCCCTCCATAATTCAGGCAGTAAACATATTGTACAAACCCAATTTTTCACATAAAATATCATGTTGGGCAACACTTAAACCTTTAGTGAAAATGTCTGCTATCTGTTCTTCAGAAGCAATTTTTTGTGGGTCAATAATGCCACTTGCAAGTTTTTCCCTCAAAAAATGCAAGTCCAGTTCAAAATGTTTTGTTCTTTCATGGAACACTGGATTTTGAGAAATAGAGATAGCATACTTGCTATCACAAAACAGTGAAACATGTAAAGTACAACTTATTTTTAACTCAGATAAAACGTTTTTAATCCACATTTCTTCGCAAGTAGCAGAGCACATCGCCCTGTACTCTGCTTCAGCAGTAGATCTTGAAACAAACCCTTGTTTCTTGCTTTTCCAAGACACAAGCGTATTTCCAAGAAATATGCCAAAACCAGTGACAGACTTCCTGGTCAACAAAAACTTGGCCCAATCTGAATCAACAAAACCTGATATATCAAAATTACCTGTTTTCCTGAATATAATACCCTTTCCTGGACTTTGCTTTAAGTATCTTAACAATCTTAGAGCAATGTCCAGATGTGACTGACACGGTTTGTGCATGTATTGACTCAAGAACTGTACAGCATAACTTATGTCAGGACGAGTCAAATATAAGTATATCAACTTACCTGTTAACTTTTGAAAACCACTAACATTTTCTAAAAAACTTTTATCCTTTTCAACCTTGTTTGTAATAACATGAGACTGTTCTATAGGAGTCCCAACCGGTTTGCACCCAAGATATCCAAACTCATTCAAAAGTTCAAGACAATATTTTCGTTGCGACAAACAAACAGATTCATTTGAATACAAAACCTCAATACCAAGAAAGTATTTAAGCACACCTAAGTCTTTCATTAAAAAACTTTCACTCAAACACCTTTTAACTCTAGTAATTTCAGTAGAACTATTACCAGTAATCACTATGTCATCAACATAGACTAACAAGACAACAAGAATATCATCTTTACTCAATACAAACAGAGAATGATCACATAGACTCCGAGTAAAACCCATATCAAGAAGCACAGAAGTTAGCTTCTCATTCCATTTTCTGGGAGCTTGTTTAAGCCCATAAAGTGACTTAACAAGCTTACAGACTTTATTTTTATCATTATCAAAATACCCTAAGGGTAAAGTCATATATACATCTTCAGATAATGACCCATATAGAAAAGCATTGTTTATATCAAGCTGAAACAAAGGCCACCCATTATTTATAGCAAGTTTCAAGACAATTCTTACTGTAACCATTTTAACAACTGGAGAGAATGTTTCTCCAAAATCAATTCCCTCCTTTTGGTTAAACCCCTTTGCTACTAACCTAGCTTTATACCTCTCGACTTCCCCATTGGCTTTATATTTTATTTTGCATACCCACTTACAGCCTATGGGTTTTCTACCTTTAGGCAAATCAACAACAACCCATGTATTATTTTTATTAAGGGCTTCCATTTCTTTATTCATGGCTTCTATCCATCTAGGATCTTTAATAGCCTCATTATATGAGCTAGGCTCAACAGATTTGTTCAGTGAAGAAACTAAGCAAAAATTATCAACAGATAAACTAGCATAGTTTACAACCTTTTCAATTCCATATTTTACTTTTCCTTCAACAACAAACTCATTAAACCTTTGTGGAAAAATAACTTTCCTAGAAGATTTCCTAGTAGACTGTCCCTCAGATGGGTTGGTCTCACCATAAGATCCTACAGTGTCCTCTGCCCCATCAGTGTTACCTGGCAAACTACTACCTAACTGTTCATCCCCATGTTGTGTATTATCAACATTTGGTACAGTGGCAGATGTAGAAGGCAACACTGGTGGCTGATCATCACTGTAGTGATCTTGAGCACCAGCTGTACCCTCTTCATCATTGGGAACTATAGGAACTTCAGGTATTCTTGTTTCAGTAATATCAAAAAAAATTATCTGATTTAACTCAGTGTTAGAATTTATACCTTGACTTTTATTCAAACTAGATTTGAATGGATATACAGTTTCATAAAATTTCACATCTCTAGAATAAAACACCTTTTTATTATCTAAACACAGCAGTTTGTATCCCTTTTTAACATTTGAATAACCAACTAAAACACACTTATCAGCATGATAAGCAAATTTATCAGATTCATTCAAGACAGTACTAAAACAAAGACAACCAAAGTTCCTTAGATGAATAAGTGAGGGTTTAAAACCATAAACAACTTCATAAGGACTCCTACCATTTAAAACAGATGAGGGTAACCTGTTAATTAAGTAAACTGCAGTTAAAACACAATCAGACCAATATCTAAGAGGCAAATTACTCTGAAACAATAAAGCTCTAGCTGTGTTCAAAAGATGTCTGTGTTTTCTTTCCACCACACCATTTTGTTGTGGTGTATAAGAGCATGATGTTTGATGTAAAATACCTTTGTTTTTACAAAATAAGTTCATTTGACTATTCACAAACTCTGTTCCATTATCACTTCTTATGGTTTTAACTTTTGTTTCAAACTGTGTTAAGACCAACTCACAAAAACTACACACACGTTCAAACACTTCAGTTTTATTCATCAACATGTAACACCAAACAGTTCTTGAGAAATCATCTACTATAGTTAAAAAATATTTAAATCCCTCATAACTTGTAACTTTATAGGGACCCCATAAATCAAGATGAACTAACTCACCTACTGACTTTGTTTTGTGTTCACTAAGAGGAAAAGGAACTCTTACTTGTTTTGCCCTATGATACACATCACAAGGACCATGTTCAACACTTTTAACATCAAAATTATCTTTTAACACAGCTAGCACTTGATCAGAAGGGTGGCCTAACCTACTATGCCACAAACTTTCCTTCACAAAACTATTAAAACATACATTCACAGAATTACCATTTTTTCCAACAAAATAAAGACCACTGTCCTGACTACCAGTCACCAGGACCTTCTTTGATTTGGAATCCTGTAACACACAACTATTCTCATTAAACAAAACTTTTATACCATTATCCCTTGCTAGCCTATGAACAGACAGTAAATTTACATGATACTCTGGGACATAAAACACATCTTTTAAAACAATGTCATTTGTTAACTTGATATTCCCAATTTTTAATACTTTAACATTAGTTCCATTTGGATGACCTACTTTAATGTCAAACTCAGAAACATCAACAGTATTAAACATATCTTTATCATTATTTATCATGTGTTGACTTGCCCCAGAGTCAACTATCCAACTAAACACACCTCCAAAAAACAAAGAACTGGAACAACTAACACAGTTATTAACAATACAAGACTCACCTCCTACACTTGTTGATTCCACACCAGATTTTTCACCAACTAAACTTAATAACTTTGCTATCTGCTCAGATGTAAAAGGTAAACCAGAAGTAGACATACTAGTAGATGACCCAACAGCAACATTTGACTTATTTGTTTACCAGATACAATGTTAGATTTTTTTTCTAAAACCTGGTGGATAACCAATTAACTCAAAGCATCTATCAACAGTATGACCAATCATGTTACAATGTGTACACTTTAAATTTGGATTAGGCCCTCTTTGATTTGATACTCTTTTCTTAGATTCAAATGACTGGTTAGGTTTAGACACAAAAGATACATTCTGACCTTTTAAACTACCACTAGACATCCTATGTGATTCCTCCCTAGAAACCACAGCAAAAGCAACCTTGACAGATGGAAAGACCTCTCTGGTTAAAAGATTAGTTCTTACAGGTTGATAAACATCATCTAACCCCATAAGAAACTGCATTAACTTGATTAACATAGAAAAATCATTATAGTCTTTAGCAGCTTTACAAGAACAAGTGGGCAGTTTGAGCATAGCATCAAACTGTTTCCACATAGTAGTCAGCCTATTATAATAGTCAGCCACTGTTGAACCATTTTGTGAAATACAATTTATTTTTTTATACAAATCATATACCACAGAACCATCCACCTTGTCATAGGTTTCTTGTAAATTATCCCAAACCTCAGAAGCATATGTAGAAAATACTTGACCCAAAAATAACTCTTCTGACACAGAGTTTAATAACCATGTTAACACAACAGAGTTACATCTATCCCATTGACTAGCAAGCACATCATCTTCAGTAGATTTTTTACATTTTCCATTAACAAAGCCAAATTTATTCTTGGCTTCTAAAGCTAATTTCATAGAACTTGACCAGACAGAATAATTCTCAGTACCCTTCAACTTAACACTAACAATAGTCAATGCACTTGAATCACTAGGATGAAGATATAATGGATCTCCTACATCTAACTTACTTATTAACGTCTGAGATGAACTAGCATTTGGATCAGGTAAAACCATGACAACAGATAAACCAGATAAGGCAAAAACACAATCAAAGAAACAAACAACCAATCAAACAAAATCAAAGAAACAACAAGACACCAGCAAGACTGTATTAGAGGCCAGATTCCAGGTTCATCACTCTAAAGGTGCCTGGACAAGCATAACACAGTTGCAACAACACAAGTCACAACTAAAACCAGAAACAATACAATACAAACACAACAAAAGTGCCGGTCCTCACTACCCCGACTTCAACTAGCCAACCAATTAAAAAAGAGGGATAAGAATACTCTTACAGTGGGTGCTAATATCTTCACAAGTATTAGATCTGTAGTTTTCTAGAACTACAAACCTAACACAGAATACCAATAATACCACTTCAGGTTAGTTTGCCCTGAAACTTCAAGGTTTCAAAGACTAACGCAGAAGTTTGATCCGAACCAGCAGATACCCTAACTTTAGGGTTTCGTCAACACAGAACAAGCACTTCAAGAATCAACAGATTTGAGAAGATCTTTCAGCACAACACAGTTTCCGAGGAGAAGAAACCCTATCACAAACAAGACAACAAATCAGATAATATGCAGCGGAAATCCCAAGAATCAAACAATACGGAGCTATTCTAGCTCTGATACCATGTAAAAATGGTACAGATCTAACAAGAACAACTTGAATACACCAAAATTAGTGACAAAACAGATGACAAAACTTAATTTCTTATCCAACCCAAAAAACAACCCAACCAAACCCTAGATCTCAAGAATCTGAGATCTTAACAATACAAAGTACAAGTTCAACAGATTGAAGAAATCTGTTGAACATAAACTGAAGAATACAAATACAAGATACAAAAGGATATAAAACGAAGAGATTAACACAATCTCTTAGACAAACAAGAATCTCAACACTGAGATCTAAAATCACTATCAGACGATCAACTCTAGAGGATGATCTTCAACACCACAGGTTGTATACGAATAATACTGAGAGAGAACAAGTAAAACCCTAGAAAATATCTTCACAACTGAACTGTAACCTTCTCTCTCTTCTCTTTTATAATCAGATCAAAACAAAGTTACACTTTACCCCTTGCACTTCCAAAGATGAAAACAATACAGTCCTTCAGTCCATAACAGCCCATAACAACTCTGTTAACAAGTAACAGCCCAGTAACAAACATAACAACCCAACAAAAGATATAAAGCCCAATATGTTGATAACATAAATTAGAAACGTAATAGTGAAAGTAATAGTGAAACTATACACTTTTAACACTAATTAGCATATCTTTAGTCGTATGCATAATAAAAGGTGTCTACACAAGGTACTCATACTCGTCTTAAATCTAGAAAAAAACTATAATAAATTTCATACTTGTTCTCATACTAAAATGCCAATCTAATTACCCTTTTATATGTTTCAACTTTTAGTTTGTATCAACTAATTCATGTTATATGTCATCCTTCATGCCAAAGCCTCTATCTACACTCATGGATTTAAGGAGAAACATTTTATTTAGATACCAAATATATAGTTATTCTAACTCCTCATTAGGCTAGATATTTTGGCTTTTCAATGTTGCCCCTCTTGCATTTAGAGGGTTCAAATTGGTTTATGGGCTGACACATGGGTCAATACATTTGCCTCCACTTTCGCACCACTTTGTCTTGTGGAAGAAGATCGATGCAGTTGTACTACAATGGATTTATGGGACAGTCTCGGATGATGTATTAGTTCGGGTCTTGGAAGACAAATCCACTACTTATGAAGCATGGGAACGGGTCAAAAACCTGTTCCTGAACAACAAAGGCTCTCGAACCGCCGCGCTACAACACGAATTCACCAACTTTACTGTAAGTCCAGAAATCTTATCAATTGGATATCACAACCACAATCAAAGTGCGGAAAACTGAGAAAGTGTAGAAACAAGATGAAATATGTCGATTGTATTAATGAATATTGCACACAAGATCTAAGTCTTGTTTGGTACAATTCGTATGAAGCACAAATCAATCAACAACCCTATTAAGACCTAGGTGCACCCTATTTATAGCACATAGGAGCGACCTAGTTACAACCGGGCCAAGCCCAAACCGCACACCCACAAATATAACTAATTAAGCCCAAATACAAGATCTAACCAACCCATTACTAACGTATCCAAGACAAACGTAAACATACTAAATCATGTCCTTACAATATCCCCCTAGGTTTATGTTGTCTTCGCAATTTAAGCTTCACTTGCGCCTTTTCTTCTTCTGTTGCTGAACGTCTAGAAGTTTGTTTCCAATGTAAGGACCAACAACTGCGTCTTTACTTTTCCTCCCTGTCCAGACCACAACTTGAACAATATGATTTGAGCAATTCCAAGAGTAAACAATTTGGCACGGACTTCGTATTGTGGATCACTCTGTATTTGAGACGTTCCCAGCAACTGGATATCATTCTCTCCAAACCGCATAAGGTTACGAACATCAGCAACCCTATATTAATCATGTTCACAAACAATCACAGCTTGACCTGAGACATGATCATACATCCAGAACTTGAAATCCTTCAGACTATTGTCTGGAAGATCCTTGAGCGACGAAATTGTCTTGGTCTGTTTTGTTGGAGGCTACAATACTGTCTTTAGTGGCTGATTTATAGACGGATCAGTAACATCTTTGTGGACCTTACAAAACTACTTCTAAAAGTTCATGTCTTTAAAGTTCACCAGCGCTTGTTTTTGGAGCTTGTTATAAAAATTCCATCCAATCTTGAAGTTCGAATCTATACGTTGATCGTGATAGGGAACCCGACTTAACTCACGTAGATCAACCGTTGTCCATGACTGAAATGCACTAGAAGAATTATAATATTCTACCTTTCTGTTATTTCTAGT
Organism: Helianthus annuus; assembly: GCF_002127325.2. Taxonomy (NCBI): domain Eukaryota; kingdom Viridiplantae; phylum Streptophyta; class Magnoliopsida; order Asterales; family Asteraceae; genus Helianthus; species Helianthus annuus. The sequence continues at coordinate 112,356,602 of NC_035434.2, forward strand.
CACCAAGAATAGCGCTTTCTCATCAGTGTAAGCCCAACTTCTAATTCCAGGTCTATTCCCATATCGATCAAATTTGTCTTTGCCTGTCTTGATAACGTATCGATCTGGAAAATCCTGAAATCCGTAGTTCTACTCACTACACACATTCCTCATAACCACCTCCTTTTGTTTCATTCTTTGACTGACTGTAACGCGGAGGGTCCTGAATATACTTGTTCATTGTTTCTTCACGTTCTTTATCCATTTGCTCTTTCTCAGCTGCAGTATATTCCTTTGGTGGCTCAACAAGTTCTTTTCCAAACTTTCCTTCCAACTTCTGTTTAAGATCCATTACAACTGCTGAAAGTGATCCTAGATTGGTTTCAATCTTTTGAGTTTGCTGATTCTTATGAGTAATCTCTTCTAACAAATTGGCAGTCGGTACATCCTTAAAAATCTTATCTTCTTCGAGCGCAGTGATCCTTTTCAACAATACTCCAACGTCTACATCGCCAAACAAATTCTCGTTGTCTGGAATACTAGCCGGTCCGTGAACTTTCTCTTGAGGTGGTTCAGCTATTGCAACACTTTCCTACACAGCTTGTTCTAACAAAGCCGCTTCCTTTAACACTTCAGCTTCGGAAGGAGCGGTACTTGATCCTTCACCAGTTTTAGGAGCAGGCATGTACATAGTAGCCTTAGGGTTGGTCAGAAATTCAAACATCAAATTACTTACAGGGGTTCCAGTAGTACTGACAGGCTAAGGTGCAGTAACTATTAGTATTTTTGCTTCATGTCTTATACTTGATACTCCGAATATCTCACGGCTAATCCTAGGATCTCTTTGGCTCCGTTTCCTAGGATGAAGATCAGCCGTAGGGTCTTCAAGTAACGTATTAGATCCATCATAGATTTGTTCAAATGTTTTAGTACGATGAGGATTCACACTTAACATTTGATCTTCATTAGTTTCATCTGCTGTGAGGATCTCAGTCTCAATCCCTGTTTCAACTTCACCAACATTCTCGTCAATTTCAGCATCAGCCATCAAAGTTTCTTCAAACACATTCTCCTTTTCGCTCTCTACTTCCGTCAGATCTATGTTTTTAACAGGCTCTTCAATTCTTGGCGGTGCGTCAATGATCAGTACATTGTGTTCTTCGGCTACACTCGCATTAACCGGTGTGGGTACTTTCTCTACAACATCAGGAGAAGCCCTAAACTTTTCTAACGGCTTCCTATTCTCTTACATCACCTGCACATCTTTCCTCACTTGCTTTATGATTGCAAAAACCATGTGGTTCATCATCTTGGTATTGTAGATACTAATGGTTTATTGCAATTGAGGATATTTGGCATCCAAATGTCACACCCCTATTTTCCACGTGTCACCGGTGGGCCCGGTGGGGGTTCCGTGACGTAGTTGATATCGTCATAGTCAACAATAAAAAATATAAATGCACAGCGGAAGCAAAAGAAAGATTTATTTCAACCAAATAAATTGTAATATCAAGTATCACAAATAGTCGAAATAGATCCACAGGCGGCTCAAAACAAAGAGGAGACTTTTATTCAACAGACTTCATGCATCCTAAGCTTGCGAGACTTTTACTGATGCTAAGGAGTGGCCAGCCTATTACGCGTAGTACCTGCACTTAGCCTTTTTGGAAAATACGTTAGTTTACACTGGTAAATACAATTTAACTGACTCGTTTTGAAAAGGTTTAAAAATTGATTTGAATGCCCTTGGCACAAAACTTTTTATAACTTGGGATCATTATCTGCTTATAATCTTGTAAAAGAATTACATGTTTGTTATGCGTTCAGTTTTCCGGGTCGTACCGGTTAAAGATTAATAGACACACCACATAGTATAGTTCCGCCGCGAGATTTCTTCTCGTTCCGACTGTTATACTTTATTGATTTAATGCACTACGGGTGTACACCTACACCCGTGTGCTAAGCTCGTGGTCATTCTTTGAATGATACCAAGGATATCCGGGACATGGTCATTAAACCCCCAAAGGCGTTAAACAAACAAAACAACATTTTCAAATGGGTCATTTTGACAACACTTAACCACCGACCGGTAAGGTCAATTACCCGACCAAGCGGTATTCTATATACCGTACCCCAAGCCCGTATAAGGGAAAATAAGTTAAATGTATTTACCTGAGCTAAATATAAATTTAATCCCAGCCGTATCAAATCAGCAAGTACAGATAGCTTTTAATATGGGTAACTTAATCACATTCTGGATTTTGAGACAGAAATGATATGGTTTGACCCGTTTCGGCTAAAATGGGTAAACTAGTTACATAAGCCGATCCGAACGCGTAAAGTGCGTAACGAGTAACCATAAGAGTCATATACAATTTTTCCTAAGTTTATATGCCTTAAACATGTTGTGATATCAGTAAGATACCTTTCATTATGTGACAACCCTCTCAAAACCAGGTATCCGTACGACTTAATTAATTATTAATTGTTGCCTAATTACTGTGCCTTACTGAGTTTGCTGATAAACTGCTACTTGATTGTTGATACTTGTACATATCTGCATCATACTTTGATATTCCTGTCACTACACTACTTATTTACTGAACCTTAGTGACAAACATGATGCACAAAAGCACAGTAGCACTAAACGGATACACAGTGAACATGCTGGTATAGCCAGCAACAGGCAAACACTGCCTCTAAAGGCCTGTATGAGCCAAAAATATTTTACTACACCCATAGTGTGTGTAGGGATACAAGGGTTGTATGATTACGTCTCTAGGGATAAGATATAGAGATTTGGATGTGCCTAAAACGAACTTTAAGCACGAAACACAGCACTTTTATTTACACACTAGCTTCTAGCTAATTAATAAAGTGCCAAAATATGAGGAATTATTCCCGACACATTGCAGAATAGATTGTGTCGCTAAAAATATTATTTATGACGCTTAACGGATATCTTAAGCACTTTAACGGATTACTATCCGACCGAACAACCGGACAATACCCGGAACATAAGAATATTGCCAAAATTAATATTGGTACTTTTCTGAGCCAGTTAGGGTCCCTGATTACCCTAACACCCGCTTCTAATGCATTAAACAACTAACGAGGTTAGTACCTTAAAGTAACGCACTTAACCAAACTGAACCGTAACTGAACGATTGGAAACGAACCGAGCACCATTACAACTCAATGGAATCGGCCAACTAGTGGGGCCAAGGAGAGTACGCTTTTTAATATTTAATTGGATTGCACGAGGATCGAGACAACTTTCTCTATTTATACCCTCACCTCTCACACACACAAACACACACACCTCACCTTCACTCTCTCTCCCTCTCCCTCTCCCTCCTCTCGGCCGAGATCACCACCACCCCCACATCCATTGTCGGTTCAAGTCTTGCAAGTTCCAAGTATACTCAAGTGTTGGTGGTTACGTACAACGGAGCTCGGAACAAACGGAACGCGGAGGACCTCTACCGTTTGCTATTATCCACGCAGTTTTCGACTAGTTTCTTCCCTAGCCCCGAGCTAGAGGTATAACGTTTAAAACTCATTTTTGGTCATATCTAAAGTGGTTAAAAGGATATTTGTCGGTTGAATGTCGGTAACCCGCTTAATGGAACTTTAAAGTCTACTAAAACGTGTAAATCGTTGGATAAAAGCTCAAAACGCGTGTAAATGTTGTAGTATTTGAATATGTTGGTTTTTATGGCCCGATCTATGATGTGGTGGCTCTCATCATCGTTTAACCCGACTTTGTTAGGATCACGTATCTTGACATACACTGGTTTCTTTGGTACAAGGGTTAAAAGGTGAAACTCCACCACACGGGAAACATGAACTTGTGTAAAAATGTTTTAACGTGAAAAATAGTATTTTAAACAAGCCGATCTACGTATGTACAAGTGGTATATTCGTAGGACCGGGTGTCGAGAAAATCATGTTTTTATAAAAATAGATAAAGTGTTAACAAATACGATTTATATAAACTACAAGTGTAGAAACACTTGTAGAATAAAAGATCCGACAAAATAACAATTTTTACAAAATTGTCGGGGAGTTGTAAGAAGTGATTTGTTCCAAAAACGAGGTTTTTGCAAGACTAAGTTATGCTATATATAGATCCACTAAAAATAACGAGATCTACACCGTAGTTTTTGTAAAACTACAAGTTCATGAAACAACGCGGTTTTACATACTAGTCTTCTATTTGAAGTGTTGAAAATTGATTCGGTTGATTTGATAAATTGTTGAGATGATTTTGTAAAAGAAAATGATACGCTTGAAAGCGTGGCCACCTCCAGTTACAGGGGAAACTCTGGCGAAATTTTCTAAAAATCTAACACTTAGAATTAATTACAAGTGTTAGACTACTTTGACATGTTTTCAAAAATATTTTTCGCCACAACTTTATTTATAAATAATCGGAGGTGGGATTTTCACAAAACTAAAAGTGATAAATATTTATTCGGCGAATATATTTTGTCACCTCACTGTCTATGATTATTTTGTGAAGATATATAAATATTATTTTTAGAGTAAAAATAATATTTACTAACCTTGTCAAGCCCGAACTAATACAAACGCCTTCACGGCAAACATATAAGTTACAACGGTAATTTCTATTACCACTTAATCACCAAAACGTAACTTACGCTTTATTCGGAAGTATTCATAAGCGCGTATGTTGTCAATATATTATTTTGGGAAAATATTATGAGAAAAAGGAAATATATTATTTTTGAGAAAAATAAATATATTTTGAAATAAGAAATAAAATATATTAAGTGGGACTTAATAAAATAATATAAATACACATGTATTTAATTCCCCCATCCTTGGGAAGGAGTATGCGTATCAAACATATATACGAAACGGTTGACTAACTGTTTCCCAAAAATATAATCTATGAAGCTAAAGCACGGCCATCCGTCTAATAGAATTAGCACATGTAGGTCGTTGCACAGCACTTGGATATTGGATTGCTTGATTTTGTGACGCGTTCACTGTGAGTTCATGTCCCCCTTTTCTCTTAACTGTTTTCAGTTTTATAAACTGCGGGGGTGAAATACATGTTACAATGATTATGGATATGTTATACATGGTATGGTTAGCATAAGGAGGGTTATTACTTAGATCATGTGAGTGGGTAGGCAGAAACTTGAGGCCATTAATCCTCGTTGAGGACCGAGGGACAGGAGCGGTAGATCTATCTGGGTGTAGCGAGCCCAGCCCCAGGTCCAGCTGAACGGACCTCGGGGTGACTTAGTGCCCGACGCATAAATCCGCTAGGTTTGAGTCATCCCTACTTGCACTTCACACATATCAGTGGACTTGCAACCCATTGGTGATCTCTTTTGTTTCCTTATTTGCTACATACCAGGGTTTTTGATAAAGATAAAGGTTTATTTACTCATTTTCGCATGAACTCGCTCAACATTATTGTTGATTTTTCAACTTACATGTATTTCAGGGAATTAAGGATCTGGCACGGTTTAGCAGGATTTCCCGCTGCATTTAGATTCAGAGTCATCCGGGTTCAAGGCTTATGGCTCTTTCCTGGACAAGCCATAGCCCCTGAACCATGTTTATTTATGTTGCATTATGGTAGTAGTTGTACTGTTTAAGACAAGTAATGGTTGTTGGGTGTTTAGACAATGTTTGACAATTTTATTTTCAGTGGATGACTTTGCATGATTTTAAATTCATATAGCTTGTTATGGTTAAGCTATGGTATTAAGAAGTCACACCAAATTAACCACGCTTCCGCAAAGCCAGGGTGTGACAGCTTGGTATCAGAGCTCTGATCATAGCGAACTAGGGTTCATTTTGAGTCTAGACTATGATCACTAGGGCTCTCACGAAAATGTTTTTCTGCATACCACTTAAGTCCAGATCCAAAACTTTTTATAAACAAATGTTGAGCATATTTTATTATTGTAGGCTCAGTCTGGGAGGCTGAGGCTCGGTCTGGGAGGTCGAGGCTCGATCCAATCGATCGAGGTAGTTGTCTAGTGGGACTAGGGAGTCAGTCTGGGAGGCTGGGAAATGTTTGCTAGTGGGACTAGGGAGTCAGTCTGGGAGGCTGGGAAAAGTTGGCTAGTGGGACTAGGAAGAACAGTCTGGGAGGCTGGGAGGCTAGTGGGACTAGGAGGAATATGTGATTATTATGTGGTAACTTGTGTGATTACCTGATTTACTTATATTTGTGCATACTTATGATTGTATTACAGACTCATGGACACCTCAGATACTGGAGACTCGGACACTACTGGACCCCGACCCATGGAGTCAGACGAGAGTATGTCATCAGAGCACGAGGTGCACACCTCGGATTTTACTAGTACAGACGACGACGACTTTCAGCCATTCGCACTACCTGACGGCGTCGATGAGCCCATCGCTGGTGGTCCTGCTGCGGATCTTCCTCTCGCTGTGATTCCCGCCCCGATTCCTCTTGCATCCTACCCAGCTTATGAGCTTATGCTTGATGCCGAGGCTGGTGATGATATTGATCTTTTCGATGACGAGCTATACGAGGACGAGGTTCCTGACCCAGCTCTTTTGCCCGCTGGCGGTCTTTTGATGATCGCCGGTGCTCCTGTCGGAGACTCGCCTGTTCATTCTCCAGCTCCAGACTCCTTTGAGTCTGTGGCATCTGCTCCATCACATGTGGCGAGCACGCAGCTTTTCGTTCATGACTCGGATCCTGACCAGGCGTCATCTGCCGCCCCTATGCCGAGCTTTGTTTTTGAGCATGACGATATCGAGGATTCTGACCCTGTATTTCCCCCTGGATTCGATCCAGACCGTGATATTGAGTTCGTTCACATGGACCAGCCTGTAGAGGACCCCGTTGACCCTGCCGACCCTTTTGATCCTATCGATCCGGACTTTGACTTCGATATGGCGTTTGACGATCCCGAGCCTGCAGTAGCTCCAGAGCAGGCCGCTGCTTTCGATCCCGCACATGAGCATGGTTTGGCGCATGCTGATGTTCCTGTTGATCCTATTTTGGCGGGTCAGCCACTTGGCGATGTTCCTGTTGATGATATACCTTTGTTAGATGCTGACCATGTTGTTGATCCTCTTGTTGACCCTCCGATCGCTGACATCCCAGTTGACCCTCATGACGATCATGTTGATCCTGTTGTTGCTCACGTTGATCCTGTTTTAGCTCCTGTTGATCCCTTACCTATTGAGCCCGAGCATGCTCTGTTTGCAGAGCACATGGATCCCCCTGACGAGGAGGCTCAGCACGGTTGGATACCGGCTGACGAGGATGTTCCGCCGCTTCCTCCTCACCGCACTGATGCTCACCATCCTGAGTTCTCGTTTCAGATTCCTTCTGTCATACCTCCAGCGGGGCCTGGAGAGGGCTCTTCCGCCCACCCATTTGGCCATGTATCGATGCCATTACCTGTCATGCCTCAGATAGCATCCATCCCATCTTCTGTTGCACCTGTCGATCTTACCAGCACGCCATTACTTTGGTCCTCTTCCTCACCCATGCCACCCACAGATCCATACCACCCATTTCATTTGGGCCATACTATTGAGGATCTTTTGATGTCATTTGTACACCAGCATGATTCCCATTCTCAGCGTTTGCAGGAGCTCGAGAGAGCTCAGTTGTCTTTTGGTCCATATCTTGGTCAGACATCTTCGTCATTTCAGCCATTTCGGTCTTTTCCTCCTGACATTGCCGCTCGACTTTCGGTCCTAGAGCAGCAGATTGCATCCGTGATCCGCACCCAGCAGGCCTTGGAGGAGGATTGGCTTCTCTTTCGCCGCCTACATTATCCTCCACCACCACCACCCTTCTAGAGATCATCGACGTTACCAGGGTAGACACCGGTGAGACAGCCGCGATTGTTATGCACAGCTTTTGAAGACCATTTGACTACACAGATTTTTGTTGATACATGTGATGTATTGATTGTATGTAACACTGATATGATGTATTTTGTACAGGGGTAATGTAACCCCTATGTGATTGATGGATGTACTAACACACTTACTATGCTTATGGTCTTGATATATATGCAATCGCCGCATTCTCATCATATCTGATTTACTTGATTGATTATTTTTATATTTGGACATGGGATGTTGGACATGGGATGTTGTGTGTGATATATTGATAACATGAGATGTTATATGCTACTACTATTACTATATACGTATGATTTCTATGGCCTAATCGACGTACGCATCTTTAGAAAATGGCACCAAGACGTCAACCGCAGCCGATGCTCACGACTCAAGAAGAACTGCAAGGAATCATTGCTGCCGCGATTGCTCAGTATGCTGCATCGCAGGGAGGACCCAGCTGGAGTAGCTCCAACGGCAATGGCAACCAGAATCCCACTCATGGTAACCCTAAGTCTTTAAGACGTACCATGGTCTAATTGGATTCCTGTCACAATTACTAATGCAGTCCCTATATTGAAACGAATGTGCAGGGTGCACCTTCAAGCAGTTTCTGGACTGTAAGCCCACAAACTTCGACGGCACGGGCGGTGCTGTTGCCTTCGTTCGTTGGGCAGAGAAGACTGATTCCACCATCCGTATGAGCAAATGTGCGATCGACCAGCAGGTCACTTACATTTCAGGGCTGTTTCTAGATGGAGCCCTATCTTGGTGGAACCTTCAAGTGCAAACTCTAGGCGAAGCTGCCGCCTACGCCCTGTCTTGGGCCGAATTGAAAGAGCTTATGCGGAAGAAGTACTGCTCTCGCGCGGAGATTCAAAAGCTTGAAACTGAGTTTTGGCACTTAAAGATGGAAGGGTCGAAGATAGCGGAATATGTTCAGAGATTCCACGATCTGTCTCACGTGGTACCTTATATGGTCACACCAGAGTTTAAAAGGGTTGAGCGCTTCATCTGGGGATTGGCTCCTCAGATAATCAGTATGGTGACTTCTTCCAAACCCGCAACCATCACAGAAGCCATTGATCTGAGTGTGGCATTAACTGAAGAAGCGATTCGGTTAAACAAGTTCGATGAGATTGAACCCAAGAAAAAGGAGACTCATGTGGAGTCATCTAGTGGTAATAAGCGGAAGTTTTCAAGTTTCAAGCAAAGCACCGGGACGGTGGTCAAGAAGGGAGAATCGAATGCACCAGCTCAAGATTCAGTTGGTGATAGAAAGAAGAGCAGGGGATACATGGGTGCACAGCCCAAGTGCAACTCATGTCAAAAACATCACTCTGGTCGCTGCAGTCTAAGGGTTTGTGAGTCTTGTGGGAAGACTGGTCATACAAAAGATTTCTGTTGGGCAAATGCTGGCCGGGGAGGTCAGGGAGGAAATGGAAATAGAAACAACCGTGGTGGTAATGGGAACCGCCCACAAGGAAATCAAGGAGGAAATGGAAACCGTGCTAACCAAGCAGGCACCGTGAACCGAAACCAGGGAAACCACCAAGCTGGGAACAATGGTGGAAACGGGCAGAGGCCCGGATGTTTTAACTGTGGAGATCAAGGGCACTTCAAGAGGAACTGCCCGGAATTGACCCAAGCTCGTGGAAGAGTTTTCAACATGGAGGCCAGAGAAGCGCGCCAGGATCCCAATGTTGTTACTGGTACGTTCCCTGTAAACCAACGCTATGCGTCTGTTTTGTTTGATACTGGTGCCGATTATAGCTTCGTATCGCTAGAGTTTAGAAACATGCTTGGTTTAGCCGCTAGTAAGTTAGATATTCCTTATTCGATCGAGTTAGCTAATGGGAAGTTAGTAGAAGCCAATGAAGTGATTAGAGGTTGCGTAATCGAGTTAGGAGAGCGTGAGTTTGCTCTCAATCTACTACCAGTCCAGTTGGGAAGCTTCGACGTGGTAGTAGGGATGGATTGGTTAGCAAGTAACAAAGCAGAGATTGTTTGTCACGAGAAGATTATCCGTATTTCGACCGACGATGGTGAGACCATTGTTGTTCATGGAGAGAAGCGTGAGACGCCGTTGCGGATTATCAGCTGTCTGAAAGCAAGGAAGTGTCTGAAGAAAGGATGTGTTGCTTTTCTAGCACACATTGTGGATAAAAAGGCTGCTGAGCCGAAGATCGAAGACATCCCTGTCGTAAGGGAATATCCGGAAGTCTTTCAAGAAGACTTGCCTGGCTTGCCACCTCAAAGGCAAGTGGAGTTTCGCATCGACTTAGTTCCAGGCGCTGCGCCTGTGGCTAAGGCACCCTACAGACTTGCTCCATCTGAAATGCAAGAACTGTCAACACAACTTCAAGAGTTGTTAGACAAGGGTTTTATTCGACCAAGCTTCTCGCCTTGGGGAGCTCCAGTCTTGTTTGTCAAGAAGAAGGATGGTAGTTTCCGTATGTGCATTGACTACAGAGAATTGAACAAGTTGACGATCAAGAATAGGTATCCTTTGCCAAGGATTGATGATCTGTTCGACCAACTTCAAGGTTCAAGTTTCTACTCCAAGATCGATCTTCGATCTGGATATCATCAGCTTCGGATACAGGAGGAAAGTATCCCGAAGACAGCCTTCAGAACTCGATATGGGCACTACGAGTTCCTTGTCATGCCGTTTGGTTTAACAAACGCACCTGCAGTGTTCATGGATTTGATGAACCGAGTTTGTAAGCCGTATCTGGATAAGTTTGTGATTGTGTTCATCGACGACATCTTGATCTACTCAAAGTCGAAGGCAGAGCACGAGCAACACCTCAGAACTATCTTAGAGCTACTGAAGAAGGAGCAGTTGTATGCCAAATTTTCTAAGTGTGAGTTTTGGCTGAGAGACGTGCAATTCCTTGGGCACGTGGTAAATGAAAGTGGAATTCATGTGGATCCAACCAAGATCGAGGCGATCAAGAATTGGGAAGCGCCAAAGACGCCAACCGAGATCCGGCAATTCTTGGGTTTGGCTGGTTATTATCGACGATTTATTGAGGATTTTTCTAAGATCGCTCAACCATTGACGCTCCTCACGCAAAAGGATAAAAAGTTTGATTGGGGAATCAAACAGGATGAAGCATTTCAGTTGTTGAAGGATAAGCTTTGCAACGCGCCAATCTTAGCTCTACCGGAAGGTACCGACGATTTTGTGGTATACTGCGACGCTTCACGTCAAGGATTGGGTTGTGTGTTGATGCAACGTCAAAAGGTTATCGCCTACGCATCACGCCAACTAAAAGTGCATGAGAAGAACTATACCACGCATGATTTGGAGCTAGGCGCAGTGGTTTTTGCTTTGAAGATTTGGAGACACTACCTTTACGGTACGAAGTGTACGATCTTTACAGATCACAAAAGCCTCCAGCATATATTCAACCAGAAGGAGTTGAATATGAGGCAAAGGCGATGGGTTGAGTTGCTGAACGATTACGACTGCGAGATCAAGTATCATCCAGGGAAGGCGAATGTGGTCGCCGATGCCCTAAGTCGCAAAGAGAGAATCAAGCCCATAAGGGTTAGGGCTATGGAAATGATTATCCAAACCGATCTTTCCTCACGCATTCGAGCAGCGCAAAAAGAAGCTCTCAAGGAGGGAAACCTTGAGAAAGAATATCTCCGTGGGATGGAGAAGATATTGGTTCCAAACAAGGAAGGAACGTTATGTTTTGAGAAAAGGATTTGGGTTCCTTTGTTTGGTGATTTGAGAGAGGTTATTTTTGATGAAGCTCACAAGTCACGGTACTCTATCCACCCGGGAGCGGATAAGATGTACCAAGATCTTAAGGATTATTATTGGTGGCCTAGGATGAAAGGCGATGTTGCTATCTATGTGAGCCAATGTTTGACTTGCGCTAAGGTTAAGGCGGAATACCAGAAGCCTTCGGGACTTCTGCAGCAACCGAAAATTCCCCAGTGGAAGTGGGAAGAAATATCCATGGATTTTGTTACAAAGCTGCCGAGAACGCCTAAGGGCCATGACACTATCTGGGTGATAGTGGATCGCTTGACGAAGTCAGCACACTTCTTGCCTATCCGCGAAAAGGATCATACAAGCAAATTGGCTGAAATTTACATGAGAGAGATTGTCACTCGCCATGGAGTACCACTCTCGATTATTTCTGATAGAGATGGAAGGTTCGTATCGAGGATATGGCAATCCTTCCAGGAAGCGTTTGGCTCGAAGTTGAATATGAGCACCGCATTTCACCCGCAGACCGACGGCCAAAGTGAGCGGACGATTCAGACATTGGAGGACATGCTGAGAGCATGTGTGATGGATTTAGGCGGTAGCTGGGATAAGCATTTACCCCTGGTTGAGTTTTCATACAACAACAGCTACCACACCAGTATTGGTGCCGCGCCATTCGAAGCTTTATATGGGCGCAAGTGCAGGTCGCCGCTCTGTTGGTCTGACGCAGGTGATAGACAATTGGTAGGTCCCGATGTAGTTCAGGAAACTACGGATAAGATCGCGCAAATCCGAGATCGCATTAGTGCGGCTCGCGATCGCCAGAAGACCTACGCTGATCTGAAAAGGAAACCTCAAGAGTTTGAGGTTGGGGATATGGTTTTGTTGAAAGTATCACCCTGGAAGGGTGTAGCACGCTTTGGGAAGCGTGGGAAGTTGAATCCACGCTACATTGGTCCTTTTAAGGTTTTGAAGAAAATTGGAACAGTAGCATACAAGTTGGATCTACCTGCCGAGCTGAATAACGTTCACGATACATTTCATGTATCCAATCTTAAGAGGAGTCCAACTCAAGTTAACGTTGCCATTCCTACCGACGAAATTCATATTGATGACACGCTCCACTTCATTGAAGAACCTGTTGAGGTCACGGATTGGAAAGTTAACAAGACCCGCCAGAGCAGTGTCAAGCTCGTCAAAGTTCGCTGGAATGCTAGACATGGTCCGGAATTCACCTGGGAGCGTGAAGACCGAATGAAAGAGAAATACCCCCACCTGTTTCCTAAGAACCCTGCTTCTTCAAGCAGAACCTAAATTTCGGGACGAAATTTATTTAACGGGGGGAGAATGTGACAACCCTCTCAAAACCAGGTATCCGTACGACTTAATTAATTATTAATTGTTGCCTAATTACTGTGCCTTACTGAGTTTGCTGATAAACTGCTACTTGATTGTTGATACTTGTACATATCTGCATCATACTTTGATATTCCTGTCACTACACTACTTATTTACTGAACCTTAGTGACAAACATGATGCACAAAAGCACAGTAGCACTAAACGGATACACAGTGAACATGCTGGTATAGCCAGCAACAGGCAAACACTGCCTCTAAAGGCCTGTATGAGCCAGAAATATTTTACTACACCCATAGTGTGTGTAGGGATACAAGGGTTGTATGATTACGTCTCTAGGGATAAGATATAGAGATTTGGATGTGCCTAAAACGAACTTTAAGCACGAAACACAGCACTTTTATTTACACACTAGCTTCTAGCTAATTAATAAAGTGCCAAAATATGAGGAATTATTCCCGACACATTGCAGAATAGATTGTGTCGCTAAAAATATTATTTATGACGCTTAACGGATATCTTAAGCACTTTAACGGATTACTATCCGACCGAACAACCGGACAATACCCGGAACATAAGAATATTGCCAAAATTAATATTGGTACTTTTCTGAGCCAGTTAGGGTCCCTGATTACCCTAACACCCGCTTCTAATGCATTAAACAACTAACGAGGTTAGTACCTTAAAGTAATGCACTTAACCAAACTGAACCGTAACTGAACGATTGGAAACGAACCGAGCACCATTACAACTCAATGGAATCGGCCAACTAGTGGGGCCAAGGAGAGTACGCTTTTTAATATTTAATTGGATTGCACGAGGATCGAGACAACTTTCTCTATTTATACCCTCACCTCTCACACACACAAACACACACACCTCACCTTCACTCTCTCTCCCTCTCCCTCTCCCTCCTCTCGGCCGAGATCACCACCACCCCCACATCCATTGTCGGTTCAAGTCTTGCAAGTTCCAAGTATACTCAAGTGTTGGTGGTTACGTACAACGGAGCTCGGAACAAACGGAACGCGGAGGACCTCTACCGTTTGCTATTATCCACGCAGTTTTCGACTAGTTTCTTCCCTAGCCCCGAGCTAGAGGTATAACGTTTAAAACTCATTTTTGGTCATATCTAAAGTGGTTAAAAGGATATTTGTCGGTTGAATGTCGGTAACCCGCTTAATGGAACTTTAAAGTCTACTAAAACGTGTAAATCGTTGGATAAAAGCTCAAAACGCGTGTAAATGTTGTAGTATTTGAATATGTTGGTTTTTATGGCCCGATCTATGATGTGGTGGCTCTCATCATCGTTTAACCCGACTTTGTTAGGATCACGTATCTTGACATACACTGGTTTCTTTGGTACAAGGGTTAAAAGGTGAAACTCCACCACACGGGAAACATGAACTTGTGTAAAAATGTTTTAACGTGAAAAATAGTATTTTAAACAAGCCGATCTACGTATGTACAAGTGGTATATTCGTAGGACCGGGTGTCGAGAAAATCATGTTTTTATAAAAATAGATAAAGTGTTAACAAATACGATTTATATAAACTACAAGTGTAGAAACACTTGTAGAATAAAAGATCCGACAAAATAACAATTTTTACAAAATTGTCGGGAAGTTGTAAGAAGTGATTTGTTCCAAAAACGAGGTTTTTGCAAGACTAAGTTATGCTATATATAGATCCACTAAAAATAACGAGATCTACACCGTAGTTTTTGTAAAACTACAAGTTCATGAAACAACGCGGTTTTACATACTAGTCTTCTATTTGAAGTGTTGAAAATTGATTCGGTTGATTTGATAAATTGTTGAGATGATTTTGTAAAAGAAAATGATACGCTTGAAAGCGTGGCCACCTCCAGTTACAGGGGAAACTCTGGCGAAATTTTCTAAAAATCTAACACTTAGAATTAATTACAAGTGTTAGACTACTTTGACATGTTTTCAAAAATATTTTTCGCCACAACTTTATTTATAAATAATCGGAGGTGGGATTTTCACAAAACTAAAAGTGATAAATATTTATTCGGCGAATATATTTTGTCACCTCACTGTCTATGATTATTTTGTGAAGATATATAAATATTATTTTTAGAGTAAAAATAATATTTACTAACCTTGTCAAGCCCGAACTAATACAAACGCCTTCACGGCAAACATATAAGTTACAACGGTAATTTCTATTACCACTTAATCACCAAAACGTAACTTACGCTTTATTCGGAAGTATTCATAAGCGCGTATGTTGTCAATATATTATTTTGGGAAAATATTATGAGAAAAAGGAAATATATTATTTTTGAGAAAAATAAATATATTTTGAAATAAGAAATAAAATATATTAAGTGGGACTTAATAAAATAATATAAATACACATGTATTTAATTCCCCCATCCTTGGGAAGGAGTATGCGTATCAAACATATATACGAAACGGTTGACTAACTGTTTCCCAAAAATATAATCTATGAAGCTAAAGCACGGCCATCCGTCTAATAGAATTAGCACATGTAGGTCGTTGCACAGCACTTGGATATTGGATTGCTTGATTTTGTGACGCGTTCACTGTGAGTTCATGTCCTCCTTTTCTCTTAACTGTTTTCAGTTTTATAAACTGCGGGGGTGAAATACATGTTACAATGATTATGGATATGTTATACATGGTATGGTTAGCATAAGGAGGGTTATTACTTAGATCATGTGAGTGGGTAGGCAGAAACTTGAGGCCATTAATCCTCGTTGAGGACCGAGGGACAGGAGCGGTAGATCTATCTGGGTGTAGCGAGCCCAGCCCCAGGTCCAGCTGAACGGACCTCGGGGTGACTTAGTGCCCGACGCATAAATCCGCTAGGTTTGAGTCATCCCTACTTGCACTTCACACATATCAGTGGACTTGCAACCCATTGGTGATCTCTTTTGTTTCCTTATTTGCTACATACCAGGGTTTTTGATAAAGATAAAGGTTTATTTACTCATTTTCGCATGAACTCGCTCAACATTATTGTTGATTTTTCAACTTACATGTATTTCAGGGAATTAAGGATCTGGCACGGTTTAGCAGGATTTCCCGCTGCATTTAGATTCAGAGTCATCCGGGTTCAAGGCTTATGGCTCTTTCCTGGACAAGCCATAGCCCCTGAACCATGTTTATTTATGTTGCATTATGGTAGTAGTTGTACTGTTTAAGACAAGTAATGGTTGTTGGGTGTTTAGACAATGTTTGACAATTTTATTTTCAGTGGATGACTTTGCATGATTTTAAATTCATATAGCTTGTTATGGTTAAGCTATGGTATTAAGAAGTCACACCAAATTAACCACGCTTCCGCAAAGCCAGGGTGTGACACATTATGCCTCAAATGGTTTTAAACCAAAACTATGCCTCATAAGGGCACTTTGGTCATTTTAAAGGGTGTAAAAGAGTTTAAATAATATTCTGAGTTACAGGTCTGAATAAATCAGTAAATATACTTATTTTATTAAGTCATAACAGTAGGGTATCAAATATATGTGAAATTTATTACTTATAACCATACTATGCTTTGTAGGGGCATTTTGGTAATTTCACATAGGCCTAAAAGGTCAAAACTGGAATTATGAGTTTAAAAGATTCACCTACTGTTAAAATATAAAATTTTACTGAATACAATCAGTAGGTATCATCCCCATATGTTTAAAAAGGTTTTATTACATACTATACGTTAAAAACGCTTAAAAATGCGATTTGGAGCCATTTCCGGGTTTGGTATAGAAAGCTGATATTTTTAAAATTCCAGAAGGCTCAAAATACTTTACTTAGCATATTAGATTAGTAGAAAAAGGTTTGGGGTCAATAGGATTTATAAAACTCATTTTATAGCCCAAAAGGGCAAAACCGGCATTAGCCGAATAAAGCTTAGAACACTAAGTTATGCTCAGCCTAAAATTGAATAAAAATCTTTAAAAATCCCAAAATATTATTTTATATCAGTGGGTACAAAGTTTTGTATAAAAATTTGGGTTTAGATAGGCTATATGCGATTTACGCCATTTAATTACTAAAGAAGCTTCTAATTACGCTAATGAGCATAACTCTTAATCTACACCTCAAACTGATCTCAAATTTTAGGTGCAAGTTTATAAATCAGTAGCTAAGGTGTTTACCCTTTTACATTTTCAAAAATCACATTTTAAGGTCATTTGGGCATAATGGTCAACATATAAGCATTTAACGGAAACATGCATGTGAATAGGATTTCTAATGAACCAAGTTGCATAATCTCATAGAGTTATACTAACATGTAAATAGGTCCAAAAGAAGCTCTAAGGCAATCCTAAACTTGGTTTAAACGGGTCAGAACTAAAAGTCAAAGCATAAGTCAAACTATGCGACTTTCGGTTCCAAACCGAGCCTATGCTGAAAATTGTCGAGTTGAACATGCTTAGACATGTTCTTATATCAATTACCAAGTTAGATTAATGATCAAACATGTTGCATGTATCCTACATTGCTAATTATGCATTAATTTGCAAATAAACATTCTGTTGACTTTTTAAAGTAAGCTTTGACTCGACAATTAACATAGTTAGAGTGGGAATCTGGAAATACCCTTTTAAGGGTTTGTTACCCACATAATTATCTACTTAAAGGTACTTTTAATTCGAGATTTGACTGAGTAATTATTGACTAATCTCGAATTCAAACTTTAATTACGACGGTTTGACTTTTAGCTAATTAACTAAGCTAAAACGAATTAAGAAGGGTTAAGGACACTTACAAGAGTCCTAATTATGCTTAGGGATCACTAAGAAGGTTGCTTGCTGTCCAGAGCGCTCCAGAGAGTAAGTTGTAAAGTTTGAAAGTGACTGCACAAAATGGTCACAACTTAGAGCTCCGTATATATTGATTCTAATCTCACAAGATGATGCCAAGCAATCCTACTGATGATATGGGATCATTACAGGTGCCCCCTATGCATGAAATACCATTGGGGCAGCCCCTGGTATGTAAAACAAGAGATTGAAGTCGGTTAACAGCCTTAACTGGCACCTGTCCACGTTTTCTGTTACTGGCACTCTCACACGGGCCGTGTAAGCCCATAAGGGGATCTTACGCGGGCCGCCTGGCCTGTCAGAACCAGCCAAACAAGTTTAAACTTTGCACTTTTGGTCCCTGGTCCTTTATAACGTGGTTTTAAGCCCTATTTTTGCTATTTCAGCCCTCTAACTTGATTTTTAAGGGCTTTAGGACTTTTACCAACTTAGTTAAGTCCCTTGTTAACTTTGTGAACACCCGAAAGACCTTGAATTTCAATGTTGACGCTTTTAACCCCTCGTACACGAATTTGATCATAACTTTCTCATACGATAACGAAACTTCATGAAATTTTTACCCCATATTCTAGTGAGTATAATTTACCGTTAAAAAGCTTCGGGTCTGCTAAAAGGTCACTCAAAGGTATACTTTGCACATGTTGACACATTTAGCCCCTGTAATTTGTAATTCCTCACTTTCTTTCATATTTAGCATCGTATGATCCATGATTTATTCGTTTGAAGGTATAAACATCTTGTAGGGCTATTGTTAAATATAATTATCCATCGTTGACACTTTGGACCCTTATATTTACATAGTTTCCCCGTTTGTCAACTTTAGTCCCTCTGAAGTATTCTTTCACACGTTCAGAGCTTATGACACGTGTTCATACATTATTGGACATAAATTTTCAAGGTGTTACATCCTCACCCCCTTAAAAGAAATCTCGTCCTCGAGATTTAAGGAAACAATTGAGGGTATTTCTCTTTCATTGTGGACTCTAATTCCCACGTATACTCGGGACCTCTACGGGCATCCCATTTCACCTTGATAATAGGCACAAGCTTCCTTCGAAGCCTTTTTACCTGTCGATCTTCAATCGACACAGGTTTCTCCACAAATTTCAAGCTCTCGTCTATGTTCACATCTGCGTGTGGTATGACTAGCGATTCGTCAGCTAGACATTTCTTCAGATTGCAGACGTGGAATACATTATGAATACCACTGAGCTCTTCAGGTAAGTTTAAGATAAGCCACCGATCCTATACATTCGATGATCTCGAATAGTCCTATATACCTTGGGCTTAACTTACTTTTCTTACCAAATCGCATCACCCCTTTCCAGGGCGATACTTTGAGCAAAACTTTATCGCCAACCTCAAATTTGAGAGGTTTTCGCCTTTTATCAGCATAGCTCTTCTGCCTATCCCGGGTAGCTTTTAGGCGGTCACGTATTTGGACAATCTTGTCCGTCGTCTCAAAGACTATATCAGGACCTGATAATTGAGTGTCTCCTACTTCTGCCCAACAGATGGGCGTTCTGCACTTTCTACCATATAATGCCTCAAAAGGTGCAGCCTGAATGCTGGTATGGTAGCTATTGTTGAAGGAGAACTCGACCAAAGGTAGGTGCTTATCCCAACTACCACCTAAATCAATCACACATGCACGAAGCATATCTTCCAGGGTTTGAATGGTACACTCGCTCTGCCCATCCATCTGGGGATGGTAAGCCGTACTGAAATTTAAGTGCGTGCCCAAAGACTGCTGGAAACTTTTCCAAAAGTGTGACGTATATCTGGTATATCTGTCAGAGATAATAGCCACTGGTACTCCATGCAGAGATACAATCTTATCAACGTACAATTGGGCTAACATGTCAGAACTGTAAGTTTCCTTAATGGGCAGGAAATGAGCGGACTTAGTCAGTCTATCTACTATCAGCCATATAGTATCATTTCCTTTCTTTGTCTTTGGCAACTTGGTGATGAAATCCATCATCGCCATTTCCCATTTCCAAGTGGGAATTTTAGGCTGTTGCAGCAAACCTGACAGCTTCTGATGTTCAGCCTTGACTTGAGCACACGTCAAGCATTTAGCTACGTAAGCAGCTATAAATTTCTTCAAGCCTATCCACCAATAGTTTGCCTTTACATCTTGGTACATCTTGTCGGTTCCAGGATGAACGGAATATTTGGAACTGTGAGCTTCCTTGAGGATAACATCCTGAAGTCCTCTATAAACAGGAACCCATATTCGTCCATTTAATCTTAGTATTCCGTCCTTGCCATAGGATAACTGTTCTTCAGTTACTCCTAACTTTTCCTCAGGATAATTAGCTTCTAGCACAGCTTCCTTCTGCGCAGCTAACAACCTTTCATTCAAGCTATTCTTGATTTCAATGCTTTTGGCATTAATTCTTATTGGCTTCACTCTCTCTTTTCTGCTCAAGGCATCTGCGACTACATTAGCCTTTCCTGGGTGGTATCTTATTTCACAGTCATAATCGTTCAGAGTTTCCATCCAGCGTCGCTGCCTCATATTCAATTCCTTCTGATTGAACAAGTGTTGAAGGCTTTTGTGACTAGAGTATATCACACACTTAGTTCCATACAGATAGTGCCTCCAAAGCTTAAGTGCAAATACAACGGCACCCAACTCTAAGTCATGGGTGGTGTAATTCTTCTCGTGCACCTTTAGTTGACGTGAAGCATAGGCAATGACCTTACCTTTTTGCATTAACACACAACCCATCCTGGTGTGTGATTCATCACAGTAAACTACAAATTCATCGATTCCATCAGGCAGTGTCAGTACAGGAGCATTGCTCAACTTTTGCTTCAAAATATCAAAAGATTCTTGTTGCTTAGGCCCCCAATCAAACTTGCTATTCTTGCGAGTGAGAAGGGTCAGGGGTGCTGCAATTCTTGAGAAGTTTTCAATAAAGCGTCTGTAGTATCCTACCAGTCCTAAGAAACTGCGAATCTCCGTAGGCGTCTTCGGCTCTTGCCAGTTCATGACAACTTCAACCTTAGCGGGATCTACTTGGATACCATGCTCACTAACAACATGTCCAAGGAACTGGACTTCACGAAGCCAGAACTCACACTTAGAAAATTTGGCATAGAGCTTTTCTTGATGAAGCAGTTTCAGAATGCAACGGAGATGCTTCTCGTGATCAACTTGGTTCTTGGAGTAAATGAGAATGTCATCGATGAAGACGATGATGAATTTGTCCAAATAAGGCTTGCAGACGCGATTCATGAGATCCATGAATGCGGCAGGTGCGTTAGTGAGCCCAAAAGGCATCACTAGGAACTCGTAATGACCATAACGAGTCCTAAACGCAGTTTTGTGCACATCTTCATCCTTGACCTTCAATTGATGATAGCCTGACCTTAGGTCAATCTTGGAAAAGTAGCTCGCTCCCTGAAGCTGATCGAACAGATCGTCGATCCTGGGCAAAGGATACCTATTCTTGATAGTGACCTTATTAAGCTCACGATAGTCGATGCATAAACGCATCGAACCATCCTTCCTTTTGACGAACAAGATTGGTGCTCCCTATGGAGACGAACTAGGTCTAATGAAGCCTTTAGCTAGCAAATCATCTAACTACATCCTAAATTCCTTCATCTCTGTTGGTGCTAACCTATAAGGTGCTCTCGCAACAGGTGCAGCTCCGGGGATAATGTCAATCCTGAACTCCACTTGTCTATCTGGTGGCAAACCAGGTAATTCTTCTGGGAAAACTTCACGGTATTCAGAAATGACTGGTATATCTTTGATCTTGGACTTCTTCTCATCAATGGTTACTTGTGCCATATAAATGACACAACCCTTTCTCAGATATTTGGATGCCTTTAGCATAGCCACTTGCTCAGGCAATCCATGTTGAGTATCTCCCTGAATGGTGAGTGGCTCACCAGACGGAGTCTTGATCACCACTTGTTTCTTGTTGCACATAATCTGGGCTTGGTTATGCGATAACCAATCCATGCCTATCACTATATCAAAGCAAGCTAGCTTAAAAGGTAATAAGGACAAAGGAAAAGAGTGGTTCCTAATGGATATGACGCATCCATCTAATATAGTCGAAGCGGTTTCTATGGTTCCATCAGCTAATTCCACTACATATTTCACGCTTAAGGCTTTAACAGGTAAGTTCAATAATTCACAAAACTTATTATCTACAAAGGATTTATCTGCTCCAGAATCAAAAAGTACCCTTGCATAGATATCATTTACGAGGAAGGTACCTGTTATCACATTGTCGTCCTGAACAGCTTCCTTTGCATCCATACGGAAGACCCTAGCATTGGTCTTCTTTCCCTCCTCAGCCTTCTTTGCAAGCTTTGGGCAGTTGGTCCTCAGATGCCCCTTTTCATTACAGTTATAGCAAGTGGCATCCTTGATTTTCTTACAATCCAGTGCCTTGTGGTCCAATGACTTGCAAATCCCACACACTTTTGGCTGGGACTGGGACTTCGACTCATACCTGCACCTCCCAAAATGGTGCCTCTTACAAACTTTGCACTTGGGTTTATCACCCGTCTGCTGATCACCTTCCTTGGATCCCGACCCTTTCTTGTGGTCGTTGTTTCCCTTGCACTTCTTGTCTGAGCGCCGTGAACCATCATCTTCTCGTTTCCTTTTCTCGGCATCCGCAACTCTCAGCGATCTCTGTCTAACTGCGTCCAGCGTGAGGGACAGAGATATGTTAGCTGGTGATCTGAATGTAGCGGGCCGAGAGGCCTTGACACTTGCTTTTATTTCTGGGGCCAGACCCCCAATGAAACGGGCTATCCTCTTCGGTTCAGGTGTCACGAGGTAAGGAACTAACCTTGAGAGGGTATTAAAGCTCGTGAGATAAGCCTGACAATCCAGGTTCTTCATAACCAGAGATAGAAAATCGGACTCTATCTTTTCAACCTCATGCTGAGGGCAGTAGGTTTCTTTGATGAGGGTAACAAATTGTTGGACCGTGTTCCGACCCTAAACAGTCAGTTGAGATAGTTCATCTTCACGTATAAAGGCGGAATCAGTATATGTGAAGTAACACAGCTTTTCCTTTCCAATTTCCTTTGTTTTATTGCTTTCTGAAATGAATTTGACAGAGTTTCGTTCCACAAGCACACATACATGTTCGCTCGAATGACCATGACATCAAGTATTTATAGAGTGGCCTGGTTCGTTCCAAGTGACCTGACAGATAAGCGAAGCAGTCACATTGACACACAAGCGAACCTACTTGATGACCTATAAGCGAACCTGATCAAGTACCTATGAGCGGACCTATATTTATTATGTACATAAAAACGAATCTACATCTTAAAACATGGTTTTGACTATCTAGACCATCTATTGACCTATCTTGACCTAAGACTTCATGTAGACATAGTCAACAGACATTCCATGCATCAACAGACTTCCCCTTGGATGTTGACGTAGTCTTCAGCAGTCTCCAGCTCCTGAGTCTTCGGTCTTGGTCTTTTCTCCAACTCTGTCTTCTCTTCATAATCACTTTATCTTCACAGGTTCAGAATCACAACCTGACTTCATCTTCAGACTTCCCTATAACTGTTGATCCAGACTCCCCCTTTCACAGACTCCCCCTCTTAGTATGCTGGGATCTGAGGTCTTGTTCTGGTTCAAGCTTTGACAATTAGCTTCCGTTCCAAACCTGTTACTCAACCAATAACATTACACTTCTATCTTTTCAAACAATAATTCACAAACACAATCAGCTTTAGAAATCCACTCAAGTATTCAAGTTCAAATTAATGACCCTGATTACTCAATTAATCTACTAAGTTCAATTTAATGACCCTGGTTGATCATTTGACGAATCAAACTAATTTAGTAAAAACATTTTCAAACTTTTTCTGAAAATAACAAGCATCAATTTAATGAACTTGTTTCAGTCTTTGAAAAACATCTCAAAATTCCAACAA
Organism: Helianthus annuus; assembly: GCF_002127325.2. Lineage (NCBI taxonomy): Eukaryota > Viridiplantae > Streptophyta > Magnoliopsida > Asterales > Asteraceae > Helianthus > Helianthus annuus. The sequence goes on from NC_035434.2 coordinate 112,380,305, forward strand.
AGTAAGCTCTTCTCATTCTTCAGCTCAGAATCTCCTGCATCTGCTTCATCTTTCTAGAATCCGACAATCAACTTTCCACTCTGGTTTGTCTAAAATAAAGCAGAAATGTAAAATCTTTTTGGATTTTAAGGTGATCTAGACTAAGAAATGAAATACAGAAAACCTTAAATTGCAGAAAGTAAACTATTTACAAACTTATTTTTGACGAGCGTGTCAGGGAATCATATCAGCTTTTCAGACAAATTCCTAGTACCGTTAAGCTATATTACATACTCAGACTTAAACAATTCACCTTGATTGTCGATATACTGATCCATCTTAAATTCTCACACAGATTTCAATCTATTCAGGATACTATTTAGATGTCTTATGAACTTAGCTCAATTCATGTGTCCCACCTCTTGAATATACTCCCGTATCCAGAATCCCAATATTCAGTCTTACAGGTGAGTATACTACAATGATATCTGTTCATAAATTAGGTATGCGAGGGCCGAGGGATCTCAGGTCGATACTTCCGTATGCGCAGAGAGATATCAGCTTCGACTTTTCAGTATGTCCCTTTTAGAGGATCTTTTAGCTTACAACAGCAGCGACTATCAATTTTATTGTTTCATCTGCATGCTGAGGGTTTATGCTATGTTTCAAGCATTTGGTGAAAGTATTAGCCAAGGACTAGGTCAGAACTACCGTTCAACAGAAGTCTCGGAATAATACCCCAGACATCATTGAGTATAAAAACCTAGTATATCAGAATATGAGACCTTTCAAACGAGATTTCAGGGGTTACCTATATATCCAAGTAGTGTTCCCCACGAATTTCAAGAGTTTGAAATTTTAGGTTTATATCCCGAATAAATCTACTAAATGTGCGAAAACCTATCGACACATCATCAGTGAGACTGTTTAACTCATTTAGTCTTAACAATTCTTTAGCATACTGTCATTGTCTAGCTGATGTACTATCATTTTCCCTATATACACAAGCTCTTTTTCAATTTTATCATGTTTTTGTATTTTTGCATTTTTTTACTGTTTTTGTATTTTTCGGAAAATATACTATAAACAACTATCTATACTCCCCTTAAATACCAAAACACGTAAAAAATCGACAAACCATCGCAGATTGTTTCTCATCGTCATCCGCAACAATATTCTCATCAACGCTCACAATCCCATCCGACACCGAAAGCAATTTCATACCATTAAGTTTTAACAAATATTGAAACCGATTTTTATCAAAAGCTTTGGTATGCAAATCAACTTTTTGTTCGTCAGTGTGGATTTTCTCAATTCGTATCAACTTTTTCTCGAAGCAATCGCGAATAAAGTGATGACGAATCTCTATGTGTTTAGTTTTATCGTGATGTAATAGATTTTTAGTAATGTTAATTGCGGCCTCATTATCAACAAACAGAGGTGTGTTAAGAAACTGCAAACCGTAGTCGCGCATCTGTTGCTGTATCCACAAGATCTGAGAGCAGCAACTGCTAGCAGAAACGTACTCCGCTTCACATGTAGATAACGCCACAGACGTTTGTTTCTTACACTGCCAGGTAACCAATCCAGGTCCAAAAAACTGACATCCTGCAGTTGTTGATTTGGTATTGACTTTGCAGCATCTGAAATCCGAGTCGGAATACCCTTCGAGCATAAAATTGCCTTTTCTAGGATACCACAACCCCAATGTGGGTGTTCCTTTCAAGTAACGTAATATCCTCTTGACAATGATCATGTGTGAAGCTCTCGGGTTAGATTGATATTAGCTGCGAGGCACGTTGGGTACATGATATCAGGACGTGAAGCAGTTAAATACATCAAAGAACCTATCATGGAACGATAGAACGTTTCATCAGCCCTGTCTCCGGTGAGATCTGGGTGAATCCCATGATTAGTCGCAAGTGGGGTAGCAGCAGGAGTAGAACTTGACATTCCAAATTTCTCTAGAATATCATGCACGTACTTTGTCTGGTGAATGAAAATTCTCTCAGATAGTTGTTCAACTTGTAGACCCAGAAAGAATTTCATCTCCCGCATTGATGACATTTCGAATTTCTGCTTCATCACCTGTTCGAAATCTTTGCACAATTTCTCATTCGTTGACCCAAAAATTATATCGTCTACATAAATCTGAACGATCAGAAGGTGTCCATCGACCTCTTTAGTGAAGAGAGTGGCATCCACTTTTCCTCTGATAAAACTATTAGCGAGTAGGTGTTGAGACAAAGTCTCGTACCAGGCTCTCGGTGCCTGATGTAGACCATACAACGCTTTATCCAGCAGATAAACTTTGTTCTTGTGGATTGGGTCAGTAAAGCCCGGCGGCTGACCAACATAAACCTCCTCTTTGACCTTCCCATAAAGAAACGCCGATTTAACATCCAACTAATAGACTTTAAAGTTCTTCCAAGACGCAAATGCTAGGAAAATTCTGATAGCCTCTAGTCATGCTACAGGAGCATAGACTTCTGTAAAATCAATCCCCTCCTGTTGACTAAAGCCCTGAACAACGAGTCGAGCTTTGTTCCTTACAACCACTCCTCTGTCGTCTCTCTTACACTTGAATACCCATTTTGTATTGATTTTCCTTTAACCATCCGGCAAATCAACTAACTTCCACACTCCCAACTTTTCAAACTGACTTAACTCTTCTTGCATCGCTATGACCCAAGAGTCTTCAGTAAGCGCCTCTTTGTAAGTTCTCGGTTCGATCTACGAGATAAAACAACTTAATGAAAATTCAGTTTGTAAAGGTGCTACTGTAGAATAAAAACATGTAAGGCCCTGGTCAATTTGACGTCTCGTGCGAATGCCTAATTGCAATTCTCCTATGATCAACTCCTCTGGATGATATGAAAGAGTTCGCGGCATCACTTCGCTTGGAACATCTACATTTCCCTCCAGATTAGTAACATTCTGTTCTGCATCTTGTTCACCAACTTGGTTTGTTTGACTTGATATCTGGATCTGCTCCCCCTCAAGATCTGAATCACCATGGTCAAATACTGGCATGTTATCAGCTTCTTGATCATCATTCACTGCCGACTGATTACCAGGAGCAACTTCATCATCATGTTCACCAGCATTACTAGGACCTGCTTCATCATCATTTGAAGTTTCCCGAGGTCTTCCAGAATACTCCGCTGGGAACCTGAGCTGTGACTCATACTCTCGCAAAATATCCAGCTCATCAAAGAAATCTTCTTCTTCCTCTGATTCTTCTCTCATATCAAACGAATCCCAAAGTTTGTCATAATGATAACGCCATGAATCACCAGGATTCTATGGCGGCATAGTGTAACCTTGACATTCAACATTTGCAGCTTCAATAATCCGCTTCTCACTTGGAACGAAGACACGTAGCATTGGATTGGCATAACCCACAAATATTCCCTTAATGCTCTTCGGACCAAACTTTCCATGAGGCTCTATAACTATACAAGGTGACCCAAACGGTTCTAGATACTTCAAATTCGGTTTGCGGTTATTGATTAGCTCAAAACACGTCTTGTTGAACTTCTTGACAGTAAGAACCTTGTTGAGAGTATAGCATGCAGCAGAAACAGCTTCGGCCCAGAAATTAATCGGTAATTTCGAATCTGCGAGCATCGTTCTGGCTGTCTCGATTAGCGTCCGGTTTTTTCGTTTTGCTACTCCATTCTGCTGTCGAGTGTACGGAACACTAAACTCATGCAATATACCTCGTTCATCACAAAATTCATCCATCTTACTATTTTTGAATTCAGTACCATTATCACTTCTAATTCTGCAGATAGGCCTCTGGTACAGATTCTCAATCCTTTTAAACAACGCCATCAAACTGTCAAACGTTTCGTCTTTCGTTTTCAAGAATGAAACCCACAAAAATCTGGAATAATCATCAGTTACGACCAAACAGTAGTAGTCTCCTGTAATACTCTTGACATTCACTGGACCAAACAAATCCATGTGAAGTCTTCCCAATGGTCTTGAAACTGAATTGACTTGCTTTGTAGGGTGTGACTTTTTCTTCTGTTTGCCTTTGACACAGCTTATGCACTCCCCTTACAGATGAAAACCTTTGACATGCACTCCTGTGACGAAATCGTTATGCACCAAATGATTCATTTTTCTAAGATGAATATGCCCCATCTTCCGGTGCCACAATCTTGATTCTTTCTCAGTTGCTCTGGACACAAAACAATGAGCCTTACCCGTGGTTATAGTAGATACGCTCATGTCCAACACGTACAGATCATTGACTCTTGGTGCCCTCATGATGATCCATTCCTCAGGTATCACAAATCCCGGTTTCAAGATCAAACATTCTTTGTTAGTGAAATGAGTAGTATACATCCTGTCACAGATCTTGGAGATACTCAGCAGGTTGTTTTCCAGCTCAGCAATGTAGTTAACCCTTTCAAATGTTACGATGCCGTTTGATAACGTTCCTTCACCTATGATCTTTCCACCTTGATTACCCGCAAAACCCACGTAACCACCGTTAATGTTTCTCACATCATACAGCAACGCAGTCTTCCCTGTCATATGTCTTGACGCCCCACTATCCATGATCCATCTGGATACAAGTTTTGGAAGATCCTGCAAATAAAAAATCATCACTTAAACAACTTCAAGAAAGATGCCGATTCATGCTTCGCGATCCAGGAAGCTCCGGCAATTCAACTTGTTTAGTCAAACATGGTGTCCACCCAGGCCTCAGCAGCCTTAGGTGTAACCTTGACTCTCGCAATTTGAATTTTGAAATTTTCAGCCTTGAGAGGTGGAAAATTTGCATCATAATCAACCGTAATTGATTCTTCTGGCTTTTTCACCTCAGAAGTTGAAACTTTCTTCTCAACTTTTGGTTTCCAAACTTGTTGAGATAATGCAACCCTTTTGTAAAATTTTTCGTTCTGAGTTACCAACTTCTTTATGGGTTCATTTTTCACACTCTTTTTCTCAACAATGATTGGTGTTTTACCCTTCATGTCAACCTTCTTTTGTTGAGTCTTCACAGTTTCAGTCTTAGGCTTTGCACTATTACACTTTCGTGCAATGTGACCAACTTGATTACATCTAAAGCAAGTGCGAGTATCAACACCTCGACTTGTGCCTTCAGACTGAGACTGAGAAGCTCTTTTCTCAAAGAACTCTTTGTTTGATTTTGAAAAAATTTCTTTCTCTTCATCAGCAAGTGAACTCGAACTGTTCACAAACTTTTTCTTCTCGACAAACCTCTTGTTTGGAACATTTCTTTTCTGATACGATTTACCTCCCTGATAACCATCCAACCAGTTGTTTCTGTTGTTATTGTAAAAACGCGGTAGATTAACAGATTTCTTGTTGTAAACCTTTTCTTTCTCAAACTTCATTTTACCTTTCTTTTGACACAGATTATTCACTGCTGACAACTCAACTTCCACCAGTTTGAAAACATTTGTCAATTTGTTCATGTTGACATTCTCGATCGGAAACTCTGAATCCGAAAACAACTTATCCAATCCCGACATCTTGTACATGACAAGATCAGGTTCATCACTTAAGTTGTTCTTGGATTTTTGTTTCGGAATGTATTTATCCAAGAAACACCCATCTTCCTCAGCAGCGTCATTACCAGTTTTAAGCACATTTTCAACAACACTTTTCACCACATCATTTTGGACACTATCGTCATTGGAAGATGTGAACGTGACATCAATGTTCTCAGGAAGTTTAACTTCACTTTCTTCCTCAAGTTCAACCAACCCAGATTGTTTTTTCGTGTAGTTATCCAGAATCGGCGGTGGAACTTTGTGAAAACCCACCCCAGTTCCATCAGAAAACACATCTTCGCCAGCTTTGTTTTTCCCGATAGGTTTGGGAACAATGTGCTGCAACACAAAGCTTGCGGAGCTATAGCTTTTCAGCTTCAACTGGATTCGCTCTTTTTCAATTTCAGCTTCTTGAACTTTAAGTTTCAATTTAGCGATTTCATCCAGCTGTTTATTAATTGATTCTTCTTTTATTCTTAGCACTACTCTTAGATGTTCATTTTCTTTAAACGTTTTACCATTTCGATCATCACTATCTTTCACGATGCTTTTAAGTTTTTCAAACTTTTTGGAAATCTGACGGTTTTCAAGAATTAACTTTTCATTTTCATGTTTAACCTTTTCATGTTCAATTTTATCAGTTTCCATTTGAGCAGTTAATTCTTTAATCCGTTCAGTTGAAGCTTTTACGGTTTTGTCACGACCAAGAATCTGATCCTCAACGCTTCTTACCTTTGCTGTCAGATTTTTAATTTTCTCACCATTGAGGTACGCGACAGTACTACAAAAATTGCATTCTTTGTTGCAATTTTTGCAATCAGCATTTCCTTCAAACTTTTTACCTGACGCATTTGTCGACGATTTTGGACTGACCTGGCCTTTTGACTCAGACATGGAATTAGAGTCTACCTCAAGTGCTTTCGCAGCCAGCACTTTGTCAGCCATCTTTCCCAGGTTCTCTTTCGTCAACTCCTGCGTTGTATCGATAATGCCAGTATCAATCTGCTTTGCTTTCTCGATTTCTTCTTTTTCTTTCTTCTCTTTCTCTTCTTTCTCCATTCTCTCTTTTTCTTTTTCTTCTTCTATCATTTTCTCAGTTGGGGTTTCCCACCATTTGTGCTGCCAATACTCATCATCTTCTTTTATTTCCTTGATGATGGCTTCCATCTCAAGCGTGCTGTCATCAATCGCAATATTTCCATACTCATCAAGATAACACTCCCTGTCTGGATCCCTTCTTCTCGCTCTCCTAGCTTCCAGATAGATACGAGAAATTCTAAGAATTCTGTTTTCAGCAGTCATTTTCCGATAATAATACTTCTGCTCTTCAGTACGATCATCTTTCCACGGAATAGGATCATCGTTATTCGCCATGAATGCGTAACCAATCGCATCTTCCTCCGGTAGTTCCTCCTTGCTCCAATCGTACCCCTCATCATCGTAAATCACAGCAAGAGCCCTCGATTTGTCTCTGTTATCTTCAGCCTGCTTCGATCTAGGTGGCTCGGATTTATTCTGATGATATATTGCCTTTTTGTAGTAATCGTCTCTAAACAGATTCTCCGACTCATCAGCGTACACATTTCTACATTCTCGCTTGAAGTGACCCTTCTGCTTACACTTGAAGCACGTCACCTTGGATTTATCGAACCCCAACTTTGTAGACAGACCACCGATTGTCTTTCTCCCGGTAATTTCCATGAAACGCTGAGCACGTCGAACAGCACTTGCCATCGCCCAACGAATGTCTATCAGCTCCATTTCTTCGGGATCTATCTGATCATAATCTTCTTTCGTCAGATTTGTATTCCCGATCTTACCAGCCACCAACCCTTCATATGATTCCAACACAGACGCCAAGAAGACCATCTGTTGTTTAGCCGACTCCTCGTCAAAATTCTGAGCATTCTTCAAATCTATTGTGATGTTGCATGAAAACTTTGCATCAGAATGACTTGCAGATGATGAAGATCCACTGTGATAACCACTGTGGTTTCCACTGCTTTGACTGCTTTGACTTTCTTTGCTTGCAGAAGAAACACTCTCAGCAGAAAATGCAGTCTTTGGAGAGTTTGCTTTTGGCATTATGATTTTCGGATAATAAAGATCCAAATTCTGCTGGTAAGATGAGTGATTGACTTTGTACGTTTTCTTCAGTTCCAGCTCGTGACTTTCAAGTCTCTCAATCACCAAATCTGGAGTCAACTTTGCAGGCTCAATTGTGTTTTTCAACATAAGCGCATAATATCTCCAATCCACCTCGTCTGGTAATGAATCGAATAATTTGTCAACAAGTTCTTCATCAGAATACTTGATTTCATGTCTTGCTAACTCTAGCTTCAGATGACCGAACCTTTCTATCATTTTACAAACTGACTCATTCTTGAGGCAACCAAACATATCAAACTCTTTCCTAAGAAGTTTCTTTTTACTTTTTACAATTTCAGTACTTCCTAGACATTTCTTTTCAAGCTTTTGCCACAAATCTTTTGCATTTGAATAGTCGATCAAAGAAATGATGTCTTCCCGAACCGACTGAAATAATAAAGCTACACACTTTTGCTCGGCTACAAATCCTTCAATCTCTTCAGCTGATCTTAATGCTTCACCATTTTTCTTTCCATTTGCATAACCGTTCTTCAAACTTTTCCAGCTGAGAAATGCAAATGCCATCAGCCAGTCTTCGAATTTTGTTGACCACCTACTATAATCTTCTATAGCCATCAACTTCGGAGGTTTATTGAATGTTCCGAATGCACTTTCAGACTCCCAAGCTTCCTTCTTCTTTTCTTTTGGTGGATTCTCGTTCGTATTGCTTGAAGACGTATCATTGTTTCCGGAATTTACCGTAAATGCTTACATGTCGCTGAATGGGTTTAAGAAAATATCATCCATCGTGAATGTACCTGCAAAATCAGCAAACACTTAGACTAATTTTTCGAAGTGTTTGAAAAATATGACAGAAAAGCGGATCTATCAGTGTGAGTGGCAGATAAGCGAATCTGTAAGGTCCAGATAAGCGAACCAAATATTGTCCAAAAAAGCGAACCAGATATTGTCCGTTCGATCGGACCTGATGAGCGAATCTGTAACTTAAACAAATAAGCGGACCAGATATGTTTGTTCAAGCGAACCAGAGTATGTTCGTTCGAGCGGACCTCTCAAATGTCAATATAAGCGGATCTAATGATCAAAAGAGCGAATCAGGTTCATTCGAGCGGACCTGATTATGTCCGTTCGAGCGGATCTACTTGATAAATTTTGAGCGAAAGTGTCAGAAAAGCGGATCTCCTAGGTTATTTTTGAGCGGATCTAAGGTATTATAAGCGGATCTCTCGATGTATGTAAAAGCGGACCTAGATTTTACCCAGTTTTAACCATTTTTAATCTGAGTTTTAACCTGAAACTTTCTAGGGTTTGTTAATTGTATATTTCACACAATATTCTCAATTTTCAGACAATTTCAACCGTAGGAACCACTTTAAACAGAAAAAGTATGAGAGAAAGTGAGTAGAAAAGAGAGATTTCTGCAGATTCAAGCTGTAGTAGTATGAACTCCTCGTCCTGAGCTCTGATACCACTTGTTGGACCGTGTTCCAACCCTAAACAGTGAGTTGAGATAGTTCATCTTCACGTATAAAGGCGGAATCAGTATATGTGAAGTAACACAGCTTTTCCTTTCCAATTTCCTTTGTTTTATTGCTTTCTGAAATGAATTTGACAGAGTTTCGTTCCACAAGCACACATACATGTTCGCTCGAATGACCATGGCATCAAGTATTTATAGAGTGGCCTGGTTCGCTCCAAGTGACCTGACAGATAAGCGAACCAATCACATTGACACATAAGCGAACCTACTTGATGATCTATAAGCGAACCTGATCAAGTACCTATGAGCGCACCTCTATCTATTGTGTACATAAAAGCGAATCTACATCTTAAAACATGGTTTTGACTATCTAGACCCTCTGTTGACCTATCTTGACCTAAGACTTCATGTAGACGTAGTCAACAGACATTCCATGCATCAACACAAATTGCTCCGAAGACATGTTGTACAAATGTACCTTCCCGGTGGCTTGAATCAACGATCTCCACCATGCTAGGGCTTCACCCTTGAAAGACTGTGACATAAACTTCACAATGTCTCTTTCAGCACAACCACTTATGTATACCACCGTGTCCATCTCATCCAACCAAGTCATGCAATCCACTGCCCCCTTCTCCCCAGTAAAATCCCAGGGCTTACAAGATACAAAATATTTATACGTACAGGACTTGGTACGTGGGGCATCATCAAACACTATCTTCTTACGTGGAACACTGTCATGGTTCAAGGAGTGTCTATCATCATCTTTCATAGACTTGGGATGGACAGAGGGTGGCTTGCTGTGACCCTCCGAATGAGTCTTTGACTTGGTGTGTGGTGTAGACAGGGTCCTACTTTGAGTCTCAGAAGACTCACTGTTCTGTCGCTCCAAAGCCCTTGTAACAGCATTATCAACTAGTGCTTGCAACTCTGCACCAGTCAGCTGTATTCTAGCATTATTGTGGTTCTCCACTGGACGACTGTTCACTTCATCCGACCCCGCCATGTAGCTTCAATTGCTATATAAAGAAATAATAGGCAAGGTTTTATTTAGAGGCTTTTACAGAGATTTATATTTATTAACCATGGTTTTAAATAGCCATTACTGGTTAATTTGTTAATTATTTATTTATTCAGGACCTTTATTAAAATCCTATATCACATTAGCATAAAATTCTAGTCCCAAGGACGGTTTATAACCAGGATTTTTTTACAGAATCGAGGTATTCAGATCTGAATCACAGTTCATTATCCTTCTCTAGACAGTGAGTTGCAGACTTCTACTGTCTCTTAGTCCCAGAGGACGTTAATTATCACCCGTAGGTACTTCATCCTCAAAGGATGGTTATATAATTACAAGGAATTTAAATTAACCCAATTTTAATGATGGCCTGTGTGATTTTTACTGCATCACAATTTGCCCAGCATGCTAACATGCTTACAGATATTAACAAAATTTTGGAATCTTTTGGACAGGTTCTACCATTTTGGCCATGTCTACGATGACACGTGGCCAGGTTTTACCCCTAAGATTCTCTTTTAATATTTAACGCAGAACAATCCTAAGTTGAGATGTTAATTATGGATCTGAATCTAATTATGGATATACCATCTTGGCCTTGTCTTAAAATGACACATGGCTAGGTCTTGTCCTTTTTAGATTTTGCCATTTTAATAATAATGGTAGATCTTTTTTTATAGGAACGTTATTTTCATTTTTACTTTGTGTTTTAAGTTTTTGCATATACTTAATAATAAACAAGTATGAAAATTTAAATTCAACCATTCCATTTCTAAAATTTAACAAGTACAACAATTGCCCCACACGGGACTTCTACAAAAATATCATGCCCACGCAGGGGCGAAAAACAAACAACAAACCCACGCAGGGGTTAACTGAAAGACATGCCCATGCAGGGGCAGAATACTAAAAGACAAGCCCACGCAGGAGCTGAGTACAGAAACAAAAAGTCCACGCAGGGACTTGATTACAACTAAATAAAATAAACAACAAGGTCTTCAATGACCCCTTCTTTTGAACTTCCCCTTGAGTAGGTCTGACAGGCCCTTGAAGAAGACTTGCTGCTCCCTGCGGTCTTCTCGAACTTCTTGCTCAACTTTATTCAACCTATCGAGAACCTCTTGTTGGTGCTCCGGCGGAATTAGCTGCGGCTGCGGCGGCTGGTACAGAGGTTGAGGAGGTGGCGGACGCTGGTACCCATAAGTTGGGTAACCAGTGGTCCAAAGACCACCATAGGGTCCCTCTGGGTGTCGAGCATTGTAGTCCCATGCCTCATGGTATGGGTCCACATTGGCATAATCGTACTGAGTATGAGCCGGCTGCCCAAAAGGGTTATATGCCGCTGAACCGGCGTAGGCAGGAATTGGGTTATCAAAACCCAATGGTGGCGCCATAGGCGCAGAGTTTATCTCTGGGATGGGGTTTCATGGACCCCCCATCTGCGTGTCTTCTTCTTCTTGGAGTGGCGGATAGTGACTGCCACTCGAGGGCTGAGGAGTGCTGATGCGGACTCCTCCTCGCACAGACATCCGTGCGTTTGACCTCCTCCCCTTCGGTAGCTCCGGAGGCGGTTGTTGTTCCACTGGTGGTGGTGATGGCGGTGTGACTGCCACGAACCGGGAATCCTCGGAAGGATCCTGCTGCTGCTGGTAAGGAGACAAGTGGTGAGAGGGAGTGAAACACCAGTCAATCTGCCTGAACCTCGCCTCGTAGCTGTTAGGAGCACGGTAAGGTGATCCATGTTGGGATTGAACCCTACCAGAGGAACAGATAATGTAAAGCCAAAACTGGATCACATCAGTGGACTATCAATAAGCAGCAGTTTACTCTTAGCTCTCCCCTTGACAGTGGTATTCTAACAGCTGATGAATTTTAACTGCTGCTCAACTACAACAACTGATAAACCAAACATTGATGATACTCCAAAGACTGCTGAAGATAAACTCTGTTGCTCTATCTACTGCTGTGTTCTAAGTACTGCTGAAGACTCAAGCACTGCTCATTCAAAGTCTGATCACCTTACGAAGAAAGCACTGATGTTCAAGTAATCAGTGCTTAGGCTACAACAGTGGAACGTGAAGCAGTAGTTATCTCTAGTTTGTATTATGCTGATTATCAGATGTTGTATATTAGTAGTTTGTATAGAACAGAGTTTATAGTTTGTTAGGTCGTTAGATGTCACTATCATGGTGACGTCAGCTGAGGTACATCAGTAGTTTGGTTTGCCTATAAATGGAGCGGTACTCTGTACTGTTACATTTGATTCGTTTTGAGTGAGTTCTCCTCCTCAATTCAATCCTTTCATCTTGTGCAACCAACTCTGGAGTATCAGGCTGAAGGGGAGTTTAGTATGTAAACATGTTGTAATCATTTGCTTTGTACTTTAATCATTTGACTCATTGAGAAGCAATTGTTTACAAAACTATTTTCTCTATATTGATTGTGTTTACAAAGTTTGTTTTCATTTCCGCTGCACTTAATCTTGCTGTATCATTATTGATTTGTCAAAACTAAACAAACAAGCACAATCATGTCAGCCTCAGATCTTAACAATTGGTATCAGAGCTTGGACAGTCAAATTCGATCTAACAATCAATTTGACATAACCGTTCAGCTCAAAATTCATTGATACTAAGGTTGGTTGTATTCAGTTGAAAAACAGAGTAACGAGTGAATCATGATCAAAATGGTTCTTCAGAAAACTCTGTAAAACAACCAAGATGTCATATGACACACAAATTTCACGCAACAAGTGATTTCATGCACAAGTCTCTCATAGTTTCAGATCTGTAAAGTATCTGATAAATTATGGATCGTTCAATATTTTCAAATTGATTTCAGTTGTTGCTTGGTTATTTGTAATGTTTTTTTTATTTACTAAAGTATGTACCTCAGAATTAGCAAAACCTAAGTTCATATAACCATTAGTGTTTTGCCAATTCTAAAAGAGGGAAATAAAGCTTTAGTAAAAAATTCTTATGTGCTAAAAGGCAGGTTGAGTATCCTCAAAAGGACCAAATCAACTTTGTCAAAACACATTAAGAAAATAAGGTGTCAAAACAGTCCAAATCATGTGTAATGTGTGATCTGTAATAAAATATGGTCAGATCTCTCAAAACATTGCTTCAAAGTGATTTTGGACAAAGGATGTTCGAAATATAATCTCCTAGTGAGTATTTCTGAACATGTGTATAAAAGGGGTAGAAAGCGAAAAAGAAAATGAACAAATCTCAAAGTGTGGCTATCTCAAAACTTTTGTATCCAAAAGGTAAAGAGTATAAGCATAAAACACTCTTGAGGTTACAGTTGGGTAAAACAATGGAGTCATGCAACTGTGTGAATTCATCAATGCAGAAATTGTTCAGGTAACAATGGCATCACCAGTGATAGCTCTTAAAAGTAGGACTTACAATCAATTGTCAAGAAAATGACCCCAAACTATGATCAAAATAACTTGAGAATGATATGATCATGAACCTAATTGAAAAGTTGTCAGATCCTTTTGTTTTTTTTTTAAATTCCTTTAATTTTTCTTAAGGTGTTTTTCTCTATATAAAACCAGATATGTTTTATTTTTTTTTAAATTCCTTTAATAGTAAAAGTTCATCTCTGGTCAGGATGTAATTTCCTTATTTTTTTGTGAAATTACTATCCTTAAAACTGATCAAAAGGAAATGACACTCATATCAAGGTCATGTTAAGCTCAAGTTTGGTTATCACTGATCAAAAATTGATTGCAAATTGATTTTGAACTACTAGACACTCATGTTCTAGTTCAAGTAATTAGACACAAAATGAGTAGTTTTAGTAGAAAAGTTTTCATCATCTGAGATGCTAAACCACTGTCTGAAAAAAAAAAACTAGACAGTTGGCAATACCTTGAACAAAATTTCTAAAGTTTACTGATGACAATTTAATCTTAATATTTTACATCAAAAATATTTTGTTAAGAATAGCATTTCTGGTACTCAACAGATGATAGATTCCTACATCTGAGCAAACAGATGCTAAAATTATCTGTCAGTAGTCAAAACACTGCTGCACAACCAGTTGTTATACAAATTGTCCTTACCCTCTGTTGTTCTTAAAATGCTGTTGTGCCTCAACATCTGTTCTCTAAAGCCTGTCCACTGCTGAGAGTCAACCTCTGCTTCTTCAAAACACTGATGTTTAAATCTTTGTTTCATCCACTAATACATCCACTGTTTCATTTCATTACCGTTGTAACCACTAATGATCGCTCCATCAGTAGTTGTCAAAACAACTGTCCTCCATTATTTACCATTTCATCAGGGGTTGGCACGTGGTCAGCTTTTAGCCGTCAGATCATTATAACCGCTCTCACATCAGCATTCACCTTTTTCTTCCTAAATAAAACTCTGCCCTAACACCAAAACAGGGTTTTACTGTCGAATTGAATTACAAAAGTTCTCTTCTCATAGCAGTTTCCCTCTCATAACTCTAAAAATCTTCTTCGATCTTCTTCATCCAAAATGACGAAACCAAAATCGAAAACAAAATCAAAACCATCATCTTCCTCCACAACAGCAGATGCCACTCAAATGGCCGCTGAAACAACGGAGATTCGCTACAAAGCCCCACACAACTATGTAGGTATACTCACAAAACCTACCGATAACCACACCTTCGACTCCATCCTTGACATCCTTTCTGCATCAAAGTACAAAACTTTGATAACAGCAGACGCTCCCATTTACCTTGATACCCAGAGAGAGTTCTGGAAAAATGCCACCCTTGAAAAACAAGGAGACATCATCGCCGCCATCAATTCCTCGATACAGGGTAAGAAGGTACAAATCTCTCCAAAATCCATCTCTGAAATCTTTAAACTCGATGATTTGAAAGGAAAAACCTCATTTACTAAAGACGAGTTGATAAAGGATTTCATTAACAGGGGCTATGCAGAACAACCAAATAGGGATACCCTACAAAAGGGTTACTTCCCTTCTGCACCCAGATTTTTATTCCACACACTACTCATGTGTGTTTCTAATAAAACAACGTCTTTTAATGAGATACCAACAAAAATCCAATGCCTGGGGTATGCAATTTTAAATGATAAAAACTATAATTACTCCCAGGAAATATTTTATGATTTGGTAAAGAACGTTGATAATAAGGCATTTCTGCTCTTTCCAAGATTTCTAAGCTATTATTTTGAACAAAAATTTGTAGAGAAAGATGCAGAATTACCCAAACAAGGTGTCTCTTTCAAAATAAATTGTTTAACAATTGAAACATTTTCAAGAATGATGGCACCAATAAAATTAAAAATAAAAATGCCTGAGCAGGTTTTAGAAACTGCCACTGATCCTCAGGCAACCTCTGCTGAGCCCACTGCTCCAGGTGATCAAAGCAGCACACCCACTGCTTTGAAACCCACACCTGCCACCACTAAAAAGACCAAAAAGAAAATATCCAGAAAACCCACCAAACCCACACCAAAGGCAACTCTGGAAGATGAGATCCCAGAGTCAATGCCAGTGACAACACAAAAGTCACAAGTAACCACTGCTGCTACTTCCTCACAGCAGTTGAAAGAAAGATCTCAACCCCAGCCTAAAACTCCTCCTGCATCCTCACAAAAGGATCAGGTTATAACCACAGGGTCTCCACAATATGAAGCTCTAGATTCACTTGGATCTATCTTCCACAGTCCTGATCCCAAGGACATGTCTCTTTCAACACCCATACCCTCACCAATCATATTGCCACAATCAATAATACCCCTGTTGCATGCAGTTGATATGGCACAGACACAAACCAGTTCCTCTCTATCACCCATTACTGAGAGTATACCTCCACAAATGACTGGGTCTGATGCTCATACCTCTGCTACCCTAGCAACAGTTGAGGAGGTTACACCCCCTGAGTTACAAGTAACTCTAGGAGGTAGTTCAAGTGGAGCAGCAACTACAACTGATGGATCAACAGATCTTCAGTTGGACAGTTGTTACATCAATAAGACTCCCTTGAAGGCAATTTCTTCCATGGTAACTTCGGTAACCACCAGTGAGTTAACTTTAAACACTGGTACCATCAAAGGTTTATTGGCTGCTGAAGAAAGAAGTCCCCAGTACCAAGAAAAAGGGGCATCAATGGATGATTTTTGGGACTCTGTTCCTAAGTCACACATTGATACAACCACCACTGGTGGGGATTCAGATGATCCTGTTAATTCAGGTGATGATTCAAAATATAATGAATTGACGGCCAGAGTTGAAAACTTGGAATCTTCTGTTGCCGAGATAAAAGATATGGTGCAGCAGTTGTTAGAAGCTCAAAAAGCCCAATCAACTGTTCCTCCTGCTCAAGCATCTGCTCCACAAGCATTTGCTGCAAATAAGCTATGGAATATCTTCCAACCAATGCTTGAAAAACAGCAACAAATGGCTGATAAAAAGCATGCTCTTCAAGTACAAATGCTGACCAACATGGTGGAATCAAGGTTCAAAGACACTCAAGCAGATATCAAAGCTGTAAAGGCTAGCATCCAAAAGACTGCCCAGAGTGAAAAAGCTCCATCTACCATCTTCTTCATGGATACACCCCTGGCAGATAATGCCAAAAAGGGGGAGAAAATCAAGTTGAGAAAGAAAGGTATAGAAGATGGGCTGTACATTGAACCAGAGGAACCCAAAACCTCAAAAACTTCCACTCAAACAGCTGATATACACCAGTAGTTACAAAAACTACTGTCAGTAGCCAAACAGCTGCCATATCATCAACACAAACACCTCCAACACACACCACATCACCACACACCACCACAACTACTGTTTCACCACCACCATCTGTGTCCACAGCACAAAAACCACCATCAAAACCAAAAACTACCAAACCATCATCACCCCCTGCCAAAAAGCAGAAGACAACAGATGTTACAACATCTGTTGTAATGGCAACAGTGGTTGAAGCACCAGTTGTTTCAACTACTGTTAGTCAACCACTGATCACCACCCAAAAAACTGCCACAATAACCCCTGCTCAAAAGCAGAAGACATCTGCTGATACATCAGTAGTTGTAATGACAACAGCAGTTGAAACACCAGTTGTTTCAACAGTTGTTAGTCAACCATCCACCACTGCTCTATCCTTTCCTATATCACAACCAAAGCTCCTCAGTAGAAAAAGGAAGCCAATACCTGCCAATGAGGGAACACATGATCCTAATGCTGCAAAATATCCACTAGAAATTGAAGCTCTCAAAAATGAGATGAGGCAATTCTATACAGAAGAAGATCCTTCAAAAAGAAGATTCTCCTCACTCATAGGCTACATGCCACCAGAGGATATGGATGATTATCTCAAAATAAAGGCAAGGCAAGCTGAAGTAAAAGCTAAGGTTGACAGTGAAAAGGAAAGTCTAAGCGAAGTAGGCATTGCTAAAAGACTGGAGTTCTACCTTACAAAGGTAAAGCAGATAGAAGAATTTGCACAAGAGCTAGAAAAGGAAAAGGTTGATCAAAAGAAGAAGTTAAGAGAACAACTTCTAGCCTTCATCATGAAAGAAAAGTTCTATCCTGCTGAAGAACAACAGTTTAAAGAATGGCCATTAGTAGCTTTAAAGCATGAGGCTGAAAGGATCCAAAGAATCAAGAATGATCTTTCAAAGAAGAAAAATGCTCCAAACTGGAGTAAATACAAAAAGCTCATTGCTGACCTCACTGCTGAATATAAAGGAAAGAAAAAGGAGCTAGTGGATGCTAAGATAGACACTGCTGAAGCCATATCAAAATGGTCTAGGCAGCAAACTGATGAAGCCTATGAGAGGCTAAAGAAAAAGAAGAAAACTGCTTCAGATACTTCAAAGAAAAGAGAACAAATGATGAAGCTTGAACAGGAAATTGAAAACCTCAAGACAATGTTAAAATCAGCAGACAGTCCTACTCTTGGGTCAAATCAAGATGAAGGCAAACAGCTGACTGAAGAAGAGGTCATAGAAAAAGAAGCGGAGTATCTCAAGGACACCATCTTAAAAATGGGTCTGAATGAAGACAGCTCATCAAAGCTTCAAAACCTTTTTAAGAAGGTACTCAACAAACCTGCATCTCCAAGCACTGCAAAAGACAAGACAGAAGTTGAAAGACAAGAACTTATTGAACAAGAATCTGCAGAAGATATAGCTGCAGCAAACAAAGTCATTGAAGAAGCTTTCAATAGAATGTCTGAAAGTCTGCAGATGTTTTCAAGGCCATCATCCCTCAACTCATCTTCAAATAAGTCTCTCCCAAGAAACCCACTTGGCTTAAAAATACTAAAGTGGATGTCTGATCAAAAGACCCACGTATTGACCCTGGTCAGAGCCAATGGCGAAGTAAAGTACATATCAAGGAAAGAAGCACTAGGCCTTAGTGTTGAAGATTTGCAGGATCTCCTTGAACTTTCACTGTGTAGGGATGAGGATGACCAGAGTGCAAAGGAATTTGAAGCTGTATTCAAAGAACAAGCTAAGGCACTCTTGATGAGTAATAAAGGTCCTGAATAATGAAGGGTTTTGGCATTATCTGTTCCAGAGAGAGATTGTTGGGATTGAACCCTACCAGAGGAACAGATAATGTAAAGCCAAAACCGGATCACATTAGTGGACTATCAATAAGCAGCAGTTTACTCTTAGCTCTCCCCTTGACAGTGGTATTCTAACAGCTGATGAATTTTAACTGCTGCTCAACTACAACAACTGATAAACCAAACACTGATGATACTCCAAAGACTGCTGAAGATAAACTCTGTTGCTCTATCTACTGCTGTGTTCTAAGTACTGCTGAAGACTCAAGCACTGCTCATTCAAAGTCTGATCACCTTACGAAGAAAGCACTGATGTTCAAGTAATCAGTGCTTAGGCTACAACACTGGAACGTGAAGCAGTAGTTATCTCTAGTTTGTATTATGCTGATTATCAGATGTTGTATATTAGTAGTTTGTATAGAATAGTGTTTATAGTTTGTTAGGTCGTTAGATGTCACTATCATGGTGACGTCAGCTGAGGTACATCAGTAGTTTGGTTTGCCTATAAATGGAGCGGTACTCTGTACTATTACATTTGATTCGTTTTGAGTGAGTTCTCCTCCTCAATTCAATCCTTTCATCTTGTGCAACCAACTCTGGAGTATCAGGCTGAGGGGGAGTTTAGTATGTAAACATGTTGTAATCATTTGCTTTGTACTTTAATCATTCGACTCATTGAGAAGCAATTGTTTACAAAACTATTTTCTCTATATTGATTGTGTTTACAAAGTTTGTTTTCATTTCCGCTGCACTTAATCTTGCTGTATCATTATTGATTTGTCAAAACTAAACAAACAAGCACAATCATGTCAGCCTCGGATCTTAACAATCCATGAAAAGATGACCCATCGGAGATTTCGATGGGGTGATTCAGGGTCCCAGTGGCAGGCTCCATGGGATCCGTATCTTCGTCCATGTCATTTTCACCCGAGAAGTGATCCTCGGGTCCTAGTGGGTTAAAACCCACGGGTTCTTGAATGAAATTAGCCGGGTTGAACCGGCTTTGGAAAGCAGGGGTAGGGTCACCAAAAGAATGGTGGGAGTTTGACCGCTACAACGGTATGAAGGAAGGCGGAGGGTTATCGGGCTCGTTTTCGGATTGCGGCCCGAAAGAATGCAAATAGGACGGTAAGGAGCTTAAGGAGACCGATCGCCTCCCGGATTCCACGTATACCCTCCACGGCTCCTGTGGGCTAGTGCTCATTGTGATAGATGGGGTACGCCGGTGCGAAGGCCCGGCTTCATGGTCATGGCCCGTAACTGGGCCCTTGCCTCTTCCTCTCAAAAACCTTGGCGGAATTCTTAACCTGCAAACATGATTGAGATAACAACAACAAATATATAATAAATAAAGACCAAATAAAACAAACAAAACAGAGTTTGTCCTATGTTCTTTGTCTAGACTTGGAACTCGAGGAATGTGCATTTATTTAACTGAGATTAAACACTAAAGGCTAGTGTTCAATTCACTCAGCGTTTGCTCTGATACCAACCTGTCACACCCCTATTTTCCACGTGTCACCGGTGGGCCCGGTGGGGGTTCCGTGACGTAGTTGATATCGTCATAGTCAACAATACAAAATATAAATGTACAGCAGAAGCAAAAGAAAGATTTATTTCAACCAAATAAATTGTAATATCAAGTATCACAAATAGTCGAAATAGATCCACAGGCGGATCAAAACAAAGAGGAGACTTTTATTCAACAGACTTCATGCATCCTAAGCTTGCGAGACTTTTACTGATGCTAAGGAGTGGCCAGCCTATTACGCGTAGTACCTGCACTTAGCCTTTTTGAAAAAAATACGCCAGTTTACACTGGTAAATACAATTTAACTGACTCATTTTGAAAAGGTTTAAAAATTGATTTGAATGCCCTTGGCACAAAACTTTTTATAACTTGGGATCATTATTTGCTTATAATCTTGTAAAAGAATTACATGTTTGTTATGCGTTCAGTTTTCCGGGTCGTACCGGGTTAAAGATTAATAGACACACCACATAGTATAGTTCCGCCGCGAGATTTCTTCTCGTTCCGACTGTTATACTTTATTGATTTAATGCACTACGGGTGTACGCCTACACCCGTGTGCCAAGGTCGTGGCCATTCTTTGAATGATGCCAAGGATATCCGGGACATGGTCATTAAACCCCCAAAGGCGTTAAACAAACAAAACAACATTTTCAAACGGGTCATTTTGACAACACTTAACCAGCGACCGGTTAAGGTCAATTACCCGACCAAGCGATATTCTATATACCGTACCCCAAGCCCGTATAAGGGAAAATAAGTTAAATGTATTTACCTGAGCTAAATATAAATTTAATCCCAGCTGTATCAAATCAGCAAGTACAGATAGCTTTTACTGAGCTCCTATATCTGGAATTAAGGTTTTAATAACCTATTAGAATCCTAACGGGTCTTAAGCTTAGACCGGTTAGTTTTAAATGAGGATTACGGTTTAAACGCACGATAAGGCGAATACCGTTTTAGAATGTGGTTTTGACCCAACAAGCTTGCATGCTTGTTTAATATGGGTAACTTAATCACATTCTGGATTTTGAGACAGAAATGATATGGTTTGACCCGTTTTGGCTAAAATGGGTAAACTAGTTACATAAGCCGATCCGAACGCGTAAAGTGCGTAACGAGAAACCATAAGAGTCATATACAATTTTTCCTAAGTTAATATGCCTTAAACATGTTGTGATATCAGTAAGATACCTTTCATTATGCCCCAAATGGTTTTAAACCAAAACTATGCCTCATAAGGGCACTTTGGTCATTTTAAAGGGTGTAAAAGAGTTTAAATAATATTCTGAGTTACAGGTCTGAATAAATCAGTAAATATACTTATTTTATTAAGTCATAACAGTAGGGTATCAAATATATGTGAAATTTATTACTTATAACAATACTATGCTTCGTAGGGGCATTTTGGTAATTTTACATAGGCCTAAAAGGTCAAAACTGGAATTATGAGTTTAAAATATTCACTTACTGTTAAAATATAAAATTTTACTGAATACAATCAGTAGGTATCATCCCCATATGTTTAAAAAGGTTTTATTACATACTATGCGTTAAAAACGCTTAAAAAGGAGATTTGGAGCCATTTCCGGGTTTGGTATAGAAAGCTGATATTTTTAAAATTTCAGAAGGCTCAAAATACTTTATTTAGCATATTAGATCAGTAGAAAAAGGTTTGGGGTCAATAGGATTTATAAAACTCATTTTATAGCCCAAAAGGGCAAAACCGGCATTAGCCGAATAAAGCTTAGAACACTAAGTTATGCTCAGCCTAAAATTGAATAAAAATCTTTAAAAATCCCAAAATATTATTTTATATTAGTGGGTACAAAGTTTTGTATAAAAATTTGGGTTTAGATAGGCAATATGCGATTTACGCTATTTAATTACCAAAGAAGCTTCTAATTACGCTAATGAGCATAACTCTTAATCTACACCTCAAACTGATCTCGAATTTTAGGTGCAAGTTTATAAATCAGTAGCTAAGGTTTTTACCCTTTTACATTTTCAAAAATCATAAGGTTATTTGGGCATAATGGTCAACATATAAGCATTTAACGGAAACATGCATGTGAATAGGATTTCTAATGAACCAAGTTGCATAATCTCAGAGAGTTATACTAACATGTAAATAGGTCCAAAAGAAGCTCTAAGGCAATCCTAAACTTGGCTTAAACGGGTCAGAACTGAAAGTCAAAGCATAAGTCAAACTATGCGACTTTCGGTTCCAAACCGAGCCTATACTGAAAATTGTCGAGTTGAACATGCTTAGACATGTTCTTATATCAATTACCAAGTTAGATTAATGATCAATGTTGACGCTTTTAACCCCTCGTACACAAATTTGATCATAACTTTCACATACAATAACAAAACTTCATGAAATTTTTACCACATATTCTAGTGAGTATAATTTACCGTTACGAAGCTTCGGGACTGCTAAAAGGTCATTCAGAGGTATACTTTGCACATGTTGACACATTTAGCTCCTATAGTTTGTAATTCCTCACTTTATTTCATATTTAGCTTCGTATGATCCATGATTTATTCGTTTGAAGGTATAAACATCTTGTAGGGCTATTTTTAAATATAATTATCCATCGTTGACACTTTGGACCCTTATATTTACATAGTTTCCCCGTTTGTCAACTTTAGTCCCTCTGAAGTATTCTTTCACACGTTCAGAGCTTATGACACGTGTTCATGCATTATTAGACATAAATTTTCAAGGTGTTACACCAAAATCATCTGAAGGAACCTTGGGAATTTAAACCAGTACTTCTTGTTTATTGTTCTGACATTCGCCATCATATCGTCAAACACACACCTGGAATAATTGAACTTCCAGCCTTGAACTAGAGCAACAATCCCCGACGATTGTCTGATTGTAAGAGTATCAATTCCGCTCTTGTTTCTGCTAATGTAGACTAAATACACATGAGCCAAAAACCTCCAATATGGATGAAGCAGCTTCTTGGTCGTTGGCGGATAAGAACCTTCATAGCTCATCTTTTCAAGAACTGCTATGATCTTTTCCTTTTCAAATTCTACGGGAACATCAGCAGCATCTCCAAAAAGGAGAACCTCTCTGATTGTTTGTTCAGTGACGAGGATCTCTTTATTCTGAATCATTGACTGAATCAAAGTATCTGTCTTCTTGGTTGTGGCATTGTTCCAGAATTCCCTGTTCCAGTCCTCTCGTATGATAGGATTTTCGTGTAAAGCGTGTGCAACCGACATGTGTTTAATTCCACTATCATCGATTTAAATTCTTCATGTCCCCTTGGAGGTTCTCCTAAAAAGCAGGAAATATTCATACTTTTCTCGAATCAGGGAATATGTATGGATTTATCAGCTACCTTCTTTCCCATATCTGCACCAAACGGTTCGGATTCGACGAATATCATAGACAAGAAATTCCCAAGTTTGACCGTAAACTTGGTCAAACCTTTTTACCCCTTGGTAAAATTTTTAAAATTTAACTTTGAGTTTAAAAAATTTAATTGATTATATCAGTTATTTAAAAACATTCTCAAAATTAACTTTAAAAACAGAGCAGGCCCAAACATAAACAATCAGGCCCAAAAACATTAGGTGGTGTGTTGTCCACAGAGAAATGTGCGGACCAGACACTAGTGTATGAGGGCAGGTTGGTCATTCAACATTGAGTACGAGGGGCCTTTTTGTCAAAGCAGAGCAGGTCGCGAACACTCTACTGGTCAACAAGTCAACCCGCACACCCATTTGGTCGACACAGTCAACTCGTACACCCTTTGGGTGGCACAATGGTAATAATCTAGTGCACGAAGGGCAAAACCGTCAATTTATCCAGTGTGCGAGGGGCATTCTGGTCAAATACAGGTTAGTTTTGTCACCCTGCACACCCTTTGAGGGCACATTTGTAATTTAGCAAGTGTGTGAAGGTATTTAGGTCATAACACAAGGTGTACGAGGGGCATTTAGGTTAGCATGTTAGGTGTGCAATTCCCCTTTTCAACCTCTGAACCCCACGCGCCGCCTGAAACACCTTCTTCTCCGGCCAAAAATACTGTTCCGGCTAAAAATTTTAAATCAATCCAGATCTTGATCAACCTGCAACTCGATTCTAACACCCTATTCGATTTTATCAATGCCTAATTTCAACATCAGTACCATTAATAAACCCTTTCCATTAGGGCTGGCAATAGGTAACCTGATAAGACACGATAACAGAAAAGTACACCATGTGATTTTTTACGTTTTTAAAAGTAATCAAGATTTGAAAGTTAGGATCCATTATTTCTCATTCTATGTGCATAAAATATAAATCTGTCTTATAGACATTGGATATAAAGTAGTTAAACGAGTTGTATTCATGTTTAAAATTTTTTTTGTTCATGTTATCAGATACCTATTAAACCTTCTAAGACATGATTTGCCAGCCCTATTTTCCATCCATTCATAGTCCTTCAATAAACCCTAATCAACATATAATCAGTTCAAATCATAGCAAAATTCTAACAGTAAACCAACTTTTACTCTTTGTCTTTGAACTCGACATATTTGTTCTTTCTTGAAAACAATAACTGTCTTTTGATGATTAAGAATATATTGAAGAAGATGACAGGTGTGTGCTTTGTTTTTGAAAGAGATGAAGAAGTATGTGTGCGGTTTGATTTTTGAAAACAAAGGAAAATATGTGCAAACATCAAAGTGTTTACCATTAATACCCCTGACCCCTTTTTCGCACTTAGTGTCACGACCCCCGACCCGTTTCCCCTGGTTTGGAAGCCACAAGACAGAAAACTGTGGTACCGGTGTTTATTTGGCAGCGGAAATTTCATCAGGACCGATTGTCAGAAAATAATATCAGAGTTTTAAAAACAGCGAACTATTTTATTATTAAGTGCGAGGTAAACCCCGTATTTACAAGAAATGAATTTCACTGGGGAATTCCTTTTATTACAGAAAACATATTTATTTCTATTTACTGAGCCACTTTATTTAACCTAGAGTGCTACGTGGCACTTTTCCTTTCTTCACAGTAAATCACCTGAAAGATGTTTTTAAAATATTTGATCAACGAAAAACACTGGCGAGTGCATTCAATTTATACAAAAGACACATTGTTATAACATACATTATTAAGAGTTTTCAGATTTGTTTATATCTTATAATTATCTGACCAAGTTGTCACTCGGCAAGACCTGTGATTGTGGTCATATCACTATTTAGGTCCGTTCACCTAAAAGTGACGCTTGTCAAGTAGTGTATACAAAACTCCACATACTGGCAGTAATTCAAGATTACAAAGACTTAATCACTGTAAGTATAACTGGAAAAGATTTAGGGTTTTGCAAAGCAATTTGATAAAAACAGAATGACTCACATTGCAGGTTTAAATGGTTAAAGCTTGCCTACTGGTTAAGCTGGTAAACCTAATTAAATATCAATGCAAACGAAACTAGGTTAGTAACTTAATACAGCATTTACGATAATCGCGAGATCGAAACCCTCACGACGAAGGACAAAGTATAGCCAAATATAGGTAGCACCTAAACATTCATCGGATCGGTTTAATCGATCGGATATAGTACAGTATCAGTGATCGAGTTATTACCCCGTTATCATAGCAGAGTGTTGGTACTTCGGTATATTATTTTGAGCAGAATTTTAATAGACATAAGTGATTTTTTAGCAACGTTGAAAGGTCACTGCATGGCTCAATTTATAGCCTTTTCGTGACACTCTCGCGCCCCGCGACTCACTCAGGGAAGTCCTTTGCGGCCCGCGAGGGACACCCTAGCTACGGCTAGGGCTTCCGTGTCATACCCTAGCATTGACACGTGGACGACGCATGTCACTCAACATGTTCGGATCAAATTAAGTCTCTCGCGCCCCGCGAGAGACTTCTCCTATTTGGTCGCGGCCCGCGACAGAACGAAAATTCAGTTTTTCTTTGATTTTTATAAAAGTAAAGTTATACGGACTTGGGTTTTCACTTACGGAGTGTTTTAAAGGCGTTTTTGTGAGTTGTTACAACCTCCCCACCTTGTTTAAAATCTCTTCCTTGAGATTTACTGGAATAAGTAAGGATATTTCCTTGTTATTTCAGATTCTAGCTCCCACGTATATTCAGGTGCTCTCTTTGAATCCCATTTTACTTTGACCAGAATTAATCTTTTGTGTTTGAGATTCTTGACTTTTCTGTCTTCTATTTGCAGAGGTTTTTCAACAAACTATAACTTTTCATTTACCTCTATGTCCAAAAGATGTACTACCAGTGATTCATCAGCTAAACATTTCTTAAGATTACATACATGAAATACATCATGTACACCGACTAATTCCTCTAGTAGTTGTAACTGATAAGCGACTGGTCCTATTCGTTGAATAACTTTAAAAGGTTTGTGATGCGTGTCAGTGTGTATATATTTTAGGTGTCTATTTTAAGCCCTTTTTACACATTTTAGCCAAGTTTTAAATTTATAAACACGATATTCACTAACACTAAACACACATATGTGCAAGTGCACCCATCGTGGACGTAGTATAGTGTTGGTAAGATACCGAGGTCGTCTAAGGACACAAGAGCTTTTAATACCGGTTTATCCTCAACGTCTAATCAAATCAAAATGTTAGAAAAACGTTTTTAAACCAGAAAAATAAAATAAAAGTAAAAACAGATAGACAAGATGAATCACTTAGATCTGACTCGTATGTAGTGTAACCTTTGATTATTTTCGCACTTTTGCACTTTTTTAAAAGATTATCTTCGTTATTGTAGTAGGCCCCTCTTTTGAAGGCGACGTTACCCTCAACCCAGTAGTTTGAGTCAGCAAGGATACAATCCTAAAGGGTCGGATTATTGAAAGATAATTAATTAAGTTATTAATGCATAATGTGGTAGGCCCCTCTTTTGAAGGCGACGTTACCCTCGGCTAAGTAGTCTGAGTCAGCAGGGATACAATCCTAAGTAGCCGGGTTAAAGTTTTAATAGTAGTTTAACTTATGAGGGGATCAAAGAGTTTGGACCCCCGCCATCCAATACCGTTGGGTATTGAAGGAGGTCCTACTAAACTTAACCCAAGTCCTTTGTAGGATCTATACACTGAACAATGGCAAGACTCTTACCAAACCGTTCCCTTAACCCCCGACCAGGTAGCCAACATACCTCCATATAGACCGTGGAGATATGAATGGTGAAAATCTTTTATTTTATATAGACAGTAAAATAATGCCAAGACACCACAGACAAACGATAAGGAAGAATCACCTTCAACATAAGAAACTAGTAACTAAAGTCATTAATACAAAACCAATTAAAAAGTGCAAAAGATTAAAAATAAAAAGTATTACACTAAACACTTGTCTTCACCAAGTGATGTAAGAGACTTAGGCAAACATGGCCTTTGATTGTCAAGAACTCTTACGATCAATCTTGGATCCTGAGACAACTCACACACTCTATGATGGACAATGGATGATGGTGGTGGATGATGGTGGTGTGATGGTGGTGGGTGAAGTGTGAGAGAGGTGGTGTGCCAAGGGATGAGTTGCAAGAGCTCCAAGCACTCCTATTTATAGGCTGAACAGAAGCTCGGGCACGGCCCCGTGTCCATCCTCCTCTCTTTCTTCATTAAATGCAGTTTGGCTGCATTAGTTAACCACGCACCCGTGTCCGCTGAGCACGACCCCGTGTGCAGAAACATCTTTGTACTATCAAGATTTGCCTGGATTTCGCGAATCTTATAGTTGACCACGGCCCCGTGTCCGCTGAGCACGGCCCCGTGGTGGGCGATGGAAGCTTCTACAACTTTGTCTTTTCTGCTGACACTTGGGCACGCCCCCGTGCTCACTGAGCACGGGGCGTGTTCAGTCTTCTGTCTTCTTGTTTTTGCTTGGGAAGATGCTGTCGGGAGGTCGGGCATGCCACATTTGTTCCTTTTCTTGTATTTATGTTAGATTTTGCTGCCTTTTTGCTTCTTTTGTTTATTTGAGCTCATTTAATCCTGAAAATACAAAAAGAAGACAAAAGCACACTTTTTCCAACATTAATACTAAAAAAGGGTTATTTTTATGCCACAATTGATGTAATTTATATGTTGTATTTTGTGCACATCAAATACCCCCACACTTGAATCTTTGCTTGTCCTCAAGCAAAACTCTTTATAATGTGGCTTTTTCACTCCCAAATGGAACGGGTAGAAGAGAAGGTTTTTGGGCTTGTCAAAGAGTGTCGGGATTTCCAAGATTCTTTCTTAAGTTTTATTTTTATTTATTTACAATCCTATTCGTCATGATTTATTAAAAACGTTTCATAAGATAAATTACTTATTAGGGCATAGCATGCCTTTTTTTAAAATTCTATTTATATACAAGTTCACATACCTCACGGGGGATTACTCAACACTCGGCCGAAGGTGTATTTTTAGTGAATCACTCGAGAGCGGCATGGAACTTACTCCTACCATAAGCTTGCCAAGCAATCAATCCTCCTCCTTTTTAACTATATACCTTTGTAAATATCAAGAGGACTTTTTGGGTGAAGGGTTAGGCTTTGGCTAAAGGTGGGTGGTTGGGTTAGTGGTTAGTGAATGGGCGAAAAGCGTAAAAAGCGTCGGTTTTTGAAAGACTTTTTATTTTTCACAATTTTGTTTTATTTTGATGAACTATTTCTTTCAAACAAAGTTATTTTTGATGAACTTGTTTGTTTATTTGGTTTCATCATCATTTTTTTTCACGTCACAAGAAAAACCGAGCTTTGTTACCAAAAGAAAGGGTTAAAATAGAAAAAGGGTTTAGGTAGGTAAAAAGGGTGTTTGAAGTGGGTTAAGAAAATGAAAAGGTTTAGGCTCAAAGGGGTTAACTAGGGGGATTTTGGGTAAGTGGTAAAAAGAAAGAAAAATAATGGTGTAGAAATAAAAAGAGTTAGTCCTAATGCCTCCATCATTTACTTACTTGGGTTTAAGTTGGTAAGGACCGGGAGTGCATTGTCGTGGCAAGTTCTAGAGTCGTAAGAACCAAGCGGCTATTCACACAAGAAACGAAAAATGAGCATTTAGTGTAAAGATATGTATTTGTATGCTCAATAAAGGCTCAAAACTCACTTTTGTGGGAATGAGTTTTTATGTGATCAAGTATATATAATCAAATTTTAACTAAGCTTGTCATGCCGTTTCATAATTTTCTTATGTTGGTTCTTTTTATCACGACGCTATCAGTTGTAAATTTGTAAAAATATAACCTTGTTAGAACTTGAAATTCCCAACTTAAACCTAGACAAGTAAAAAGAAAATGAATTTTTTTTTGAAAAAAAAATTGGGGTGATTAGCGGTTCCAATAGAGTTTTGTGTAAGGCTTGTTAACTAGGACTTGCAAGATTCAAAGTTTTAGCATCCCCCCCCCACACTTAAATTACACATTGTCCTCAATGTGTCCCAAAAAATAAGTTTTTAGGTTGATTGAATGTGTAAAAGGGTGTTAAAAGCAAAATTTTATGTTACTTGTACTCTGGACACGGCCCCGTGATGACCGGGCACGACCCCGTGTTCAAGTGCCAGTAACAAAAGTTTGTAAAAAGAAACAGAAGCCTGGACACGGGGGCGTGTTCAGTGAACACGGCCTGTGTCCAGTTACCTGAACTGGGCGTTTTCTGCAGATTGTGCAGCACGGGGCCGTGTCGGGGGGACACGGGCCGTGCCGAACTTGCTGTAATGAAGAAATTTTTGTCGGATGGCCCTGTTTTCGTGCATGGGGTGATGTTTCTCGTTTCCCTTGTTATCCTTCACCATCTCGAGTGTGTTTTATTTATTACAACATCATCCAAACACGAAAACCATCATTTCATTAAAATCATAGAGAGAATTACATAATCCTAACAAAATTAAAAACAAAGAAGAAAAATAAAAGTTAAGAGTCCTAAACTAGATAGGTCAAGTGGTGCATAAGATTATCATAAGGAGTTCTACTTTTTCATTAGGACCCAAAATCCCGGAAATAGTTTTCCGGTATGTAGTAGGACTCTCGGCCGAGGGTTATTTTCTTAGATGTTGCTAAAGCCATTCTTCTATCTCTCTTGGGAGGAAGAATGCGGCTTCATTTTCCTCAACATCTTGTGGAGGAGGAGAAACACCAACCGGGACTCCTTGTAATATGTCGCGAGGAGGTCCCGGGTGTATGGTGTACCACTCGGCTGGTATGATGACTTCAGGCACCACGTTCCATGCCCTTTGGGTTACTATAGGCACCAAAGGAGGAGAGGCGAGAACGTTCAATCTCTGGTGCAAGAGGTTGACCTCCCGGAGACACCCTTCCAGTCCCACCGTAAGGTGATTGATACGGTCGACCAATGCTTCTTCCACCCCCGTCATTTCATCAATAGCTTCTCTTAAAGCGTAAACATAGTTTACAAGAGAGTCTTCCGCCGTTGATGACCTCCTCCCCTGTCGGTTGTTCCTTAAGTGCGATGAAGACGTTCTGCTAGTTCTGCTCGCCATTCTGGGAAAACAGACCGAAAAGAGCTCAACTTATATGAAACAGTACCTCGGACACGGCCCCGTGTTCAATGAACACGGGCCCCGTGTCCAGCTGTCTGCAGGTTTTTAAAGCAAGGAATCTTGGAATTTTAAATTATTTTCTTGGTTTATTGGTTAATTTTAAGCATAAATAATTCAAAACAAAGTTGTATAACTTATTTTAAGCAAGATTCCTTGAATAATGACCTTACAAATACCACAATAAAGTTTGGAATCATGAAGCTTCCAAGCTTTAATGGAGGTAGTGATTGAAAATTGAAGAAGAAGGCAATGAACAAAAGTCGAAAAGACAAGATGGCTCTTGAGAACCTTCTTTTAGAACCATACCTAGGATGGTATGAGTGAAGATCCCAGAAATCCCTGTCTTTTGGAATGGTCCAAATGAGCAGGAATCTTGCTGCATTTATAGAAAACAACATCACGCTGGACACGGTCCCGTGTTGGATGGACACGGCCCCGTGTGCAGACAGAATCCTGACACATTTTGTCCGTATTCTGATGAAATCAGAAGAGAATCTTTCGGCGGACATGGGGGCATGTTGACCTGGGCACGACCCGTGTCTGGAAGCTGTCTTATGGAGTTTGCCTATTTTCAAGGAACTTATCTGGATCGGGCGGTTCCTTACTGGATGGGACAACCCCAAAGTTTGGGTAGCTTAGTAACAAAATCCATTGTTATTAATTCCCATTTCCATACAGGCATTTCTAACTGTTGAAGTAACCCTGAAGGTTTCTGATGTTCTGCTTTAAATTGTGAACAAGTTAAACACTTAGAAACATAACTAGCTATGTCCTTTTTCATTCCTATCCACGAAAAATTATTCCTCAAGTCTTGATACATCTTGTTATTACCAAGATGTATCATATACCTAGATTTATGGGCTTCCTCTAATATTTTATCTCTTAGATTTCCTTGTCTAGGTACCCAAAATTCTTTTCTTATGGAGTCTCCAAATTCCGTTAGTTCCTTGTTCTAAATCCTTTATTCTCCCTTTCATTCCTTCAGCATAATCCTTGATTGTTGTTTCTTGAATATTTTTCAGTTGTTCCATTAAATCTAATTGCAGATTTAACCTAAGAGCACGTACTCGTCTTTGTTTCACATGATACTTACGACTTAAGGCATCTGCTACTACATTTGCTCTTCCTTCGTGATATTGAATATCACAGTCGTAATCACTTAAGATTTCCATCCACCTTCTTTGCCTCATGTTCAATTCTTTTTACCCAAAAATATATCTTAAACTCTTGTGATCTGTAAAAACAGTAAACTTACTGCCATACAGATAATGTCTCCAAATCTTAAGGGAAAAAATTATTGCTCATAATTCTAAGTCATGAGTTGTGTAATTTTCCTCGTACTTTTTCAATTGCCTTGATGCGTAAACGATCACATTCTTACGTTGCATTAACACGCATCCTAATCCTAGCTTAGAAGCATCATAGTAAACTACAAAATTTTCTGTTCCTTCTGGTAATGCAAGAATCAGTGTGTTTGCTAATCTTTGCTTTAGAATTCTAAAGGCTTCTTCCTGCTTAGGTCCTATTCAAACTTAACAGTTTTACATGTTGACTCAGTTAATGGGACAACTATCTTAGAAAAGTCTTGGATAA
The DNA here is from genome assembly GCF_002127325.2 of Helianthus annuus. NCBI lineage: Eukaryota > Viridiplantae > Streptophyta > Magnoliopsida > Asterales > Asteraceae > Helianthus > Helianthus annuus. The sequence continues at coordinate 112,412,619 of NC_035434.2, forward strand.
AACATCTATAGTATCCAGCTAATCCTAGAAAACTTCTGACTTTTGTAGCTGATTTTGGAACTTTCCAATTTGTGATAGCTTCTATCTTTGAAGGATCTATGTGAATTCCTTCATGATTAACCATGTGACCTAGGAATTGCACCTCACGTAACCAAAATTCACACTTATTTAGCATAAAGTTTTTCTTTTCTTAACAGGGTTAAAAGTGCATGCAAGTGTTCACAGTGTTCATCCTTGCTTTTGGAATAAATAAGTATATCGTCAATAAAGACAATTACAAATTTTTCCAAATACGGTTTACAGATCCTATTCATCATGTCCATAAATGCTGCAGGAGCATTTGTTAATCCGAATGGCATGACTATAAACTCGTAGTGACCATACCTAGTTCTGAAAGTAGTTTTAGGAATGTCCTCTTCCCGTACTTTCAGTTGACGGTAACCAGAATGCAAATCTATCTTAGAGAAATACCTAGCTCCCTGAAGTTGATAAAAAAGATCATCAATTCTAGGTAATGGGTATCGGTTCTTAATGGTAACCTTGTTTAATTCTCTATAATCAATACACATTTTCATTGACCCATCATTCTCTTTCACGAACAACACAGGACTCCCCAAGGGGATGAACTGGGTTGTATGAATCCTTTTCCTAACAATTCATCTAATTGCTTTTTCAGTTCTAACATCTCCGTTGGTGCTAAAGGATAGGGTGCCTAGACTATTGGAGCAGTTCCTGGTACTAGATGAATTCTAAATTCTACTTCCCTATCTGGTGGTAATCCGGGTAGATCTTCTGGGAATACATCTAGGTAATCTGACACTACCAGAATTTCCTTAAGTTCTTTGCTCTTAGTATTAATGATTACTGAAATCATATACACTACGCCTTGCTTTCGTTCGTAGATAGCAACTTTTATTACTGAGATGAATTTCATTGGGTTGCTTGGCTTATCTCCTATAATTAGAATCATTTCTCCTGTTGGCGCACGAATTTCTACAGAATTCTGATCACATAGGATTCGAGCATGGTTGGCTACTAACCAATCCATTCCTAATACTACGTCGAATCCCGATAAATTCATAGGTAGAAGGTTTGCTGAGAAATTATGCCCTAATAGTTCTATTTTTCCTTCTTGAAGTACGTCACATATATCGATAGGATTTCCTTTGGCTGTTTCTACCGTATAAGCTTGACTTAACTTAGTTAATGATTGCTTAAGAGCTTGGCAAAATGCAGTATTCATAAAAGTTTGGTTTGCACCAGAGTCAAATAATACTTTCGCATAAACGTCATGGATAAGGAACGTACCTGCGATCACATCGGGGATCATAGCTGCCTCTTGCTTTGTAAGCTGAAAAAGCTCTTGCATTCTTCTTGTTAGTTCCGTTGGTCACTTTCGCTTTGTTATCAGGTGTCTTGGCTAATTTAGGGCATTTGGCTTGAAATTCCCTGCCTCCCTGCAATTGAAATAGATCGTAGATTTCTTCCTACAATCTTCTTCTCTATGCCCAGGTATCTTCCATAAGTTGCAGTACTTTTTACATTTTCCTGGGTACCTTCTTTTGCATAATTTGCAGAGAGATGGTGCAGAAGACTGCCCGACTCCTTTCTTAAAGTTATCACCCGAATGAAAACCTTGGGTAATCTTTTGAGCCAACTTCGTTTTCTTATTCTCTTCCCACGTACGAACCAATCCGTCAGTCAAGGTATTGGCCAATTCAACTGCATCGTCGATAGTCCGAGGTCTAGCAGCCTTGACTATATCGCGGATTTCACTAATCAATTCCCAAATATAGCGAGAGATAAGTACAGGTTCTGGCGAGGCCAGATATAACAACCCTCCTAGAACCCTTAACGTGACCCTAAACGTTCCTAAAATGCGAGAAACGAGCCTGAAATACCCTAATATTTACAAAAATAAAATAAAAACAAATCTCCGAGTCACTCGCGGACCGCGACCAATTCCCTTGGGTATGTCGCAGGCCGCGACCAATTCCCTTGGGTATGTCGCGGGGCGCGACGACCTATAACTTGTCCGGCAAACAATTTCTCATGTGTCGACATATGGTAAGGCTAGTCTTCTGACTAGTCAAAGCTATAACTGCCACAAGGGCTCTCGCGGGCCACGAAGACCGAAGCCTGATCCGTCGCGGGGCGCGACGAAGTGTCCGTCAGCCCTATAAAAGGGGTGGTCGAGCTCAATTCATCGTCGTTCATTTCTATTTTCTCTCTCAAACTCTCTGATTGTCTAAACCCTCGGGATATTATACCCTTATAAAGCGAAGCTCTGCCTCGTTGTAAATATTATAACCCTGCTGTTAACCTACACGATCGATCTAGGGCTCTGTAACGCATGTCAAGGCTCTACCTGACTCAGTCGTTGGAGTTCTGTCTCGTGTTACAAGGGATTGATCTAGGACCCCGTAATGCATGTCAAGGCTCTGCCTGACTCAGTCATTGGAGTTCTATCTCGAGTTGTACGGTTAATGTGATTTGGGTTGTTTTACTAACACATGTGCATTGTTTAATTTTAATAGATAATAACCAGGAGATACACCAGGAAGCTTTAGTTTTACCTAAGGAAACAATGTGACTACATCTGCCTTTTACCACCTTTTTGTAAATTACTTTGTGAGTCAAAATGTTTTACCAAAACCTAAAATGTTTTAAATAAGCACTTAACAGTAATTGAGTATTTGTGATTCTACAATTACTGCTGGTATGTTGGGGTTTTGTATTCAAAATGTGAAAGACGTTACCATTGGACAAAGAGTTAGCCGATAAGTAATATGACCCACAAGTCAGGTGTTGACAGTACTGAATGAGTAATTGGGTAGATATAAGCAAATGTAATTGCGGATGCCCTCAATACTGTAAAGTGATAAAACTGTTTTGATTAAACTGGGATGCACTCGCAAGTATTTCTTGCTGATAAAATGTTTTTAAACGCGTTTCAGGTAACAAAATGTGAAAGCCAATAGAAGCCAGGTGGGGAGCACTGAAGGCTTGGAAAAGTGGCTATAAAAGTTACCTAAATAAAAAGGAGTTTTTGTTTTCAATAACTAGGGTTTATCCCTATAAAAATATTGTAATGGAAACTTGGGTTTTACCCCATTTATTATTATAAAAGTTTGGTGTTTAACTCTGATAAAAATATTTCCTAAATATGGTCCTGATGTATTCCGCTGCCAAATTAATAAACACCAATACCATCTGACTGGCTCGCGGCAGCCGCTCTCAGGCAGGGGTCGGGGTTTGCGACAGAAGGTGGCATCAGAGCTACAGCCACTAGTTTAAGCCAAAGAAGTGTTCTGCTGACACTTAAATTCTGTGTTAGGAAATAATTTATGTGATTACGTGGAAATATTGTTTTGTGTTATTTGACTATTTGTTAGTTTACAGTATGAGTGAGCAAGGTATGTCGTATGCTTATCGTCAGTTAGCTAGTTCACCAAAAGATGAAAGAACGTCATCTCAACCAAATCCCTCAGGTTACTCAGCCGATACTAAGGAAGGGATATTTATTTGTAAGGCATAGTCTGAGGACCCCTTCACGTCTAAAAAGAGAGGTTGGTTTAATAGAGGAGCACATGAGAGAAGAAAGAGAATGAAGAAGTTACAACAACAGAGAGCGACAGCCAGAGCTAATAGGGAAGCGAATGAACAAACTCAGGAAACAGTCAATAGGCCACCTTGGGAAGAGGAACTAGATAGACAATTGGCAGATTTCCATATGTTAGCCACTACGGCAGTAGACTCTATCCCAAACCAAATAACTGAACTGCCACTGTTACCTTTATTCTCAGACCAACAAATGCTTGAACCCAACCAGGAAGACTAGTTTCCAATTCCAGACGTAGATCCCTATGGGATTCCCAGAATTCTGATACGTGGTTGAAAATTGGTGATCGTTTATGCTTAAGTTGATGTTTTTATGTAGCTTTTAATCTTGAATAGCCTACTTTTAATCGGATTTGTGTTTTACAGGTCTAAAAGAGTTTAAGGTGCTAATCGGGAGCTAAACGGAGCACCGGGACGCGAAACGGATCAACTGGGGATGTGAAACGAAGAAAACCGGGTTAATCACTAAGATTGGATGTATTTTGGGGAATGTTTATGGATTTAAAATGAATATATTGGAAGATGGCATGATAGAGGGCCGAATTACGAGAACGTCGGCGAAAACGGTGAGTAAAACGGAGCTATAACGAAGAAGTTATGAAGAAAACAGTTTTGGACGAAACCGACAAAACCAGGTAGCGTTAGGGAGGCCCAAAAAGGCTGTCGGCGACGCCCTCTGGATTGTTCCGTCGGCCACAAACCTCCGTAAACAGCTAATTAAGCCGTCGAGCGAAACTGAGACTTCCAAAGGCCGTCAGGGACGCCCTAAATGGCCGTCAGCGACGCCACCTGCATTCTCATATCACGAAAAACTTGATTTTTGAGTTGGGGACGAGTTATAACATCAGTTTTGACCAAGAAACGGGAGTTACACATTAACTAGAGGTTTGAACTTGATCTTGGAGCCTATTCTCATCTACCTACCATCACCAATCCACCTACCATCACAATCAACACCCGAATCATCAACAAATACATTATCATCTTCATTACCCAAACCCTAGTCCATCCACCTTCTCCATCCTCTCATCACCATCTCTCACCACAACCCTAATCATAATCATTCACAATTTCCAAGCATCAAGATGATCCGAATTGAGTTCCAAACATCCGGTGATCAAGCAACTTCGATCATGCACGGCTAATTCCTTGGAGGTTTCACCCGGTGTAGGTTTTTTGTAAGTTCTTAGGGTTTAAACATTGTAATTGAGATTCGATTTGTGACAAGTTGTGATTTGATTTTGAAACTTATGATAATTGTCTTGCATTGGTATTGTATTCGTGAATTGTCGAGTGAAGATTAAATTTGACTTCGTGAAATGTTTATGTGCAATTATGCCTTATCTAGGTTAGAGTTTACATGTTCTTGATAACGAAGTTCATTGTAGTCCGTCACTTACGACGTTGATAGCTCTTGGCACCTAAGCCTCGTAACACTAAATTTGTTAATCATCTTGCAATTAAGTTGAATCTAAAACATGTAGAAGCCCTAGGATTGCAATTACCGAACCAGGTGTGAACCTTGTTATCTCATCTTGTTTTATCACTCAAGTTTCTTTCAAGTGTTAATCTTTAGTAGTTAATCAAACCAATCAACCTTCCATCTTTTCAAACTCAATTAAAAATCATAAAAACAAATTAGCAAGCTTCATAATTGTGACACATATTTTAATTCATTCAAATCCACTCGCAAACCACATACTCTTCGTGGTTCGACCCCTTACTACCACTAGCTATTTGTTAAGGGTAATTTGGGAATATAAATCTTATCTTTGACCGGAGCGCGACACTCCGATAAAATTTTGGCGTCGTTGCCGGGGAGTGCGTGCGGTTTGTGTTTGGATATTGTTTGAATTTACGTGATTAACTATTTAAATTGCATAGTTTCTCTACTTGTACTTTGTCTTTTTCCTTGTTACGCGGGGTGTGTTACTTGTGCAGGTTACAGGTAGTGTATGCATACGCGGAACTCCGGGAGGACTTCACCATTGGTTTACGAACCGGAAATCGAAAGAGTTGCAAGAAGGAATTTAGCAAGCCGGTTGGAAGCAACACTTGCTTCTAACCAAGTCACCCAAACACCACAACTCACACCATCCATTGAAACCGATTCAATGGCAAACCAAAACCTCAACCAAAACCAAAATCCGAACCAATTCCAATACCGAGGCAACTTCAAACCCGCTCAAAATATCCAACCTATACCTCAAGAGCAACCGGGTGGTAATAACAACTCTAGACCACCCACACCACCTTTCCGAAACCAAAACACCAACAACACCCAAAGAACACCCCAACAACAAAACCTTCACCGACATAACTCCTTACCCAACAACCTTGATGATCGGAATGTTAATTCCGACCGTAGAGGTGACCGAGATCGCGGCAATCCCGCGAATGAAGACCCGTTCTTTAATTTAGATGATTTGAGAAATGCTATCCCCGATGACGAACCGTATAGCGTTCCCGGTTATCAATCGCTGGAACACTTGAGTATTCACTCGGAATACTCGGATGACGGGGGTAATTATATTGAATGGGTAGATGATGACGAATGGGGTTATGTGAATTGGGACAACATCTACAATGATAGAGGTTTTGAAGATGATGAGTTTGGTTACCAAAATGGCAACTTTGTGGGGAACAATAACTATGGGTATGGGAATGTGCGAAATGACGGTTACGAAAACAACCGTCAACCACGAAACAATAATCAAAGGAACCAGATTGATGGGTTTTACAACAACAATAACAACAACAATATTATCCCTAACCGGATTCCTTGTTTCGTGGGAGGAGGTAATCAAAGAGGTAATCAAGGTGGAAACCGAAGAGGTGATAGGGGAGGTGATGGAAGAGATAATCGAAGGCCTGTGGATCAAGAAGTTAACGGTCCATACCGTCGTCAACAACCCCCACGGGGAGTAAATGACCGTTTTAGGCTGGTGGTCACCGACAATGACTCTCCAATAGTTTGTGAAAGAAGGATGTTCGATTAATGGGAGATCTAATG